>NC_135377.1:22601587-23202420 GCF_049243985.1 Paroedura picta
CCCCTCCTTGCTGTATAGGCTTTAATGAGAAAGAAAGGATGACAGCCTCCTTGCAGCAATTTGATTAATGTTGCAAGACAATGATGTTGGATGTGATCCAGATCCACTCACATCAGTGGGTACCTGCTTCTCGGTCTCTGTAGGCTGAGAACTGCCACTTTCCCATCATGCCAATTAAATACCTTTATAACACTTGGAAATTCAGCTTAGGTAACTGGCGATTTAATTGCACTAAAGCATAGCTGACATTCTACTTGTCCTGTCCCAATTTCAATCAAATCCTCCCTCTAACTGATGATGTCAAAAAGAAAATGGCAGACAGTTTAATGGGTGTGCAAATGCTGATAGAATTACGTTTACCCCCTGTTTGAGTGCTCGGTAATACAGATTGGCTGCATTGCTTTTACAGAATACTTTGAAAGAAAATGGAAGACACATGCCAGCTTTTTGAAACTAGCATTGTCTGCGTAACTACTTTGCAGATACCCTGAAACCATTCTGTCCCTTACAACTATAGACCCTTTCTTGCCAGTTTTGTGCATTTGTGCACAAATAGTAATATGAAATGTTCTATTATTAAAGCTTCATGCGCTATTCTAGTGATACAGGCAATGGCCAGTGATGAATAGAAATGAAAGGGCAGAGAGAAATAGCCTGATCCTTATTACTGCAGTTCTGTTTAAGTTCTTAATTTGGTACCTTGTCAGTATTTTACACAAAGTAAAGTTATTTTTTGTTTAAAATTTTATTTACAAGTTTATATGCCATCATTAAAGACACGTGCTTTGAGCTGCCTCACAAAGTTTAAAAGAGGAAAAGGGATTAAATTGTGAAAGAGCATAAAATCAAGCCATAAGAACAAGGTCTTTTAAAGATAAATGTACCTATACAGCTTTTAAAAACTTTTTGTGCGTAGAATTTATTGATCCTTTTGGATTAAAAGGACCCCACAGAGAAATGTTTTTAAACTGTAGGTGTTAACTGGAAAACTATCTCCTGAAGCTGCCTGAGGGCCTCATCCAATACACATTTTATGTTACTGAGTACTGAAATAAGGAGTCAACAAAAAGACTATGTTATAGTATTGGGACTGTTACTCTTACATGAAGTAAAAGAATTAATTAAAACTGAGCATCCGATTCAGCATGTTTGGGTGGATGTTTGTGTGGAAATATAATTTGTCAGGGAATAGCCTGATATTAAAAGGAACTTGGGCACAGATTTGGGGCCAAATTAAACAACAGTGGCTGTCTCCTGAGTTTAAATATAGATGTGCCCTGATCACACAGAAATTCTATGCTTCAGGATCAACTTTAAGAGAATAGGGAGATGGTGTAGAACCATTGCTTTCCCAGCACATTCCATCTGCGCGCGCTCTTGAGTTTTCCTTCTACTCATGCACCGGAGCTTGGCTAGGTGTAGGGGGGTATACTGTGGGGAGGTAAGTATCAGGAGGTGGGCATATAGGAGGTCAGAAAAAGGACTCAATCGTGCACACCCCCTTTGCTGTGAAGTGGGTAGCTCTGTGTTTCAAATGGGTAGCCATATTGGTCTGAAGTAGCACAATAAAATCAGAGTCCAGTAGCACCTTTAAGACCAGCAAAGATTTATTCAAGGCGTGAGCTTTCGAGTGCAAGGAAGAGTGCTTGCACTCGAAAGCTCACGCCTTGAATAAATCTTTGCTGGCCTTAAAGGTGCTACTGGACTCTGATTTTTTGAGCTCTGTGTGTGTTTACTTATATATTTATACCCTACGTTTCTTCCCAAAGTGAAAACAAGTGACTTTGAAAGTCATTCTGTCTTACAATATGTACCTTTCATAAAGGAGTATATAAGTGTTTGTGTTCTATATGTGAGGGGGTTAGGCTAAGGGAGTTATCAAGCAAGCTTCCCTGGCAAAAATGGAGCCTGAACCTAGGCTTCCTCGATTCTCACTCAACCTCCTAACCAATGGAGTACATTACCTCTCTGATATAGCACAGTTATGTCTGTTTTGACCCTGAGATGATTTGCTTTGCCTTTACTCTGTCCAATGCAGACCTCTGAAGTCATGCCACTAAGTAATCATGCATTCTTTACATATGATAAAGGAAAGCTGATCTTAAAGTATAATTTCTTAACCCTTTACCCAAGAGGCATCTTTGATTCACAGCTGGTCTTTAAGGAGTAAGAGTGGAACAAAGCTGTTACAAAACAGAAGATCTATTGTATAACCACTCAATCGAAAAGCAATGTTTCAAAATGTTTTTGGACTCTGCATGCATGTAAAAGTAATTCAGGGGATTGGTGTTCCAGCCAAGAATGGCAAAGGTAAAACAAATAAAGGGTAGCAGTTTAATGTTTAGATTCTTGGCAGAAGTCAGTCATTTGCTTTTCACAGTAGGCCCCTCCACATGTTTGAATAAATCACTATACACATCTTAGGGAAACATTTGTTGATAAGAAGGCAGGCAAGCCTTTAAGAAGCCTAGTGAGGCACAGTGGAGATGTGAGTAATATGCAAATATTTTAGCTCCTTCAGATAGCTACAAAAGAAGGCTTAAAAAATAGCCCATTGTACATCTCAAAAGACAAAAAAAAAAACCATTTGTGAACAGTTCTGTTCTACCTTTTCATTATGCATTGTGGAGCTCAAAAATCTTGCCTACTGCCACCTTTTAACTGAAACCCTTTATTTGTATCACCCTATCCATCTTTTGTAGTGCTAACAGCTACAGCTTCAGTTGGGAAAGCCAGAAATGCCTTAATTAATCTAAACAATAGTTTATCTCGTGTAGCTTTCTGTTTCTGTGGTTAGCCAGTTTCTGGGAAGTCCAGGAACAGTTCAAGAGAACAAAGAAAGCCAACATAGTGTAATGGTTAACGTGCCAGGTCGGTTTTTGAGAGATCCAGGTTCAAATCCTCTCTCAGCTTGGGCCTCTTTCTCTGACTAAGTTACCTCGCCGTGTTGTTGTGAAAGGAAAATGGAGAACAGTTTTGTTGGGTCCCATTGGGGAGAAAACGATTACGAATAAATACGCCCCATTTAAAAATGAGGTCATAAAGCAGGCAGTGATTAATTATTAATTTAATTTAATTTTTAAAAGCAATTCTTCAACTTCAGATGCCTTACATTTGCACAAATAGGCCCTTAGCCAGCCGTCAGCATGGTCTAATAAATCTACATAAAACATATCAAGCAGAGAGTGTGACTGTATTTTACTGATTTCTAGAAAGCTGCTAAAACAGACATGACAAATCCCAATGAGGTAGCCATTTTAGTCCACTGTAGCCAAAATAACAAAAAGTCTATCTGACTCATTGATTGTTGCATAAACCTTTGTGAGCTGGAACCCTCTTGGTCAGAGACATGAGCATTTACATTCTCTCTGTGTGTGAATTCTACAAACACCCAGGGGGGACAGGAGCCTACCAGGCTCAAAATACACAAACATAGGTGTGTTACATCAAAGAGCCAGATCCAGTCAAAAGAGAGGGTGTGGACTGTTCCCAATTGCTCATGATTCACTTCTGAATAGTGTATTCAGACTTCTAAAAAGGAATTTACTTTCTTGATTGAGTTAGCTCTTTCCAGTCCCCTCTGAATTCAAATGTAATAATATCAATGATGCATATGCATTCCAACTCTGCAATTTCTGGCTGGAATTCTTCAAAATAACCTTGTTTTATTGTAGCAACAGAATCTACTGTCATCATACCCCCACCCCGCAACATACATAAGTTAAATTCTTTGTTAGAATTAAACATGGGTAGGATTCTTTGTTTAGAGAGACAAAAAGAGGGAGAACTGTCTCTCCACCATATTATAAAACAAGAAAGGAAACAAGCAACCCATCATGATGTCAGTGCCAGGTCATCTATATTGACATATTTATTGTTATGAAAAATTCCATTAAAAAGGCACAGTCTGCTAAGGATTGTCAACTGTTCTCTATACCATCATTAGAAATGTAAATTATGCTACTTAACTTGAATGACATTATACAGCAATGTTTTCTGGAGAGGAAAGATCTCCATAAATCTTAACTGGCTGTAATTAGTAGGGGTCAGATGTGGCTATCTTTGTGGCATTAATTGAGGCTGTTTACTCTTGAATCCTTTTTATGAACAAAGGGTCATAGGCCATCATCATCACACCAGCTGATTCTGATTTTATTACTACTTCAGGCTTTGGATACACATCTTTTACACTGCATTTAATAGACGAATTGTGTATATAGTGGGATATATGTATGGTAGGGAGAAGAAAAAAATAGTTTAAGGTGACCAGATTGTCCCACTTTTGGAGGGACATCTGGGGGTACCTGGCAAACTGTACTTATGTTGAAATTTAAATATATATATTATAATACTATTTTTGTGTTCTATGAAACTTTTTGTTGCTCTATATAGACCAAATTTTTAATCAAGAACCCCCCCCCCCCCAGTCAATGGTGTCCCGCTTTACCAATGTTAAAATCTGGACACCTTATTATAGTCAGAGGAGGTGGCAGTTTACCCATAGCATTACTAGAGCTGGCAAAGTAAGGCAGAAGTATAACTCTGCTCTGCGGGAGCAAATCTGTCTATGGTCCCTGGCCTCAGAGAAGTTGCCTGGCCTCAACCTGGAAGACTTGAGAGTCCTGATAGAACTATTGCAGTTCTGCAGGGCCTGCAAGATGAAGCTCTTCTGCCAGGTCTTTCGTTGAGGCCAGAACGGTAAGCTTGGAGGTTCCTCAGTTTACATCAGTCCACTGGACAAACTCCCACCCCCACGGCAGTTGCTGTCTGGCAAACCAGTGGGAAGGAGGGCTAACATTGGCCGTTGATTATTTTGTATTGGATACTATGTGTGGGGTTTTCTTGAGGAATTTAAAAAAAAGAATTGTTGTAACTGGCCATTCTGGGAGTGGCGAGCTAAAAATCTAAACAGTCAGTCAATCAATCAACTGAATTTCATCAGCCCCTCCCATGGTTCATAAACTCACGGGAGCAATAGAAATGTATTTATTTTAGATGTTTATACCCCACTTATCCCTCCATGGGGACCCAAAGCAATTTACAACTTTGTTGTCCCTCTCCTCTATCTTATTTTCACAACTATTGCCCTCAGAGTTAGGAGAGGGTAAGAGAGAGTGACTCACCCAAAATTATTCATTGCGCATGCATAGCAGAATTAAACCTGGGTCTCCTAGTCTGGAACTCTTAACTACCATAAGACACCTAGATTAAGCAGTTCTCAATGTGTTGGTGATAGGGATACCAGCCTCCAGGTGGGACACTAGGGATCCCTCTTCCCAAATGATAGCTTATCTCCAGAAAGATAGATTCAAATGGGTAGGTATGAAGCCGCACAACATTCTAATTGTAATCAGTCCTTTTGAGTTCAGTTGTAGTTCACAAAAACATTGGAGAAATAAAACTGTCCATGTTAGTAATTAATAGCGGACACTTTCCCAGTTGTGAAAAAAAAATTAAAAGAGACTCATTGTTGACCCCAGCATGGAAGCATCCCCATAAGTGAAAAGCCGTGCTGGCAAGTTATCTTGTCCTGAGAGTTAAATTTGAAATTACATTATATATTACTTAAATCACATTACAGTCACATTGTCCCCCTCCCCCGCAAAAAAGAAGGAGGGATTGTAAGGAATGTGGATATAAGAGTTGAATGAGATTAGCATGCATAATGAGATTTAAAAAACCCTTTGTCCTTGTTGAGTCCAGGGTATGACATTGTTTTGAGTGTTGTACTAACTTGCGTTTCTGCAATCTCCCTTTCTAGTCTGTTCTCAAAGTTTCTTTGCCTTATTGAACGTACTGGAAGATTGAAGCGTTCCTCTACAGGTTTTTCAGTCCTGTGATTTTTTATGTCAGACTTATGTCCATTAATTCTTTGGTGGGAGGTTTGACCCGTTTGCTCTATGTAGAGAACAAAGGGAAATTGTTGGCATTTAATGGCATATCCAATGTTAGAAGATGAGCAAGCAAGCCTTTGATGTAAGTGATGTTGTTAGGTCCAGTGACTGTGTTGTGTTATTGGAATGTATGTGGCAGCAAAGTTGGCATCTGGGTTTGTTGCAAGCTCTAGTACCAGTGTCCATGTTCAAATTAGATGTTGCATTGTTGTGGGTGAGGAGTTGTTTGAGATTGGGGGGTTGTCTGTGTGCAAGAAAAGGTTTGACCACCAGGACTTGGGAAAGAGAACTGTCATTATCCAATAGAGGTTGTAAGTCCTTGATGACGCGCTGATTATGACATGAACATATCATATGGCATAATATGGCATAATTTGGTTACTATGACATAGTTTACTAATTTGCCACTAATTTACCTTTTTATATACCTGTACTCTCATGATCCTTGTTTCATTTTGTCTGAGGAAGTGTGCATGCACACAAAAGATTATGCCTTGAATAAATCTTTGTTAGTCTTTAAAAGTGGGCTCAATTTTTGTTGAGCTTATCTGCAGGTGATAGAGATCATTTCCCCAGAGAAAACAGATGCTTTGGAGCATTCGCTGGCAGGGGTCTCCTGGGAATTGTAGTCCATGGACATCTGGAGGGCCGCAGTTTGACTACCCCTGCTTTGGAGGGTGGACTGCCATTTTACCCACTGAGGTACCTGGCCTCCCCAGCCTCCACACCCAAATCTCCAGGAGTTTTCCAACCTGGATCTGGCAACCCTCCTTCTCCCCCCATTTTCCAGCAACGTTCAGGGAGGATCTAGCAACCCTAGATGTTAGGCATAATTTCTAGACAGTTGCAATGCAGGGAATTGCAGCTCTCCCCACAGCATTCCATCCTTCACTTTCCCATGCAGAAGTGATCTAGGCCTACTTCTGGTATGTCAATTATGGTGGCAAATTAGGGTTGACAGCCTTCAGGTGAGGCCTGGAGAACTCCTGGAATTACAACTGTTGATTCTGTGATTCGCTTCCCTGATGGAAATGGCTGCTTTGAAGAGTGGTCTTTATGGCATTATACCTTGCTGAAGGCTCTCCCTCCCAGAATGCAGACCTCCCCAGGCTCTGCTCCCAAATCCCCATCCCACGAACTGTCAAATTCCTTAGCTCAGGTAACATTTCACCCATTAAGCTGCTTCTCCTGAACTTGAACATTTTGGAATTATTATTTAGATTATTTTGACTGGTTACGTCTAAACATAGAGAACAACTCTGTGTGTTGACTACAGCAGTCCAGTCTGAACAAGAGATGTGTGTGAGTGCTACGCAGGCAGAGGGTGGGGGGGGGCAGGGGGAAAGCCTCCCTCCCCCAGTTTGCCTGAATGCCACCGCTATGGCTGAGGAGAAATGAAGCCCTCAGGCCAGGCTACAGTTTAAACTTTAATCATTTGGCCTCACAGCCTGAAAAGTAAGGAGGGTGGGGGAGAACACAAACAAGGGTCTTTCTCCCGCCCTTCCCCCACCAGAGCAATTTCAGAGCTAGGGAAGTGGCCTTGACCCTTCACTATTCCTTTACCTGGAACTCCTTGATTCTGCCTATAATTTTTTGTCATAGGAGTTCACTTTTATGGCGGGAGATAAACCACCCCTTGAGGTATCGCAGGGTGAAGGCAAGAGCCCTGCTCTAAAACTGGACATTGCAACTCTGTCAAGAGAAATGTTAAGAAAGAAGAATAAGACACATTCAAGCATTTCTGCTCTCTCCTGACCTGCCTTCTAGATTCCACCTCTGACTGATTATTTAGCAGCCCTGTTTACAAGTTACACCGAACACATGGACAATCTGTGTAGACCAGGGGTAGTCAAACTGCGGCCCTCCAGATGTCCATGGACTACAATTCCCAGGAGCCCCTGCCAGCATTTGCTGGCAGGGGCTCCTGGGAATTGTAGTCCATGGACATCTGGAGGGCCGCAGTTTGACTACCCCTGGTGTAGACTATACACTTAATTTTTCTTTATACATGCGTCACATGGTTCTCATGTTACACGCAATATAGCTGAATGTATGATTTAAACCCAGCATTTCTACTGATAAAGTGATCACGAGTTGGCTCTTATGTGTGAAAATGCAAGGTGTACATACGGCCACTATAGTCACTATAACATGTAACCAGGACTAGTGACACACATTTTTCTGGTTAATAGATCATTTGCATGATTGGTTTGCAGTCTTTATTATATTTACTGCAATTCTGCTGTTCTTGTGTTTACAAAAAGCCGTTGAGGCGAAGCGCTGTCCAAGGGTGCTCAATAATTAGTCATTTTATGACTGAACAAGGACTGCTCTATCTTGGTAACTTGTGCTATATGGTTACCCATCACATGGACTCAGTTCCATCATAACACAATTACAGATTGTATCTACATTCACAATAATTCATAAAAAATAAACTTTTTTTTCCAGTTGAGTGTCTTCTTTTTTGCGGCACAAGTAGTAGTGATAAAATAAAATAATAATACAGTTTGATGTCATGTATTTGTGCCAGGAGTTCTTTTAACAAGTCCTTTAACATAGACCATGGCTATTCTTCTCCATTTTGCAAATGTATACTGGATGAAAACATCAGGAGACAGAATTGCTTAAATTTTAAGAAGGCTCGCTCTGTTGCGAAATGGTGGTTACAAACACACACTTGAAAAATTCTCTTCAAACCAATACGTTTAAGCTGAATGGTGGCCAATATCCCAGGTCCAGATTTCTTATATTTGTCTGGGTTTTTACTAGTTAGTAAGAAAGGAACAGTGGAGGGAGAAAGTGGGGAGCATTTTAATGCTTGGTGGAGCATTCAAAGGTGCAGGCACCACCCGCAGACGAGAAGCCAAGGGTATTGTGCTGCTTTAAAGGCTTAAACATTTGTAAGGGTATATAAAACTTGGCTTTTGTTATCTTCCCAAAATGCTTTGTGAGTCAGATTACTGTTCTTTCACTTAAGTTATTTTTGGAAGGTGCAGTGGTGGGTGGACCTTCTACTTAAACCTTTAAGGAACCATTATTTTGGGCTGAACGCATCTTGGTGAGCATCTGACATTGCCAACTTAAGAACTACTTCTGTAAAAAGAGCATCCTGAAATTCAGAAGTTTAGTACGTGAAGGTTTACTTACTAATTTAGTACATGAAGTAGGGATAGGGTATACATGCCAGCCATTGTAGCAAGGACAGTAAACAAACAAAGAAATATAAGTTGCATCATCAGGGCTTATGTTCAAGAGATAAAACCACTTTACGTTACCGGAGAGATGGTTCTTCAGTTAATCAAATGCAAGGGTGTGACCCTGAGCTAAGTATGACTCCACATAGAAGTTTAGCAACTGATAAAGCCCACACAGGTAAGTGTTCTGAATGTGAGTCTCTTGAGAACATTTATCATGTTCATGTAAACAGGGACATTGTACGATGAGGCCTTGCTAATTTCTACAGGCAATGTCAATCCTCACCTGGGTTTAGTCTTTTCTGGATTCTCTGTCTGTCTCTTTTCCACACTAGAATATTTTTTTTCTACAAGGTAAGGATGAGACTTGTATTGAGGCGTGTGTTTACTTCTCTCTGAAATTATCTACTCCTATAGAAAGCAATATGAGCCTTCAGTTCATATTGCTTTATCCTCATCAAGCAGAAAGGGTAAAATGAGAATCAGTTCTAATTCCTAATGTTCCATGCCTTTCTGTATGTGGAGGGAAAGAGTACAGAGGCTTGCCAAGTGATCATACCAGCCACTGATCCACATTTAACAGAGATGTAGCATAGAGGAGGGGGTCATTTTCTGTGGCATCCAGTAGTGACTGCTGCCCCCCAAAGGTGGTAGTGCTACAGGTGCCTTCTCACCTTGCTAAGGCACTCCTGCCACACCCATTCAAAGCTGCTGCTGCCTGCTGCACCCAATCTCTGCCCGGGTGAATGTGTTATGATAGCTAACTGGAGCCTCCACGTTCAGCTGTTGGAGACTGGATTAGAAAGAGGCAAATGATTTGGCCAAGGCCACAAGCAAGGATGGTGTCTGTGCCTCAAAACATTTAACTTCCAAGGTCAATTTTTCTTCACTTAGTGGATTAAGACTTTAAATCCCGTTCAGACCATACCCAAATGCATTTCTCCTACCCTAATTCACCCCTGCCTCCCAGAAATATGAATTTTGTCTTCTCTCTTGCTAACCAGTGTAGCCCCTTTCTCTCTTTTTCCTCTTTCCAGTTTACAGGTGGGGGGGACTGCAGGAAGGCAAGCATGAGAGATAGCTACTGAGCAAGCAGCAGCCACCCAGTGCCTTAAGAGCCACCCTGTCTCCACAGTCACCTCCTGAAGTTCTGTGGTCCCTGTGGAGCTCTGGAAGCAGGAAGCCTATTCTGTATTGTCCCGCCACCCCCCTCCCCTGTGTTGGTGCCCTGGTGCCAGTTCTGGCACTTCAGTTCCTGACTGCCATCATGAAAATTTACATCAATGCATGTTTATTTTACTAGGGGGAGGGAGTGAACTGCCCTTGAGATGACAATTTGGCACTCTATACATTCAAAAGAAAAGTAGCCTCTTGTGGCGCAGAGTGGTAAGGCAGCAGATATGCTGTCTGAAGCTGTCTGCCCATGAGGCTGGGAGTTCAATCCCAGCAGCCGGCTCAAGGTTGATTCAGCCTTCCATCCTTCTGAGGTCGGTAAAATGAGTACCCAGCTTGCTGGGGGGTAAACGGTAATGACTGGGGAAGGCACTGGCAAACCACCCCATATTGAGTGTGCCATGAAAACGCTAGAGGGCGTCACCCCAAGGGTCAGACATGACTCGGTGCTTGCACAGGGGATACCTTTACCTTTACACTCAAAGGAAGTGCCGGTGGTGGCATCCTTGTTGCAAAAATAACATGTTCCCCATATGTTAGGTCCAGACTAGATGTGTATTTATTACATGGTACCAATGGAGACTGACCCCAGGATGCTGACTGTGAATTTCCCATGGGAGCTAGCTCCTAAAATGCCACAGGGACCCAACATGCAGGAGAATTGTGTGCAAGTGGTGGAGGGGCTCCATACTCCCCCCCCCCATACTATTTTCCTGACCTTGGAGGAGTTATCTGCCCCACCAGTGGATCTGCACATGCAAGCATTCAGTGCATGTGCAGCTGCCTAATGAGACATGTAACCCCCCTGGGCCATTTCAGGAAAATGACACAGGGGAATGCTTGACCTTCTCCCCTCACACATCAACCCCATTTGCATCTGGGCTCCTGCAGTGGTTTCAAGTGGATTTCCCATGGTGAATTCACAGCTGCAGCATGGCTATAAGTCCCAGTGGCACTCACGTGTTAAATGTTGTGCATAGTTTAGCCTTAGTCTCTACGGTGCGATGATTAGGCAAGCTCTGTCTTTCCTTAGTGCTGAAACTCCCCAGGATGTTTCACCTATGTGCTACATGCTCTGCCAGAGAGAGAAAGTTCTTAGGGCTCCATGTGACCAAATGGGTCTGTTTTTCCAAACCTTTAATTAAACCCATATGTCTGTTGTTGGAAACACTCTCATGTAGCGTTGACGATCATCCTTGCAAAGCCTTAATGCCTTGGCTTCTTTGCTTGGTACAGCGATATCTGTCAGAGATAGCAGCAAGCCGGCTGAATGCAGGTAGAGTTGATATATGGGGCAATAACAAGATTCTCTCATGTCATTTCAGCTGGTTGGTTTGCCTCTCCGTTTTGCAAGAGTTGCATGAAAAAGGCTCCATCAGAATGTGTGTCAGGTTTATATCTGATTAGTAGGTGTTACAAAAGGCAGCAGGAAATCTGGCAGCCCATAGAATATACTGCCAATAGCCCTCTGTTATTCTACTAGTCTGCTAGTAGACTAGTTTTCCTGGGCTCAGTTTCTTTATTATTATTCTCACTTCCATTGGCTTCTATATAATTGTTTCTCTGGTTGATGAGCCCACAAAGTTCACACTTCCGCTTGTCACTGAGATGAGACATATTCTGAATTCATTGCCTTCCCAACTTCCCTCTTCTCTTTCAGTTGAATTTCAGATGACAAATTCCTTGGGGGGAAGGAACTTGTCTTTTTAATTTTCTGTTCCTGGCTGCTCATGTTACTCTGCAAATTGCCATGTGCGCTGATGGCGCTGTAGTCGTCATAACAATACGGGTGTTCTTATTTGCACACACACAGCAGCAGTAAGCGTTACACACAGCACTCTGTTCCCTCCACTGTTTTTAAAGAGGCACATCTGGCGATACTAAAAATAGAGGCTTGTCAGCAGCTTGGTAATTTTAGGCTCAATGAGAAGCTGTCCCCATGGCAACTGTACAGTTGTTGAATCATTTATTATTTGAAGCAGAAAACCATAATAGTGCTGACAATTTTCAACTCCAGAGCATTTTAAAGGGTACTTCATTTTTTTTTCTGTGCTCCCTGTTCTAGGTTATTAATATTTATCAGACAACACCCATTTCTGAGCGTCTCACTCTTGCTTTCATGCGAGGTTCTAACAATTTGATGAGTAGACTGACAGGCCCTGCATGGCATTTGAAATGTGGCAGAGGAATAGCCACCATTCACAGTTTATTTATTTGTTTGTTTATTTATTTATTTATTTATTTATAGTTGGATTTATATACCGCCGTCTCACGGTGGTTCACAATAAAATATAAAATCAAAGTAAAATCACATAAAATCCCATAAATACCCCATTATTACAATAAAAAGATGGCATTCTATTCTATAACTTTCCCCACTTTCCCCGCATGTTCAGACAGAGGTCAGGCGTTAATCCTGTAAGAGAGAGAGGAAAGAAAGACTGGCCGATGGATTAGGGATCTTGGATGGAACCTGGGCTCTGCCCCAGCCTCAACCATATGCCTGGTGGAAGAGCTCCGTCTTACAGGCCCTGCGGAAAGATGGTAGTTCCGACAGGGCCCTTAGCTCCTCCGGGAGCTCATTCCACCAGGTTGGGGCCAGGACCAAAAAGGCCCTGGCCCTGGTCGAGGCTAGGCGAATGTCCTGGGGGCCCGGGACAGTCAGTAGATTCATAACCACAGAGCGGAGAGCCCTGCGGGGGGCATAAGCAACCAAACGGTCCCGTAAGTAAGTAGGACCCTTAAAGGTTAATACCAACACCTTAAACTTGACCCGGAAACAGACTGGTAACCAATGGCTTGACAAATCCTTGTTTCCCTTGAGCTATGGCTGTTGCACACTTTTATTCAAACTGATCTCCGTCACAGAACGGATTTCTTCTTTATCTAATTGGTCACTTCCTATGTTTTTGGGGACACCATGAGCATAATTTCCTCTTTGTTTAAGAGATCCAAGTAATTGTGCAGGCAAGGGGAATTTATTTGACCAGAGAAGTGACACCGAGAGCAGGGTGGAAAGAGTGGCATACAAGTATAAAAATAAATAATATTTAATATTAACTTAAAAATTTGAATGTATTATTTTAAATCTGCTGTAACGGGAGAATTCCCAAAGAGGCTAAAAGAGGCAATGGTTCACCTGCTGCTGGAAAAACCATCTCTAGACCCTCAAGAGCCCGACAACTACTAACCTATTTCATACCTAGTGATCCTGGGGAAAATGGTTGAAACGGCTGTCGTTGACCAAATATCAGCATTCCTGGAAGAAGCTTCAGTCCTAGATCCAACCTAGTCAGGTTTCGGCCTGGTTATGGGGTAGAAACAGTGCTCCTCGCCCTGACAGGTGACCTCCATTGCCAGTTGGACCAAGGTGGGTCGGCGCTGCTTATATTATTAGACCTTTCAGCAGCGTTCAATACAGTCAACCATGAGCTTCTAGCTTACTGTCTTACCAGCACTGGAATTTGAGGGACAGCCCTTCAATGGCTTTCTCTGAGGTCGCAGACAGAGGGTAGCAATAGGACAGAAATCTTCAAGCCACCACCAACTTACATGCAGAGTCCCGCAATGAGTGGTCCACTCTCCAATCCCGTTTAACATCTTCATGTGCCCTCTTGCCCAACTGGTATGGAAGTTCAGGCTGGGTTGTCACCAATATGTGGGTGACATCCAGCTCTTCTTCCTGTTGGACCACCCTGATTGTCTCCAGGGAGTATTAGCCAGCTGCCTGGAAGCAGTGTCAAGGTGGCTCAGGCAGAGTTGTCTGAAGCCCAATCCTTCAAAGATGGAGGTCCCATGGCTGGGCAGGAAGGGTCCAAATGAGGAAGCGCATTTGCCCAATCTGGATGTTGCGTAGCTATCAGCGGCTCACTCCGCCGGGAGCCCAGGGGTGATCTTGGATACTCAATGGAGGCCCAGGTCACAAGAATAGCACAGCTGGCTTTCTACCAGGCCAAATTATTAGCACTCTACTTGGCCCTGGAACATCTAGCTACGGTCATCCATGTGACGGTCACCTCTAGACTAGACTTCTGCAACTCACTCTATGCAGGCCTACCCTTAACTTTGATCCAGAAAATACAACTGGTCCAGAATGCAGCAGTCAGGGTCCTCACAGCAACACAATGGATGTCCCATATCTAGCCCAATCAAATTCCAGATCAGGCTTAAGTTTTTGGTAATTATCTTCAAGGCCCTATGCGGTCTGAGTCTAGTGTACCTGAGGGACTACTTTTCTGCCTATGCCCCTCTGTGCTCCACTACTTCAAACTGGCTAGTTATTCCTGACCCCAAGGAAGTCTGCTTGACCTCAACCAGGGCCAGAGCCTTCTCTGTCCTGGCCCCCACCTGGTGGAATGAGCTCCCAGAGGAGATCTAAGAGAGTTCCGCATGGCCTGCAAAAGGGAGAATGTTAGAATGTTATCTTCTCTGTTTATTGTTATTATTATTACTGTTGCCTTTCATTCGTTATAATCACTGAGTTTGATGTATTGTTCTTGTTTGTGTTTCATGTGAACCGCCCTTAGCCTTCGGGGATGGCAACATATAAATGAACAAACAAACAAACAAACGATAAATAATCTGCTCTGAGCCTTCAGAGGAAGGGTGGAATAAAAATATATAAATATATACATACATAAAACATTTAATCCTTTCTCCCCCTGCTGTTTTAAACTACTTCCTACTGTTTTAAATCACTATACCAACTTGGTGTAGTGGTTAGGAGTGCGGACTTCTAATCTGGCATGCCGGGTTCGATTCTGCACTCCCCCACATGCAGCCAGCTGGATGACCTTGGGCTCGCCACAGCACTGATAAAGCTGTTCTGACCGAGCAGTGATATCACCCTCACCCACCTCACAGGATGTCTGTTTTGGGGAGAGGAAAGAGAAGGCGACTGTAAGCCACTTTGAGACTCCTTTGGGTAGAGAAAAGTGGTATATAAGAACCAACTCTTCTTCTTAATAAGAAGAGCCCCTGCTGGATCAGGCCAATGGTCTATCTTCGAGCTTGACATTCTGACCCAGAATGACAAGCTCCGCTGGTGGGCCAACAAAGAATAGCACAGAAGCCAAAGCCTTCCCTTGATGCTACCTTGATTCCAGTGTGGTGTAGTGGTTAAAGAGCAGTGGTCTCTAACCTGGAGAACTGGGTTTGATTCCCCACTCTTGTACATGCAGCCAGCTGGGTGACCTTGGGCTAGTCACAGTTGTCTCAAAGCTGTTCCCTCGGAGCAGTTCTCTCAGAACTCTCTCAGCCCCACCTACCCCACAGAGTGTCTGTTGTGGGGAGAGGAAGGGAAAGGTGTTTGTAAGCCACTTTGGGACCCCTTCAGGTAGTGAAAAGCAGGGTATAAAACCCAAGGACTTCTTCTCTTCCTAGTTCTGCTATTCAGATGTTTGCTGCCTTGATAAATGGAGGTTCCCTTTCGTCATTATGGCTAGTAGCCAGGGATGAACCTATCCTCCATGAACTGAATCCCCTCTTTAAAGACATCTACACCTGTGGACACCATTATGCTACATCCCCTGGCATTGAATTCCACCATTTAAGTGCTTGGTGAGTAAAGAAGTACTTTCCCTCATCCTGTGCCACTGTTTGTAGGGCTGGCTCAAGATATGTTACTGCCTCAGGGCAGGTGAAAGGTCTCTTGTGGGACCAAGCTGAGTTCAGCGCTGCTGAGGCCTGGATCAGACATGGCGGCGACAATGCTGGTCAAGGAGGCCTGGAAACCACAGCCTTTTGCTGATGACCAGGGGCAAACTGAGCTCACAGCACCTGTGGACCTCTGGGAGCAACACGAGCCCTCAGCACTGATGGTGGGAGGCACCTCAAGCAGTTGTTTGGGCTGCCGTCTGTCCCTGTCTGCCCCGTGGGGGAGAAACGTATAGCTGCTATTATTTACGACAGTGTTTGCCGAAGCTTAGAGAACAGGTTTAGCTGAGGACATTTTGCACATGCAATGGAAAGTCAAGATGCAAAGCTCACCTTCTTTACTGCTTGTAACGAGGGCGTGGGGTGCGCCACTCCGAGGTAGCACCCATTCATATCAACGGAACTTGCTCAGGAGAATTTACCATCAAGCGTGGCCTCTCTTGGCCTCTCTTTCACCCCGGTTCTCTTTCCCATGCCCAAACTATTTGAACTGTACTGGCCAAGCCATGCCTATTGATCCCAAAGAAATGGGAATTAGTTCAGGCTACCCAAGGAGGTTGGTGCTCATACTGAGGTCTAGGGACAGCAAGCACCTCAGTCTCTTGAACACTGTCAACTCTAAACACAAACTTCTTCACCCTTTCGGTCACCACTGCTGTACTGCTTTGCTTTGAAGCAAGACAGCTACATAATGCAGACAGTACAGTGTGGACTTAGTGGTGTTGGGGGACCCAGGGTTTACTTCCCACTCTGCCATGGAAATGTGCTGAGTGACTTTGGGTAAGTCACACACTCTATGAAAGCCAGGGGCAGTGGTTAAGAGCAGTGGCCCATCCCTTGGGCTGGGTGACCTTGGGTGACTTTGGGTTCTCTCAAAGCTCTCTCAGCCGCACCTATCTCACAGGGTATGTGTTTTGGGGAAAGATTTAAGTGGGTAGCCATGCTGGGCTGAAACAGCAGAGCAATTTTTGAGTCCAGTAGCACCTTTAAGACCAACAAAATTTTATTCAAGGCATGAGCTTTTGTGTGCTGATGTACTCAAAATCTGTTCGGTTGTGGGGAAAGGAAGAGAAGGCGATGGTAAGCTGTTTGGAGACTCCCTTGTGTAAGAAAAAGCCGAGTACAAACAAACAGCAATTCTTCTCCATCTTCTTAGCTTAACCTACCTCTCAGGGTTGTCGTGAGAATGAAATGGAGGAGAGGAGCATAGAAAAAGTTGCTTTGGGCCGCCATTGAGGAGAATGATGAGGTATAATGAAATCGATAAATAGTAAGGGAATCAGACTGGATGAAAGCACAGCTAACAAAAGGGATGCAGCCATTTCTGGTGACCCTCTCTGTGCACTCCTGTATGCCTGGGATACCTTCATCGCTGCCTCTGCCTTCCCTTCATGAGGAGAGCTGTGTACGCACACTGTTATCCATGTGGCACAGAGTGGATTGTGCACAAAAAAAAAAGAAAGAAATGTAACAGACCAAGCCACCTGGAGAGGCTGCAAGATCTGTTTATTTGGTAGTACTGGGAACATGCCTGAATCCTGTCCAGCACAAGATGTTCTAGTGTATCAGTTAGCACAAGACCCACCCACTGACAGCCATTCAGTTCTGCAGCTCATCCTCTCCCCCCAGATGGCATTAAGTCCTCCCATGCAGGGTTCTGCCTTTATTTATATATTTGAGGAGCCAAGCGATGTCAGAATTCAGGGCAAGAGAACAAAGACCCAGCATAAGAAAGCCTATTTGCATAACTGACACAACTTAACATTGTTGTTAATTGACACGTTGACTAATAATTCATAATATTTCTGCAGCCCACACTGGCTGTCGTAAGTCCATTATCAGAAATCGGCACACGTGAGATCCCACAATAAGCAATGAATTTGCCCAGTGGCAGATGGAGCAATTGTTTTAGTGCCCGGACATAAATCTGCACTTGGATTACTGGCAGCCCTTCACTGTATCATTTCCCTTTCTGTAAAGCATCTCTGAAGAGCCCTTTAAAAACTCTGCCTGCCATTCCTCTCACTTCTAGCGTCCCACCTTTCCCTCTGCTGAGAGCCACATTTGGTCCTTCACTGGGCCACATTTGACACAAAAAGCGGACCCCAGCTCTAACTCAGCAGTGGCGTGCAGCAACAGAAAGCAGCTCAGTGATACGGTGATGACGGAGACGGGGCATCTGAATTTATAGTGAAATAAAGCAAGTGGTCCGTCAGCTGCTTCCTTCCCTCTCTTTCTCATTGAGATGAATTGACCTCTGTTGGGTTACGGGTGGGCAGGCTTAGTTCATCTTTTACAGAAAACTCAGAGTGACCTCAGCGTGACCTCAGCGTGACCCACGAGAGTGGACAAAAGGGTGGGTCATTTAAACCTCATCAGAGTGAAACCCAGGATGGGGCTAATGGGCTGGGATAGCAACCTAAAAACAAGGACCTAGAAGAAGCCCCACGTGCTTCCCTAATCTGCAAGATAAACCAAAGTGCTCTCAGGTACCCAGTTTTTACTGAGATGGATGGCTTCTGGTTTGGCTCAGATCAGTCAGGACAAAAGAACTGGCTCAGCCTGGCGGTTTTATGTCTGTCCATCTGTAACATCTTCATCCCACTCTTCCTCTGAGGAGGTCAGGGCGCCCGTATGCTTCTCCCCTTCCCCTTTTTATCCTTGGAAGAAGAAGAGTTAGTTCTTATATGCCGCTTTTCTCTACTTGAAGGAGGCTCTAAGTGGCTTACAGTCGCCTCCCCTTTCCTCTCCCCACAACAGGCACCCTGTGAGGGAGTTGAGGCTGAGAGAGCCCTGATATCACTGCTCAGTCAGAACAGCTTTATCACTGCTGTGGAGAGCCCAAGGTCATCCATATGGCTGCATGTGGGGGAGTGCAGAATCGAACCCGGCTCACCAGCTTAGAAGTCCGTACATCTAATTACTACACCAAGCTGGCACTTAGCCTGTGTCTATATAGTGGAAGACTTGCTGTTCCATCCTAAAGAAACATTTTTCTGGGAGCAAGCCCCACTGAATATCTCCACATAGGATTCTGCATAGACCTGCTTAGGTCTTCTGTCTCCCAATTTCCTCTATACCAGCGCTAGGAAAGAGTTTCCCCTCCAATCTTAGCCTTTTCAAAAATCAAGACATGTTGCAGAGTAAAAAGAACAATTACAAATGAAGTTTGCTACTTTATTTTTTTTGTATTTATTTATTGTATTTATATACCAGCCTCCCCAAAGGCTCAGGTGCTCCGAAAGGTAGGGAAAAGTTTGCTCACACAAATATTGTGAAACAAATTTAGAGTTCAGTGGCACCTTTAAGACCACAAAGTTTTATTCAAGGCATGAGCTTTGGTGCTTGTGAATACTGCGAACTGTTACACTGGCTCCTATAATTAAAAGCAGTATTTTAAAATCCCAGCTGAATAACTCTGACAAAGGTACTAAATCTGCGGGGTTCATGTGATTGAATCGAACGCTGTTATTTATTTTTTTTTTGTGCTACGCAGCTAAAATGATGACGTTTATTGACCTGATGAGAGAGAAGCACATGCTGAAATAATCAGGAGGTACCAGCGATCTGCTCTGTGATGGATGAGAAAGCTAAAGGTTAGCTTTTTGGATTTCTTGCTCCCTCTTCTGGAGTAGCTCAGAATAGCTAGACTAAAATATATATATATATATATAATAATAATAATAAAAGACTTCCACACAGAGATTGTATCTGAAGATGTGTCGATGCACATGAATGCATTTTCTTGGACTTATTGAAGGTGCCACAGGATCCAGACTTTTGCAGACCAACATGGCAACCTACCTGAATCTACCTACACAGAGACTGACCAGCTCTCGTTGCTGTAGTGAACGCAGAGGCATTCATGCTGGAAATGGAGCATCCAATTTCCACTGTGATTTTCTTTCTGCAGCCCCCTCCCCACAGTCAACATTTCATCATCCCTCCACCAAAGGGTTAAAAAAAACCCTTGAAATCACTAGATCACAATAGCCTTTTAATATTAGTATAGTCTATGCAGGGGTAGTCAACCTGTGGTCCTCCAGATGCCCATGGACTACAATTCCCATCAGCCTCTGCCAGCAAATGCTGGCAGGGGCTCATGGGATTTGTAGTCCATGGGCATCTGGAGGACCACAGGTTGACTACCCCTGGATAGCACAACCTACAATTTCCCATCTTTAGTTTAAAAAATAATTTTCTAACCCAGTTTGTTATAGCGTCATAAAAGAAAATCCGTAGGCTGCACATTTCTTCTTATAACTTGGCACCGGAAAGGTACTTAAAAGAATGAAAACTGGGAACTGATAGATCATGGCAAAGATCAAGACGTTACATAGCCATAACGAGTTAGCAAGTCCTGGTTTTAAAACACACACCTCTCCAGCTCTCCAGTGTGTCTCTGCGTGAAAAGATTTCTCTAGGGATGGCAGCCACAGTGGCTGAGGCAAGAAAAATTGTGGCAGTGTGGGTGGGACATGAAAAAATGCACAATTTTGCAGCCACAGAGCATTCAAAGGATTTTGGACTGCAGTCTTTCCCCTCCTCACTCTGAGGGATGTCGGCCAACAAGCACCCTTCTCCAGCATCCTCCTCCCCCCTGGCTGAAATCTACAAATGGATGTCAGTTGTGTCCAAACTGACCACACTGAGCTGTTTGCTCTCAAGCAGAAATGGAACTGCTCACCCCAGCCAAATGCCCTTCTTCCAGAAGCTGCCTGGATTCTTTGGATTAGATCATTTTGGGTGACTTAACTGCTGACGTTCTCTCCTCACTCAAAATAGCAATGCAACTCTGCAGGACAATAGAGCTCCTGGAAGTATTACTAATCCCATCATGCCTGAAATTTCTCCTTCCCCTCTTGCCTCTAAAACTCTATTAGGGAATCACGTACAGCCTGCCCACCTAGTCAGCATCCTGTACTGCAATCTAGAGGTTGTCAAGAAACTGCATACCTTTTAGTTTCATTCTGGTAATACAATCATGTTTTCTGTCTCCTGTCCTGGGAGATTCATTAAGGGTCCACCCAGGCTAATCACAGTTATTATTTCTATACTGAGAAACTTCCAGGATTTCCCCAAGGTTTCGTCTCAAACCAGACTAGACCATCACATGCCTTCCAGTTATTCACACATAATCACCTCAAGTACATATTTTAGGGGTTACATCACCAGACTTTAGCCTGAGAATATAAATTTCCTATTTAAGGCAAACACCAGCACCCATCTGTGTGTGTGTGTGTGTGTGTGTGTGTTCTTAGATCCAATATGTGTTTGTAGGCTGCACCTTCTTTCCAGAGGTGCTGGTCATTTCTTCCACTTTATTCGTTTTGTGTGCAAGTTTTAAGTTATCTCAGTTTCTTCTTAATAAAACACACTTTCGTTTATTTCAGTCTGCTTCATTTTGAGAGTTTCTAAGTGAATAACCCTGATATACAATAGTGGGGATCCCACTGTTACTCTTGCTAGTTAAATTCCCCAACTCAAAACCTAAACATCTGGAGCACAGCAAAGTGGGGGTAAACATAAAAGCAAGGTGAATCAATGACCGTTTATGCACTGGAGGTTTCATGCCAGGCTGCAGGCTGGAGTTTTAGTCGTGGCAGGTTGCCCTACCTCTTCCTGCACCTACAAAGGGGAGCATTTGGCCTGGTGCACCTCATTCGCCCCCGATTTGTGCTCCTGCATGGGAGCTGGGACAGTGAAGTTCTCAGTGCATTAACGGTCAATGCCATCCTATGGATGCTCCCACCAACAGTGCTGCGGTAAGGAAGCCACGTGGATTTTTAACACATTCCAGTATATTTCCGGGAGTCTTTTATCTTATGGTGTGAGCTTGTTTAGCAAAGTAAGGCAAATCTGTTTGGCCGTTTTGAACAGGGTAACTAGTTTTGAATGTGTATTGTGTGGGTGAGTGCAAAGAGAGGGAGAAAAGAGACTTTAAATCCAAAACCATCTCATGAGCTTGACATTAGATCCCCTTTAATCTTTGTTGTTCTCAGCGCATCCAGAACCTTTCTGAGTCTGTTTCACTTTGTTTTGCTCAGAACACCTTATCTGGGATTGGAAAACCTCTCTGTAATATGTTAGTTTCAATGCTGGCCTTTTAAACGTACATTTTGCTAATGAGACAAAAGGCAGAATGAAACAACCCACTGGATGAAAGTGAAAATTGCTTCTAAATATGATTTCACTGCATGAGCTTTTAAGGAAATGGAAGTGAGTCTCATGTTAATGGAGCTTTTGAAGCAGCTTTCCATCTGCACTGAATGAAACAAGGTGGAAAATGGAGAGGACTTCATGGTTCTGAGGGCAGATGTTTCTTATTTCAAACAATTTGAATGTAAGAGCATTTTTCCAGACCTTAAAAAACCACATTCCCTCAACAATAGCATGCATTCCATTTGATACCTTATAGACAAGGAATAATGCTATTCATACTACATAGCTGTCCTCCTTTCACTCTTCACAAAACTGGGCCAGATGTACTCGCCGGTTCTGAAGAAGGAGCACCCACAGCTTTCCAAATACTGTATTTTTGAAGAAAGAAGAGATGACATTATTTTTGTTTGCTACCTTTTGTTTTAAAAGGATGTGTGCTCCCCATTGCTTAAACAGTATAGCATATTTTTAAACTCCCCATGTTTCTGCTGTAATTAGCATGGGACAACAGAGGTCTTTTTTCTTGGAGGTCGTATTTCAGGATCTGATGGAGGGGATGGGAAAAGTCACAACATGGTTCAAAGGACTGCATCTTGGATATACCCTTGGTTCAGTCATGCCAAAAAGTGTGTTTTGAGAGCAGTTCCTGTGGTTATGTGTAATACCGCCCTGAGACATCACAGTAAGAGACAGTATATGAACTGAATGACTGAATGAATAAATAATACACAATATTAACCATAGCACAAAGTAATGGCATCAGAGGGAAAAACTGGGAGTGAAATTGGGTTACCAGTCTTCAAGCAAGTGGCGCAACAAATAAATTCTGGGTTATACAGTAAATAAAAATACCAGAAAAAGAGGGGCTGTGTTATCGTGACTCTAAAACTATAGTAAATAATGCTTCCAAAAGAGCAAAATAGTCGTTTATGAAGTATTATCAAGACAATCAGTAGTAATAACCAAATGATGCTATAAATTAGTGTACAATAAAACTTTTCTAGAACCGCATCAGTGCTCTGATTTTAAACATTTTTATTTAGAAGTTTGTAACAAAGTTTTTATCATCATCCTAAGGAATTGTAATTTCTTCTTTCCCAGATCATTGAGTAGGCTAAGGGCAGCTTGAAAAAGTACCATTGATGAAATAAATTAGTTCACTTTTTGGAGAATTCTTCTAAGTCAAATAGTTATTTATTCCCTTGAGGAACTTGATAATATTATTACTTCTGTTGGGTCCACTGCAGAAGCTACCTCGTGAAATGGGGGATCCTTGTTTGGACCTCAGTTGGAACTATCGGATCCCTGTTTGGACGTCAGTAGGAATCAACCTGTTGAACTGTTGCCTGAATTCTTTTTGGTGTTGGATTAGACCTTCGGTCAGTATTTTCTGCTCAGACTGGTACTGGCTCTCTAGAATCTCAGGCAAAAATCATTGACATTACCTGGTCCTTTTAGCCAGAGATGCTGGGGACAGAACCAGAAACCTTCTACATACCAAGCAGATGCTTTGCCACTGAGCCACAGCCTGTCCCCCAAGCTGTGAACACTCTGACAGAGCAGTAACTTGCAGCCAGCAGCATTGAGAATTGTCATGGCTGAGAATGGAACTGTGCCAAGGTCTCTACCAGCTTAGAACCAAAGAGGAGGCAAGACAATTTTATGACACTGCCTATAGATTTCACCCAGTCCTTGTTCTTAAAAGATTTTCTGGTATACACGCCTACTACTAAGCATCACAGCAGGTTTACATGGCAGAAAGCAGCATTCAGTTAAATGGGACACCCGACTCCCAAGTATGCCAGCACACTATTGTATCCTGAGTGAATTAGTCAAAGTTCATTTAATAAATTATCACATGAAGCCCCTATATAAACTTGTATAGCCACATTCCACAACCACATTCCACACTGCACTCCTGTTGCTCTTCTGGACATGAGAAAATATGGATATGTGTATCTTTCCCCTTGTAGCTGGCAGAGCAACGGGGAGCAGATAATTTCAAGCACAGAAGTGAGCAAGGGGAAAGCTGCCTTCCTCCCACCCACCCGACCCCCATTCTTTCAACTGAATTGACACCATCCCATTGCTGTTTTTCTATTTTTAAATAATCAGGGGACTGCTACATGCCTCTCTTGTGTAATATTTAGTTTGGAAACCCTGCTAGATGAGATGTCGCCTACAGCAGTTTCCAGTCATTGTACTCCGGTCTTCGTTCACAGTGACTGATCAATCAAATAGATTTTTGGCTGCAGTTCTTTTAATAGCCTCTATAATGCAATGAATAGAAGCCATTCTTTATGTAATTGCTCCCACTGCAGTGCAGTAACTAGCCACTAAGCATTTAACACACAGGACAGAGAGAATGCAGAACTCAGAATGGAGACAGATTTCTCGCTGGTTGACGTATCATAACCATGCTTGCTAATGCTGGAGATGTTCAATAGATTATTAGAGCCAGTGTGGTACAGAGGTTAGAGTATCGGACTAGGATCTTGGATACCTATTGTGGCCTGAATAGCCTAGACAAGTTTGATCCTGTCAGATCTCAGAAGCTAAGCAGGACTGACCCTGCCTAGTATTTGGATGGGATCCCTCAAGGGATCATGATGTGGAGGTAGACACTGGCAAATCACCTCCGAATGTCCCTTGCCTGGCTGCCAGACAATCATTGGATCTCCTGTCTACCCTGTTTGTGCCTTACAATAAATAAGTAACCTGGGTTCAAAATCAAATAGTCACTCTGCCTTAAAATTCTCTGGGTGGCTTTAGTCCAGTTGGTTTCTCTCCGCCTTATTGGATTCTTGTCCAAATAAAATGGAGAAGGGAGAGCTACTGGAAACACTCTAAGCTCTTCAGAGGAATGTCAGAATGAGAATAAGCTAGCTGATAGATCTCAGGAGGGCCATAAGTAATTCCTTGTTGTGTTACTTGTTCAGTTTATTTTAAAAATTGATTTACATTGTTCATAGCCTGCCTTTCTTGCTGAGAATCAAGTGAGAAAGGTCCTCTCTTGCGTACCCAGTAGGCTTCTCCCTGTGATCCCTGTGCTTAATTTTTTTTAAATTACTGCAGATTTTTACTCCAGCTGGAGTACACTTCAGTAAAAACAGACAGAAAGGTATTTAAGTGCTACCAAATGCACCATGGCAGCAGAGCCATCGAGGAGATCTCTGGGTGCAAATCTGACAAGAGCTGTAAACAGGGCCTCTTCGCAGTCCCTTGCAGTGAACACTGATTTTATTTCAATCATTTTTTTTTTAAATGTTGATTAAATAATACACGTTGATAGAGTGGGTTTAAAATAAAATACTGGCTTACAGTTGTAGTAAAAATGCTTTCCCATGGTTAATGCAGCAAGATTCTGTGGAGCTGATAAACATGTAGAACGTACCTTACAGCAATTTCAATTGCATTAACCCTGGACCAGGAACAGAGTGGAGGGAGCTAAGCATCCAAACTCTTTGTGTGTGTGTGTGTGTGTGGGGTGAGGGTGGGGGTCCTGAACTTGTTGGTTCTTTACTAGCCGAGACAGCTAAGGCCAATGTATAAGACCCACTTAGGACTGCACCATAAATTGCTTGTGACTAATGGGAAATCTAAAAGAGGCTTGCTCTATAGAAGCAGAAAAACAAAAAAAAGAACTGTCCATGTAGGGCAGTCTTCCCCAACCCCCGGGCTCCGGACCAGTACCGGGTCGTGGAGCTTTCGGTACCCGGCCGCAGGGAGGTGTGGGTGCCAGAGCGCCAGCAGGCATACCTCCCCCCCCTGTGATGTGGCACTCACTGTGGCCTATCGCACCCAGGTCCCAGTGCAGTGAGCGCCGCACTGCAGGGGGGGAGGCGCAGGCACCGGTGGGTGCAAATGCGCAGGCGCGTGTGCTCCCACCAGTGCACTGGCAACCGTGTCTCCCTTCCCCCCAGTCCCCAGGCCTCCCTCTCCCCCCCTGGTCCACGGCAACGAAAAAAGTTTGGAACCACGGATGTAGGGCATCTCTATTCTAGCCTTTCTCCAAGAGAGCTCAGGGTGACACCACATAGTCTTTTCGTTCCGTATTCTTCAAATACTTTTCTCAGGAAAGCAGTGCCCATGCAAATCTTTGCTACAGCTATTTGTTAGGAAGAACTTCTCCAGGGAAATGACATCCAGTTAAAGAGACAAGGCATTCCTCCCACTTCAAGCACGGGGCCACCAAGCTCACAAACTCTAATCCTGGTGGCCGTGGGCAAGGGGCCCCATCAGCCCCTGCTTTCAAGGGGATGTGATGGTCAGAACAGTCCCATTGTGACAAGTAGCCCCAAACTAAAATGGCCCCACCCTTTTCAAGAGCTTGACCTTGGATCAGCTAATCCAGCAGATGGTAGCAATAAAAGGCACGTTCTGCTTAAACATGCTGGTGGTGCCGCAGAACAAGAGGCAGCAGCGACTGTGAATTCCTACCTGCCACTTGAAAGACCTTTCGGCTGTTTCTCCTTCATGCGTGAGAGAGGAAGGGCAGTGAAGTTACTTCTAAACATGTTCATACCAGGTTTCTGAAACAACTGATGGCCATACAGAAAGGATGAGCTACAGGCATGTTTCTACTTTCCTGCACTTTCTGACAAACACATGATTTTGCTCTTAGCAGCCGTGTGGTAGGAAGGAGGTTTTGTTCCTTTCTTGGCAAGCAAGAGAGCTATTTACTCCTTTCCACTCATGCAAGGCAATTATTTACCCTGGTAAAGGACCAGCAATGTCCCCATCCCCCCCCACCCCCAAGAGACAACTGTAAGCATTTCTCTGGAAACAATGGTCTTAAAATAGGTACCGCTTGTTGATACTTGACTTGCAGGATATTTATTGCTCAAGAAGCAGCATAAACAGAACCTGCCACACTGCAGTCAGGCTTGGGGACTGCATAGCTGTGAAACTACACTACAGAGCTCCAACAAGAAAGGCTTTTAAAAATGCAAGTTTGGGGAAGCCATTTTTTAAAAATAATGTTTTATTATGCTCACTAGTATCAAAGCCCATTTTAAAAATGGGCTTTGAAAGGGGCAACAGGCAGGAGGGCATGAGAAGGTGGACGTGGCTCCCTTTGGCCGGCAAAGCCCCCCCAGGGAGGCTGCAAACTCCTCCCCCCCACTGGCTCTCTCCCAGCAGGAGCCTACATGTGGGCCACAAAGCCCTGTCGCTGCCTCTCTCCTCGTGGACGACAATGGAGGCTGCAGTCACAAGGCTTCTAGCAGGCAAGGAGGGAGAGTGGGAGCTGGAGGGGGAAGGCCAATCAGGGTGGACCTGGACAGACAGGGCCCTGGACAGTCTCCTCCCAGGAGGCTGTTTCCCAAATATAAGGGAGCAAAATAGTGTTAAGGATATATAAATATACAAATAACATCACCACTGAACAAAACATAAAACACATAGAAAAATAACACAAACATCACAATCACAACCTAAAATTTGACTTCCCACCCAGCTCACCCTCCTGGACAAATACACCCTCCTCCTGTGCTAAGAAAAATGAATTAGAATTATCTGCTGCTTCACTTTCTTTATGTTTTGTACAATTCTGCAGAATTTTCTTCATGTAGCTCCATTGTTCATAGTATTCCTCCAAGTTTTTGTCCTTCAATAGCACCATTAATCTAGCTGAGTCCACAAGGCTCAACATCTTCTTTAACCAGTCTTCTGACTGGGGAAGCCATTTTATATTGTTCATGGACTTTTTGCAGGTATGCTGAAATAAATGAGGTCCTCTGAAATAAAGGTTGACAAGAGCCAGACCTCACTGGTGTGCCTATGGTTAGGGTTACCAGCTTCCTCCTGGCCACTGGAAGGAGATTGGGGGTTGGGTTGCCAGATGCTGGTAGGAAAACTCTTGGAGATTTGTGGGGCAGCACCTGGGGAGGACAGGGACCTCAGCAGGGTACAATGCCATAGAGATGATTAAATCCATGGGTTCAGTAGGACACAGACACTCAGATCCAACAACCAGCTACTTTACTGGAACCAGAAAGACTGAACAAAAGCCAAGCAAACAGTTGAACTTATCTATAATTCAGAATTCCTACCAAAGCGATTGGACCTTAAGTCTGGCTCTTGTTTGGCCCATAAATCTCTTTGATTATTGACTAAGAGCCCGGGACTGGCGAATCCCAGTTAAGGGCTCAGGATCCCAGCCTTATGTCTCAAGCTTGTGCAACCTTGAAGTATGCATGCACAACAGAGCATGTCCTTCAGAGCATCCATTTCCCCCAAAGAAACATCTCTGTAGTCTGGAGATAAACTGTAATTCCAGGGGGGCCTGGATCTCACCTGGAGGCTGGGACGCCTACTTACAATTCAGTTCTCTAATTTCATCCTCTATTCCAATGCATATTCTGCAAAGTTATTTGTAGAATTAAGATTAAACTAAATAAGCAGAGCATTTGTGCTATATTGATTGATACACACTAAAGAGAAAAACAGGGCAGGAAAAGGCTTGGGGAAAAGGCTGCCCAAGTATAAATATTTGGCTAGTCACCTCTAAACCTCTGAAACGTTAAATCTTTACACTCTAATTATAACATCCCCTGGCTGCTAGAGAAAACATCAAGTTGGTTGTGGACTGTCATTAATGCAGCTGGATCTATTTTATAGTACTGGGTTATTTTTAATGTCTTAATGCTGGCTTTTAATATTGTGATTTTTAAGCTGTTGTAAGCTGCCACTGGCCAGAATTGCTAGGCGTGACTGGTTAGAAATCAAAAGAGTATATAAATAAAAACAAATAAATGCCGTAGGGAGTGGTGAATGCAAAAGGACTGGCTAGTCTACAAAGCTCAGAGTTAATTGCAAAGCCCAGTTAAATGCATAACTGAATAAGTAGCTCAAAGGACACGGCTGGCAGAAGCATGCAGCCAGGTTGGGCATCCACTTAAAGCTCTGTGTGTTTAAAAAAAGCACATTCATTCAAACTAAGACACATTGCAGCCCTTAATTCACCGTCCTTTCTGCTTAACTGGATTTTGGAAGCAAATAAGAATGGTGCATCAGGGGTGGTATAAGTACACAAAACAACTCATGTTTGGGCCAGATTTGGGGACAAATATTGCAGTAATGCAGAAAGCCATTTCTGCCCCCATGGAACCCCTCCTGCCAATCGGCAGTAACCCTCCTCTCAGTCCAGGGTCACCAACCTTAGGAACTTATTCTGGATCCAACTCTATTACGTGTTGCCATCATTACCAGCCTAAAAGGGCTGACCAGTTTACATGGGCTGATTCTGCACTTACTTTTCCCCCCTGTTGTTGATCCTGCTGAATTCAGATCAATTTGAACCCAGGTTTTTCTCCTTCCTCCCTCCCCCCACAATTGAAATAGAAAGCCTTCTGCAGTTGATTAGGGAACCTCAGAGGAGGGAGGGGAGCAGTGGTCATAAAGCTGAACTACCTTTCCTGAACTAGCAAGGGTGAGGGGGTTGGTTGACGTCCAGCTGGCATTAGTACTTTATTTCTTCTCTTTTGACTCCTGAGCCAGCAGTAGCCTCTTAGAGAATGAGGCAAATCTCTGCTGAGAGAAGTGTGGGCTTCTGGAGCACAGTCGCTTTAAAAGAGGGAGGGAAGCCTTGCAACCAGAACCAGGAAGTCTTTGAACTGACGCCCTGGCCAAAGAAGGAAGACTGCTTTGATACATCAGCATTTCAGGTACGGAGCAGGGAGTTAATTCGCAAAAAGCAGAGATCTACACTTATACTGCTGGCGGTTTTTCAAATATCGTGGCTTATATCGACTCCTAGATATCGGGAGGAAAGGTAGGGTCACTGTGGATCAATCATGCATGTGGCAGAGGGAAAATTCAAAGTGCCCAAAATAAAAATAAAAATAAAATTCAGTGCAGACAGGAGGGATTTATTTGGGCTGGGAGTGGACAAAAATCCCTGTGCAGACTTGACCCAGGATGCAATAGGAAAAGAGAAGCTAAGATACAGAGAGAGGAGCTAAGGAAAGTCAGTGGTTCAGGGGCCACTTTTCTCCACTAGATTGCATTGTCTTTACTACAGCAGTTCAACTGCAGCCAGGTGAGACATGTGAGATTCACATAGCTGCTGGTGGTGGTGGGTGGTGGTGGTTTTGTCTTCCCACCCAAAGTTAGCACCCACCAAATCTCTTTTCCCCACAGGCTCTTTAAGCTGTGCCAGTTTCACTCAGGGTGGAAGCAAGAGAATGGAATGGTTAAACTATTCGCGTTACCAGCTCTTGAGAGCTTATACCTGGAATAAAACTCTAGTGGTCTTAAAGGTGCCTCTGGAGTCCAACTTTGTTCTTATGTACAAGGGCAGCCTGCCAGGCTTAAATGCTTGCTTTCTGGGAGGTGACTCGTTAATTTTGTGTTGTTTCTGGGGCCTTCCCCGCCACAAACAGCTTACCGCCTATTCATACTATTACCTGCAGATGGCAGCCTTCTTCCTTTTCATATTTTTTGTGATGGTGCATGAGACAGGTACACAAAAATAGCTGATGTAAAACACGGGATATGTTAGAACTAATAAGCTCAGGAGTACAATTTGCAGCCGTGGTGCTGATAGCAAAGCAACATATCCTGATCAGCAGCTTTAGGTTAGCTGCTGCAAGTCAGATCCTGCAGAGAAGCAAGTGCCAAAGTTACAATCCAGAGCTGTAGGAATGGCTACAGGTCAACCAGTGGCTCCTCTCCTTGACCCATTCCCAAGTTAACATGAAAAATAATGTAAATTTTTTAATATATACCTGTGGTCCTCCAGATGTCCATGGACTACAATTCCCATGAGCCCTTGCCAGCAAATGCTGGCAAGGGCTCATGGGAATTGTAGTCCATGAATATCTGGAGGGCCATAGGTTGACTACCTCTGATATATACCATGGCCTTTCCTAATCATGTCACTGAGTCTTTCCCAACCAAAAGGCTCCCACGGAACGACGCAAACCATACGAAAACTAGACGTGACCCTAACCTGATAATATACCCTAATATAAATCTCTATTTTCCAACATATGTTTACATTAAAAAATGATGTAAAAATGTATATATCCCATAGCCTTTCCTAACCACGTCACTGAGTCTTCCACAGACCTAATGCTTCCAATAAATTGAAAAACTCCTCACCCTGAAGCATACCTTAGCTAACCTAACCCTAAATTGAGAATTTAAGTCGATGAAAATCCCTACACCTTTACATACTATTTACATGTAAAATAATGTCAAATTATTTATACATCTCATGGCCTTTCCCAACCACGCCACTGCATCTTTCCTGGTCTAACACTCCCACTAAAATTAAAAACTCCCCATCCTGAACCATATCTAACATTAACCCTAAGTTGAGAATTTACTTGGAGGAAAATTCCCTATATCTTTACAAAATATTTTCATGTAAAATAATATGGAGAAATATTTATACATCCCATAGCCTTTCCTAACCATGTCACTGCGTCAGGCCGGGAGCAACTGCGAGCCGCGCTCTGCGCGGCTCGCAGTTGCTGGGGCTGGGAATCAGAGGGACCAATCGGCAGGCCCTTCCTCATCCCTGACACATCCCGCCCCAGAACCCCTTACTGTTTTATTTAGTCCGTGGCGCCCGCGGTGCCACGGGCGGTGTACAGATGGCGCCCGCGGCGCCACGGGCGGTGTACAGATATTTTCCCACATATTTTTACATGTAAAATAATGTGAAAAAATATTTATACATCCCATGGCCTTTAACTGGATGAAAATCATTATATTTCTTCCTAAAAAATAATGCTAGAAAAAATATTTATATATCCCTTTCCTAACCACGCCTCTGTATCTTTCCCAGCCATAACACTTCCAATAAACTGAAAAACAACCCACTGTGAACCAAATCTAAGCTAACCCTAACCCTAAATTGAAAATTTACCCAGATGAAAATCCCTATTACTTTCTATACTATATAAACATATAATGTGAAAAAAAATTAATATGTCCCATGGCCTTTCCGTTCCACATCACTGCATAATTCCCAGCCCTATCACTCCCAATAAATGGAAAAACAATCCACCCCAAAACATACCTAAGCTAACCCTAACCCTAAACGAGAATTTACCCATATGAAAATCCAAATTACTTTCCATACTATATACATGTAAAATAATTTTTCCTTTAAAATAGTGCTAGAAAAAAATTATTATGCATGCCATGGCCTTATCAAACCACATCACTGCATCTTCCCTAGGCCTAACGCTTTCCCAACCATGCCTCTGCATGCTACCCAGCCCTAACACTCCCCAAAAGCTGAAACACAACCCACCCTGAACCATACCAAAGCTAACCCTTACCCTAAGTAGAGAATTTACCTGGATGAAATTCCCTATATTTTTTCCTGTAATATAATGCTAGAAAAAGTATTTATATATGCCATGACTTTTCCCAACCACATCACTGCATCTTCCATAGTCCTAACGCTCCCAATAAACCATAAAACAAGCAATCCTGAACCATATCTAAGCTAACGCTAACCTTATGTGGAGAATTTACCCGGATGAATATCCCTTTTCCTTTCCGTACATATAGTACGTGTAAAATAATGTGGAAAAATAATCATACATCCCATGGCCTTTCCTAACCATGTCACAGCATCTTCCCTAGCCCTAATGTTCCCCCTAAACCAAAACACTCCACAAACCATACCTAAGCTAAACCTAACCTGAAATTTAGAATTTACCCTAATATAAATCTCTATTTTCCCACATAGATTTATTTTAGGGTAAATTCTCAACCTAGGGTTAGGGTTAGATAAGGTATGGTTCAGGGTGTGTTGTTTTTTGGTTTATTGGGAGCGTGAGAGCTGCGGAAGGTGATGTGACATGATTGGGAAGTGCCATGGGATTGATAAATATTTTTTCACATTTTTGTATAAGTAAAAACATGTCAAAAAACAGATTTCTATTAGGGCAAATTCTCAACCTAGGGTTAGGGTTTGATTACTTCCCAACCATGTCACATCACCTTCTGCAGCCCTAACGCTCCCAATAAACCAAAAAACAACCCATCCTGAACCATACATCCTGAACCATACATCAATCCTCTACTTAGGGTAAAGGTTAGCTTTGGTATGGTTCAGGGTGGGTTGTGTTTCAGCTTTGGAGGAGTGTTAGGGCTGGGGAAGATGCAGAGGCATGATTGGGAAAGGGTTAGGCCTAGGGAAGAAGCAGTGATGTGTTTTGATAAGGCCATGGCATGTATAATTATTTTTTCTAGCATTATTTTAAAGGAAAAACCCTAACCCTAGGTTTCAGATTTACTGTAATATAAATCTATTTTTCCACATATATTTCCATGTTGAATAATGTGAACAAATATTTATCAATCCCATGGCACTTCCCAACCATCTCACATCGCCTTCCACAGCCCTAACGCTCCCAATAAACCAAAAAACAACCCACCTCCTAAACCACCTCCACCTCTCAGCCACAGGGGTGTCATATTGCCTGACCACTGCAAACAACTAGAACATTGGCCTGGAAAGAATGGGAGCCACCCCAGGATTCCTGTGAAGCCCCTGGTCTGATAACTATTTTGCTGAAAAGAGAGTGGCCAGCCCTAGATGTTGCCTGGCCCAAGAGAGGAATGAAATGAGTTGTGCATAAAGTTGCCATATACTGTCCATCAAGAGCAGTATTGTCTGCTCAGACTCGCAGCAGCCCTCCAAGATGCTGTGAAATTTCCCCATACATGCCCTTGCCAGGTACCCCCCTCCTCTCCAGGGGAACCCAGGTGAGCTCTGAGTTTACTTTGGTGGTTCTCCACACCTGGATGTTGACACCCAGGCATTGCTTGGGTGATCAGCCACAGCTGTCCCTGCAGCTCTGGCATGCAGAGTCCCCTTTTCCTAGGGGAGGTGATGGGAATGAACTGCTCTCTGCGTGAAGATGAGCAGCAAGTCTAATTTATTCCTATCATCTCCTGCCTGGAGGGTGGCATCTGCATGCTAGACCTGAGTGAGAGCGCGTCCCTCCCTGCTTTGGGCTTTTTCAGGATTCCACCATCTTTGTGGCTTGGAGAGGGTGGGAGTGAAGTTAGAGGCTCCAAACTTTCAGGGTAGCTCTGGGAGCCTCTTCTCTGACTCCCCCCCCCCCCATGTTTCAAGAAGATTGGAAGAAGGGGCCCAATTCTAGAGGCTCCCGTATCCTCTCTCCATTATATCCAATGATGAGAAAAAACACCATTGGAAGTAATAGGCCCCATTATGTCTGCGATAAGAACAGCTTGGTTTCACCATAAGCAGTGCTTGGAGCAGGATGAAATACCATCCCATTTCCTGCTCTACAACACAGTGCACACCCTGCAAGCTAAACCAAACTTTATGTATTTTGAAACAAAAGCATCCCACTAACTACATTAAGCTAAGAAGAAGCCCCTATTTTGCTGAGGATGACAAGAGCTTAAACATAGACCATTGTCCTAGTCTGACAAAGTAGAACTGCATTGTGGGAAAAGGGAATGTGTGTTTGAGGCTGTTCGTTTCAGAGCCTTCTTACCAGACACTTCAAAGATCCTAACTTGGCATGTTAATTTTTGCTCCTACTGTGGCCCAGATGACTAGTACCTCCAGGGGGATGACTTCTGATTTAAAAGTCTAAAAACCTGGGGAGAGTTGTCAGCCAGATACAGGAAAGTATCATGAGGTTTACTGGACATTTTATAAGAATGGCTACTTGCAGCTGTGGGGGTTGTCTTGATTAATCTTCATGTAGAAGAAGGGCGAGGATAGAATACAAAGACCCATTAAAACATCTGTGTGTTTCTCCCTCCTCCCTACCACCTTTGAGAATTTTTCCAATTTTTCCAGAGCACTGCAAAAAGGTCCCATTAAATATTTTCTCTTTGTATATGAAAACATTGTCTTTAAAAGCATTTCACTCACCACAGTTATACAGAATTTTTTGAATGAAACATTGGGAAAAAGTGAATTTGGGGGAGACTGAAGAAACTAATGAAATATTTTCTCTCAGAGTAGGCACAATGCTTTTCAAGACCAGGTTTCTCACTCAAATGTACAGCATGAAAGCCTGCAGAAGGTCCAAGGTTCCATCTCCAGTATGTCCAGTTAAAAGAATCTGGTAGCTGGTACTGTAAAAAGACATCTAAGCCCCTGTAGACCATACTGAACTTTAAAATCAATGGTCTTACTGACCATAAGGCACTTTCATGTGTAGCTCAGTTGAGTCTAGAAATCTCAACTAGAAGGGCACTTCTAGAAATCTTAGAACAGGGAATAGATGTCTCCACAAAATGGCTGCTATAAGGTCCTGGAGCCAATGTTGGGAAGCTGCAAGCCAAGTATTCTCCTGGGATCTTTGATCCCAAAGTCTAGACTGTTCTGTTTTCGAAAAGAAGCAAATGGGAACTGGAATGCCCATCAAGCATAGGCCCTGATATCCATGGGCAGGAATCACTGTTCTATACCAACCCTACTGTAGGAGGCCATTTCAGCACTCTTCAATTTCAAGAGGTACGAAACCTTCATTATCTCACATTGCCTGAAGCCAAGCTTTCTATTTCACCCATTGTTTCTGCATGAAGACAGACGTCAAATCAGCCAACTAACCAATGGATTTAAAACAGTTTTAATACTTGTGGAAGACGTGAATGCAGCAGGAGTTGAAAAGTCAAAGAGCAGAGCATCCACATAGCAGGTTGTACAGAATCCATGTAGAGCAGCTCGAAACAATTCTACAGCAGTGAAAAAAAGTTAGTTTCCTATGAAAACCTGCTGCAATTTACTCTCAATCTCAGCAGAAGAACCAAGTAATAAAAGTTAAAATGAGGGTCCCCTGGCCTATAGATTCCCAGTAATCTTAAATAGGGCCTAAGGTTATTTACCATAATTGCTTTTGCCACAGACAAAGCCAACTGTGGGCAAATATACGCCAGTGATTTCTCTTTACTAGTATTTAACAGAAACTCTCTACAAGCCATAGCTCTTTATTTGCTGTGGAAGAGCAGGACTGGAGGTGTTTGTACATGTGTCTTGTGCACAACGTCAGCCCCTCATTAGATTCACCTATTAATTATTTAAATACACAGTAGTCATATATGCAATATACAAGTTTAGAGCATTTTTTCATACATATATATATATATAATTTCTCTTTACAAAATGTTACAAGGTTTTTCTGCAAAGTATTCTATTGTGTATTCTTAACCATTTCTGCACTGTCAAGTAAGCCTGTCTTGAATGACAATACCTTTTTTTTAAACAAATATATACAAAACAAGCAAACTTCTTTTTATAAAAAGCTAAAGGGTACTTAAAGCCCTTTTTGTTTTATAAAAAAGTTAATGTGTGCAAATAAAGGGGGAGGGGGAAACATTGATTTGCCTTAGTATGCTGTTTTAACCATTTTGTAGTGTCCTGATCTCTAATCCCCATTCTGCTTGTGAAGGGAGAATATATTAACATTCTCAGTATCAGGGATGGGAGACCCAGCCCTTTCTTGTGCATTTGGCAGCTGTGCTCCTATGTGTTAACAGTTTAAACAACGTTAATGGCAAACTTGCATAAGCAGAGTGCGTCAAGTGTGTGTGTGTGTGCATTTGCTATTTTTTGTTAAAGACCCAGGTAGATATCCACAACAGTTGCAAATTCTCTTGCACTAGACGGTTGCAGTTGAGAGCGTAGTCAGAAGGAACTCCATTTTGGCTGGTTGACATTGTTCAGGAGGAACCTACAAGAAACATGAATGGAATCTTACCATCTAGTAAACAGACATTAATATCCACCCCATGCAGTTGAATGAGTAATGGCTAATTTCCACTCTTCCGGTTCATATGTGACGGTGAATCAACTGTGGCAATGCATGTAGTGGAAAGAGGCAGGAACCAACTCTTCCAGAAAGAGGAAGCTGACAAGCAGAGGAGCTCAGTAAAAGATGGTGGTGGAGAAAATAGGGAGAAGTAGGATTACTTATAATGAGCCTCTTGTGGCGCAGAGTGGTAAGGCAGCCGTCTGAAAGCTTTGCCCATGAGGCTGGGAGTTCGATCTCAGCAGCCGGCTCAAGGTTGACTCAGCTTTCCATCCTTCCGAGGTCGGTAAAATGAGTATCCAGCTTGCTGGGGGGTAAACGGTAATGACTGGGGAAGGCACTGGCAAACCACCCCGTATTGAGTCTGCCATGAAAACGCTAGAGGGCATCACCCCAAGGGTCAGACATGACTCGGTGCTTGCACAGGGGATACCTTTACCTAGGATTACTTATTCCTTCTCCTGTCTGGCTGCCCAGTGACAGGACCTTATGATATGCTCCTTCCTTGGGTTTGTCCAGGCACAAGCTACAAACATGCAATACAGGGTTGCTGGATGCACCTGAGGGGGAATTTCACTGAGGCTTGCCTAGAAATAGTTTTTTAAAAAGTGAGTGAGAGAGAGAGAGAGAGACAGACAGACAGACAGAAAAAGGAGGACAGAGTAGAAGCGTTTCAGGCTGCAGAAGAGATACATAAATGATGTCTCATTAAAAAAAAAAACCCTCTGCAAATGCAAGGTTACTACACTGGGGAGGAAGATTCCAGCTTACATGTTCATGTGCTGTGCCAGCTTGTTTTCCATGTTCAAGTAATTATCAATGAAGGGGAACTTGGACAGATACAGTCCCTCACCTGGAGTCAGAAGTAGCACAGTCCAGTTTTTACCACCAAACTCGGCTGCTATGTGTAAAGCAGGCCAGTGTGGCAAGGAAAAGAAAAGAGATGGAAGAAACTGGACTTGATAATTCCTTCACAATAGCTTTGCCCTCCCCCCCCATGACTTAGAATCATAGAGTTGGAAGGGGCCATACAGGCCATCTAGTCCAACCCCCTGCTCAGCCCAAAGAGGGCGTCCTCTTTACATCCTCTTACAAGAGGGCATCCTGCCATGTCACTTCATGTGAACTGGGCTGACAGAGTTATTCTAAACCCAGTGGGTAATTCTTCCACATACTATTCCAAGGGTATACCAGAGCTGAGTACCAGATTCAGGAATGGATTTTCCTAGCCATTGATGGAAACAATGCCTCCATTCCCAGAGGTATGAGGAGATAATCACACAGAGACCAGAATCAAACTGTTGCTTTGACACAGAATGAGGCAAGCTAGAGGGAGAGGAAAAGAGGGTGCACATGCACACACAGCAATTAAACACTGTGCCACATTTCACCCCTTGAGGCTACCTCAGTGGCTGATCCTGCCTTTAAAGGACTGAAATAGAAAACTGAAGGGGTAGCAACAGGGTACATCAGCTGCAGAGGTGCCAGGAGCAGGCTATATCAAAGTTATGCAGGCCGGCAAAACGGCACTCCTCCCACCAGGCCTAAGACTGAGGTCAGGGCTGTCTGGTAATGATACAGCCCCCACCCCCACGCCGCTTACCTTGAACCCCCCCCCCCCTGTTTTCAGATCCTCCAGTCTGATTAGCCCAGTGGAGGGTATCCAGTTAGTGATGGGAGAGATATTGGTTTTATTTTTATTATTTTTATTGAAGACTGCTCCAAGCCTGCTTCAGAGGGAGGAGTGGTATATAAAAAATAATTAAAATATTGGCCTTGGTCATTCTAGGAGCTCTCGAAGTCCAGTATGGTCATGTGGTTTGCTTTCATATTAGGTCTGGGTTGAGTCCAGAGGAAAAGGAATATTGGGGCGGGGGAGAGGAACTATTATGGCTCTTGGTAGCCCCTTCCTGGGCCACTGGAGAAAGGGAAAGGTAAGTGCCCTCTTCCTGAACAGCCATTTAGAGGGCAGTGTGCGATTCTTGTGTTTCAGAGAAGACCATGTCAATCCTTACCTTTGTTAAGAAAGTCTAACTGCTTGGACCTTTAAAGACAAATCCATTCTTTGGGCACTGACCCGGTCGACTCATCTGTGTGTACAGATCCATTCTTTGCTGCATACTACAAGGACAATTAAATGCAAGGTCACAAAGGCAGCTGCAGTTAACAGCAATCAGGGCTTTTAAAATCATTCCTAGCTTAGTTCTAAAAACATTAGCAAGTGCTTTTCAACAGTGTGCCCTGTGTATGACAGTTCCTGTGGACAAATAGATGCCAGTAGTGGAATAAATAATCCACCTCTAAATAAGTTTGGACCAGTGGTGCGTCTAAGCCAGCATCCTGTTTCTCACAGAGCTAACCTGTTGTCCTGGAGGGCTAAACAAACAGGGCATAGAGGCCAAGACTTTCTTCCTGATGCTAGTACTAATATTCAGAGGTTCCCTGCTGGATATGGAGAATCAAACTGCAGAACTTGGATGAGTTAAACCACAAGTCATGAATCTGGGAATGGGTTTATTGTATTCAGAATATTTCTCCTATATGGGGGTTCCACAATCATATACATTCAATATCTGGTGACATCCTATACCACACAGCCTGTCTGAAACCAGAGCTCTTCACTGCATTAAAGCAAACAAAACTGATTAACTAACTTGGCCTTTAAGGGGGGGGAGAGCTACACTTTATGTGGAGTTACCACTAGTTACTCCACATCTTTAATTTTAAAAACTCAGATCATGACATATCCTTCCCTTACATAAGCCAGCCGAGGTAAACTAAAATTAACCCCACCAACAAACAATCACAATTTGTACAAATACATCTTGAGCAGACTGAAGTGACCAAGTCGCTTCTTATAACATGAATAGTCACAACATGCCTTCTCTTCCTTCTCCCTGCTCCCCCTGGTTACCTGGGGTAATATGCAGCGTAGTTCATGAACAGTTGAGTGCCTGCAGGGTAATATGCGGTAGAGGGTTGGAGCGTCCGTGGATTGAGGAGCACCGAGGGTTGATACAGAGCTGCTTCTGTTGGGATTACTGCTGCGGGAGCTGGAAATGTGTAGGAAGGTGGAGTGATACCTAGTAAGTAGACGCAACAAGAAGACAGATAAAGAATCTCAACACAGCTGCATGGAAATTCCATCAGCACAGACACAATTAAGATGCCATGTCCAAAATGTCATAGACTGTAACATATGAGTCATTTCCCCAATCCTCACTCTCTTTGCCCTCCCATTAGTAGGAAAAAGCTTCGGTTCTGTCTTTCCTATACAATGTTACATGGGCTATAGGACCCTATAGGACCCAAGCTGCTATAGGACCCTTCATCTGGATGGGTTTTTCAGGTAATGAATGTCTTTCTTTTGAATATTTAACCTGAGGCATATCTTCAATTATTACTCTTGCATGCACCCAATATGTTCACCAAGTTATCAGATTTTCTCCTTGCTAGTCTTGCTGACAAAGCAACTCCACTACTCATGCAAAAGCTTTTCCAGACTCCCCGTCTCATTCCCACAGACATTCCCACAAGCTGTCTGAAGGCTGCTTTAATCCTAGCAGTCTATCCTCATTTAACAGCTCTACTTTATATTTTAGCATAGTTTTTTTCCCCTGTAAAATGAGTTTACTGTTCCATAAAAACATATTTGCCAGTGGTTGCATTATATGCATGTTGGCTGTGGTTGTAGTTGCATCAGGAAAAATGCAATGTGCTCTATGCCTCATGTAGCATACTTATGACTATTTAAGTGTCCAAGATGCAACTGGCTGGATATTTTTAGCAGTTTCTAGTGGCAAGCATCAGTATCAGTACTAGGGATGTAAATCCAGATATTTCCAATCAGTATAACTAAAAAGATACCCTAGCAGTATTGATCAGGTATACTTGGGATTCTCAAGAGTACCAGATAAAGATTCACCTCCAAAATATGGAACTATTTGGGGCTCGATTTTAAAGTCTCTCAGGCCTATTTTCCGTCAATTTTACAAATTTTCTGGACAATGGGGGAGGGCAGGGACAGAGGGAGGTAACTCTCCCAAGCAACAAGATCAGGTATCAGGGGTAGACCTTCTGTGCAGAAAATATAGTGCCAAAATGTTTCTCTTAGCATTCTCAAAGAAAAAACAACAAATATAATTGGAACAAGGTGTTAGGAAAATAGACAGGCATCCATCAAAAGAACCTGAACTGAAGTTCATGCATGCTGTACTGCTGTTGTATTCTATTCTTTTCAGGGGTGGGAATGAACAGGAGTGACACTGGTGAAAGGTTGTTGGGTCAGCCACCTTGCCACATTGTCACTAGGTTCTTCTGGGATTCTCTGATTTGACATTGGTTTGGTGGGCTTGCAAAATGGCCCTGGATCTGCTAGGATTCTCTGGTTTGATGCTGGTTCTATTGGGCTTGTTGGGTTTGTTTAGTTATGGAGGATTTGGGTCAGCCATTGCTGTTCTGTGTAATATTTCCTACATTTCTTTGGAGGTCATGCCCTCCCTGTTGACTAGCTACAGATCAGGAGCATTTGTAGACTACTTTGAAAAGATTTCTGAAGCCCCCCCCCCTCCCAGGAATGAGACTTAATTCTCAGTTTGGCCACAGTTGTGGATACTTAAATCCATGGACTCGGCAGCTGCTTCACGATGCCAGTCTCTCTGATATCATTTTACTGTGAGGCCACCAAATATGGAAATACTATTTGGTTCTCTCTCTCACTTTGCATAAACAAAGGTAATAAATAATAAGGCTTGGGTATGAGATATCTTATAAAGCTGTACTAATTTTCTGCTCTGGGTAATGATTGCAAGTTAGAGGAACATACTAAGGTTCCTCTGCCTGTAAAGCCATATTGACAAGACAGCAAGTAATTTCCAGTGTCAAAAGAGTGCCTGCAGGCATATGAGCATCTATAAGTGAAAATTAGATTTGTCTTTGAATGGATCTTCAAGGCTGCAATTAGAAAAGAGACTAGGGAAAGGGCAATATCCTTATCTTTACCAGACAACAGATATATTAGATAGTAAGCATGAAAGCATGTAGGAAAGTGTAATATTAATGGAGAAATAGAAATTGATATTACTGAGGAATATAAACCACAACTAATTCTTTTTTAATGAGTGAGTTATTCCATCTCCACATTTCTGTGGGCAGGCCCCCAGTTAGATTGGGCTACCTGAAAATCTACTGGAAAAATTCTTAAGGTGTGTAGAGCATTGTGTCAAGCCAAGAAGAAAGATCTTCCATAAAATCAGAATTGTTAAAAATTTCAGATAATCTGGAAGCACATAAAAGAAGGGATAGTCAGTTCCCTAAACTAGAGTGTACATTTCCTTTTTAAATCTCTGCATAACTTAAGCCATGAAGTCTTTGTTCTATGGGAGTAATTGTCTTGTTCATAACTAATGGGTGATCTGAAGGTAAACTAGAGTAAGAAATACACAGATATGAGAGTCTTGTCTACTAACTTTGTCCAGGAACACCCAAAAGGATCAAGTTTGATCCATTTTAGAAGATCAGGAAGAAAATCCAGGTATAGCAAATAAAATCTAAATTTCACCATGACCTTCCATGCCATCAAAGAGATGAAAGTGAGGCCAGCTTTTAAATACAATTAAACACTTGAAAGATGGCACAAATAAATTTTGACTGTAAATATTTAATTTTGGGAGCTGGAAACCAGAGTGGAACCATTTGAGTGGAAAAGATATAATTTTTGTATTGTAGACTTCAAGTCAAAAAGAGAAAAACCTATTCCAAGGCTACTAATAATATTTTCAAAATTTATACAGAATAAAGAAAAGCAAAACGAAGGCCTAAGTATTTCTAGTTAGACACATGTCCAATCCAATGCTCATCCGGGTTTGCTTTTTTCTGCGATAGGTATTTCTGGAAGCACATGACTTTGGCTTTAGTGTCACTAACAGGAAGCAGATTATCATGACAATAAGAAAAAAAATACTTGAATGTCTTAACCCCACACCTGAATAAGAAGCAAGAGCTGCATCATCTGCATAAAGGAAAAGCAGGCTAGGATGTGCAGTCAGACTAGAGGTATGAAAATTATAAGCTTGTAATTCATTCAGGAAGTCATATACATACAGATTAAATCTGGTGCCAAAATACAACCCTGTTGACCCCTTGTGTGACAGAGACTGGACCTGAGAGGCAATTAGTTGTTTTACATCTTATTCTCACGCTAGTTGAAATATGTAAAGAGACAATCAGATGTAATAATTATTCAGGAATTCCCAGCTGGTCTAATTTGATCCAAAACCTTTTGACCTGATTTTGCATGCCCTGTTCAAAGGCAGATTCCTTTATTGTATAGGAAATCTTATGAAAAGGACTGTGCTGTGAATTATTTAATAAGTTAAGTCATGATGATTTTTGGAGATAGAAGCCTTTCCCCAGAATTCTGGGTTGTCAACCTTCAGGTGGGGTCTGAAGGTCGTCCATAATGGCAACTGATATTGGACAGAGTCCAGATCACCTGGAGGAAGTCATTGCCAGTGGAATGATTGCAGAATTGGAGTCATATGCCTTCTCTGTCTAGACAATAGCTGTTCCATGTCATCCTGTACCAACTGCAGCTTCCAAGATGATTTTGAAGGGAGACTAAGGTACAGTGCCTTACACTCCCAATGTTACTGTGGCATAGATCCAGCTGGCCAGATCAGCCATTTTATGGAGCTATTTAATTGGCTGGATTGAGTTGTAAGAAATCCTTTTTTGCAGCTGCTTGTCCAGCAATAACATTGGGTCTAGTATAACCTTAAGGCTGTTAACTAAATTATCAAGATCAGCTGAACTCGGTCAAAAGTTCGGAGCAGAAAATCCTTCAAGATCTCTGTCCTCCTAACCAGCATTACCTCTGTATTTTCAAGATTGAAAGTTGTTCATACTTGGCCAATTTACCACAGCATTCAGGCAGTTATAGCCATCACTCTAAAACAAGGTTTCCTCAGATGTGTGAGGCCTGATCGAAAATGCTCACTGTCAACCAAAAGACACACACCAAAATGATCTTCACAAAAGATCCCACTGGTCACCATGTCAGGTGCCTCAGGGATAAACTACTGAAATAGGTTTAGAGACTGAAATTAAGCCCTAGTTGATCTCCAAAAACCAATTTCAGACTTTTGTGAGGCTGCAGAACAAGCAGAAAGCAGACACAGGATCTGGCTTCCTGAGAATAAAAGGCTTTAAAATGTGGGGACAATGACTTGAGGTATAGCTCTGGATTTGCAGGAGACCCTAAGTCAGGGGTAGTCAAACTGCGGCCCTCCAGATGTCCATGGACTACAATTCCCAGGAGGCCCTGCCAGCGAATGCTGGCAGGGGCTCCTGGGAATTGTAGTCCATGGACATCTGGAGGGCCGCAGTTTGACTACCTCTGCCCTAAGTGAATGGTGACACCCAGTGTCTCTCCCACCAAGGCCACCATATCCTCTCAGCCGCATATTTCCATGCCTGACCTGTCAACTTGTGGGAGACTGGTTCTGGTGGGGACATGGGGGGACTGGTGATGGCATGGTGTCATTATGGTTTTTCCCAGAAGTGACATCAGTTCCCCCTGGGAATCATCAGAAACCACAGAGTATGAACAGCCCGCTTTGAGTGGGAGATTTCCCAGTCCCAAAGGACAATTTGTGACCATCCAAATCCATCTAAATGCCACTTACCTGCACTAAAGGATTTTAGCAGTCTTCTGATCTACAGGCTAGTAAAACACTCATACTTTCCCCTCTGTGTACCTAAGCACGGATATTTGCATTTAGCTAATTGTTTTAGAGGCCTATCATGCAGTGGAAACCTAACTGTAATGCTCTTAAGGAGCTTTGTTTCAAAATAGTCATGAAAAAAAATCATTGCCTACCCAGTGCAAATTAGGCTCCAAGGGAAAAAGTGGATGTCAGCAGAGAAGCAAGAATAAAGAAGCCAGTTCCTCTCCAAAATTGCAATAGTCCACACCCAAAGGAAGAACAATTCAGAGATGGCTACCAATTTCAGGTGGGAAAGCTTTGCATCCCAGACCCCAAACACTGACCCTTTCCAAGAGAGGTGGGGCACAAGAGTTGAGAAAGGAAGCTCCAACACCTACCAGCGAACAGCGTAGAGTAGCACCAAGAGCCAAGCAAAACTTACATGGTAACTTACATGGTGGTGGGGATAAACCATTCCGATTTAAAGTGCCCCCCATTAACACAAAGTTCATCTCCTCGGAAGAACACTGAAAGACTTCAACGTATCTGTCCTTCATGGTTTTCTTATGGCACTTCTGAGCAGCCATAAACGCCCGGTCTGAAGATTTCATTTGGATGAAAGCATCTCCAGATGGACGCCCCTGAGGATGAAAGCACAGAGGGTGAGCTATAGCTTTACTATAGAACATTCAGTGGAAAACCTGAAAGGAGGAGGGATTTATCTGCAGTGATAAACATGAGCAACTCTAAATCCGGGTACAGAATGAAAGATTCCTTCTCAGGTTTTAAGTACCTTGAAGGGAGATCCGGATCCTGCCTTGATATTAAAAGCTCCAGTTGTCTACGTAGTCCAGCATACTGTTTCATGCAATAGCCAACCAGTTGCCCTGGAGTGCCAAATGACAGTTCACAGAGGCCAAGGCCTTCCCCTGATGCTGTCTCCCAGCAATGTTATTCAAGAGGTTTGCTGCCTCTGCAGATGGAGGTTCCCCCACAGTCTTTGGCTATGAATTTGGGAGGTGGCAGCAGTGACGGATCCACCACACACTCCGGCAAGAAATCCAGCAAAAAGCAGTGCTTCATGTGCCAAGATGTCCACACTCAGAGATGCTGAAGCTATATGACAAAACATACTAAACAGTGCTAGTTTTCTAATACTAGGCAGCTGAATCCTATGGGAGATTTCTGCCAATTCCCTCTTTCAATCAGACCTCCAACTCTATGCCTCATGCTGTCCCCATCCCCCATGGACAACATGATGGGATATTTTGGGTCACAGCAAGGAGGAGACAGCAAAGAAACTGAGATCTGCTGACATATCCTTCCAGCCACTCAAATTTTCAATGAGATCCAAGCTGAGGGTTAACAGAAATTCTTTTTTTTTTTTACTTACAATACCAAACTAGAACAAGACAAAACACATGGGAAATTGGACAAAAACACTTGAAGTTATTCATGCATGTTGGATTTTTGTTCTTGAGTTATACTATCAGCAAACAATTCTGTACAGACAGCCCATATTTCTTGGTACATGTCTAGCCATAACTGGCAATATCCTAATTTGTGGGAAGCTAAAGAAGCTAGATATATCCATTAAAAAGATCTACCCTCAATTTGTATCAATTTGGCATGTGCAAAGAGTTCAAATTTTCCTTGCATCACTCACAAAATCCCTTCAGCCATAATAACAGTGGTCAGTATATATGTAGAGCAGGTGGTGGTAGAAAGTGCAGTCAGGCTGCAGCCAAGTTATGGTGACCTCTTGACGTTTTCAAGACAAGGGATCCTCAGAGGCTGAATGCCATTGCACAAACCCGGGTCACAACTCCCATCCCAATGCTGACCAGGGCTGAACCTAATTACCATTTGAGACCTGATGAGTGGGGTAGCTGGGCCATCCAGGGCAGGATGAGTAGAACTCCTGAAGGACTGTCTACTGGGAGAAAAAGGCACTTAAGCATAGCCATCCCCTTGTGCCTGTAGGAAGATGCAGCCTTCTCCACAGCTGCAGCGGCTCAGCCACTTTATATGATGAATGCCGGTATTCTACTCCGGCCATTTTTCATTCATTTTACTGAACGGAATATGAAAAGGAACAAGCTACCAGCAGGAGCATAAATTCGCACAGTAGATGACAGGACAGTCCTGGCCAGATAATGTCAGCACAGGCCAAGGGAGAAGGCAGCAGAAGCCTTTCCAGGAAGTGAGAGGAGTCCCAAGACCAAGAGATTCTCCGGAGAGGCCACCCCAGAAGCCTGTAGTCTAGATTTGGCCAGGCTCCAATCAGATGGATCTCAGATCAAGAGCTTTTGCAGATGCAATGGGGGAGAGGGTGGAACCTGCAGCTACGGGACAGGTCAGGTTCCCAGAGCTTCTCCTCAAGAGCTGCCACCCTGAGAAGCCTGGCACTGTTGAGGGGAAAGGGAGCAGGACAAAGGGAGCTGAGCTGTGAGAAGGGAATTTTCTTGAGAGGTGGGCTGGTTCCCCAAAGGAAAACTGTATCAGGGAAACTGCACCTTTGAATCCAAGTATCCCTCCAAGCGGCCCATGGATAAGCAAACACTACCCAGCCTGTTGTACCTTCTGATGTTCACAGAAAAGTATGATTCCGTTGTCTTTCTCTAATAGGTACAGTTACAAATGTAGCCATCAGGGCACTGCCAGTGGAATAGCTAAAATGAATTTGTGAGGAATTAAGGAACCACTCTGTAATTTCCTCTTTACTTTCTCCCAGAACTTAGCACCATCCCCATGTAACCCTATTCTTCTATGGGCAGCCATGCAACAAGCACTGGTCAAAGACTGTTCGCCTTCACCTGGGTGAGGTCTGCATCAGCACTGAATGTCAGAAAAACAATATTCCCCCACAGAGGTACAATTTCTTTGTTCTAACAGGGTGTCTATGCCTTCCCAGAGTACTTGAAAAAACAACATTAACAAGAGCAGTTCCTCCAATCACAATGATGGCGAAAACTACAGATTTCACTGCATGGAGTGTAACTCACTCAGATGTAAGAACACTATGGGAGAAGAAAATTTGGCAGTTCCAATCACCCATGCTTTCTGACCTACTTCCACATCTATTGAATTCAAGAAATCCTGCAGAGTTTCATCTGAGTCTTTTCTTATGGCCATATACATTCATCAGTGCTCAGGTCACATTCAAGGTAGTGGTGATGGGGATGGCGGGGGCCATATAGTTTGCTACGTTAGCTACCACAAGGGTTCTTTCCCAGCCATTTTGAGCCTGCAGGGTAATTTCTGGAATTCTGATTTAAGTTGGTGAGCAAAATCACAGAATGGCTGCCTCAGGACGTGGAGCCAACTACCAACTGTCAAGGATTGACGTTATGCATAACTTTAGTTGTAACTCCTCAGCATTACAAGCCAAAGGCCGGTTTAACAGGATGCCTTTAAAAATGTATTTAAAAATATTTCCTTGCATGCATGCATACATACATAGTAACTCTGGGAAGATCCTTGTGGTTTGGCATGTCTTGCTAAAGCAACTTTTAAAATATGTGCACAGTCAGTCAGATCACCAATAGCCAATCAGAAGTCCCATCTGGGCACAACCACTTTCTAAAAACTCTGGACGGGGCCAGGAAAGGTTTCATGGACCCCAAGCTAATGTGTGTTACAGAAACAAGTGGACTTGATTGCTGGTTGAATATACACACGTGTCTACATTATACCAGCATTAATCTTGCAGTGCATTTCTAAGCCTGTTTACTCAGATGTAAGACTCTCTAAAATTAATGGGGCTTGCTCCCTAGTAAGTACGGTGTAGAGGAATTATTAGAACAGTCTTCTTTCCCAATCAGCTTGTGGTTGTTCACGATGCCCTAGACCAGGGGTAGTCAACCTGTGGGCCTCCAGATGTCCAGCTGGCAGGGGCTCATGGGAATTGTAGTCCATGGACATCTGGAGGACCACAGGTTGACTACCCCTGCCCTAGACAACGGCCAAACGTTGCTCCCTCTGCAATTTACAAACACTTTGTCCTTTTACTTGTGATAAAGGCATAGAAGAAAGAGCCATTCTTCACAAGTGTCTTGCTTTTAAATGCTTTTTAAGGTCCACAGTTACAGGACTTACTGTTCTTGCCTGTCAACTTGCAGTGTAACAGAACACTTTCGATTATTGTAAAATTCTGGGACTCGGCCTTGCCTAAACGTCAGATTTGGAAAACCAGAAAAGAATCAAGCTACGTTTAAAATAACATTCCAGTTCTCAAATAATGGCAAACATTTTAGAAGACAAATGCTTTGATTTTTTTTTCTCTCCCACTAATGTATACCTCCTTTTTGACCTTACACCAGGTGACTTTTCAAAAATCTATAATACTTTTGAGCTCAATAGCCATGAACACAATATAAACTTTGAAAGCCTCCTCAAATGACTTGAGACATTTCCCATCTTCCTGGCACCTCTCAGCGTACTGATCCTATTTAAGTTTACAGCACTCTTATGTGGAAGGCTGACTGGCAAGGTAGAGATTTCGGCATACCTTCAGATACCAAGGTAGGTCTAGAAGTGTGCATGCATATAAAACTTTATACCTTGAATAAAACTTAATTGGTCTTAAAGGTGCCACTGGACTCAAATGTCAATCTTGTGCAGAAAATCAGTGATTAGGGCTGTCGAGAACCACTAAGCGCCCCCAGACAAAGATTTCATCTGCCCCCCACCAAGTTTCATTGACTTACAGCTATCATCCACGAATAAAATAAATGTTAATAAAGCAAGACATTAACTGTGCAAACTCTCTCTGCTTCTCTGACTTGCTTTGGAAAAAGAAGTGAGAGGACTATTACAGCTAACAGATATATTGTTTTCTGCAGCTGGCACTCATGGGTAATGTGGCACCAGAGTGGTGTTTCTTAGCAAGGACCTTCTTCTCCACTCAAAGCATCCCTTTTCTGAAACAAAGGACGTGTTCTGGTAGGTCAGGGGTAGTCAACCTGTGGTCCTCCAGATGTCCATGGACTACAATTCCCATGAGCCCCTGCCAGCATTTTCTGATGGGAATTGTAGTCCATGGACATCTGGAGGACTACAGGTTGACTACCTCTGTGGTAGGTGATCAGAGTGCCGCATCTGCACTAGCTTTAGAAAGCCAGTCTAGTTCCTGGATATTGAAACCCAGCTGACTCAAGTTCTCTCCTCCCCTCCCTTTCTGGTGCTGCCTCTGTAGACAAGGGTGCTGACTAGGAGGAAGGTTTCCTCCTCTGTTTCCATGATGTTTACCCCAACAGAAATCCTCATTGCCAAGAAGCTATTGCCCCCCAGCTAGGAAGGAGGCAGGGACATGCAGGGTACCCATTTATTTCTGCCTCCTGCTCAAAACACTAGCTGTTTTCAAAGCCACTAGCTTCAAAGACCAAGCCCTCCTAACTTTCATACAATACAGAAAGATATGCCAGGAAACCTGACCAAATGGTTAACCTAAAGAGTGCAAATCCTCTCCTTGTTTTCCAGTTCATAATACGGGGAGATTGCCTACCAAGAAATTGCATGGATTGCCAGTCACACATGCAAAATGTCCAGAATATGCTAAAGCCACACTAAAAAATAAAAAGGCTAAGAGACAAAACACAAATGAAAGCAGAAATTACTTACCTGGTGATTTAATACCATGTGAACCCCATGAGTTCTGATATCTGAAGAAAACTCCCCCAGGAATCCCAAAATATCCTCAATAGTGGCAGCGTAGGGAAGGCCACGTAGTCGTATGCAGTCCCTTACATTGGTGGGTGGCACATATTGCTGAGGTAGTACAGGAAGGATAGGCGGAGTTGGAAGAGGAATGAGAGGCGCAGAAGAGTACCTGTTCAACACCTGCAAAAAGAATGACACCAGCGAGGTGGTTTTCATATATGTTGGAGCATATCCTGTGTCATCATTTAAGCAAATACAGCCACTTTCCCATTTAACAAAAAAACTAAGCCAAGCAGGCAAACTCTCCCATTGCGATAGCCTGTTCCCTAGTTGGAAGGAAGCTGCATTTCTTAGTGTCCAATGTTCATGGGGAGGGAATAGGTTTGCATCCCTTACTTGTGTGCCCTTGATTGTAGCTATGCACATTCTCCCACTAGATAAAGTAAAGAGTCTCTCGTATGTTGGATGAGTAGTGGATCTTCCCTGTGCCCTGGAAACACCAGGTGGGTGCCCACTTTAAAACTGCTTGATGTACTTGGTCCAAGTCAAGGGCATAACACTCATTTAGTATGAGAACCAGACCTAATAATTTGGTTGGGATTTACATTCCATACATTTACAAAATGCATGCAAAAAAGCACTATTTGGGGTTACCCTGGAAGACTGTTTGGAAGCTGCAGCTAATGCAGAATTCCATGGTTAGACTACTGGCTAGGGCCAGTTATTGGGAGCTGGTTTTTTTTAATGTATTTTATTTATTCTTTTTTATATTTTATGTATTTCATCTATCCTGTAAGCTGGCTTGAGTTTGATAAGACAGAAGGGTGACTAAAAAATTTAAGGAAACAATAAATCCATGTACTAATATTAAATTAATTAGCAGTAATAAATTTCACTAATTATAAGCTCCAGGTAGGGCCTGGAGACCTCCTGGGATTATATAGCTTATCTCCAGGCAACATAGATCAGTTCTCCTCGGGAAAGTGGCTGTTTCGGAGGATGGAATCTATGTCATTATACACCACTGAGCTCATACCCTTCTCAAACCCCCTTCCCTCCACAGGCTCCACCACCCAAATCTCCAGAAGTTTCCCAACCCAGAGTTGGGAACCCTACCAGATGGAGAACAGTGTGCAGAAATCAAACTCTGAAGGCATGTCCTTCGGTTGTATATCCTACTACAGGATGTGGGGTACTGAAGAATGCCCTCTCATAGTTTGAAGAACCACAGTAGCTGGGGAATTGGCCTCTGAGACTACTTCCTTGGAGATCACATTCTCCCCCTCAGCTGTGAAGCTTCCCCCCTTCAGTCTTCATATGCACGGAAAAGCTGAACTCAACTACAGAATGAAGAATTTCCATGCAGCTGTTCTCTTACGGTCTGCCAGTTTTGCTTTTTAATCACATATTCTCATGATCATAGCTGTACATTAATATATTGGTACTACAAAAACCTTTACATCTGCTTCAGCAGATTACCTCAGAAACTCCTAATCAGTTTTTCAAAGCCACTGGACAAATAGAGCTGCTGAGTTCATTTGTTATGAGGGCTGGATCTGACATAAATGTCAGTTAGCCGGGTCGGGCCGGACATGCCATAAAATGTAACACCAGGTATGGAAGATATAAACTTCATAAAGGACATCGGAAAATGCAATTAATAGATTTCATCTTTTACTCAAAATACAAACATGCTAAAAACATTAACTCCTTTACAGTACTTCCTCAGTATCTCCCTAATGCCCACCCAAAGAGACTCTTGTTGTGTAGGGTGGTAAGGCAGCCAACATGCTGTCTGAAGCTCTGTCCATGAGGTTGGGAATTCAATCCCAGCAGTCGGCTCAAGGTTGACTCAGCTTTCCATCCTTCCAAGGTCGGAAAAATGAGTACACAGCTCGCTGGGGGGTAAGCGGTAATGACTGCGGAAGGCACTGGCAAACCACCCAGATTGAGTCTGCCAAGAAAACGCTAGAGGGCGTCACCCCAAGGGTCAGACATGACTCGGTGCTTGCATAGGGGATACCTTTACCTTTAATGCCCACCCTCCCATTTCCACTACCCATTACTCATTAGCACTGGGACAGTAACACAGGGACATAATAAAAGTAATGACCAGTTGCTCATGGCCCAGATAAGAACCCATGATGGGCCAATTCTGCCCACAGGCAGTATGTTTGACACCCCTGAATATTCAGTTTCTAGGAAGATTTAATAAAAGTGACACACTACAGATCCTTTCAACAGGTGATTTAACCTGAACTTTACATGAAACCTCCCAAGATCTATTGTGAGACTGAAGTGACACTTGAAAAGATGAGATACATGGAAATGCATGCTAAACTTTCCCTACTCCTGCTGTGTTTTTGAGTGTTGCACTGCAACAAGTTGCTAGAGATGACAATGCTTTCCCCTCAAAGGTCTTAGAGGGAAGATTCCACCATATCCCATACCATGCGAGACTCTGTCCGTGTGGTTCTGGCTGCCCTGACTCTGTCTCACACATTTTGTTAGACTGCCCCTTATATGAGCAGTGTCGGGATGACAGCTTTGTTGCCTTGCTGGGAAACAAGCCTTCTGTAAGTAAATCTATGACCTTGCAATTTCTGCTCTCTGATAAAGACCCAGAGATGGTAGGAAAGCTACATAATCTCAACAGACACCAGCAGGAAGCATAAATGTGCCCTAATTCACTGTTCTGAGATAGTTGTCATCGCAATATTGCCAGTAGCTTGTTTGGAGGATTCTTTTAGGTGGAGGGAAGAAGGAGGTAAGAGCGCTGATTATTGAGGTAGACAGCACTGTCCAGGTGATTAGTACATAGATGCAGAAGACCCATGAGTGTAGCTTGTTGCTGTTCACATGTCTGTCTAGACTGATAACAGTGAATACAAAAACAGGTGTGGTTTGAAGGTCAGAACCCAAGACCATGAGGTAATAGACTTCATTCTTAAAATCACACAGCAGGAATACAGGCTCCTGTGTATGTTCCAGACTATAGAATGATTGACGTTTTCCATCAAAGTAATCCATGCGGTCCTTACATGTTATCTAAATGAAGCACATCTTAAAAATTAAAATATGTGTTTTTATGAATGTTTTATTCTAGTGCTAGTCCTAGGGAAGGATCAGCAACTATTCCTCAGAAATGTTGCGCAATCTGGGCACTCACCTGCTGTACCTCAGCTGCGGTGCTCCGGAAGAGTTCTATGTACCTTTTACCCAGCAAGTCCTTGTGTTTCTTTAATGCGTTCTGTGCGTATTCTTCACAGGCAAACAGCACAAATGCATCTCCTGTTGGCCGACTGTCAGGGTACGTAACGAAGAGGATTCCTTCTTTTCCACCCGTCACAGGACAATGTTGACCGAAAAAGGATAACACTTCTTCTGCCGTTACGTTGAAGGGAAGGCCTCGCATCCGGACAATCACTTGATTCTCTTTTGACAAGAACTGGGCTACTTCGTTAGATGTTCCTTCAAGAAGGAGGACCAAAATTCGAGGTTTTATTCATCTAATTGTTATTTCCCCCCGTTTTTCCCCTGTAAATGGTTCTATGCTATATTTTGAAAGAGCAATTTAAGAGGAGAGAAGAGAGAAGAACCAACAGAACTATGAAGGGATTGAGAGAACTATTCAAAGGGCAACTGAGGAAAAAGAACCCAACCAACTCCCTGTGTGGCCTTTACTCTTTTTAGCAGACACACAAGAGGACGGAAGCTTCTCTATTTCTGTGCGAGAGCTCGAAATACTACCAGACAGACACACCCTTTCAGGTTTAGTAATGCAGTTTCTCTACTTGTTGGGGGAGGTCCACCCTCTCCTGAGGCAACATGTAGGCGTTATTTGTTGGGTTCAGAGCCTGCATTCAGATAGTACCTCAACAGACTGAGGTCCTTAATAAAACATAACAAAATAAAGGCAAGGGGACATGGTTTTCCATAAGAACCACTCCAGATATATCCTGCAGCCAGTCCTTATTTTGATTTATGGAAAAGCAAAAACACAAGCAGTTTCCTGCTCATAGAGGTTTTGATAGAGATGAGATTCAGACATAACATCATGGTTTCTCATGACATGAACAAGCCTCGGGGAGTCTCAGGCTCCAACTCTCTTCCCCCTTCCCTCACAGTTGGCTTGCTAGGGGGGAAAAAACACCCTATTCTTTCTTACCAAACAATGGTTTGTCAGGAATCCACATCACAGAATGTAGCCATCCTCCAGAGCAGGATTCTATTTAAATACTTTTGCACTGTTCTCTCTTGGAGGCCTTTGAGAACCAAAGCAGGTTCACTCTCAGGCATCTCCAGCTGAGGGAACCAGGTCGTGGGTGATGCAAAAGACCTCCACTTTAGACTCTGGAGAGCCACAACCAGAGTAGCTAATCCTGACTTTGAGAGATCCATGAAGTGATTCAGTATAAGGCACCTACAACAATATCAGGCTAGTAGCAGGGCACTCCTAAGGACAGTTTCCTGGGAATAAGTTGCATTGAATAGCTCTGCTTCAGATGGTCATGTGTTTTAAGTCTTGTCCTTCCAAGGATTTCAGGGTAGCAAACATAATCTCTCTCTACTATCCCAGAGAAGTCCTAATGATGCAGTACTATGCATTGTGACATCATTTCATTCACATAACTGAAAGTGATGTCACACATAACTCCAACCCAATAGCAATAGTAATTCATGGTAATTTTAATTTGGGGGATTGCTAGAGCATCTAAGTGATGCACAAAGTCACTTTGAGTCACATGAGTCTGATGGCACTTTCCCCATTATTTCTCCTACTGATGCTGCTACTGGTCCCCCTATGTGTTGGGACAGGGAGGGTAGATCAAGACAAAAAGACTGACCACAGGTCACCAAGGAAGGTTATTGAGTGAAGGCAGAACCCTAAGCCCATGTTGAAAATCCAACACTATCCCCCTACTCCATAATGGCGCATTCAAACAAACATCTGACTTAAAATAAGGCAGCTTCATCTAAAGCCAAAAGCCTCAGCATAACAAATGGCCATTTGGAAATCTTTTCAGTTTTAACCAGAATTATAGCCAGAGAGGGGAAAAAAATTACCTCCTGCAATTTTAAGAAAATCTTCACCTGTAGCTTTGTATACCTAGGAAAGAAATAGAGAAGAAATGCTTGTAGACAGCCAGGCTTGTCACCTTCTCTCCCCAATGCAGATTTTGGATCCTGAGCAACATACCTCAATGTACCGGTTCCCCATGTGATGCTTGTGTCTTTGCAGGGCTAGATCTCTGTGCTCTTCACTTACAAACCTAACAAGAGCTTCCCCGTTTCTCCTGCCCTGGGCATTAAGGCAAAGTGCGGCTCCTCCTCTGGAAAGTCAGACAGAAAAGCAGCAGTGAGCCCCACAGGCTAGCATTCTCGTAAAGTTAGTTCTTACACAAAGAAAAAGGAAACACCATTTGGTCCTTCTTTCTCTGAGTTTGTTAGGACACGGTCATTTTAAACTGAATGTTAGCAGCGGAAGTAATTTTGAACTGTTCAGACAACCACTTCAGTGGCAGTAAAGGTAAAGGTATCCCCTGTGCAAGCACCAAGTCATGTCTGACCCTTGGGGTGATGCCCTCATTGTCATGCAGGCTCCCTTAACACCCCCAGTCCAAACAGTTTTGCCCTCACAAGTCCCCCCTCCCCTCTGCCCCGTAGCATGGCTTTTTTAATTTTCCTGAAGGACTCTTTCCTTCCTTTATCACCAAGGAGAAAGAATGTTTGGAGTCAAAAGAGTTTTCCAAGGTAAACAGTTGAAAAAGCATTCCAGCTATTTCTTTACCTGAATCACTAATTATTTAGATACTAAATCTGCACAGTTCATTACCTAATAAGCTCTGTTCAGAACTATGTCTCACTGAAGAAAAGCAAGACACAGCTACAAAATTGGCAAATATGTGCCCCAAAAGTATTGCTGGTCCTGGCAAAGAATGTGGGTTGGTTTTTATTAAAGTACACTGAGATCTGGATATCATTTATCCTTTTGCATGGAATATGGGAGTGTAGAACATGATGTCTGAGAAATACATTCTTCTCACGTTGATTTCTGAAGAGGATGAAAGAAGCTACTGCATTCTACTCCTGTATCACCTGCAGTGCCTCCGTTAAGTATTCTGGTTCTAAACTGTTGCCCTTTCTTCCTTTCTTAGTTGTTTTGTTCACTCATACACACTGTAGGACACATACACTTGTCAATAGCACCACGAGCCTCAATTTGTACTGGACAAATTGGAAACAACATCCTCATATACTTGAATCCTAGAGAGAAATTTACAATATATTTGTGTTTTTCTGACCCCCACTTGCTTTTAAGCAATCTTGGAAAGATCAGAACATGATTTTTTAAAAGATATTAAGAATTTTATCGTCAGGAATAATTTGAAAATAGGTTGTTTGGTGTTCACTTACTTAGCAATGTTAAGGCCTTTGAAGAATCTAGCAATGTCCTGATCAGAGGACTGCCATGGTAAACCTCGTGCTCGGATGATGGTGTTGTCATCGATGAGTTCCATCTTGCTGCTGCAGATCAAACATGAAGATATACATATTAACCCCTCCCATCATCATAAACCACAATAGAGTCTTCACTATTGGTTGAAATCCATTCTTTCTGTTGAGTGAGGTGTTATGGTTGGACAGGGAAGACCAAGTCCAAATTCCTGTTTACCATGAAACTTATTCACTTATGACCTTGGGTCAGTCTTTCTCTCTCAGCCTAACTACACAGGGCTGATGGGAGGATAAAATGGGGGGCGGGGTCATATTGTAGTTCTTGTTGTTATTATTATTGTGACTCATATCTCACCACTCCCATACAATGGCTCATTTAAAAAGTCCCCTTACAAAGTCCTCATTAAAAAAAATAATGTTAAAACCCCCATTAAAAGGACATACCTATACAATACAGAAAAACCACAGCAAAGCGATAAATAACTCTATCCCCGTGCCCAAAAGACTGAAACACCCACTACCGGGGATGGAGATGGGGCCTAGCTGGCAACAAGCCAGATGCTAACACCAGCCCTGTATGCCACTCTGAGTTCCCTGAATGGCAGGATAAAACATATACATAATAAACAAATATTCAACATAATGGCCTTCATGCACAAGGGTGAATAAAACCTTCAACTATTTTTCAAATATGGGTTTGTCCTCCAATAGTTTATAAACTCTTCATACATCATCCCAACTCATAGTCAATTGTCCCCTTTTTCTGATGGCAGGGGACCATCTTATAGAGACCCTAGAGAGTTTTAAGGCAAGACTTATGAACACAGGTGGTTTGCCATTGCCTGCCTCTGTGGGCTTCCTTGGTGGTTGCCTCTCAAAGTGCTGACTAGGGCCAAGCCTGCTTAGCATCCAAGTCCTGTTGTCGTTAGCCTAGGTCAGGGGTAGTCAAACTGCGGCCCTCCAGATGTCCATGGACTACAATTCCCATGAGCCCCTGCCAGTGAATTGTAGTCCATGGACATCTGGAGGGCCACAGTTTGACTACCCCTGGCCTAGGCCATCTATGTCAGGACCCTACTTCTGATACAATCCCCTTTCCAAGGTGCTGATAGTCACTCTTCTATCTTTCTATCCCAGTTATTTCCCATGCAGTCTTTCTTGCCTCATTTATCTGATGTTCTTATTGCCACTTACATCCGTGGGGAGGGTCTATGGCCTAACTGGAGAGCACCAGAAGACTTCAAATTTGCTGTGCTATTACTGTGAGACAGACAAGGTTCAAAGGGACAGACATTAATAAATTGCTTCTAAGAAAAGAAGCAGACATGATTTTCAGATTAGGAATTTGTTCCCCTGGGAGTTTTTAGAAGGAGCTAGACTGGTCATGCTATCTCTAATTATTTCTTAATTAAATGTTTGTAAAACAACTTGCCTAAGAAGGTCAGTTCGAGGCAGCTTCCTTCCATTGCCATTTATACCCTTTGTAATAGTCATTAATTCCCAACACCTGTGGAGCTATCAATAAGGACCCCCTGGCTTTGTTTAACATCTGGATGTCTTTAGAGAGCATTAGATATGGGCCTTTCTGCAGATTGATGGACACGGTGAGATTGAACAGAAAGATATCGGAAAACAATCATTGGTAATTTAAAATGATTCTATAGAATTTGATTTATATTTTGTTTATCTTGTAGAGCACGGATAGTCAAACTGCGGCCTTCCAGATGTCCATGGACTACAATTCCCAGGAGCCCCCTGCCAGCGAATGCTGGCAGAGGGCTCCTGGGAATTGTAGTCCATGGACATCTGGAGAGCCGCAGTTTGACTACCCCTGTTGTAGAGAATATAAAAACCTTTAGTTCTCCCGATGAAGCTCAGCCAATATAAATATACTCACCAGAAATGGAGAACTATGAAGGATTTATTCCCTAAATGATAACATTTTGGCTTTGTACTTTAAAAGGAGTTACACACTAGTAAAATTTCTCCTGCAATTACAATTGATCTCAGAGTACCTTTATTGGCATAAAAATCTCCAGGTGACAAGAGATCAGTTCACCTGAAGAACATGACGATAGTCCATAGGTAAATTCTACGGCATTGGGACCCACTGAAGACTTTTCCCTTCCCTCAAAAGCCACCCTTCTCAGGCCCCACTCCCAAAATGTCCAGGCATTTCACAGCCTAGAGCTGGCATCCCTAGCCCACAGTTAAATAGACTGCCAGGACAGACACTAATGTATCATAGAACTGGAAGGTACCTCCAGGATCATCTAGTCCAACCCCGACACAATACTTTGTATTGCTGGGCAGCCTGATTTATCCTGACACATCAACAGTCTCCTGGGCTTCCAGCTTTCGGTAACTACTACCTTTACCAGACCCCAAACGTTCTCTGGTTTTTAAGGCATAGACCACAGTACAATCGATCTACAGTAGGTGAGATTCTGAAAATTGGAAAGGCTCTTCTTTAAAATGAAAAATACTTACCAGGTCCCACTCTCAAATTTGTAGCTTACTCTTTCTGGATCTGAAAATCTGTGATCTGCAAAAAGAAAAGAATTTCCTTTTAAACAATGTTTTTAGAGAACGCATTTCAGAGGTGAAAAACAGGTATACTCTCATCACCCAAGGAAACTTCCATTACCCCCATAATCATTACTCGGGGAGGAAGACATTCCTCCTGTATTTCATGGCCTTTTAACACAACTGTTCAGAGGCATTTTTCTCTCCCCTTGTCACGTATACATTCTGCTGACTGAGAACTAGTTTCACATATCAGAAGACTGAATTCTAGACCAGAACAGGTTGTACTTCAACAAATTAATTCATCTTGGTTTTTTCTATTCTGGAAGAAGACAAGCCACAGGCTGAATAGAGTTATTTTGCAACTGTTTTACTCCAGTAAGTATGCTGTCAGTAAACAGACTTTAACAGCTTTCTTTTGACCTTCTAGCTTTTTAAAAAAATGTTCAAAGCTTTTTAAATATTTACTTAACACAATGGAACAGACTCATCAATATTTACTATCTGAATAGAGAGTTTGGATGTAGATAAATAGGATGCTTACGTACATCTATGTACAATTATGTTTGGCCAGCCATGTTTTGATCACACCTGGTTAGATTATTGTAATGCACATCAGGTGGAGCTGCCACAGAAAATTATCCTGGGGCCAGGCTGATGTCAGGGACTGGATACAGGAATCGTATCACTGCAACACTGAAAAGAAACTGTCTTGGCTATTTACTAGCAAAAAGAACCCACAGGGCTAATGCTTAATTCTAAAGGCCGAAGGACTACTTTCTCTTACATTGTCCACCTCAGGAATTAAGCCCCACGTGGCACCCCTGTCCATAGACTGAGGAGGGTGGTTCCCTAATCTCTGAATATTACTGGGCACCTACCCTTCCAGTTTTTAAGTGCCAGGCTAAAACATTTCAATCTAATCAATCTATCACCAACTGTTCGGTTATTTAAATTGTTTTAATTGATTTTAGATTTTGTCTTACTGTTATTATTACATGTTGTAAGCCACCCCAAAATGGCAGGTTCAATAGTGGTGATCTATAAATATGATCTATCAATCAATAAGCTTCAACTGAAGCTTCATCCAAAATCAGATCCCAGTAGCACCTTTAAGACCAACAAAGATTTCTTCAAGGCGTGAGCTTTCAAGTGCAAGCACTCTTCCTGAGAGAGAGCTCTGGGAGCACCCAGCATATTTCACATAGAGGAGTGGGGAATCAAGCCTGGTTCTCCAGATTAGAGGCCTCCACTCTTAACCACACCACCATGGTGGCTCCCAGAATGGAGGCAAACATCCTCGATCCCACCCTGAATTCCTCCCAGTTGCTTACTGTGTGGTTCAGAAATTAGTGCCAAGATGACATTCCCCATGTCTTCCACTTGAGATACACCAAAACGCTGTGCTGAACTATTCCGGTTAAGATTCAGATCTGAGCACTGGTGTTAAGTGAAGTGTCTTAAAGCAACATTTCACCGTCAAATACAAGTATTACATTTCAGAACTCATCATAAAATAAAGTCACTCTCCTGATCCATAGTAGTATTATCCTATGGACAGAGTCCATATTTGCTAAGGTTGCCAGCTCTGGCTTGGGAAATCCCTGGCGATCTGAGTATGGAGCCTAAGGAAAGCAGAACTGGGGGAGAATCAATGGGGATATGATTCCATGGAATCCACCGTCCAAAGCTGCCATTTGCTCCAAGGGAACTGATTTTTGTTACTTGATGATTAGTTGTAAATCTGGAGGATCTCCAGGCACCAACTGGAAATTGGCAACCCTCGTTGTCCTCCTAGGCAATAAAGCATGTTCCCATACAGAGTAACTGACAAAAATAAAAGCATGCAAGAGAAATATTTGTCAGTTTGGCTAAATTTAGACATGGCTTTGGATTCAAGGGAAGTTCCCAATGATTTCCCAATGCAAAACTACCCTTAGCTATCACTGTGAAATCGTTTGCATTGGAAAATACATCCCAAAAAAGTCCATGCCAGCAGTAATAAATGTCATAGGAGTGTGCTTTATTGATGCCCCATAGCCAACTAGAGTTCCTACCAAACAGAGGAAGCATTTTCTGGTTAGCACTCTGAGCTGGTCTAAAGGCTAGGTGTCTAAGACTGGTGGTGCCTCTGGAGGACCCGCCCTTCAAAAGAGGGGGAAGCTGAGTCTGTCTTTGCCCCCAAAGCAGAATCCCCACCTCAATGCCAAGGAAACAAGGGGTGGTGGTGTCTATTTCTATGCTTGCTGGAAGGGCCTGACAGGGGTTCATCTTCTGCCCTGATAAGAGACTCACTGGCTCCATGGATTACCCTCCTCAGAATCAGACACTGTGTTAATTCATCTCTCTCTCTTTTAGAATAGCCTTCCTTTAACTTTGCATAATTAATATAGTCTGCCAACTATGCTACCTTAGCCTGGTATCACTAAGATGTCCTTAACATACTGTGTACTTGAAAAAAGAATCTTGCAAGTCTACAATGGTAGTGTAGCAAAAGTTTTATTTTTAATTACTATATGAGTTGAAACCAAAGTCAAACGTGATCGAAGGCAGAGCCCAAGACTCGTAGGTTACCTGGAAACCTCACATGAATGCTCATTCAAGCCATTATTCTCTCAGTTCATTGGATGATGCAGAAAAGGAACATGGTAGAGTCGCAGGAAGACTCTACCACTTCAGAGTGTAAATGGAGAATTGTATTTGAGTGCTCCCTTTACATAAATACTCTATATGAAAAATGAGCACTTCAGGGAGTCCTAGCTTTCCCTGCTTGGAAGACTAACTGTCCAGATGCAATAAATCTGTACCACGGAACAGCAAGGGTTAAAAGAACCAACAACAGTATAAGCTCCAGTTCCGTTTAAGAATCGCCTTCTAAGAGCATAATTTTACTTCCATTATCTTAGCAATCTTATATGCAAAATCCTCCTTCCTTTGCCTGCATCCTTATGTACTATAGTTCCAGAAGGGCTGCTGAACCAAAACACTTTTGAATGGGACTTTCCAAATGCATTTTACATAAAGATGGGGATCAATGCATTAACTTGCATGAGCGTCAAGAAACTATTCTAACTTCAAGAGCGCTCATAATTGGAGGTAAAACAGCTTCTGCATATCTGATCTCTGGGGGGGGAGGGGAACATGTCCGCTGATTTACGACTGCAAGCTTGATTGGCTCCACCCTCAGGGCATTTGCAACAGTGAACTTGCTGAGCGAGCTTTGCAGGTGGAAAGCAGCAGTGACTCTGATCGTACAGGGAATGCAGGCAGGCCCTAAAATGCACATGTATTTACAGCTCAGTTGGGTTGCGCAAATCCCCAGATCCCCAGTCCATTTGTTAACAAATGGCACATGAACCTGAGAGGATAGGCTCAAATCAACAAGCGTTGAAGAGCTGGGAAGATTATTTTTTAAAAGTCAGCCTTGCCACCAGTGCATATAACACGGCGTCGAACAGCATAGTACACCATAAGGGGAGAAGGTAACACTTCATGGGATGAAGCAAGCATTCCAGGGGGATCAAATGAACCCAGGCTAGGAGTGTAGTAGGGGAAGACAATCGCTTGAAGAAGTTGGGACATGTAGAGGATTGTCTTTGTAGATGACAAAGCAAAATAGAACTTTTGGCACTTAATTAGTCCTCTCCCCCCCCCCATTTAAAAAAATAAAACCCTAAGCACAGCACTGTCCAGTATTAAAGGTATCGCTAGCAGAGAACCTGGCCAACCTTTTCCTATTTCCCCATTCAAAATAATCTCTGCTACTTTTCCATCACAGCTTCTCTTCCCAGGCGGTAGAAAAACTGAAGAGGGGGATTCTACATGGGAGACAGCCTGAAGAGGGAAGGGTCCAGTCAGCTCTCCCCTCACTGCTCCTGATCACAGCTAGTGGGTATTTAAAAACTCAGCTGGGATTCTGGGTGGTTTGTGTTTTTATTTATTTATTTTTAAACATAAATATCTACCAGACAGCACTTGTTTTTGCCCTGGTATGGCACTTTTTACATCTTGCTTTCAAGACTAACAGAAGAAGAATGTGCAAGCCAAAAAAGATGAACTACCCATGGGAGGAAGTGTGAAGAGTTAAACATGCTCACACTTAACAGTTTACATATGGAGAGTCACAGAGTAGTTGAGCAGTGGAATCAGCTGCCTAAGAAGGTGGTGAGCTACTCCCTCACTAGCAGTCTTTAAGCACTGGCCGGACAGATATTTTTCATGGATGCTTTATGCTGATCCTACATTGAGCACAGCGTTGGACTACATGGCTTGTATGGCCCCTCATAACGCTATGATTCTATATTTCTACACAGCCAGGAATACAAGTACACTTGCGTGATACATTATGGCTTTGAAAGTTTATGGAAGCCGACTGTTTATGCAGTTTTAAAATGGTTTTATTAGTTGGGTTGCACGTGCTTTCCTGTTTTGTATGGATTACCTACACAGGTTGTTAACAGGTCTGTTGAAAGGTGACCTATGAATATTTTAAATGGATATATGGTAGTAGCTAGATCTGCACTGATAGCCACCAAGAAACATGTAAAGAGATTTAGTTGTTCTTAATAAGCATCTGAGCAAGTAGGTCCTTGCCACTATAAAACATGCCACAATACATTTTGCTAAGCCATAAAAGCTGCCACAAGAATCTGCTTCTGCTACAACTGAAATGGCTCGTCTTCTAGAATTTATCCATAATCGGTTACAGCCTACTTGAGGGCAATAGTTTTCATAAATCAAACTTCCTTCCTTCCTTCCTTCCTTCCTTCCGGATGAACACCAGCCATTAAGGCTGCCAAGATCCAAGTGGGGCTCAGAGATCTCCAGCTTTTACAATTGATCTCTGAACTACAGAAATAAGTTCACCTGGAGAAAATGGCTCCTTTGGAGGGTGGACTGTACAGCACTTTACTCTGCTCAGATCCGTCCCTTTCCCAATGCCTCCCTCCCTAGGCACCACGCCCCATGCCTCCAAGTATTTCCCAACCCAAAAGCCAGCTTCTGTAGCAGCCATATAAAAGAAAATTGTAGCTTGATCTAAATTAAATTAAAGTACTGGTCTCATATCCATTATGATCAACAAGTAGATGCCATAATCTAGCTAAAATTGATATTTCATCTTCCGTCCGCATAAAAGGCCAACCATGAGTGCCAAAACTTCAGTCAAATATAGCAATGATTGATCTAGAAAGTCAACAGAAGATTGAACAGCACAGTTCTAGCCACAATTTTACTGGCTCTTCCCAAGCTCCTAGAGACCCAAGATAACCTGGGTACCAACTCAGTATAGCAAAACATAAACCACACCAGACAAGATACAAACATGCAACATTTTGAACTAAAGCATATTTCTCTATCCATTGTTTTGGGAAAGAGCAGGTGATTATAGTTCTTATTCTGAAGACAGACCATTTATTAACTCTTGGTTTTGCTTTTAAAGGATACGTTCTGCCATGGCTTTAGCCTCCAACTTGTCAATTTCGGATGAGTCCGGACAACATTTCTTGAATTCTTTTCGTAGATCAAAAAATGAGTAGAAACATTCAGGCAACAAGATATTCTGCAAGAGACCAAGTTACTTCTGGTCAGCCAAGACAGCATCCATCTGTATTCCCTCACCCCTGTTTTCACACAGCCTCAACAGTTAGGCTCAGCTAACATTACAACAAGCCCTTTTGCAATCTACTCATCAGCCACTTAAACATTGTTAAGTCTGTCCCTTGTGAATACTTAAAGATGAAAGTGCAAGCTGTTGTAGATTATAAAACCACAGCTAGTGGTTACACTACAACGGGAACACCCTTTACTCCTACATACTCATTCCAACCATCCATTAAGGCAAAGGAAAACCGAAAAGGGGGCCAGTTTTGTAAAAGGCATATTCCCCCAGGAGCAGGTGCAGATGGCCCAATAAAGTTATAGTTCTGGTCTCTAGAAATGCAGCTTATTCAATACCATAATCAGCCTATTCCCTTTCTTTAGTATGAAAAACACTCATATAAGTGCAATCCTGAGCAAGATTACATCATTCTGCCTTCAGTGACTGCACCATATATAACCTATACATAGTAAGCTTCTAATTCAGACCTCCTCAGTGACAAAGGAGTTCAAAGCCATATGCAAATCCATTTTTTTTCAGGGGGCCCAGACAAAATAAAATGAATATTTCTTAATAGGGACAGAACAACGGAGAGACTCAAGTACCTCATGATGCAATGGTGCAACTCCCCAGATTACTCATAGAAGTTGTGAACAGGTTATGCAGCTCATCTCCCCCCAAAACATCAGTAAAATCCTTCTTGCACTATAACTCTGTACAGTTTTAAAGCCTCGGCTCTTAAATTTAACTTTAGAATGCCATGCTTTCAATTAATCAGATGAACTCCATAAAGTTTTTGAAAAAGAATACACCAAAGGGCATGGTTTAGAACAATATCTCCTAACCCTCACATTTAATTTTAAAAACTTTGCGCATTTGATCCCTATAGCGCAGTTCACTTTAGGCAAGCCCTATAAGTGGGGATGGGGGGGGGGGAGAACAGGAATGGGGAGAAGGAAACAAATGAGTCATATTTTCGTGGCAGATCAATTTCTGCACGCTGTATAGGCATCTGCTACCAGCTATTTTAGAAGTTCAGAATGTATGCATTTCTAGAAAAGATTGGTCTGTTGAGGGTAGAATGTAGCTGGGGTTGATATAACAAGTGTAATTGTATGGCCAGCATCACACTATATTTATTCAACCTTGTCCTGAGAATAAAATCCAATGTTGAAATATCACTGGTGGATGATTAGTAGTAACTGTAGTTGGAAACAAGAGCTCTTTGAAAGAGCATGCAAGAAGGATCAATTTATTCATAACGAATGCATATATTGGGAATACCAGGCTAATTATTGTTGCTAAACCTCTACAAAGTTAGAATGTAACTAGAGGCTTCTTACTGGGGATTATAGGACTTGACTATATCTAGACTACAAAAGAAGGAGTACAAGAACAGAGGAAAGCTGGTTGTGAAAAGTTAAACTTTTAGGAATTTTTAAAAGTTTTTATCCTGCAGAATAAAATGTCTGTTTTGACCAGGCAAGTGTGACCTTGGATTCCAGTTTCTCAACAGCAGTATGTATGTTTTCTTCAGTAGCACACACATGGAAGGAGCTATTCAAAAATGTATGCGGACGAATTAATTGTATTGTATTATCTGCTTAGCAGCTTTGTGAGAAGTGGTACACACCCACTAGGGGCACAGAATTTCTTCTCATATGAAGGGAAAGGAAGCTGACCAAACCAGAGAGAATAGGGTTGTTTTGCCTGGTTCAAACTATTTTATAAAGCAATACGCAAGTCCCTGTCAGATTCAAAATGTGCCCATATTTTATAGTTAATATTACATTCACTGCAAGAAACATTTGTGAAAAGACCTACTATTCATCAACACTTATTCAAAGTCAATAACACTGAATGGTAGCAGTTCAAACAATGAATGGTTAAGCTCAACTGTTTCCTACACTTTGTATTGGAAGGCTGCATTGAGATCACATCCTTACAACCATGCAAGGCTTGCACAAATTCAATAGTGCTCACCTAAGTGATGGTTCCTCTTTAAGATGTGCAGGAAGGCGCTATTTTAACAGAAACGGTACCACAAACATTACTTAAAACGCTGTAAAATTCAGCTTTCTCCCATTGCTGCCTGTAAAGTCAGGGAGTAGCTTGCAAAGTGACCAGTATGTAGCTTGGAGAGGGGGTGGTCTATGCTAGAGAATATGAGACCTGCTGTGCCTTCTATATATGTTCTTTGATAGGGTGTTGCTCTTTTGAATAAAAATGACAAGAAAGGCCAGGAGGTTGCATACAATGCAAATATACAAAACTATATTGCTGGTTACAAGATACACTCTTCCCTACATCCGAGCCATGTCAGGGCAAGTCCCCAGGCTCCTGTTATGAATCTGGACAAGGAGCAATTCATGAGTACTTTAGCTTCTAAGCAAAAAGACTTATCCTTAAAATGAAGCCAGCGATAACCCGCTCAATCAGGAGTGGTAAGTCGAAATCAAGGAATTACATCCCCCTTACCTTTTTGGAAGCTTCAGGGTGTAGAACCTGCCGGATATGAAGCTGCCCATCCGTGCAGAGACAAAATGAGGTACCCACACCAATATTTAGCTCATTGCTCACAGACTGGTTAAACTAGAAGTGACAAGATGGAGAAAAAGCCACTTACAATATGGATACACACGTTCCCGTACTATATACGGTATTATTTCATTCCTCTTTCCAATGAAAGGCATTTACTTGCCAAGGTAAGAAGACTTGTGCCACAGGAAGCTTAGGCCCGTGGCATGTTGCTTTCAGTGACCATTTATGCACTGGAGGTTTCATGCCGGGCTGCAGGCTGGAGTTTTAATCGTGGCAGGTTGCCCCACCTCTTCCTGCACCCACACGGGGGAGCATGTAGCCTGGTACACCTCATCCGCCCCCGATTTGTGCTCCTGCATGGGGGCTGGGACACTGAAGTTCCCAGTGCATAAACAGTCAGTGTGGCCAAAGTACATCTGACAATTTGACAACAAACGAGGCTCGTTCTGGCCTGCTTTAAAGGGTTGTTGCAAGACTTGCTTTCATTTTAAGCATTTTATATAAGCATGCAGAAGTTACTGTTAAAACACTATTAAGCATGTCTCCAGGAGAGGCGGGTAACATTCCTGGAAGACCAGCCCCTATAAACGAATGTGATTGCCACTATCTTTACAGATCACAGCTGAAGGATTATAGCTATTTCACCACACCATTATAGTTATTTCATTTATACCCCACTTTTCTCCACAATGGGGACCCCAAAGCAGCTTAGAAAGTTGTCATCTCCTTCTCCACTTTACTTTCACAACAGCTACCCTGTATAATCACAATGCAAAGGATAGGCAGTGTGTGTGTGACTGGCCCAAGGTCACCCGGAAAGCTTCCATGTCCAAGTAAGGATTCGAACCCGGATCTCCCAGACAGCAGTACAACACGCAAACCCAAACACCACTCTGGGATGTACTGGAGTACCATGAAAAGTACAAGATGCTCCTAATGTAGCAGACCAATGTCATGGTTGTGCCAACATTAAAGGTATCCCCTGTGCAAGCACCGAGTCATGTCTGACCCTTGGGGTGACACCCTCTAGCGTTTTCATGGCAGACTCAATACGGGGTGGTTTGCCAGTGCCTTCCCCAGTCATTACCGTTTACCCCCCAGCAAGCTGGGTACTCATTTTACCGACCTCGGAAGGATGGAAGGCTGAGTCAACCTTGAGCCGGCTGCTGGGATCGAACTCCCAGCCTCATGGACAGAGCTTTCAGACTGCAAGTATGCTGCCTTACCACTCTGTGCCATAAGGTGCCAACATTATTCTACACTTAAATTACCTTTAGTCTACACTTTCTTCCATAATTCACTACAGAACAACAATTTTTAAATTCTCATAGGGGGAAAAAACACAGGACAGTAATTATGTTTTATGGCCTATTAATTTTAGTTGCCATTTAACAATAAAACCAGCTGGTTTGGAATTAAGGGAGATTCAGAGCCCCTGGGACAAGCCCATGTTCCACCTTCCCTGTCTACCTGTGCTTATCTGGAAGTCCATCCCTCTAAGTTCACCAAGGCGTACTTCCATGTAAACCAGCACAGGCTGGGCCTGCATATCTCTAGGATCAGCAACAATAATCACAATGCAATCTTAATGTGGTTCACATGCTTCATGAAGAAGGCGGCCCAGAGACTCTCCTCTCAAAGTTAAGCACATGTGGGCCTTAGAAGTGGAACAGATTGTCTCCTCCCAATGTGCTGGATGACTCACCTCGCCCTCCCACAACAAACCCAGCCCATTCCCAGAGAGAAATAACATCTCAGGTCTCATGTCAGCTTAGAGCTAGGCTAGAAACAAGGGTGCAGGGGGAGCGATAATCAATCAGGAGGGGGGCATTTACCTGTCTCAGAGCCTGCTCCAGCTGTGGAGCCAACATCAGGCCATCCAACATAATATGGGTTTCTTCTTGGCATTCTTCCGTCAGCTCCAAAAGATCAGGTTTGATCAGCACTTCATGGAGGTTTCCCACCTCCAGGAATAAAAAGGGGAGAAGAGACAAGAGATCAGCTTTTTCCCCCATCTCCTCTGTCAACTGGCCTCAAGAAACCAGGCCAGAACGTGAACATCAGCCAACACAGATTCAGGTGGACAGCTGGGTTGGACGAAACACCAGAACAAAGCTTGGGTCCAACAGCACCTTGAAAAATGATAAAGTTCCACTCAAGGGTTAAACCTTTGTGTTTATGTATTTTACCTGAAGAAGTAAGCCTGCCCATGATAGACTGCACATTGAGTGGAACTCTGTTGGTCTTAAGGGTGCCACTAGACTCAAAATTTGTTCTTCAGTCAGCCCAAGCTGCCAGAACAGTTGACTCTGGGAGACCCAGTCTCTAAATTAAGTATGCTTAAGATATGTTTTCTTCTTTCCTACAGTGTAGAGCTATGCTTGTTTACCCAGAGAGAAGCTCCATTGTGTTCAATAGGCCTTCCTCCCAAGAAAGGAGGATTGTTGCCTTTGGTGTCACAAGGGCGCTTTAAAAAATTTAATCTTTCCAGCCCTTTGGTGAAACAGCAGGGTCAGAGGGGCCAAAAGTTGTGGAGTTTGCTGGCCCCCAGCCCTCCAGGGTCGTCAGAGGTTCACACCCCCCACCCCCACCCCCACCTAAGAAGTTTTTTCTCACCTCCCCCATTTGGGACAGGGAGGTAGGCTCCATCCAGGTCAGCCCACCAAGCCAGGTGTTCTCCAGGGCCCCAGAGCAAGCTCTCGGGTGGCCCTCCCTCCTACCTTCCCACCCCACCCCACCCGCAGTGGGCAAATACCTTCTTGTTGGCCAGCTCCACCACTTGCCACAGCAGCTGGATCAGCTCCCGCTCGTCGGAGCCCAGCCGCGCCCCGTTGGCCCCGGCCGTGGTCCCGAAGAGGACCACCAGGTAGTCGGGCGACGTCGTCATGCCGAGGCCGGAGAGCCAGGCGACCTTCCCCGCCGTCGGCCCGCAGGCCCCCCGCCCCCAAGCCCAAGCCCGCTCCCGCTCGCGTGCAGGCACCGTCCCCGCGCCCCAGCCCGCACCGCCCGCCACCCCAGCGCGCCTCGCTCCCCGGGCCCTGCTGCTCTGAGGAGGGAAGGCGCATGCCCCGGCTGGCCTTTTGAGGGGAGGGCGCTCTTGCCTGCCTGCCTGCCTGCCCCGGGTGCTGGCGGCGGCGGCGGCGGCTTAATTGCAAGGGGGAGCCAACGCCGGAGAGCCAGCAGGCAGGGCTACACCCCTGGCAGGCACGCAATGGCTGCGGGCGCGCCTCGCCGGGGCGGGGGCCCTACCTGCCCACTCCGCCCTCCCCACGTGGTGCAGGTGAGAGACACCTGGGCAGGCCGCCCATTGGCTGCTCCCAACAGGGACGTGGCAAGCGAGGGGAGCCGCCGGCGGGGCTGGGGCCAAGGCAGGAAGGGGGGGGGCGACAAAGTCCCCCGGCAGGGCTTTTCTGGGGCGGCCTCGACACGCAGGAGGCCGTCCCTTCCACGCGGGGCCCCTCTGGCCCCGGGAACGGCGAGTCCCGCTCGGCGCCCGTCGAGGGGACTTTGGTCTCCGCGAAAGCCTCGCCGCTCGCTAAGCCCCGCGGTCGGCGGCTGCGCGTCTGTTCCGCAGCGACTCGGGAGTAAGCCCCGGGAGCCCGACCCAGGGGCCGTCGCAGAGGGATCTCCCTGGTTGTCTGCAGCAGCACAGTTAGAGATGATCCACTAGAGTTCCCGGGGATCCGCTGCCACGGGCGCTTGGGAAAGCTCATGCTCCCGAACAGCCCGTTAGTCTCTTCGGTGTCTCGGGATCTGGCTTTCCCAGCCCTCGGGGGACCAAGGAAGGTGCGGGCTGGGGCTGAGAACAACGCCGGAGTCGGAACCGCGAGTCCCAGGTTCGAATTCCAGCTCTGCCGTGGCAACTGGCTGGGGGACCTGGGACCAGTTACGGGGGAGCTGCCGCGAAGAGATAGGGGAGGGACGAAGAAAGAGGAGCGCGGTTCCAACCGGATTTGAACAGGACAATCGAGAGACAGGGGCCGGGGGCTCCTGAGAGGGGATGCGAAAACCAGCCGCTCATGGGATCGGGCGCCTGGAAGCTGCGTGCGAAGACCCGTCGAGTCGCAGCCGCTTTAGGGCGAGGGGCTTCCGAGGGAAGAGAGCGGCGGAGGGGGTGGTCTGTCGTGGCTTCCTCGTGCCCTCCCGTCTAAGAACGGGCCCTGCTTAGCTCCCCAGCTCTGTCGAGAGAGCCCCCAGGCAACGGAAGGGAGAAAGAGCGGAGAGACCGGAGCCTGGCGGCGACCTTTCAGGCAGCGCGGGCAGCTCGACGGTGGTGAAACCGAGCTGACCAAAAAGCCCTCGTCGACTTCCCTTCGCTTCCTTCCAAGGGACGGCAGCCTCCCGCGCACGTTAATGGCGCCAGGCGGACGAAGCAGCATGATATGGGCCGCTCCAAGGCCGCCCCCATTTAGGGGCTCGCGAAGTCGTTTTGAGGCCCTTCCGCAGCCACCTGGGTGGAAGAGCGTGCTGCTAGGGGACCTTGACCGACAGGCCGGTCGCGGGACGCCCTGGGCCCAAAGGCCTGAGGAGGCCGACTGAGAGCAGCCCGCGGGCGATCCTGAACATCTTTTCTCGAAAGGGCCTCGCACGCTTACCCGCACTAAACCCTGCTTAATTCATGGGACTGAGACCCCGCGCACATTTCTCAGGAGCGGGATTTACCTCCGCGTAAAGTACATTCCTCACCATCCGATGCGTTTAAAAGTAAAGCCCCTCCCCCCTTTATTTAACTTCACAATTAGCCTGGGTAGGATCAGCTTTGAATGGACAAGGGGAGGCAGGGTGGGTGGGGGAGGGGGGCTTTACTGCCCCTTGGCAGAATATATTAAAACCAAGAGTCCAGGAGCACCTTGAAGACCAACAAAGATTTATTCAAGGCGTGAGCTTTCGAGTGCAAGCTCTCTTCCTCAGACTGAACTCCCTACACGACCGTGGGAAGATGTAGGGAGTTCTTAAGAGTGCTTGCACTCGAAAGCTCACGCCTTGAATAAAGCTTTGCTGGTCTTCAAGGTGCTCCTGGACTCTGATTTTATTGTGCAAATTCAGACAACACGGCGACCCATGTGAATCTTTGGCTGAGAGAGAGAGAAGCACCCTCGGGGCTCCTCTTTGCTGGCCCGGGCGCGTCCCTTCACCCATTTCGCCCGCGCATGAGCTCAGCCGCCGTGCCGAGGAAAGAGCGCGCGCAGAGCCCGGCTGCCAGGTCGCAGCGTCCTCGCACGGCGCTCCGCGGCTCGTCGGACCGGTCGGTCAGGTTTCGGCTCAGGCGCCAGGCGGGAGGCGGAGCGGAGAAGAGAAAGAACTGCGGGGCGGGGCTTGGCCGCGGAGCCACGCCTGGAGAATTGGCAGCTCGATGGCTGCCAGTCACAGAGGCCACCGGCGGCGCCCTCGGTTAGCGTTCAGCGGGTCTCGATTCCAAGCTCTTGTTATTAATTATTATTATTATATTCCCCCCGCCTGGGCTCTGGGAGGTTCACGGCAATAGAGCCATATGCACAGTACAATACAACACGGTGAGAAAAATGCAAGAAAGTACTGTGCTAAAACACAGGCGGCTCGGTCTCAGTGGCTGGGCCCCGTAACCACGTGCTCCTGGACTTGGCCTCGTTGCTCACAGGGATCGATCGTTGCGAGAGAGCAAGGGAAAAATTCGCGGATGGGAGCCCCATCCGTGCACTTGTTGAAGGCGGCTGTAGCCTTCGAAAGATGATGCGGTCAGAATTATGGGGATCTTTAGATGTCAGGACTACCCTTTAAGAAGTGTACTACCTGTGTAAATGGATCCAGGTGGGTGGCCGTGTTGCTCTGAAGCAGCAGAACAATGTTTGAGTCCAGGGGCACCTTTCAGACCAACAACGTTTTATTCAAGGTGTAAGCTTTTGCGTGCCTGCGCATTTCTTCAAATCTCTCCCGGCATCTGAAGGGGTGTGTCTGCACACCAAAGCTTCTACCGTGAATAGAACTTTGTTGGTCTTCAAGGTGGACTTGGCTTCAAACGTTGTCCTACCCTGTGTGAAGGTGCTACTGCCTTGCCTCGATCCTAAATTTTTTCACAGGTCTAAAACATGTGTGAAGGGGATTTTTATATATTATTTTGTTACATTTTGCTACTGTTTAGCTCTTCTAGCCTGGGAACAAGGACTTCACATGAACCTTGCCTTCTGTGAACCTTGAAACCCCCCCCCCTTTTTTTTTTTAAACCTTGTCGAAAATAATATCGTACGACCTGGAGCTAGAGCCTGACCCTGTGCAGGATTAAGTGCGGCGAGACACGCCTGGCTGTGCATAGGGTGAGGTTGTCGCTTTCTGCTGGGAGCCCCAGACGTTTTTGGCAAGAAATCCCTTCTGCTGGCAGCGCATCCAGGCTTCAGAGAGGACAGTTGTGGCGCTTTAAGGATTAAGAACAACGCTTTCACCAGCCACACAAGCCCACCCTTTGCCTGACGCAGGAAGCCGATTTCGGCTCACCAAACTGCATATGCCACAATAAAGTGCCGCCACACTCTTTTATGACAAGCCCAGAGGACTAGCCAGGGTAGTCCGCTGTAGCAAAAATAAGGTGGAATTAAGATGACTTCATGTCAAGCTAAGTGCCAAAACGTGTTAATCGACGACTTTTAAGCAAAAGTCCTGTCCCTTTAATAGAGGCTTAACAGGACAGTAGTTTCCAGGTGGTCTTTACCTCGATCATCAGAAGCTTCACCTGGCCGTGTCCACGTCTTAAACCTCCATTTAAAAGGACAGAGCCTTTTCTCCAGGCCTGTGGGCACCCTCAGTGGACTTCCGAGCGCCTCAACGAGACTCCGCTCCCCCGTAAGCCCAAGGGCGGTAAAGAAGCACATTGGTCCCTTGCACAGGAAACATGGCGCGTAAAATGATCGCTTCGCCGCGATGGGCCTTGGAAAGCGATTCGATCCTGAAACTCTGGGTGGGAAGTCCGGCGCCACTGGACTTGAACCTGCCTGCTTTCGGGCAGAACGAAATTTAGAGTCCGGCAGCAGTTCTAAGACCAACCCAGTTTTATTCAAGGTATGAACTTTCGTGCGCGTGCACACGGAAGCTCATCCCTTGAATAAAACTGGGTTGGCCTTAAAGCTGCCGCCGGACTCTAAATTCGTCTTTCTCTTTCTTTGCTTCTCCTACCAGTGAAAGAGGTGGGGAAATCACGCATGCGCAGCCCTCTGTGACTCCGGAAATACTTACGTTTTCAGGGGAAGTGCTTCCGCCGAGGGAAGATGGCGGCGGACACAACAACAGAGCTTCTGTTTTTAGACACTTTCAAGCATCAAAGCACGGAGGTAACGAGGCCCGCCAGGGCTCATTTCTCCCCTTCGTCCGGTGTTTAGGAGGGGCGGGATAACGGGGTGACGGCCCTGCTGTTCCTCGGCTGCGGCGTCTGGTCCCTGCCGGAGTCAGAATCCCGGGGCGGAGCCAAGCTCATTCCCTCTTTATTCATACAGAAATGGTTGAGTGACCCTTAGGAAGCAGTGATTGTGTTGGGGGTTAGGTGCCGCGCACGTAACTCACGCCCATGGCTAACTGCGGCAGGGAGCATATTTCACATCTCTTAGTGCTCCACTTCGGCCGGCAGTGTTTTGAGTGCTCGGTGTGAATATGTTTGGGATAATGAGTGTGCTGTGGTGATCTGTTATAGCTGTAATCAATAGAAAAGTAAGCAGCACAAGCGAACCACCCGAAGGACAAGGTAGAAGTTTGGGGAGGGGGCTCTTCAGTGTGGAGGGAAAAATGAATTTTCTAGAACAATAGGAAAAACAGCAAAAAGTGAAATAATTTAAATGAGGACTAAGTGTGCAGTAAAAAGTGTGGAATGTTGAGAGTAGCTAAATCAGTACCAAAAGTAGATGGGGAGTTGGCCTGTTCAAATGCTTTAGAGTTTGTAAAATTGCAAAAAAGATTTAAGTATGTATGTGATTTTCAAATTGTGCACCCCAACACAGTTTCTTATGTGCCCTCAGTTATGAATTAGAACTGTCATTGCAATTCATATTTGCAACTCTAATTCTTGGTGTCCATGCTGTACCATGCGTTGTCAGGGGTCCATTATATCTAAAGATGAGAAAAAATAGACTCTCTGTTCTGGTCTTGAATTCTCACTATAGGACATAATGGGCCATTACTTTCATGGGTCAGGATTTATGATCAGAACAGAGAGTCTATTGTTTCCTCAATATTGGATATGATAGAGGTAGGATTGGACCCCCTGGTCTAGAATTGGACCCCCTGGTCTTCTTGAAACTTGGGGGGTGGGGGAGTCAGAGAAGAGGCTCCTGAAGCAATACAAAGCTTGGAGCCCCTTAGATCACCTCCCCTGGAGAAAATGGATACTGCATGCCAGAGCTGCAGGGGACAGCTGTGGCTAGCTGCACAAGCAAAGGCAGGAAACACAGAGTGGAAAAGCTATGGCAGTTCCCACCTGTCTGTTTTCCTTTAAACGGCTATCCCAAGTGGCGAAGTGTGCTTCAGCCCGCTTCAGCTCTGTTTTTCTATGGGATTTTTGCTTGGGACCGTATTCGGCTGATGTGTCTCCAAACTTGCCCTGCTTCGGAGATTTTTTGGCTAAAGTGTTCTGAAACGAACATGTCTAGCCAGGATAGTTATGTGGTTTAGACCAAGGGATGAACTAATGAGCTCTCCAGATCATTGGAGAGACATGGTATGTGCCACAATATGTAGAATTATTGTCTGTATTTAGAAACAAAAGCATATATACCCATTAAAATATATACATACATTTAAATGTGTTTGTTTTCCATAGAGAGGTGAGCCTGTGGATTCCAGATGACTTTTGTTATGCATATTTCTATGAATTTCTCAGTTCACAAAACCATGCAAGCATGACTGGCTGAATGCTTTGGTTGTTTACACTGTATTATACTTTTTGACCTTTATCTTTGAAAACACTTTTATACACAACAGACTTAGAACATATGAAAAGGTCCTTTGGTTGATACACATATTTAGATGCATATAAGGAAAGTTTTGCTAGGTGGATTACAGTATTCTCATACTGGAGAAGGCCAGATAAAAGATGCTTTGTGGTTGTTAAAGTAAGAGTTCTTCAAAGCAAACAATTCTTGCATTCCTTTCAGAACAGTAATACCTAAGACTATTAGTTCCTTTCTTTAAAAAAGAAAATGAGTCTTTAGTTTTGTGTGTACAAGGGCATTAGGTGAATGTAAGCACTATGCAGGTTGTTTTTATAACAGCAGTAGTGAAGCTGGTCCTTAATGTTTTCATATACAGTGCAAATATATTGTGCATCACCAGCCAAGCTGGAAATTGGGACTCAGGAGGTCCTTTTGCTTGAACTTGTATTGTGCAAGCTTTCTTATGCACAATTTGAGAATGGCTTTGGAAAGATATTCTGCCACCTTCTTGGTAGCAAGACTTACCTATATTGTGCCATGTCTCAAATAAGTAACTGTCAGATCTTTAACATCTTGATACTGGATCAGTGTGCTCCTGTTAAATGTGCATAGCTTTCATTTGCTGTTGTTTGCATAAGATTCAGCTAGCCAAAGAATTTTTAAAGCTATCATTAAGATTTCAATTTATGTTAAAAAGAGAGGGCTTTTAAAAAGTTTAGGTTTAGTTTTGTATTTTGCCCCAACTAAGTATCCTCTGTGTCTAAATGCAGTGGGAGAGTGCTGCAACTTGCTGTATTGATCAACCACTTTTACAACTAGGAAAAAGTTTGTGGTATTTGACCTTAACCTGCTTTTCCCATCTGTTTCATCATATAATTTTTTACTAAATGTTCCCTTTAAAATATTATCCCAAGAACATTTACTTATAAGCAAATCTATGCAATCAAATGCATTTTTCATGTTTAGTTGTGTTTTCTCAAAGTTAAACATGTGCATTTCTTTCAGTATTTCCTCAAGTAGCCTTTTTTCTGTACCAAGCTTTAAAAACACCTCCTGAAAAAGAAGTGATCAAAATAGTGACTACATACAGATTTTACAATAAGCTGTAACTGAACTGTGGTTAGGCATGAACAAGACTTTTATCACTATGGTTTTATGGCTCCCTGTTTTCAGTCTCCTTTTATGTGCTGAGCTTGATACAAAACTCCAGACAGCTCACTGTGATGTCCAGATGCAGATAATATGGTGAAACTGGTATCAGTTACAGTTTTATGGAAGTTGGGTTAAAATATTTTAAATAGATGAATAGAGTCCTTGTTTGTGTGAAGTAAACAACCTCCTAGTCCATGGAGCTGAATGTGTTTAAATGTTATGGTGAATTGGAGTGTGATCAAGCTGTAAAGTTTTGCACATGTGAAGGGTAGTGGGAGGAATGTAGGGCTTCTATGAGCACAGCAACAAGCTGTGTTCAAGCCTGTAGTAAAATTGCAGCTTGTTATGATATCTGAGCACAATTGGTGGCTGAGGTTTGGCAGAACCTGAATCCAAAGAACTGTACAGCTAGTTTCACTTGCGCACGAGGGGACTTTGTATTTATGTTTTTTCAAATAAACTTCTTTTTCTCATATCACAAGATATTCATAGGCAGTTACTGATATGTTATTAGGGCTTTCTGCTCATAGGAAAAAAAAACAATATAAATGAGTTTAGGTTATGCCTACAGTAATTCTTTGGATCCTGAGCACTACTGTGGCATGCCATCTCCGGGGTCCTTCAGAACCACTGATCTGGTAATTATTGCTCTTTTAAGCCAGCTTTCCAGTAAGGTTTTATATTTTTAATTTGCTCTGTGATGTGGAATTCTGTCAGAATTCTCTTACTTCGTTTCTTTCATCTGCCAAAGCAATAAAGCAAATCTGTTCTGGTGTGGTTTATTCTGAGTAGCAATGCATTTTTAAAAAGTTGCTTTGGGTTGGAAGAAGGTTCACAAGATACAGCAAAGGCTGTGCAACCACAGCTTTAAGCAGAAACTCCATTTCATGATTATATTTTGATAATAGCAATTTCTATAGGCACAGTGCCCGTGAAGTGCACGTGAAGAATTTCCCATTATTGTCAATGAAGAAGGCAACTCTAGTGTGTCAAAAGGGCAGGCTGTTCCTTTCATTCAGCCACATAAAGTGGCCTACTTGTGTATTTTATTTATTTATTAGAATTAGAATATTAGATTTTTAGGCTTCCCCTCTCTGACAGCTGCCTCGGAACATTTCCTTATCTGTTTGTATGCACAAGGAGAAATTGAAAGCTTGACTGATGTGTAATTAATAGAATTATTAAAGTTTAATACAAATTGAGACAATTTTTTAGAAGACTAATGCTAAATTATATCATACCCTTCAATATCTGTATTGGAAGTCTAAGAAGTTAAGAATAGCCCTGCTGGATCAGACAAGTAATCCGTGTAGTCCAACATCCTGTTTCACCCAGTGGCCAGCCAGTCACCTTTGATGATCTACAAACAAGGCATAGGGGCCAAGTCCTTCCATAAAGTTGCTTTCTGGCACTGTTATTTAGAGGCTTGCTGCTTGTAAATATGGAGGTTCCCCATTAGCCATCAAGGGTCTAAATGCCCTTGATGGGTCTAAACACCATGAATTTGTCTAATCGCCTTTTAAATACATCTGTATTTGTGACCATCTCTTGAGTCCACTTGGCAGTGAATCACACTATTTGATTACTGGTTGTGTAATTAAGTAGTTTCTTTTGTCTGACCTGAATCTATTGCCCATCACCTTCATTGGGTGCCACTGAGTTCTAGCACTGTGAGAGAAGGAGAAGTTTCTCTGTCCATTTTCTCTAGTCCTTGCATAATCCCCTCCCCATGGCCTTGTGCATTACAAATGGCAAGCAATGTGGTATGGGTGGCGCTTCTTAGGAATAATGAGCAGATACAGGTGTAATTCCTCTGAGGTAATTTCTGGGCTACATGCCTTGCAGTTTTCCCCCTTAGGGCAGTTCAGTATACTTTCAGAGTGCTTATGAAGCAAAACTAAGATATTTCTTGCTCTTCATGCATTTTCTTTTCTTTTTTTTAAAGCAAAGTACCAACGTAGATGTGGTTCGTTTTCCATGTGTGGTTTATATCAATGAAGTACGTGTCATCCCTCCAGGCGTAAGAGCTCACTCTAATTTACCTGAAAATAGGGCTTATGGGTAAGTGCAAAATGCTAAAGAGGCAACCAACTTCTGCTAATTAAACAAGAATCTTTCATTTGCGGAGTGATTTTTTAAATGTTCTCCACAACTAGGGGGGGAAGAGTAAGTTGTAACTTCCATGACTGACCCACAACTGTATGACACAATAACATAGCATCTCTGTCATAATGGACAGAGACACAGATCTACCTGTGTGAATCACAAGAAAATCCCTTTTTGGTCTAGGCAAATGTGCTGACTAGGCAAATGTGCTGTCTGCTCATTCTTTATGCAGTTCAGCTGACATCTTTCATGCAGAGCCTCATATGTTGCCTGTCTGTCAATTTGGCTCAGTAACCAGCTGTAATTTTGTGTTTGACACTGACCCCTCCCGAAGCCCTTTGGCATATTCAGAGCTCAGGGAAAGGGATGAAGAGGTCTCTCTGTTTGCACTGAATACTGGAAGACATTCTCTCACAATGGTAATGTGACATTGCTACTGCTTTGTCCATATGTCGAGAGAGAGAATTTTGCAAGCGTAGGATCTGTTTTTGCAGAGGAATATTTCATGATATGTCTGCTTTTTGGTTTTGTTATGGAATACTGTATAAAATTGTCTGATGACTCCAATAATAATAAAAAGCCAGGAGTAATGGCCTTGCAATTTGAAGATGGAATACACTTTCATGAGATGGGAGTTGTTTTATCTAGGACATTATTGCATATGTGATAATCTTTACTTCAGGGCTTGACTGTCTTGTTTATCAGGCTTCAGCAGAATAATTTTTTTTCTTTCGCTTTGACTCTGTTCCCAGTGAGACATCCCCTCACACATTTCAGTTAGACCTGTTTTTCAACAATGTCAGCAAGCCGAGTGCTCCTGTATTTGACAGATTGGGAAGGTAAGCGCTTATAAAATTACTTCATAAACATTGGCTTTTACTTAGGTCTGGAGCTGTATATAGCACAGTTTATGGAGAATGAACTTGTGATTTCTGATTTGCTGCACTTGGCATGGTGTTAGCTCTTAGCTGCCTCTTCACCACCGCAAGACCGATGTCGACATAATCTTCCTGTTCTGTAACCATTGAACATATGCTGAGGGGGATTTTTTAATCTCAGTTACAGCGGGGGTAATCAGCCTGTGGTTCTCCAGATGTTCATGGACTACAATTCCTATGAGACCCTGCCAGCATTTGCTGGGAGGGCCTCATGGGAATTGTAGTCCATGAACATCTGGAGGACCACAGGTTGTGACTACCTCTGACTGTTACAGGATGAAGAAACTATAAGGGCCAGATGGGATTTTCTCTGCTTTTCCATGCTGTTAGGGAATAGAGGAAATTATGTTGGGAAGCATTTGGGAACCCAAGAATGTATTTTGTAGAGACATATGACCTTTTATGGGATTAGATTTAGCATTGTAAGGGTTTACCAAGAGCTTTTGCAGATTGTAATACTGGGAATCTCTGAACTTTGCCCGAGAGATTAGGAGTGGGATTTTCTGATCCCTCCATCCCTTTCCTCTTTGGATCACATTTCTTCCAGCAGCCTGTCAAATACTGTATTGGCAAAGATGTGAACCAGACTGGTTAATGGTAACCAGACTGAGGAAGGATTTGCTAACCAGCATTCAACTCTCATACAAAATATTGTTTGGAGTTAGCCCTGTTCAACAGAGGTGCCAATGTAACACTTCACTCTGGCAAGGACCAGTGACAGAGCTGCTGCTAGAGAGGGGACCGGTTATGTGCTGCTGTTCCTGACTCCTAAGAGTGATTAAGAGTTCCTCAATCTAGTGTCACCCCAAAATGTTTGGAAGAGTTTGCTCAACATCTGAACATCAAACAAGACCAAGCAGCTGTAATGCTTGTGTAAGATGTTGCAGAATTGGTACTGCAATAGATCTTGCAGAACTGGGTTTGGTGCTGCTGTGCTCTGGTTCCTTCCCAGGATTACATTCAGCCTTCTGTTAGCGGAATGTTATATGCTCCTGAGATGAGTTGGTAATGATGCCTTGTGTCCCTGTCGTGTACACCTGCTTATACAGTGGATTACAGAGGAAGTCTCAAGTCTGAGTCCAGCCCTGGCACAGTCACCAGAAGTGTTGAGGGCAGTTAGTGCTGCTTGGGTGGCTCAGAGAGTGTTCTCCTCTAGGGCCTTTGTATGTATGGTGCGGTGGGTGGTGGCAGAAAAGACCGAAACGTGAGGCCAGGTAAATCATCTGGTAGGGCTTCACTTTCCAGTCAGTTCTGCCATAGCAGTGAAAGCCAGTTTCCATGGACCTTGCTTAAGATGAAAGCATTTGCAAAAATAGCACTGGTTGGAGCCCCCTTATTGTGCAGTTGAAATCAAGACTGTCATCCTGGACTTCAGAATATTGTTTATAAGGAAATCTCCAAGGGGTACAGGATACTAGTGCAAATTTGATTCCTTTATGTACTTGGTGTCATGCTTTGTTTAATATCTTATACATATTGCTCTTTTGTTTAACAGCCTTGAATATGATGAGAACTCTTCAATTATATTTAGGCCCAATGCAAAGGTAATTGTAAACTCTGATATTAATCACTTTGGTATTAGTGCAACTCATTCCCCCCCCTCTGAGTATTTTCAGTTCAGTAAGACATACGTAAGTATCTACCAGGCTGTTTGGATGCCACTTAGCACAGGTGACAAACAATAGAACTAATAAGTAACTGAGGAATTACATCTTTTGTTAAGTGATAGCTTTTCAAATCCCATTGCTTCGTTCAACTTTAGGCACTCTCTTATTTTCAGAAAGAAGGTCATGTTTTCAGGCAGCTGTCTCCCTCTGTGAGGACCAGAAACTTTCAAAACTGAAGTGAAAGCTCTCTATCTCTATAGATACAGGCATTACCACTTTCTGTAGATTGTCTTGCACAAATGTTATGCAATTGTTATTTTTGGCTCGAGTAAAACTTTTGCTCAAAAAAGTGGTGGGCCAGGGTAGAGATTCACATCTCTCTACTCTAAATCCTCTTCAGGCCACTTTTTAAAAAGCTCCCCTCCCCTTCCCTCTTTTTTTTTCTTTTTGGTTAATTTACTAAGTTCTATTTTTCTACATACCCAGTGAGTCCCCTGAGTTGGTAAGAGAAGTATGTTTTTGTCTGTGGATGGCCATGTTGTGCAACTTTGCTCATTCACACAGAAACCAGCCTGTTCACTGTTAGATAGAATGATTGCTGTTGTGTTAGTCAGGTAGGCGTGAGTTGATATTTTTTAATTCTTTTCTTTTAAAAACTAGGTGAACACAGATGGCTTAGTTCTAAGGGGCTGGTACAACTGCTTGACCCTGGCAATATATGGCTCCGTTGACAGAGTAGTGAGCCATGACAGGGACTCCCCGCCGCCCCCTCCTCCTCCGCCCCCTCCTCCTCAACAACAGACAGCTTTGAAAAGGACACCCAAACTTGGTAAGTGTGTTTGAAACTTTAAAAAAAGGAAATGAAGTTCTGAAAGTGATTTTTTAAAAAAATATCAGTTATATCCCTTATATCCAAATGTTACATTCTAGTTCTGTTACTTCTGAAGTGTTTGGTTGTGGCTGGTGAAGTTATCTCTGCCTATGTCAAGAGTATTTTTTCTCCTTTAACAGTATCCATTCCGCTATTTCCCAGCTGAGCCCTGAAACTCGATTTCAAGTTAGTTTTAAGCTGTCTTGTGATTTGGTGGCAAATCTTTCAAAAGAAGGTGGATGCATACATCATAGGCAGTTTCCTGTTTACCAGGTCTTGCATGGGGGGGGGGGGATTGATTCACATATGCAGCCTAAAATCCTTTTTCTGGAATTATGCAGCCTAAAATCCTTTTTCTGGAATTATGCAGCCTAAAATCCTTTTTCTGGAATTTGTTCTGTGGAATAAAAGGGGACTTACTTCTGAGTAGACATTCTTGGGATTGATTCTGCGGTGAGATAATAGCGAGGTGGCAGAAATAAAAGGGCTACCCTGTCTCTTTGTTGGCTGAGCTAGCTTTCTCTTTTCTGAGAGTTGTTAACATTGGGGAGCATTTCAAAATCTGATAAGTGTCCTCTCTCTGGTGTCTGAAGAGGCATCCTGTGACCGGCAGGATGTTCCAAAGTGTGGGAGCAGCCACTGAAAATGAGCTTGCATGGGGCTGTCTTTGAAGAAACCTCCCAAAGAGAGGAGACTGTCAGAGACGAAACCACCTTAGTTGGTACATGGAAAGGCCGGGCATTACAGGTGCAGATCCCAGACCATGAATTTCAAGTAAAGTGAATTTAAAAAGCATCTTGGGCTTTTTTTGTCCCTCTGGATTCTGGCCCTTTAAATATTTTCCATTTTACAGAGCCGTATGAACATTAGTTATTAGTTATGAATATATGATCTGCCTCCTTATGGGGTGGCATCACAGGGATCTGGTCTGCTTAACATGAAAGGAACCTCCGGGAGAAAGAAGCTTCTGAATAAAGCTGAACAGGCCTGTGGTCTCCAGTCCAGTGTTGCTTATTCATGCTACTAATTATTGCAGCAACAGGCTCATTGTAACATCCACGTAGTTATATAATTTTAGCTTGTTTGGTTGTTCTCAGCTTAATGGTTTCCCTTCCCAAACTGGCAGTTATTATATGCGACTTTTTGATAAAATTATCTTTCTTTTATATGTCTTGTTGGATTTGGGTTGTGACAGTTTGCTGAGATGGAAGTTCTGAGTTTTTCTATTGTTGGATTAAGAGGGGGGGTTAATTTTTTTTTAAATATTTTATTTCCATTAAAAATGTCTTTCTAGCGGATGGTGATAAAGAGGATCAATTTAATGGGAGTCCTCCACGACCGCAGCCTAGAGGGCCAAGGACTCCACCAGGTCCTCCTCCTCCAGATGATGATGAAGATGAACCAATGCCTGTGTCAGGTACCTTCTCTGTCAATCATTATTTGCGTGCATCTCCATTTAAGTAGAGTGAGGAACACTTCATTTTAGTAGTCAGAATTTTAAAGTTACACTGATATTGATGAAAGCATCTTTGATTTGATGTCTAATGATGAGCATAACTATAGTTTTAAAATAAGGAAGAATGTCTTGAACTTGCTATCTTTACACTCATACCCTGCAACACAGAGTCTGTGGTGCCATGGCTAGTGTGCTGTAATGTGGTTTGGGCAACTGTACATGTTACATGTAATAAGGCTTACCACAGTCTCTGTTCAATTGAGAGCTGCAGTCCTTTTGGCTTTTTATGATATTTACCTTTATATAATGTGTGGATGTGGATTTTCAGGCATTGGTTGGTACATGCCGACTTTGAATTTTAAGGTATACCATACAGGTTCTTGGGTGTAAAGGCAACCCCACCTCAGCTTGAGTGATAAAGTTCAGAGGTGACCTTGGGCAAGGTGTTAATCAGCAGCCTCACCTTTTCCACCTGCAGTTGCCCTAGGTTGCTTGGGGCAATTAAAAGTCTTCAGTCCAGTTCTCTATCTGGAACAGCTGAGCTGTAGCCCAGTGCTTCTAGTCTGGCATACTTTTTAGAGAATCATCCCTGGGAAATAGCAGTTTTAACAGAATGTGGGTTCTGTGGGTACCAACATTGACATTGGTATACATTTGATAGCTGATGGAATGAAAACTTTACCTGCTTTAGGACTGCAGAACCAAAGCAATAATTGATTTAACTAAAGCACCTTGGTTGCCCTGTCTCAAGTAGTAAGAATGGACTGTGTGTGTGTGTTTTTAAACTTGACCCACAAATCCTTGTCTTTAAAGAGGATACAGTGTATATAAAAAGACAGCAAAGTGCAAAGAATTTTTGTAAAAGAAGCTTGATTCAAGTAATTTATTTTCTTTATTCACCTTTATTGTAGGTTGCTTTCACTCTGTTTTCTTTTAAAGAAAGAATCGCATGAATAAATAAACATCTGTTGCCTTGCTTTTAATGTCATTTGTTTCAGTGGTCGGAGAAAAAGATGATGATGTTGATCACAGGGAGGATTATTTCGAGCCCATTTCTCCTGATCGGACATCTGTTCATCCAGAGGGTCCGTATTCTGATGAAGGAGAAGTGGAAGAAGACCAGCCTGAAGAAGCAGAAGATGATGAAGAAGGGGTGGATGTTGAGGAAGAGGAGGAGGATGAAGAGGATGATGATGGTCAAACCGTAGAGAGTATTCCGGAGGATGAAGAAGAAGAGGAGGACGATGAGGAGGAGGAAGAAGGTGATGAAGAAGAAGAAGGTGAAGGTAGGCAAAGTATAAAAGCAGAAATTATTGTGGGCTGATTGAGACATGTATTCATTTTATGGTAGACACAATTGTTGACTCTTACACTGTAAGTGTAAACTGTCACCACTGGGAAGAAATTAAGAATCTATGAGCAGCTATATTGTATCACAGGAGTGGTTTATCTGGTTCAGCATCCTGTCCCCGCAGAAATCAACCAGATGCCCCCAGAAAGCATACAAGTGGGGCTTAGTGGCCAAAGCGTGTCCCACATGTTCCGCAAATGGCATTCAGATGTCATAAATTAAACACCTCAGAAAGAACTTGGCCCCCCGCTGTGAACTCGAAAACAATGCTGTTGCTTGAAGTTATAGTGAACTAGTGCTGATCATGCATGTGGGAACTAGACCTGAGAGTGCAATTATTGGCTAGGAACCAAGCACCAAAATAGGCAGCGGAGGAAAACGATTTTTAGTTGGGAACATTGATTTGAGGGGATAGCCTGTAAATTTTCTAAAACAAACACTTTTTGTGGCAAAAAGAGGGCTCTCAGCATTTAGATATGGACAGAGATGCTGAAAATAATGTTAGTCAAGAGAAGAGGCTATAGATTTTGCACCTTTCCAGCCAGTAAGTAGCCTTGTACCATAGAGGCACAGTTCTGTACATTTGCTGTGGTACAGCGTTTTGTCAAAATAGGTATTGGGGTGGGTAGAGATCTCATTTTCCCCTGTACTTAAGCTATATTATGTTGTTGCAAGAAAATGGTTCTTCCCCCGTTATTGTGCGTGATACTCAACAAGTGATTGTTGTTAAACTTTTGGCCTTGTTAATAATAAACGACACAAATTATTTTCCCCAGGGCTGCACCATTTCATTTTTTTCTAAGAAATAAAAATGCTTCTTAGAGTTTGAGTGCTCTTCAATGGTTCCATTCAAGCAGTTCCACCCATTTAGCTCTGAACACCCTCCCCCCATGCACTGTTCCATCCAGATAAGAACTGGACAGCAACACAACAATGAGGTTTGCATGTGGGTTGGGGTAATAGTCTAAGTCCCACCAGTGCCTGATCTGGACATCACAGGCTGTGTGCTGCATTCCTTTGAAGAGTATTGAGGTTGTAGACTGGTAGGCAAGTTTAGTTTTGCGAAGTCTTCATATGCTTTGTCCTTCGAGCCATATTCTTTGTCTTGGTTGCTAAAGTTGTAGAGAGAATTGTCAGCTGACCTACTTGCCTATGTTTTGAATTTGAACGTTGGCAATCTGGTTATGTTCAACAACTTTGTTCAACATCAGCTTACTCCTAGGTAAGTGAGCCTAGAATGAGAACTTTAGAGAATTTAAGGGAATTGTTGTTTTGACTGAAGGAAAATTGCTAAAGCCGTAGGGTAAGAACCTGTGATGTGCAAATTCAAAAGAGTAATTAGGTGATGTTTTTTGCATCATTTTCTTATTGGTTGCTTTTTCTCTGTATTTTCAGTGGGTGCTTTGCTGATTATTGGTAAGTAATTCTTTGATAGGTTTAAGGTGGTGTTATTCACCATGGGGGCACCCTATATGTGATCAAAAAAGAGAGGAATGATTGGGATGCTTCACTTTTCTCAACACCAATACTTGCCTCTTATTGGGAACTTTCTTGAATTAAACATGTTTGAATGCATTTCACAAAGCTGTCTTAAAACTTTGTTGCAGGTGATGATGGCTATGAGCAGATTTCAAGCGATGAAGATGGAATTGCAGACTTGGAGCGTGAGACATTCAAGTATCCAAGCTTTGACATTGAATACACAGCTGAGGACCTGGCCAGGGTGCCACCTGTGACCTACGACCCTTTTGACAGGGAACTTGGGCCTCTTCTGTATTTTAGCTGTCCCTACAAAACCTCTTTTGAGACAGAAGCTGCCAAACTGAGAGATCAGGATCTAGACAAGGAAAATACCGGGGCAGCTGAGACCTCTGTTAAGTTGACTGAGCTCCTGGAACTGTATCAGGAGGAAAGAGGGGCAAAATGGGTCACTGCTTTGGAAGAAATTCCAAGCTTAATAGTCAAAGGACTCAGCTACTTGCAGATAAAGGACCCAAACCAGGATTACGTAAGCCAGTTGGTTGACTGGACAATGCAGTCTTTAAGCCTGCAGATAGCCCTGAGGCAGCCAATTGCTTTGAATGTCCGTCAGCTCAAAGCTGGGACAAAACTTGTCTCTTCGCTAGCAGAATGTGGGACTCGAGGAATCACGGGCCTTCTGCAAGCAGGAGTTATTAGTTCTTTATTTGAACTGCTGTTTGCGGATCATGTTTCTTCTTCTCTCAAACTCAATGCTTTCAAAGCTTTGGACAGTGTTATCAGCATGACTGAAGGAATGGAGGCCTTTTTAAAATGCGGGTTAGAGGCACATGAAAAAAGTGGCTATCAGAGGCTGCTGGAGCTCATCCTGCTGGACCAGACAGTGAGGGTCGTCACTGCAGGCTCTGCGGTTCTCCAAAAGTGCCATTTCTATGAGATTTTGTCTGAGGTAAAAAAAATGGCTGACCAGTTGGCAGAGAATTCTCCCCTTCCTAATCATGCTGAGTCTGAGCAGGATTCAGATGCTGGGCTCGAGAGAGGCAACCAGGAATATGAGAATGATGTGGAGGCCCCGATGGATATGGATAATCTTTTGGAGTCCTCTAGTATGAGTGAAGGAGAAGTGGAGAAACTCATTAGCCTGTTGGATGAGATCTTGCATTTAATGGAGACTGCCCCCCATACCATGATCCAGCCACCTGTGAAATCTTTCCCAACTACAGCACGTATTACAGGACCCCCAGAAAGGGACGACCCTTTCCCAGTCCTATTCAGGCAAGTGTATCAAGCTGTTACGGACTTTGGTGTGTCCCTTGATTGTTAGCATTTGTGATTGCAATATGCATGAAATACGTTGGTTAACAAGGGCAACAGTGTATCTTCATGCTGGTGATACTCCAGTCTGTACTGATATGTCCCTTTTCTTGTTTTTGTATTGTGTCTTCTGTCATGCTGTATCATAAGTCAGTGTTTAGCCATCTCCTTGTACGTTAGTAGGCTTGTAGATAAGAATGTTTTGGCCTGTGCTGAGAAGATCTGGATTCAAATCCCCATTTACATATGAAGCTTATGGAATGGCCTAGTGACAGGACAGTAATGATATTAAAATGATACAGTTGTGTGAAAGCCACCCTCAGTTTGGAGGAAAGGCAGGTTACGTGTGCTGGCAGAGTTTAGATATGCCAAGAGGAGCTCTGCACCGGCCTGTTTAAAAGGATGAAATAGTTTTATTTAGAAGAGACACAACTTTGTATAGAGAGAGGGAGTCCCATCTAACTAAAGCAATCATTTAGCTTATCTGTTGTGGAGGCAAACAGGGAGAAAGTATATGCAAAGGAGCAGGCAGTCTCCAAATGAGCCAATCAGGACGTAGCAGGAGACTAATTGGAAAATAATAGGAATTTCCTAATCTCACTGTGCTAAATACACATTTCCTCCAATGTTCCCAACAGGATATTCTTGTGCTTTTGAATCATGCACACTTCAGATCTTGCATATTCCAATATGCACGACAAGTCTGGATTCAGGAGAGCAGTGCTGTCTGCCACATTCTATCCTGCTGCAAGCAGTGTGAAACCCATGGTTCTGCCATCTCCCATTTAGGCTCTGTTGAAGTAGGCTAGGCCAAGGCAGAATGGTCACCCAAGGCTGTGAGTTCATAGGAAGCAGAATTTAGAATCTCAGTCTCCTAAATGCTGACCATTGCACACCACTGCCTCTTGTATTCTGTAGAAATGCAGAGGAAATTTGGGTTCAGATTCCTAGGTTTGGGTTCAGTTTTACCCTCATAAAATTATTAATCTTAATTAACTCCGGTAGACACAGTTATGACTGGCTTGTTTTTAAGTAAAATCAGGCTGTTTTTAAGTAAAAGCTTCAGATGAGTCCCTATTTTATTATAAATAAGAAAAACACAAATAGATAAGTTAACCTAGAATTAGTTGCCAGCCTTGGGGGTTTCTTGGTGTCAGTATTATAACTTTCCCCCTGACTAGACAGGAGCACAGATACTATTCTAGGGTCCTGTATTCAAAACCACAATGAATATTTATAGTAAGAATATAGAATTGGACTGTCTTCCAGTTTGTTGTGCTATTGCATCTAACCTACCAATCTGAGGTTACAGGAAATGGTTGGCCAGGATACTGTATCTCCAGATAAAGTAATTGATATTTCTATTTAATGTTTCTCTAGGTACCTCCACAATCACCATTTTTTGGAATCTGTTACGTTGTTGTTGTCCAATCCAATAACAAATGTACATCCTGGAGTGCTTCAGTCCATCAGGGACTTACTAAGGTTCTTGGTGCAGTCCCAGAAAGGTCTCCTCTTTTTCCTCTCTGAGTATGAAGCCACAAACTTGCTGGTTCGAGCCTTTTGTCAATTTACTGACCCCGATCAAGAGGAAGGTCTCCAGACAGATGGTGCAAGTGATGAAGCATTTCCCTTGTGGCTTCTTCACTCAACACAGACTCTTCAGTGCATTTCAGAACTATTCTGCCACTTCCAGCGCTGCACAGCCACCGATGAAACGGATCATTCAGATCTCCTAGGGACGCTTCATAACCTTTACTTAATCACTTTTAATCCTGTAGGAAGATCTGCTGTAGCCCATGTCTTCAGTCTTGAGAAGAACCTTCAGAGTCTCATTACTTTAATGGAGTTCTATTCCAAAGAGGCTTTAGGGTAACTAGAATCATTCTGTTACTTTACTTCAGGCTTTATGCATTAAGCTAGAAAATGTTTGCAGGAAATGAGGGTTTCAAACGCTTTGCTTGGAGCTTGTTCTCTGTGATGGAATTCAGTATGCCATGTTATGGAATCTTGCTAAGTATCCTTCCCTTTTCTCCTTTTACAAAGGACTGCCTTAAAAGTAATGAACCAGGTTTCCATAATTGTAGGGTGCTGGAAATGTTCTCTTTGCTCTTCTTAGACCCATTATGCACGGAGGGGAAGGTCTGCCGCACAGCTGGAATGACGGTGGCGGAAATCCCCGATAATGCACGCTGCTGGCAGAGGCCAAGTGCAGGTTTGATGCAGGCCGCCAAAAAACCCACGTTAGGGAAACGCGGAAGAAAGTGAAGCCTGCAGCCCGGCCAGGATGCAACCAGATGCAGCGCCGGAGAGAGAGCGTGCATAATCGGGGAGGGTCGCTGCCACTGCGGCCACACTGCGTTCCATACTGCGGTCTCCGGCCCCTCGACTGCTGTGGGCCGCTGTGCCCTCCCTTGCCCTCTGGGTCTGTTGGTTCGCCCCCCCCCTTCCGTTTCCAGCGGCCTGGACGCACTGAGCGAACCCGCTATATGTGTCACCTGCACACGTGCGCGCCCTTGGCAGCCCGGCTGTCAGGCGCTTCCAGCGAAGCGGCCTGCTTGACGGGCTGGGTCTGTGAAGCCCCACACTGTGCTGCCGTCCCGTTTGCTCCGCATTGCCTAAGTAGGAAAATATGTACTCCTAGGTTTTATTTTAAATGTATTGTTTAAATGTTTTAACTCTGTTTTATGAATTCTTTAAGCCGCCTGGAAACCTTGGGGAAGGGTGGCATATAAATTTGATTATTTAAAAATAGTACTCCTTCCTTTTTTATTCATAATTGGTCTAAATTTGGCTGCGAAGCAAGCCTTGCATTCCGACAGATTTGTCCCATAAACGAAAATAACTTTTTTTTTGTAGAAAAGTTTATTTGTTGAACTAAAGCAGAGTAATTGCTCTTGAAGTTAAAATGATAGATATTTGAGACAAAAAATGAAGACTTTTAATACTGTTTATGCAAACAGCGGCATATGTTTTTTGTGGATTTTTTTATTGCATCAAAATATATTCTCTTCCAGATTTAAGTGTTTAAAAATCATTGCATCCGAGAATCCATAACTGATGGATAACTGAGAATCCATTGCCGAATCGGGACATTTTAGTGGAGTACACCCAAAGCATACCTCTTATACATCATTGCCCCAGAATAACTCTTACGAATAAAAGCTGAATTGACTGGCAGAAGCATTCCAAGGAGGGAATTGACAGCAGAGCTACTCAGATATTTGTAGCTTGTGGTAGAGACACAGGTTTGCCCTTGGCAGTATTTGTAAGATTTATGTACTGAGTTCAAAGCTGTAAGTGCTGTCTGTACCCTCATTGGAGCCATTGCTTGATTGTGGCCAACGTTCTGAAAACAGGAAGAAGAAAAACCCAAGCCCAAGTTTCTAAAGATGAATTAATTGTAAGTAAATGAACCCATGGCAGGATGACAGCCTCTCTTCCCACTTACCGTGACAGAACTTTTTCATTCTCCACTGCTCAAATAGAGATGTCGATAAAACCTGGAATATGTAAAGCTGCTATTGTGGTACTTGATGTTGCTTTTGACATTTAAAAAAACCTCCTCTGTTCCAGTGATTCAAAGTCAAAGAAGTCAGTTGCCTATAATTATGCCTGCATCCTTGTTCTGCTGGTGGTTCAGTCCTCGAGTGATGTCCAAATGCTGGAGCAGTTCTCGGCTGTCCTCTTGAAGCTTTGCAAGGCTGATGAAAATAACACCAAATTGCAAGGTACGTTACGTGTCAATATGGGGCAGTTCAGATTATTCAGAAGAAATGTTTTCAGTGTCTGTAATTAGGATTTTGTGACCATCTGTTTTTTGATAATGTGCGTAATGAGATTCCCGTTCTCTGAACAGATGACTCTGGTGGTTCAATGAAGACTGTGTTCTTCCCTCTATTATTAAAGAGGGGTTTTGTTATAAAAAGGCTCACTGGCTTTGTGGTCCATTGGAGGAAATTGTTAGATAATTGCAGGAAATGCCTAGTTCAGGGGTGGGCAAACTGTGGCTCTCCAGATGCCCGTGGATGCTGCATGCTAGCAGGGGCTCATGGGAATTGTAGTCCACGGACATCTGGAGAGTCACAGTTAGGTCACCCCTGGCTTAGTCTTTGAGGGGAGGCAGACATTTGTGACCACTGTTATCCCTCAAGCAGCTCCTCTATCTCCATTTAGTGAATATGGAGCTGATGCATCTGTATAAGATGTGGCTTGGGCCCTGTTTACCTAAGGGACCGCCTCTTCCTTATGCTCCACCGCAGGGCACTCCACTCTGCAGGTATGAATATGCTGACAGTCCTGGCCCCCTGGGAGGTACGCCTGGCCCCTACCTGGTGGAACAAGCTCCCGGATGAGCTGCGAGTTCTGTTGTTGTGTCCCTTCACCATTATCCTCCTGTGCTGCAGAGCAAATGGTGGAGGGTGCCAAGACTGTTTCGGATATGGCACAGCCGTGGGCTGCTGTTAAAAGAGAAGCAAGAAAGAATTCCATAGGCCTGCCCCATCCCGTCAACATACCTAAAGAACTGACTGTTTTTAACCAATGTGTTTGTAATATTTCTTTGTTAGACACTGGTGGTGGTTTTTCTTTTGAAATAGAAAGGTGGGTTTAAGTATATATATCCTTAACACTATTTTGCTCCCTTATATATTTGGGAAACAGCCTCCTGGGAGGAGACTGTCCAGGGCCCTGTCTGTCCAGGACCACCCTGATTGGCCCTCCCCCTCCAGCTCCCACCCTCCCTCCGTGCCTGCTAGAAGCCTTGTCGCTGCGGCCTCCACTGTCACCCACGAGGAGAGAGGCAGCGACAGGGCTTTGCGGCCTGCAGGTACGCTCCTGCTGGGAGGGAGCCGGGGGGGGGAGTTTACAGCCTCCTTGTGGGCCGCAAAACCCTGTCACCTCTGGGGGGGGGCTTTCCACTCCCTTTAGCTTGCTTTGGGGGCCAAAGGGAGCAGCAACCACCTTCTCACGTCTTCCTGCCTGCCGCCCCTTTCAAAGCCCATTTTTAAAATGCGCCCATTTTTAAAATGGGCTTTGATAATAGCATATATATACAGTAGCATTTTAAAACCTGATCAGTATTAAGAGCATGTGTAGCTATGATGGGATTTAACAGTGACAATTCAAGGGATGGGATGTTTCATTTGCTAATCACAACTACTTGTTTGGGCAAGCAGGATAGAGGATTGTTCAAAGTTCTTGGCCCTTTTATGGCATGAAGAAGCCTCTTGTGGCGCAGAGTGGTAAGGCAGCTGCCTGAAACCTTTGCCCATGAGGTTGGGAGTTCGATCCCAGCAGCCGGCTCAAGGTTGACTCAGCCTTCCATCCTTCCGAGGTCGGTAAAAATGAGGACCCAGCTTGCTGGGGGGTAAATGGTAATGACTGGGGAAGGCACTGGCAAACCACCCCATATTGAGTCTGCCATGAAAACGCTGGAGGGCGTCACCCCAAGGGTCAGACATGACTCGGTGCTTGCACAGGGGATACCTTTACCTTTTTATGGCATGAAGACGACTCCATTATTTTAAACCACCTTTTTCAAAATCCTTTTTAGGCTTAAGTACAGTCAAGACAATTTAGTCACAGGTTTGTTTTAAAGCCTAGATCAGAACTTGGTTTATTTTTGGGTAGGACATAAGAGAGGACTGTGGGGTAAGAAATGTCTGCCTATCCTTGATTGTATTTATTAAAATGACCGATCTTTGCTCATGCATTCTTCAGCAGTGGAGCTTCTTGGATCTTCAGCAGTGTTGTTGCTGTTCTGATTTTTGGATTGATGACAATATCAGCTGAAAAGTAGCATGGTGACTGAATAAGTAGCATGACAGCTGAATAATTTAAACAACACCAACATCTGAATTTGGTTCACGTGCAAATTTGAATTTGGTTCATTGGAGCTGAAGACATTCAGAGCTGGTTTGAATGCTAAACTGATCTATACTAAAGGGCTATCATTTTGCTGTATTGCTTAGTATTTTGGTAAAAACTGTTTTACAACAGCAACTGGTATAGTAGTCCCCTTAGATTAATCAAATTGCCTTGTTTGTTTTTAGAACTTGGCAAATGGCTGGAGCCTTTGAAAACCCTTCGATTTGAGATTAATTGTATCCCAAATCTCATTGAGTATATTAAACAGGTTAGTAAAAAAATTGTCATCCACCATTTGAAAAAGAAATATCTACCAATAGATTATTTGTTTATTATTTTTCAATGTGTGTGACTTTTCTTTGTATGTAGCAAGATTACTTCTGTGACTCATTAGATGGCAGTTTAAATGTATAGGAATGGCACAAAGACTGCTATATTTATTGGGAATTATTTTATTATTTAAAAGTTCCTTGTTTAAACAGAATTACAGCTTGTTTAGGATATTGAAAGACAATGTTTCTAAATTATTGTTATTTCAAACAGTATAGTTATATGTTCTTCTTATTTAAATAGCAGCTTTACAAAATAGATGTATTTTTTACAATAATTACATTGAATAACCATTTTGAATGTTGCTGTGACACAATTAGGGATAGGCATGAACTAGTTTATAAGTGAAAATTCATCACAAATTTTGCCTGGTTTGGGGGAGGTGCCACACCCAAACATTTCCTGGGCTTTTGTCTGGTTTGGGGACTTGAGCCATTTAAAACTTGGAGCTGAGCAGGGCAGTCTGATTATCAGTTCATAAGCTTAAATGGTTGACAGCCATTTAAACTGTCCATTTCACTCCCTCCAAGCAGTGGGAAGTGAAACAGGCCACTGAAATGGCTACCAGCCATTTCACCAATTGGTTTAGCTTCCCCCATTTTAAAGCATGAAGCAGCAAAATGTACTGCTGAAATGGCCATTTAAACTGTGTATTTTGCCCCTGCTTTGAAGTGGGGAGGAAGCTAAACGAACCTCTGAAATGACTGCCATTTCAGTGTTCCATTTTGCTTCCCACTGCTTGGAGGGAGGAGGAACAAAATTGATAGTTTAAATGGCTGGGCAGACCCCCTGACTGCTAGGTTTAAATGGCTGGCAACTGTTTTAGTGGATCCTTTTGCTCCCTCTCGCTTTTAAGTAGGGAGAAGCTAAACAGACATGAAATGGCAGGTTTGTTTTGGGGCTTTTGGTTCAGCTCAGTTCATAGGTTCAGTTTGGGAACACCTTGAACCCCAGACCAAACTATAACTTTCAGGTTTGTACCCATCCTTAGTCACAATGCCTGTGCTGGATGCGGTAAAAGGTAAAATATGATCCGTATCTGGGCCACCTAGTTGTTGCTGAGATTCTTGCAAAGCACCCTGGAATGGAAGGGCTTGGTGTGACCCAGCAAGCCTATTGTGTTCTTAAGCGAAGATTAAGATTGCTTAATATAGGACTGGTGTGTCTTGACTATTAAATGATGTACCCTTACTTTCTAGATTTTAAATTACTATAGGCTGCGCAAGATTGAAGGCAGCTGATCAGTTTTAGAGGAGCAAAGTAAGCCTGCCTGTTAGATTAGAATATAACCTATAATCTATATTCATGGAAAAGGTATATAAAGTGAGAGTGAACCCACTGGACAAAGCCAATGCTTGCACATGCATAGGTAGTAGCAGGGGCCAATTTGATTGCATGCAGGAGGTGGAGCTGGCACTCCTCTTCTCCACACATTGGCTCTGTGCAGTCATAAGTCAATGGTACAGGGTCTTAGTTGAATATTGAACTTCACTAAAAGCACATTATTTTTTCCAAAGAATATTGATACTCTGATGACCCAAGATGGAGTTGGTCTTCCTACTGCACTTCGTGTTCTGTGTCACATTGCATGTCCACCACCGCCTGTGGAAGGTATGATACATTTGTTTGAATTTCTTAACTCACTTTTACTGGAGTATCTGAGACTACCTTGAAACAGTGAGAATAAATAATAGTGCGTTTGCATCAGCTTCTACTTGTGATATGTTAGCTTTGGGCCTACACTGAACTCTCCTCCAGGGTATTTAGCCTAGTGGAAAGTTCTGCTACCAGTAGAAGATGATCGTGTAAAATGTATTATTGTACCAAATCTTAGCAATAAATCAAGACATTATTTTTTTTTGTCCTACTTCTGCAGGTCAGCAAAAGGACCTTAAGTGGAACCTTGCAGTTATTCAACTGTTCTCTTCTGAAGGAATGGACACTTTCATTCGAGTGCTACAGAAGCTGAACAGCATTCTTATTCAACCTTGGAGACTTCATGTCAACATGGGGACCACTCTTCATAGAGTCACGACAATTTCCATGGCTCGATGCACTCTCACACTCTTGAAAACCATGCTAACAGAATTACTTCGGGGAGGATCCTTTGAGTTCAAAGATATGCGTGTTCCTTCAGCACTTATTTCTTTACATATGTTACTGTGTTCCATTCCTCTCTCAGGACGTTTGGACAGTGATGAGCAGAAAATCCAGAACGATATAGTTGATATTTTGTTGACTTTTACCCAGGGTGTTAATGAAAAGCTAACAATCTCAGAAGAAACATTGGCCAATAATACTTGGTCACTAATGCTAAAAGAGGTTCTCACTTCTATACTGAGAATTCCTGAAGGATTTTTCTCGGGCCTTATTCTGCTTTCTGAATTGCTGCCTCTTCCATTGCCCATGCAAACAACTCAGGTATGTTTACTTAGTTTTAAGTAAGTTGTTTGAAAATGACTAATGGATCTGCTCCATTAAAAGGCAAGAGACAAAGAAGGTGTGTAGATAAGAACTTTCAAGTGAGCTGGGCAGTAATCAGTCAATTCAGCATATTGTTATATGAATAGAATTCCTTGTTACTCATGTGGAAGTACTTGACTTCGCCAGTTGCTAGAATTTGTCAACCACCTTCTCACTGTAAAGACATATTTCATTTATTCATTAAAAATGTTTGTCTGGTTAGTTTGTCCACCAGTTGACGCTAGTGTAGTTGCCCTAGGGCAATTAACAATGCTTGAAGTTACTATCGAGAGCCAACGTTTTCTTGTTATCTCAGATTTGTAGGTATTGTCCTGTAGGGCTTTGATAAAGCATTTGCCTGTTTGGGTGAGCCCTTATTTCACACATTCCAGATTCCCCAAAACAGGGAGAATTACTTCAGCCATGTGGAAGAAATAATGTTTGTATTTACATTTGATAGGAGGTTTGTGATAGTGTATGCATCATTGTGTAAAGATGCCATTCATCAATTATTTTCTTTCTATACAACAAATCTCAGTGTTTGAACCTTAGAAAAAGTATCTCCTGTTTCTGGCAGGTTATTGAACCCCATGACATATCAGTGGCTCTCAACACCAGGAAACTATGGAGCATGCATCTTCACGTTCAAGCAAAGTTACTGCAAGAGATAGTGCGGTCATTCTCTGGCTCCACCTGTCAGCCCATTCAACACATGTTGAGGCGTATTTGTGTCCAGCTGTGTGACTTGGCCTCGCCAACTGCACTGCTTATTATAAGAACTGTTCTGGATCTGCTTGTAGAAGATCTGCAGAGGTAATTTTTAATCTGTCATCCACAGGTTCTTTGAGTGGCAGCCTAACTGTTCACAGTAGATTCAGCCTTGCCTGGAACAGCTAAAGGCCTCCTTGGACAAAGATTCCTCTCCCCCCCCCCCCATCCATATGACCCTGAACCAAGCTAAATTATCATAATAAAACAAATCACTTGACTGGCCGTTATTATGGATCTATAATAATAAAAGGATCCATACATCCATCTCTGTCCATTTGTGGCGGGCATAACTCATCATATATAATAAAAATGATGTGCAGCATGCTTCTGACGAGATGCCAGTCCTTTGATTGGCCTGGGGGCAGCCCTCTGATTGGGCCTCGGGGGTGAGCCCTTCCCCTCAAGGGCCACTTAGGGAACCTGGTGTGCTGTCAGAAAGCACTGGAATGGAAGCTGAAATCCTCATGAGCACATCTGCATGCTTAGAGAATTATTGCAAATAGATAGATGCAGTGGGTGTTGTCTTCATAAGAGGGTTGGTGTCATTTCAGCAATCCAGAAGATAAAGAGAAGCAGTACACCGGCCAGACGACCCGCTTGCTTGCTTTGCTGGATGCCATGGCCTCACACAAAGCTTGCAAGCTGGCTATTCTGCACCTAATTAATGGGACGGTGAAAGGTGATGAGAAGTATGCAGAAGTTTTCCAGGAGCTCTTGTCTCTGCTGAGAGCCACCGGGGACAATGTTGTTCATCAGCAGTGTGCGGAATATTTAGCTTCTATTTTGCAATCCCTCTGCGACCAGGTACTGAAAATGTTTTAAATTCTGATATTTTTAAAATTAGGTGTACAAGGATTTACAAGTATAAGCAGATATGGAATGCAGTGGAGAAGTATCTATTGTTGTTGTTTTCCCCCCAGGCAGACAAGATGTGTCTTTGGAAAGGCTGGGCAGATTTTTTTTTAGCCAACTTGCTTTTAGCTCAAGGGCTTTCTCCAACTTTGAGGGAAGTCTGTGTCAGATATTGAAGGTTTAAAAATCATGCCAGGTGAACCCTGGCATTATATCCAACCCAGTAGCATTTATATAACAGTTCTGAGGGTTTTTGTGTGTTTTTTTTTGGGGGGGGGGGGAGGTGGCTTTTAAGAAAGCTCACTTTTAGCCAGATTCAGCCAGTTTTCAAGGGGTTAAACTACTGTGCCTTTTAGGTGTTGTCCTGTAATATGGTGATTAATTAGAGAACAGATGAATTTCAGGACTTCAGATGAAGAGATTTGGGAGCAATCTGGTATATCAGCATGAACATCTTCATTTATAATATGCTAGATTCTGGGGGAAAAATACTAACTTCCAATTATTGGCCATAATTGTTCCTGCAATTTTAAGGGGGGGGTTATAAAAATGTCATGTTTTTCTTGTCCTTGTGTGGCCTATCTTTGGTCCCAAATATGCATTATGACCAATATAAGTCCTAATGATTGCTGTGCCATAAAAATCTTTTCCTGTCTACTGTTTTATTTTCACAATGAGTATGCTGCTTGTGTGAAGATCTAGACAAGCAGGTCTCATAGTGTAGCACTGAGCCCTATAATATTCAGTAGCCACGTGTAAGAACAGAATGTTTACATTTTTTTCCAATGTTGTATTACTTAGAAACACACACTCAGTGGGGCTGGATCCTATAGACCAGAGCTGGCCAAACTGGCTCTCAATGTGTCCATGGACCAGATGCTCATGAAAATTGTAGTCCATAGACATCTGGAGAGCCTCAGTTTGGCCACCCCTGCTAGAAACAGAAGCATTTTCCAGAGGAGATATTTCCTCCTGAAGTTTTCTGTACCTACTGAAAAGCTATTTTGTGGAGTTCGAAGGCCTTTGAGGTCAGGGTAAGAACGCATTTGTGAGCTGCCAATAGAATAACGAATCAGCTGAAACTGCTCTTGGAGCTCTTGTTCTGTTTGCAGAAGAGGTCAAATAAGAGGTGAGTTAGATGAGGGATGCTAGTTTCCCTTTCATTTGTATCTCAGGTTTTAGGCTGTGCAGCCAGTTCCGGGTGCCCGGCATGTTTCGGATCTATGTTTCCTGAACAGCAGCTCCCTGAGTTTGCTTGGCAAACAGCTTTGCTGCTGAAGTGAGTCTTAAAGCAGCTTGTGGTATAGTTTAAGGCAAGGCTGCTGTTCAAAGGCTTTTAAAGAAATTACTGAGCTAGCACCAGCCTTTGGGTTATCTTGAAACGTTTGCTTACATTTATCTAAAATATTTTTATCATGCTCTGTCAATAACCAAGTATCCCTTATGGCTTCCAGCTGTAACCTGTAGTTCTGTGACCAGTAAGTACAGTGGGCATCTTCCCAGTGATCTTCTCAGTACTGTGGTTTGTTTTTGCAGGATATTGCACTGATCTTGCCAAGCTCTTCAGAGAGCACCCTCTCTGAGTTGGAGCAGCTTTCCAATTCACTGCCAAGTAAGGAACTCTTGGCTTCCATCTGTGACTCTCTGATGGAAACACTTGCTAGTGCAGAGAGCAGCTATAACTGCTTGGTGACTTGTATTAGGACCACGATGTTCCTTACAGAGCACGATTATGGATTCTATCACTTGAAGAGGTACCGTTCTTAATGCCGAGGTGTTTCTAAGTATACCTGTGTGTTTTGCGGGTGCAACTCCCAGTCATTACAGTGGGACTCACAAGGGAGAAAATAGAACAGAAACCTTAATGGGAAGTTACTGGAGCTGAAAGATGGTTCAAACTCCTCAGTATCAGTATCAAAGTTGTTATTGTCGTTTTGCGCTGAACCGTACAGTTTTCCAGTCCTTGGCTAGAAATCCATAAAGCTATTTCTCCGTTAAAGTTCTCACTGTGCAGATTCTTGCTTTCGAAGTTCGATGTGAAAACTTTGAATTTCAATATGCAAGCCTCCAGCTGAAAGTTTTACACTTGGATGCGCTCGTACTTTTGCCGACATAAAGGGTTGTCGTCCGTGAGGTGTGACTTCCCCCCTCTCTCTGCAGCTCCAAATTGCTCCTTCCCCACAAATGCTATTCCTGGAAAACAGGAGACTCCAAAAAACGGTGTGGGGGAAGGAGATGGACATTGATAGCGGGGAGGGACAGTTGGCAAATGTCTGAATCCTCGGTTGAATCCAAGCCACCTAATCTGCAAGGTGATGGCTCTGATGCAGGATGGTAGCTGTGCTTCAGCTCTGTGACTTTTAGAAATGTCAGAATATAAACCGATTCCTACAAAGGCCGCCATTTGTTTGCATTTGTGAAATTGTCTCTGTGTGGCTGCTTTATCTCCCTTTAATTTCTTCATGTGCATGCCCATTAAAAAAGCATTCGGCGACTAAAATGTTTCTCTTTCAAAATCAAACAGTTCTCTGAGGAAACACTGTGGCGCGCTGCAAACTGTATTGAAGCGAGTCGTAAGCAGCTTTAGTAAGGACCCTGGAGAGCTTGCCTCTTCATTTTTGGATTTCATGAGACAGATACTAAATTCTGACATGTTGGTAAGTAAATATTCATGGACATTTGTTTTTTCCGATCTTGTTGTTGTTATGTGCGAAGTCGTGTCCGACCCATCGCGACCCCATGGACAATGATCCTCCAGGCCTTCCTGTCCTCTCCTGTCCTCTACTCAGTCTGTCCTCTTGTTCGATCTACTCAGGCTCAATTCAGCACTACTAAACAGCTGTGGTGCCCTGTGGAGCAAGGGAACTTTATCCCTGGGGTATTGGAAGTACCAGCCTTTGCTTCCTTGCACAGATGGTTTTTATTTTCAATTGGCTGCTCCAGGTACCTGAAGGTGTAGTTATCTTCACCCCCCCTCAGGGTTACAAGGAATTACAAAGGAGAAGAGCTACAATATTGCAGCCTGCTTCTTCACCTAGAACCTCCCTAAGACTATTCTTCCACTGCTTTCTGGCTGCTTCCCACCTCCCTTCTCCTTCTAGCTGGCTTGGTTTTCATTTCTGCTCCTGAACCTTCTTCCTCCAGCCAGCCTCCTCTCATTTCCCTTTCCTTCCATTATATAGCCCCAGCTTCAAATTTCTTCTCTGTTCCCTGCTCTCCACAGCCACTCCCTGCCTTAAAATTCCTGGGCCCAGAGAGCCATTGTTGCCCCATTCAGGCTTGTTCATTGTCTTCATACCTTCTGAGTTTCTTCAGGGCAGATTGCCAAAGCTGCCCAGTTGCTGAGTCTACCACAGCTGCACTCTCTTGCCCCTGATCCAACCAAGCTCCACCCAGATGAGTATTGCTCCTGGGCTCAGGGGTGTGCCATACCTGGTCAGGTGGGGAATTGCCAGGTAGTCTACCACAACAGTCCATAAAGTAAATAGCGTTGTTCTTCTTCAGGCATGAAGGAGGAGGTCAAATTTATCCAGAGAAATAGAGGAAAACATGGATAAAGCTTTGTTTTCAGTTTTCTATGTTTGAAGGCCTCAGTTTCACTGAATGGGAAAGTAGAATGAGTCTGTACAGTGGAATTGACTAAGATATTTTATCCCTGGTGTCCAGTGCAGTGCTGCCCAAGGAAGATACATAATAAGGTTCAGGTTCCCCCCTCTCTTTGCAGCTGGTGTCATTCTCCATGTGACCCTCATGCTGGATTAATAAAATATATTTTTGCTTGTGCTCGTTTTAAAAAAGACACTTGGCATATGTCGATTTGCTGTCATAAATTCTGATTATCTAATCAAAACCTGTTAAGACTATATGTCTGTTGGCTGAATCTCATTTTTGAGATGGGGTCTGCAGTCTTTTTAAGCCTGCAAATAAGTACCTTTGGAACTATGACACAGGACGGTGGATGCAACCACAAAATGCCTCCCTTAGGAGGTGGAGACTGCTATTTTGTGTCTCCACAAAGTGAGATTATGCATAAATCTAACGGTAATGTAATAAATAGTAACAGTAATAAATCAACATTCCAGGCACAAGCTCTGCATAACAAGATGCCTTTAAAACAAACACGTTTAAAAATCTTTTCTTGCATGCACACAGCGTATTGAGTCATGTGGTTGCGATCCTTGTGCTGTGATGGCAACTGCTTCCAAAGCAATAAAAAAATATCTGCACCACCAATCCAAAGTTTCTTCAGGGCATTTGGTGGGGCTGACTGAGCCATAACACCTACAGGTGCCCCCAGACTGAGGGACCGAACCTACTGAGGGATTGTCAAGTTATTGTTGAAGTGCTGTTCTAATTGTTCCAGTTGATGTGTTGTTGTTATTGTTATACTGTTATATTGATTTTGATAGTGTTCTATGTTGAATGTTCAAAAATGTTTTATGTAAACCGCCCAGAGCTGTAGGGAAGGGGGGTATAAAAATATAAATAAATGAAGTCCTTCAATGCAAATCCCCTCCTGGTCTCACCCACTTTCTAAAAACACTTGCTCGGCATCAGGAAAGATGTTGGCAGACGCTAGGGCAGCCACAGGCACCATGTTGGAGAACTCTGCTTTTGGTCAGGTGACTTTCCTTTCAGAATCATGTGAAAAGGGGCCTTCACAGTGTAGGGAAACAAGTTACTAAATCTTTTTCTGTGCTTCTTTCCTCGTGACCAAATACCAGAGTGCAGGGGTGGCCAAATACCATAGGGTAGCCACGCTGGTCTTCTGCAGTCAAAATAACAAAATTCTTTAGCCTTTTAGATGCTGCAAGACTTGTAGTTCTTTTGTAACTGTTATCACCAAGTGATTTAGTTATATGAATATTGAGGGGAAATGTTGCCTTCTTGGTCTGTTCTAAGGGGTTGACCCACATAAGTGGGGAAAGGATTATACTACCTACTTAATTATTTTATTTATATACCGCCTTCCCCGAAGGCTCAGGGCAGTTTACATGAAACGGGAACAATACAATTAACTCAGTTTAACTTGCTACTACCTCATAGAATTTCTCTTGTACCTTTTCCTTAGGGACATTTTATTTTTCTGGATTGTCACAGAATGTATTCAACAGGTCTCATCATCCTGCAGTGATGTGCTGCTACCGTGTGGTCTCTTTTAAACTTGGCATAATTCTGTCAGCTAATCTACCTTTTAATGTTGCCCAGGGATGTTGTGGAGATGATGGAAGTCTTGTGGAAGTAGATGGAACCCATCCTGCCAGAACTCTGGGTCTTACGACTGCAGAATTAAAATACCAGTTACAGAACAAAGAAGAAGCTCCTGAGAATCTGCTCCTTGAACTGGAGAAACTAGTTTTGGTAACATGATTTAAATAATAAAGTCCAAATATATATTGCTTCATCATGGGGAATTGCACATGTGTTGTTCAGATGTTGCTGGTTGCTAATGGAAAAAACTGTAAAATAGATCCCTTTTGTTGGTCTAGGCTTGTCTTAATTGAAGAGGCACAAGCTTTGTAGTTGCACAAAAAGAAACCCTTTAGGTAACAAGTGCAGGCAAGTTCAGATAGGAATTGGCACACTTGTACCACCTGTCTGTTGCCAGAAGATGTGGGTCAATCATGTAGGTGAGATGGATGCTCTAATGGCACGAGATGCCCTACGTGCAGTTGTTGATGGTGAACACTTAGTTGTAGGACGCCCTCCCACAGAATATTCAAGTTATGTAACGGTAGGTCTGTGAACCATCCCAATGAAAAAGTTGTTTCATTGCTTGCTTCAGAGCTTCTCGTGTTGTTGGAGGTCTGGCTACATGTTGTGAAGGCGATGTGTTGCTGTTGAAAAGGGTAGTCCTATGATAAAGGTCTCTCCTTCACCCCACAAGTGGTTGCCAGTTGTGTACAAGCTCAAGGAAATGCACACACTACTGATATCAAGACATTTATGCTGAACTAGATGTTATGGAGAGAAACTTAATACAGGGTTCCCATTCTAGGTAAACACCCTCCCTAATAATGAGTTAGCATGTCAATGATTGGGTACTACAGTCAAGTTTCTCAGTTATTGTTGTTGTTGTTATGTGCGAAGTCGTGTCCGACCCATCGCGACCCCATGGACAATGATCCTCCAGGCCTTCCTGTCCTCCACCATTCCTCGGAGTCCATTTAAGTTTGTACCTACTGCTTCAGTGACTCCATCCAGCCACCTCATTCTCTGTCGTCCCCTTCTTCTTTTGCCCTCGATCGCTCCCAGCATTAGGCTCTTCTCCAGGGAGTCCTTCCTTCTCATGAGGTGGCCAAAGTATTTGAGTTTCATCTTCAGGATCTGGCCTTCTAAAGAGCAGTCAGGGTTGATCTCCTCTAGGACTGACCGGTTTGTTCGCCTTGCAGTCCAAGGGACTCGCAAGAGTCTTCTCCAGCACCAGAGTTCAAAAGCCTCAATTCTTTGACGCTCGGCCTTCCTTATGGTCCAACTTTCGCAGCCATACATTGCAACTGGGAATACCATAGCCTTGACTAAACGTTCTCAGTTATAGTTTGTAGCGAAACATTTGGGCTGCAGTGTGATTCTTACAACTGCCTTCTGGGGGGGAAAAAAGCCTAGGACATCGATTGAAAAATTGCCAGGATATATCTTAGCTCTTATAGCTGCATCTGAAGCTGAAGCTGATACTGACACCAAACTGGGAAGGTACTATATAGATAATGTGACCCTAAAAATAATTTCTAATTACCGTCTGTGGCTGTCTAGTAGGAAGGGTATTTAAAGAGACTGGATTGTTCCTTGCACAGGAGCGTTCTAAAGAGGATGACAGTCTGGAGTCTTTATTGGACAACGTGGTTGGACTGCGGCAGATGCTGGAATCTGCTGGAGATCCTTGTCCCCTGAGTGACCAAGATGTGGAGCCAGTTCTACCTCCACCAGAATCTCTCCAGAATCTTTTCAATAACAGGTAAGGTGCACAAATATCCCTCTTTTTAATGCAAGAGAATTAATAAAATGAATGACATTCTGCTTTGTGTGTTGCTTCATTTAAATCAGGGGTCGTCAACCCGCGGTTGGCCTCGGTACCAGGCCGCCAGCAGCCGCGCCTGCCTCTACCCTTACCCACAGCGGGAAGTTTGCCAGGCCCCAAGCGAAGCGGCCACCAAAGCAGCCGTTTCGCTCGCAGCCCGGCTACCTCTTGCTGTGATGGGGAGGGGGGGAGAGGCAGGCGTGGCCTCCAGCACACCAGCGGATTGGAGCTGCTTGCATGCGCGTTAGCACCCCCTGCTGGTGAAAACACGCATGTACAGCTAATCTGTGCATTTGCGTTAGCGCCACCTGCTGGTGAAAACGTGCATGTGCGGCACCCGGGCCAGCAGCTCTTCCCCAACCCCGGAGGCGGTCGTCAACCGGAAAAAGGCTGGGGACCGTTGATTTAAATGAAGGGCTCACCACGGTACAGCAGAAATTCCCTAACTCCACTGCCACTCCCCCCCCTCCCAAAGTGAACAAGTTGTGGTTTTGCAAATTTCCCGTCACTAATAAAATAACATTGTGAAAGTGTCAAGTTAATATATAGCAGGAGACTATCTCAAAGACATAATTGGTAAGAATTTGACCAAAGATCGCGTATCTGTTGGACTGATATCAACCAACAGGAAAGGAAACCACCTGAGGTTTGATGCCAAGTTGGTACTTGCTCAAAATGACAGAAATCCAAAGTTCTTGCAACGAGGACCATCTTTAAACCGCTTAGGGAGCAGTATACATATTTGGTTAAGGGCTAAGTGGGCGGAGAGTGGGCATGGCCAGTCCGGGTGAGGTCCCATTTGGGACGCGCTTTGCCTTGTCTTTATTGATTTGTTTTGATTTCATTCATTGGCTCTGTTTTTAATTGGCATAAATGGTTGTTATTGACTTTTTGTCATTGGTTTTTTTTTCACTGTTTTAGTCATGAGTTGCCTGGAACAGGTTTGGAGAGGTGGCAAACAGTTTTGGTACATAAACTTTCCTGTATGGATTGTACAGAAGAGCGGGAGAAGAAAATGCTTACCATTAATCAAAACTGCATTTGTATTACAGAACTGCATATATCTTGGCAGATGTCATGGATGACCAGCTGAAGTCTATGTGGTTCTCACCTTTCCAGGCTGAAGAAATTGAAACTGACCTCGATATGGTAAATTTATTTATCTACTTCCTTAATTTATACCCTACCTTTCTCCCCAAAGCAGCTTATATCGTTCTCTGCTTCTCCATTTTATCCTCACAGCAGCCCTGCTAGTAGGTAGGTTAATTAGGCTGAAGACGTGTGACAGGCCCAAGGTCAGTCAGCAAGCTTTTGTGGCAGAGTGGGGATTCAAACCCAGGTCTCTGAGACCCTAGTATGATACCACTACACAACGCTGGCAGGAATTTAATATTAATAGCAGGATTTTAATACTTGGGGGAGGAGGGATTATTGCTGTCCATAGCATTTGTTAATATCACGAGCAACAAAAAATTATGCCATAAGGAGGTAGAGGGATAAAACTGGTATCTGATAGCAAAGATAAACCTCTCTAAGCTTGCTTGTGGAGAGAGAGAAGACGGTATATGAGTTGAACAATAAATAAAATAAAGGGCAAATAATATTTTTAGGATGGAATCCAACAAAATATTTTAGAGGTGGCCAAAGGCTTGGATTTGCCCATAGACATGTTTTACTTTTTTCATACCTCAACTCCCATCCCACCTGCTCATCACTACGTCACACACTGCTCTGTCTGCTAAAATATTTATGCCTGCCCTTCCTAAATTCAGAGTGGCTAACAACAAAAGGCCAAATTGGGCGTGAGCCTGAATATTGCACATCTAAGCACAGCCCTCATTCTGTGTAGTGGAAATAACTCATTTTCATCTTAAATTCTTTGCAAGAAATCAAAATGCTGTCATTTTATTCATTTTGCTTATTTAACTCACAAAGCACCCAGCGGTGGATTTGTGGTAACATTTTTGTGATTAATAATCTGTGCTGGAATACTGGCCTAGTCAAGGGTATGAGACCTGGATGATCAGCCTTAGGTATTCCTTGAGATTTACACACCTGCTACTTTTACTTGTAGCTCATTGTCTTCAAGATCTTGGAAAGCAGCTTCATGCATTATGTAGCACATATTTACCCAGATAAGCTACGTGCAGCACACGGCCAACACGGCCTCCTTTTGTTATGTCCACCTATTTATGTTTGAAGGTGTATTTTCTGTTTCTTGTACACACAGCCTACATTTACAAGTTAAAAATGTGAAGTTAAGAGGCTGAAATGGCTGATCTGAATTAGTCATGTTAATTGTTGCTTCCTTGCTCTGAACCAATACGGAAGGGACAGACAGTAGCTTCACTGAAACAAATTAATTGGTTTACTGAAGCACAGGAATAAAAGAGAATAAAAATAGAATATAAGAGAGAATGGAAAGAATGCCTAGAAACACTGCAGAACAAAAGCCAGTGATAAAATAACTAATAGTTTTTATGGGAATGTATTTTAATTTCCATCGTTATAGCCTTTGAATTCCCCTAACACATTCTGTTGCTTGTAAAAACTCAGTTCTGCAAGTTACTGTAGGTGTGATCAACAGTTTTCATAGTTACCTCTCAGAGAATCCAAAAAACATCTATTTCTCCAAGGCATAAATGAGTAATTCCGACCACTCAGCAGGCTACAGGGAACTTTTTCTAACTTTTCCTTGGTCAAGGGGTTGCTGGGTTGCTACACCACTCTTCAGGGCTGAGGACAGAGGTATGGGCACAGTTTTCCCTACACCTGTTTACTTTGTTGCCTAATTGAAGGGGACAAAGTTTAAGTTCTTCCAACATTTGTCACATCCCCAAATGAGTGCCCTCTGTCTCCAGTCATATCATCTAGCTTGATTCTTGGTGTCATCGACATTTGGATTTCAGGTGTTTGTCTTTTTTTCTCTTCTCAGAATATGTCAGTGGATTTGGGACTCTTAAGATACCAGTTACTGTGTAGGGTACCTTTTTGAGTCATGGTTCTGTATGTACATAGTTCTGGGAATCCCCCTTATGTAGAAGGTTGTATTCTTTGCAGTTCATGTATAGGTGACTTTGGTTCAGGAGAGCAGACACGCCTCTCTTTACATTGGGCTCTTCACTGCAGTTCTTGGCATGTTTTTGGCAGTAACAGCAAGTAGTTTTGGAAAACACAGTGCAGGGAACAACAGAAACAAAAACCTGCACTGGCTCTATGCTTCAAACATGAAATAAGCTTGTTTTAAGAAACTACTTGCAACCCTTTTTCAAGGCACAATACCTTGTAGAGTTAAAACATCTAGGGGTTTTCTGTGCTTATAGAAATGCATTTTAAAAGACCCATTTCTGAGCAGATATCTTTCCTCAGTGCTGAGAGACAGTTTCAGTTGTTTACATGTTTGTTCCTGGACTGACCCTGCAGCTGAACAGTAATGCAATAAAAATAACCCTCTATTCTTTGTTCAACCCTTCCCAGCTGAAAAAAAAATTTCAGGATGAAATATCTGAACCAGGCCAATATTAGGTTAACTTTTAAGCATCTTAGGACAGGATTCCTCAGAGTTAGCAGGACTATATTAAAAAGTCCTACCCCCTCCATTGAGTTGCTCACTTAACCACCCCCAAAGTGTCATGCTCTTTTACTGGAATGCCTACCTTTGATTGTGTAAAGGGTTAAAATGCAATGGCTTCCTTCCTTTCACAGGTAAAGGTTGACTTAATTGACTTGTCAGAAAAAGGATGCAGTGATTTTGACCTGCAAGCAGAATTGGAGAGGTCATTTTTATCAGAACCCTCTTCTCCTGGACGGACAAAAACCACAAAAGGCTTTAAACTTGGCAAACACAAGCATGAGACATTCATAACAAGGTAACTAGCGGTTGTGCCTTATTGGGGATTGGGATTTCCTCATTGCAAGGGTGGTGAGGAGGTGCAAGTGTAGGATTGGATCCATCCAGTCCACACACCCCACCACCATTTTACTGAATTCCCCTGCTTGTTATAAGCCCCCATTACACGTATATTTTGCACATGCCTTGGTCCCATGAGCACCATGAATGGCCTTTTCGGTGGCTCCTCTTTCCCTTTTCACTAACAGAAAAGCTGACTGGATCTAACCTATATGTTAATTTAAAGGGACTTAATACACAAGTAACTGTACTTCAACACATGTCTGGAAAGCCAGGTTTCTCTTTTATCTTACATGATGATGACTACTCCATCCATGCAGATTAAACCATATGGTGTCTGTAAGATATCAGCTGTGTCTCAAAAGGGAAGCTGAAGAGCAAAGGTCCTATGGATAAAGAAAGTGGGAAAAACATGGGATTTAGCCTAAGGGTTACCTTATCCTTAAAAAATTGGGATTTCTTCATCTCCAACACATAACTAGATCTGCCAGCACAGAATTGGGATTTAGCCTAAGGGTTACCTTATCCTTAAAAAATTGGGATTTCTTCATCTCCAACACATAACTAGATCTGCCAGCACAGAATTGGGTGTGATAAAGAGAGAGACAGAACATAGAGGGAGGGTGACACAGAGCGGTTGGGCTTGGGAGTGCCACAGCTGTTTAGCCTTGTAGGGGAGAGAACGTGCCCTGTGAAGCCTGCCAGTATTCTGAAGAGAAACTAAGCAGCCCGTGCCATTAAATAAGACAATGTCACAGCCAGTCCCAATGAGTCATGAAAGAGGATGTCGGCATTCAAATACAGTCCTAAGAAAAGGCTGTCAGGAAAAAACAGCTGGTATTCTGCTTGTCTCCCAATCCAAAGAATTGAGGCTCAGTGCTAAGATTTGGCAGCCCTTGTAAGCTGTAGCTGCTCTTTTATACTTAAGACCCCTGTAAAACTTGCTTGAGCAATTTATTCTGATCTAGATCAGTAGGGAGGGGCAGTCGGAAAGAAGGGAAGAAACTCCTGTTTGATGTTTTGTAGGTGAGATGCCTTGCATTAACCTAAACTTACTATGCCATTATTTTGGGCCTCAATAGTGGGAAGTCAGAGTACATCGAACCCGCAAAGAGAGCCCATATCGTGCCCCCTCCTAGAGGAAGAGGCAGGGGAGCATTTGGCCAAGGCATCCGGCCTCATGATATCTTCCGTCAGAGGAAGCAAAATACAAGCAGGCCGCCTTCTATGCACGTGGATGATTTTGTGGCTGCTGAAAGCAAAGAAGTGGTTCCACCAGATGGAATTCCACCTCCCAAGAGACCACCAAAGGTTTCACAGAAGATCTCCTCACGTGGTGGATTCTCAGGAAACCGAGGAGGGCGAGGGGCCTTTCACAGCCAGAATAGGTTCTTCACACCACCTGCATCAAAAGGTATGTTCTTGGATCTCTTTGAGATATGTGGTCTTTAAGGAAGGGGGGAGCTCTCTGGGTTGGGGTTCCATTATCTAGAGCAGCGGTCCCCAACCCCCGGTCCAGGGACCAGTTGGTACCGGGCCGTGGCTCTTCCTTGTCCTCCTCCCCAGCTGCTGCCTCGGGGGCTGCCCTGACACTCTGCCGCTGGCTCACCTTTGGTGCTCTCCGGCGGCTGCCATAGCTGGGCCCCCCCACGGCGTGGCACTATGAAGCTGCTGCTGGGAGCACCCCCCAGTGGGTGGTGGGAAGTCAGGGGTGCCGGTGGGAAAGCAAGTGGAGCAGGGGCTCAGGTGGTGGCGGCAACATCCCTTGGCAAAAGAATACCCCCCCCTCCCCCGGGCTTCAGTAAAATTGTGTTGACCGATCCCCGGTGATAAAAAGGTTGGGGACCACTGATCTGGAGAACAAAAATTGAGTCCAATAGCACCTTTAAGACAAACAAAGATTTATTTAAGGCATGAGTCTTCATGTGCAGGCACACTTCCTCAGACAAAATGCTGAGGAAGTGCCTACACAAAAGCTCACACCTTGAATAAATCTTAGTTGGTCTTAAAGGTTCTATTGGACTCAGTTTTTGTTGTGCTACTTCAGACCAACACGGCTACCCTCTAGAATCTATAATTATCTGGAGAATTCTTCAAAGTATACTTCAGTTTAGCAATGCCACTGTATAATTTGTGATGTTGGTTTTCACAAGCAAAAGTGCTTTACATTATTTTGTTCCATCTTTCATCCATCCTGGTAGTATTCATATGTTATAGCTGGGATCTGAGGATTAAAGAGAATGGTTTCTTTAAGGTCACAATGAGGTGATGTGGTGGTAGTTGCCGGGTTTGAACTTACAGTTTCCCATCTCAGAGCTTAACTCTGTTCACCGGGCTACATTATTGTGCTACTTAACAGATTTAATTAAACATAAAGTACAGTTCAGCATTTTATGCATAATACTGAAACTTTCTATAATTGCTTTAGCCAGTTATCCTTGCTGTTTAGGAAATTACAGTCGGCGCGAAGGAGCTAGAGGGTCAAGTTGGAGTGCGCAGAGTTCTCCGCGAGGCACCTACAGTGAAAGCAGAGGCGGACAAAGCAATTTTAACAGGGGCCCGCTTCCACCCCTGAGGCCATTAAGTTCTGCAGGTATGTGGGTGTTCTTTAACATATTGGAAATATACATAGCATTAGCTGAACTTATGATAACACAATAAGGATTATCACATTTCAATTGGCCTTTCTCTTACAGTTGCTGCACTTAGTAAGTTTGCTCCACATGTAAGAATTCCAGTGGAAGGAAAAACCTGAATAACAGAGTTTTTCATTTCCAAGTTTTTTAATTAGGCCACATTAGTGGTGTCTCAGTAATGTTGCATGCTTGTGAGTGAAAGTGTCTGTCTCTTTGTCCCTGCTTTGTAAAATTTAAGTTCAGCTTGACCCCAGGCACCTGAGATCTTCAGGTGAAGGTGTGGGATATAAATTCCTAAATAAAAATTTGAAAATTACAGGATCTCCATTCTTGATTTCAGTAGAACTTTTCTGTAATTGGGTCCCCATTTTCTAGTGTAGAACAGAAAAAGTCTTAAGCCTTTATATATTAGTGACTGATTTGTCATAAAGATTGAAGTGCCTCCGTATTAGTTTGGCCCAACAAGGCTGTTTGAGATTTTTTGCTGTGTTGTATGTGCCATTGCCTCTGACGTATGGCAACCCTTATGAATAACCCCCAACAAAAATCCCATTGCTATGAATGCCTGTCTCCCCCCCCCCAAAAAAAAACCAATCCCATCATTAAGAATCTTGCTCAGGTCTTGCAAAGCGAAGGCTGAGACAGTGCTTCTCATGTTGGGGCTTCCTGTTTCCCTGCTGCTTTGTACTTTCTCTAGCACTGAACATTGTAACCTACATATTTGCCCCCATTTAGATTTTGATAGAAACCACTTATGCCCTGTTATTATCTTTTCTCTCACGTTAAGGATATCGTCCAAGTCCTCGTGATCGTGCTTCAAGAGGCCGTGGAGGAATTGGGCCATCTTGGGCAAGTGCGAACAGTGGCAGTAGCAGTGGCTCAAGAGGAAAATTCCTTAGTGGAGGCAGTGGAAGAGGACGCCATGTTCGTTCTTTTACTCGATAGACCATTTTAGAACATCCTGACTCTGACCGTTTCAAGATACCAATAGAATGCTTAAGTGCTCGAGGACCAATGCTAGACTTACTGATATCTGGGCCAGCAAGAAGTGGTTTGGTTTTGTTGGGAAGAATCAAATTTTGTTTGATACAAGATCTGAGATTTCAATAAAACATTTTTTTGTGTACTGTTGCCTGCATTTTCTGGCAGAATAGGACATAGCATGTCAGATGTACTGATTTAAGGCTTGCTTTAGCAGTGTCAACCATGTACGTAGCATCCATATCAAAGCCAATACTTTTGTGAAGAAGATACCTCTCCTATGAATTTATGGTACAATATAATATCTGGAGTGCTTTGCTTCCTTTTTCTGCTAGGGTGCAGTTTTTAAATCCTCACAATCTCATCCACTAAATAATTGCTATGGCTTTGCTCATTACAGCCATTTTTAAAGCTTTTGCTAGACGAATTTTCTATACTCTCTAGAAGTTGTCTATATAAAACCATGGGTTGGATTCTGACAATGCAATTCTTATAGCACAGTGGAAGCAAGGGGACTTTATTTATAGTTGGATTTATACCCCGCCACTTCTCCAAGGACTTGTGGCGGCTTTCTTTCAAGATGCTAGTGGGAGGAGGTTGCCAACTACCTGGAAAAAAATGACTCACTCCCTTAGAAGCAGTTGAAACAAACTTTTCATTGGCAGATGTGAACAACATCCCACTAAGCCTCTGTTCAAAGAGCAGCATATTTTTCTCTCTCCATGTGGTTAGCAACCTTATAGAGGGATGGATTCAACAGTTCTATTTGGATAAAGGTAAAGGTATCCCCTGTGCAAGCACCGAGTCATGTCTGACCCTTGGGGTGACGCCCTCCAGCGTTTTCATGGCAGACTCAATACGGGGTGGTTTGCCAGTGCCTTCCCCAGTCATTACCGTTTACCCCCCAGCAAGCTGGGTACTCATTTTACCGACCTCGGAAGGATGGAAGGCTGTCAACCTTGAGCCGGCTGCTGGGATTGAACTCCCAGCCTCATGGGCAAAGCTTTCAGACAGCTGCCTTACCACTCTGCGCCACAAGAGGCTCTTTCTATTTGGATGGAGTCATGGTATTTTTTATCCTGCTGAGGAAGGTTCTCAAGTTAGTTCTCATGTCTGATCAAATCTAGATCTGGTTAACCCTGAATCTTATTTGGAGTTAAAACAAGTGCCATTTCTTTATGCCCAGCTTCATCTGAAATTTTCCAGCTGTTTCACATATTCTCCCTTTAAACCTTGTACCTGATTTTTCAGTATCCAGTGCTGTTTCTGTCAATAGGTTTTTTAGTTTGCCATCTTTCCCAACTTTGCTGTTCTGAAGTCAGGTACACTCATCTAGCAGAAATCAACAGAAATGCTTCAGATTGTGAATGTGGAGTGGGAAATGACAAAGTAAATTAAATTCAATAGTCGCTGGGATAACATGGGAAAAAATCACAAAATGAGTTCACATGGCTCACTTTTCTGTGAAATGGCAATAATCAGCAACAGGGAGTTGCTCTGAGTACAAATAAAAAGGAAGCATTTGTACAAAAGATCTGCAAATGAACTTGGCACTAGCAGACTGTCAACAAAAGGCTCTGGCGTATGTAGATTTATGCTGTGGTCTCTTCCCTCTCCAACAGCTCCTCCTGGCCCTGGTAACACAGAATCCTTGGGCTGCAAGGAAGAGGGTACAAAATTGCCCTTTTCCTCTCACTGTCAACTTTCAGTAATTTGGTAGTAACTAGTCAGCAGGAAGGCAGGTTGTTAAGCCAAGAGATACTCAGTAATGAGTGCAAAGAAGATCCAAGGAGACTTCAAAAATAAAGGTTTTCTTGCCGGTGAACTCAGGAGGAGGTTGTGCTCAAATTGGACTTTCAGAATGCACTTGAAAGTAGCCTTTAGAGAAAAATACAGCTGTGTGGTGTCTTTACAAACCCAATATGATGCATAGTTTTCCTTACAGTGCTAAGGACATGGTCGCCAAAAGCTATTTATTTATTATCCAAAATAAGACACTAAACATCATTACTAGAATGACCTGCCACTTCTAATGTAATAGATGAAATGAGATCTGTAATGTGTATAATTTGAGTTTTCTGGTTGTTTGTATGAAGTTTTCAAATTGCCAAGAACAGCTGAAGAAATGGCATACCGATGTAATTAACTGTTCCTCTATGCATTGCATAATAGTTCCTAGAAGAGGAGAAAGTTCTGTTTTTCAGTAAATATATTTCATACTACAGTATAAAATATTAACACTAGGTTCCAAAGTTCAGGAGACAATTCCACATGGGGATTTTCAGCTCTACCCTGGCAGCCCCCTACGTAAGCTGGATGCAAGCCATAGGGGTTAATTGGGGGAAAATTATTTCTCTGAAATGTATCACAAATGCTACAGTAATATTACTCCTGTAAGAAAACTGGCTTATGCTTCTATCTTTACAAAGGATTTGTTATAATAAAGGCAATGCAAAGTCCATTTTTAAAGTCTGAGCCACTCATATATAGTTTATTTCCCTCTTATTTCCAATTCCATACTTTATAACACATCAGGTTTTAGCGTATTATGCTGGCCTAAACATATATTAAGGATCAGACAATAAATACTAGAATTTCCACACAATTCCATCCATTTTTGACATCTGGAAGTTGAGGTAGCTTCTGAATTATCTGGAAGCTAGCCACATTTGGTATTTGGGTTTTTTTGCTGTAACATCGATGCACCCCTCGAGTTGGAGCCCAACTATCAAAAAGACTTATAGTTTTCCTATGACCCTTGTGTGCACAAAAGCTGTATAGAGCAAGTGCTGTAATGTGCAGAAAAGCTGATAGGATGCAAGTATCTGTAGGGTCACTACAAAGAACAGCCTTTGCTCAACAATAGAACTGTTTTTTGAATAAGGGAAGTCCAGTCCTACCTATGAAAGATTCTTTAAAAAAAGATTTGAGCACCAAAGACAATCCCAAGAATATATTTGTATCTCGTATTAAATAGTTCTTTTTAAATTCACAATCGGTTCTGCTTAGATTTCCTAAAATGCTGTCCCTTCAAGACATAGGTGACGTCTGGTCTCTAGTGGAGAGGCTCCCACATGTGGCCTTTTTCAGTACTATTGGACTGCATCCCTTTTAGGTACATAGACGTGAGAAGAACACTTGCTAGTTATTCAGAGGAAACAGGAATTTGAGAGCTTCCTTTATATGATTGTAACCTCTCTTGGTTTTCGCTTCATGCCTTCCAGTCGAGTTAGTGGTCGGACGTTTGTCCCTTTCTTGTTGCCATCCTGATTCAGTCGGTTATCCTTCTGGAGGCCCTTCACAAGCTCCAGCAATTCCTGTTTTTCAAGTTCTACCTGCTCCAGTTCTTGACGGTGCTGCCTTTCAGTTGCCATCAGGGTACGTATATCGGACATCATCCTAGACATCTGACTCTGAAAAGCATTAACAGGTTAAATGAAAACAGGGTTAAACACTCATCAGAATTACGAACTTCAGAGGGTCACAATTTTCTCTATCATTTGTGACCCCCCCCCACCCAGGAATTCAGAAAAGGGCCAAGGTTCAGTGGCAGAGCATGCAGAAAATCCCAGGTTCAGTCCCTGGCACCTCCAGTTAAAAGAATTGGCAGTAGGTACTGTAAAACAGGGGTAGTCAACCCGATGTCCATGGACTACACTTTGCTCCACTATGCTGTTTTCTATTCTGGTGTTCACCAGGGTGAGGCACAGTGGCACACTGGTGTGCTTCGGGTCCCAGATGCTGTTGTGTGCATGGGACTCACTGGGCAGGGCCTTTCATACTTGCAGGGGGTGGCATTTAGAGCCTGCTGCCTTAGTAAGCATGGAAAGGACAGGAATGAGGGCTTCTAGTAGTTGGAGGGCTGCACAGCAAAGACAGCTGAAGGATAATTTCAAATCAGTCACACTTAGAAATGAGAATAATTATGAAGGTCTATTTAACGTTCATATGACTTGTTACTTCAAAAAAGTAAACGCTGTAGCTACTTGAACACAGAATAGTCATCAGGGCATAAATTGGACAGAGGCATTAAGTCACTGAAAGCAAAAAATTAGGGAAGCAAACTTACTTGGGAGGTCACTGTAGTACAATTGCGTACAAAAATTGTATATATACCTTAAGCTCTTCAATCTCATTTTGCAAAAGACTCTCTTTGAGCACCATATGTCTCCTTTGGGAATCTAATCTGGATTCCATCTCACGTTTTACTTCTTCCATTCTGCAGACCATCTCTGACCTAGAAAATATTTTTTTTCTTTCTTCAGCCTAAAAATGCAACATTGAGGCCACCTACTATTTCTATACACACACAGGAAAAACAAGCTGTTCTGACAGTATTTCAGATATTCATCACTTGTGGCAAAACGATTGCCTTCAAATACTGCCATCTTCCTGTTGTCCTGCATACATCACAAGTCTTTAAAAGCAGTTTAGCCTCTTGTTGAGAATCGCTCATTTCCAATAATGGCAGAAATAGCAAACAGAGGTTAGAAGAAGAGATGGTCTTTACACCCCACTGTTTGTAGCTTACAGTCTCAAAATGGCTTACAATCCCCTTTCCTCTCCCTACAACAGACACCCTGTGAGGTAGGTGAGGCTGAGAGGGCCCTGACATCACTGCTCAGTCAGAACAGCTTTATCAGTGCTGTGGCCAGCCCAAGGTCACCCAGCTGGCTGCATGTGGGGGAAGAACGGGGAATTAAATCCAACTCGCCAGGTTAAAAGTCTGCACTCCTAACCGTTACACCAGGCTCGCTCAAGACAGTTGCAAACTCTTCCAAGGACTTAACAGTAGTTCATCCTGCTTATTTTTCAATAGGTGTTTGTGTGCTATCGCACAAAAATGCATATATCTTAAGTAATTAGGTTTAGTAATAATTTAGGAAAGCTTAGCAACTCCACAAAGTGAAGATGTAATAAGAAAGAGCATCAAGACAAGATGGTTGAGGTCTGTGATCATAACAGTGTAAATACAGGATGCATTATTAGGGCATAGATAATGTGCCAGTGTTATTTTTAAAAATGGTAAATCCCATCAGGCTATTTTAACACCCTGACAACTTATCTTATTTGTAAGTGGATAGTGTTTGTTACCAGCTTCACTTACCAAGAAGATCAGTGCTGGCTGAGAAACTAAAGAAATAAGCTTGGAGATACCAGCAGAAAAGGATGGGAAGAATAGCAAAGCTGCAAGAAGATCAAGAAAAAGGGCTGAGTATTTTCTAGGCAGAGGTGCTTAATTGTTGTGCAAGTATGATAACATGCTGCAAATATTCTAACAGGGAGAATATCCTTAAGTTTGCATTAAAAAGTGGTCCATGCACTGAGGAATGCTAGAGAATGGGAAATGGTGTTAAGCAGACAATTGTCAATTCACTGTCCCTCTGCTAGGCTTCCCTGCTTCATATCTCTAGCCTTTCTTTTGTTCTGGAAAAACCATCCCTGCAAATTCCCTGAAAGGCTAAATCTTGATGGTTGGCTACACATAGTAAGCATTTACTCTGGCTTATAATGGCAATGACAGTTTCTGTGCCATTCTGTAGCTCAGAAAAAATGGATGGCAGTTTCTTTTTAACATTGAATAACTATCGTCCAAGGAGGGAGAAACTGGGTAATAAAGATTGACAAATTATAGGAAAGCCACACCGAAACTGAAAAATAGTACCACAAGATGGCAATCGTCACAGTTCATGAAGCTAACACTGCTAACCACCAAATGCATTACAGAAACATCTGAGTTTGTTTTCAAACATGTTTGTTTTGCACATCCATGAACACAGAGATCATTAAAATACTGGCAATTCAATAGATTCTAGTTGCAATAATCCATGAGTGCTTTTTGTTTCAAAAAATGTGAGCAGTCAGAGCAAACGAGAGAATATTTGCTCACCTGAGGAGTTCTAGTTCTGTTCTCAGCTCTGCCACGCAGTTGTGCTGAGCATCTTCAGTTCTGAGAATGCTGTATCCACAACCATTGGGGCATTCTCGGCTCCGGTACTCACACTCTGCCAAGTGGCTATCTAAGTTGCATCGTTGAACCTGAACTGGGCAGCCTAAACAGAAAGCAGACGATCAAAGGGGAAGTGGTAAGTAGTTTTCAGTGCAATCCTCAGCAGAGTTATGCCCTGCTATGCCTATTGCCATCAATGGATTTACAAGGGTGGTAACTCTTCTTAGGATTGTACTGTTTATTTTACATAATATCAGAGACAGAACTATTTCAACATCCCATGATAATCCAAGTAAATATCAAATGTTAACAAGCAAAAGACTTCCTGGGTTTTAGTTACCCAGCTAAGTCAGTGCTTTTCATGTTATCCATTATCCAGCCATGTGAGTGCCAAACTACATGGGACACAAGAGGTCCTTAATTAGGATTTCCGGTTTCTTAAAAAAAAAAGCTCAAATCATCCATGCGGAGCTGATATATTTGATCCGAAAAAGTAGCAATGATATGGGATCGAAAAATTCCCACTTCTATGCTGTCCACAGAAATGTCTCCACTTCTAAAAATGCACTGTGTCATTAAACTGATTAGAAATGTAATGAATGGATACAATACCATTGCTGATCTTGGATCTCTTACACCATGTCTATTTTAGTCCGAGGCTAGTGTTTTCTATGACTAGACAGGTACAAGAATTCCCATAGATGTGCAATAAGGGAATATTAGCTCCCCAAACGGTGGTGCCAATCCTCCATAAAAGCCTACTGTTTCAATTAATCCTAGCAAAATGCAGAGAGGAATTCACAGAGAAATGCCACTCAATAACAGCCACTTTCTTGATCTATATTCTAAAAACATGGAACTGAATTCAAAAGAAAATGGAAATTTACCATTTGTGTCCTATTTGCAAGGTAATAAGGCATTTCCTAAACATTTCTGCCTACCAGCATTAGAACAGGGGATCTGGCTGTATTTACACTCGCGTTCATGTCTGTCAATGGATTCCAGTGAACACACCATTTCACAGCCACGTTCTTTGTTTCTGCAGTGAAGCTGGAGTCGATTAAGATCATTCTTCATGTACCTGTTTCACACATCGATTTCATATCATCAATAACATGTCAAAATATACATATAGGCAGATTCCATTTTGAAATCCCAGTATATTAGAAAAAGAGACCAGCATTCAGATGTATTCACTCCAGAATTGGATGTGATTTCTACAAAACTTGATCATTAAAATCATTTTCCTAGTTGTATTCATCATTCTTTTTCCATTACATTTTTCCAGTGTGTTGCTATACTAATTTTGTCACAGTTGGTAAGTTTAGAACTGTTACGAAATCTCCATCAAGTATTAAGTCTTTTAAATAACAATATTATTACTATGGTAATCTGCAGCTTGTAATTTCAAAACACTATAACAAAAAACTTGAATTTTCTAGCATGTCTCAAAGATATATTTAAAATCTGTTCTATTAGCATGGCACAACCAACATTTATCGCCTCTATTTTGTATATTAAATTTATTCTGTCTTGAAACAACTAACCATTAGTACTGAATTTTAACAAATTAATTTGGAAGGGATGCTATTCCATATCAATTTCCAATCAGAAAGTGAGATATTTTGACTTAAACCATTTCCTACTGTTCCCAAAATGAATGGACTGAGTAATCGAGTTCTGCCAATATGTCACAGATTGAAATATTCAATAGTATAAAGGCAATGCATACAAAAGTCAGTGAAATACAGTTATAGGAGGTACCTGCCTTTCAAGAATTCCGGTGCTAAGTGAAAGTGACTAAACTTGTATCTAGGCCAGACAATTCCACCTTTGTTTTGATAAGCTGAAGTTAGTGTACAAAAAGAAGAGTTGGTTCTTATATGCCGCTTTTCTCTACCTGAAGGAGTCTCAAAGCAGCTTACAATAACCTTCCTTTTCCTCTCCCCACAACAGACACCCTGTGAAGTAGGTGGGGCTGAAAGAGCCCTGATATTACTGCTTGGACAGAACAACTCTATCAGTGCTGTGATGAGCCCAAGGTCACCAAGCTGGCTGCGTGTGGAGGAGCGAGGAATCAAACCTGGCTCACCAGATTAGAAGTCGGCATTCCTGACCACTACACCGTCCTACCATTGCATTTATAACGCTGACTATCAGAGCTAGTGATATGAGTAAAGTGCCTCAAGTTAGCTACACACCTGTAGAGAGGTCGGAGATTGGACAGATCAAGTGGCTGACGGTCCTCTGGGCAGTTACTGTAATGGACAAGCCATCCTTGTATGCAGGAAGTGCAGAAAGCATGTTCACAAGGAGCTTGCAGGGGATCTTCTAGAACATCTCGGCAAATGCAGCATAACAGGCCCTCGTTAACATAACCAACAAAGCGCTCAATGTCATAACCCATTCTTCGTACAGATCTTTAGCCTACAGAATAATGAAACACAGAATCAGTGTTGCTGGAAAACTACAACCATTTCTCATGCTGCCTTTGAAGATGCGTGGAATATGGTATCACACCTGCCTCTATAATGCCAAGTGTAATTGAACTAGTTTGGAAACTGATGTAGACAGAGCTCCCATGGAACCTCAGGTGGCTTTTTAATTTTGTATTTAATAAGCCACAAACTGAACTCCATTTTGCATGCCTACTTGTATAAAGAGCTCCTCTACCCATTAGCCAAGCTTCTGTTAAGTCACAGATTGTACAGAAACATCACATCACCAAGAAAATCTCAACAACCATAGCAGCCCCTGTGAGGACAGTGGGAAGTGGCCTTGGATGGACACTCGGGGGGCCCAATCAGGAGCCGCTTTGCGGCTCCTGATTGGGGCCCCCGAGTTTTTATCCCGGACAGGGCCCGCACTAACTCCTCCCCACTTGCCCTTACTCTTTTATTCCTCCCACTCCTCCGGAGCGGGGGGGGGGTTTTAAAGATTTTAAATGTTTTAAATTGTTTAAGTGTTTTAATATTCCCCACTTTGGGGAATTCCCCGAGTATAGAAAGACAGGATTAAAATATTCTGAATGAATAAAATACTTGGTGGGCCAGCATTCCAGAAGAGGTCAGGTAAATTCTGGAGGCTTTGCCAAGCAGAACTGTTTTGATGAGCATTTCTTTTAAATCTGGTGACTTAGATGGTTTATGGGCAAGTCCTTAACTTATTGTAATGAGATTTTAGCTTGGAGATTTTAATTGTGGCTTTACATTGTCTTGTACCCTGAGTCCTCTGGAGACAGGCAAATGAGAAGTCACAGCAAAATTGAGAGAGAGGAACAGTCTACCATGGTAAGCTCCCATTTTCCTCTCCTCCATTTTATCATCACAACAACCCTGTGACGTAGATTAAGCTAAGAAAGTGTGCCTGGCCTAAGGTCCCTGAGGAAAATGAAAACTTTAAAAATCATTCGAGATAGACAATATTAAAAAAAATAAAACTGAGTTAAGGGTCTGTTGCAGTACAGAATTAAGATCTGCTTTTTTGTTATCCGTTATATCGAACAGGACTGTAAATACAGAATAAATTATTATTATACTGATCATGTATATCGCAACATAAAATGTGCATGCCTTATTGATTATGAGAATACAAGGAGTTTATATATCAAAATATATTTTCTGTAGTTCACAACACTCAGCTGAACATCTGTCACAGGTGTAAATCTTTGAGAAGCAGCAGAGACACAAACTTCTTTTATCATGCTTCTTTAAAGCATTGCCAGTTAGACTGGAAACTGAATCAAAATGGGATAGAAAATAGTGGTAACAAAAGGGTTGTTCAATGAAAGGATAATAAATTTCACAGCTAAATAAATGTGGAAGATGTCATAGCGGCCTGCCTAAAGGACCTGAATTCCACTCTCGACTTTTTCTAAGTGTGCAAAGCCATAAAATAGATAAAAGGAAACCATGTCGGTTTTCCTAAAAAGTGGATTTTCTTGTTGCATAAAAGCAGTTGAAATAAAAGGAAACCCAACCCTCCTGCCCCTGGTCCTGTTAATTCAACTGCTTTTATATAATAAGAAAGTCCATTTTTCAGGAAAACCAACATGGGACTTAATCATGGACTTCTTTACACTGTGTCTGGTTTCTAGACACAGTGTAATATTACATTGTCTTTGGGTACTCTAATTTCTCCTAATAGTAACTCACTGGGATTGATACTTCATTTTCTTTTTCATCATTAAATGCACAAATAATGGAAACATGAAATCCAAATATAGTGTCTTATATATTCACATAAGCAGCTAGCTGTGCATCCTTTGCTTTATATTACTCTCCTACTTCCAGGTAGAAAGTGCAAAATGCATGCGTATTTTTTCCACTACAATCAGTAAGTGTTTAACATTGAGTTGATCATGCTCAGTGTATTCTGCTTATTGTTGACAAACTCTCAATGTTCCATAAAAACAATTAACCAATAGTAAGAGTATGTACCACAGAAACAGTATTCTTTTGCCCTGGCCCTTCAATATATTCACTATTCATCCTTCAAGTCTGTTTCCTTAAAGCTGTTTTTATAAAATGCAAGGAAGATCTCTTACCTCCAAGAATGAATTTTTTTTTAGTTTTGTTTGTACTATTCTCCTATGTGTTGAGACCATGCTGAAAATGCACCACTCATGTTACTCATAAGTCTAACTGAGCACAATGACATTTCTTTTCACCCAACAGAGTATATTAGTTTGCATTTTCCTTTGTATGTTTACTCAGAAATAAATTGCACAAAGCACAACAGGCCTTGCTTCTCTAGTCTACAGGACACCTTACAGTCTGCGGGGGGGGGGGTGAATTTTACTCCTCAGTAGACACTAGAGGGCGTCACCCCAAAGGTCAGACGTGACCCGGTGCTTGCACAGGGGATACCTTTACCTTTACCTTTAGACAAACATTAAGGATTATAGCCTGAATATACATTGTTCCCTGCTTTGGTCATTCCCAAAAGCAGATCCTGAAACCTTATCACAAAACCCATAACCCATTTCATAAACACAACTACCATGATGTTATTATCAAAATCACAGGTAGCTTTGCATGATACTAATCCCTGCTGTGAGCTTCTTATAGAAAATTTAGCGGGCGTCCCGTGGCGCTTAAAGCCGGAGAGAGGCTGTCCCAGCCTTTAAGCCAGAGCCCACTTCACGAGATGCCGCCTTGTCGCCTCCTGCGGACTAATGACACTCGGTCGGCCTTTGCAGGTGCGACAAGACCACAGGCTGCCGCACAAGGACAAGACCCACCCACCCACCTTCCCTCCCTCAATCAAGGCATAGTGCTCATAACGTTATTCTCACAAATGCACCAATGAAGCCCAAAGCCACACTCTCCGACGCCGGCCCGGCCACCTACAGCCACCCCCGGGGTTGGTCTCTGCCTCCCTCTTACTTCAAGAGACCCCGCGACCTCAATCTCTCCACCAGGGAGGGGCGCACTTCCCACCCCCGCCGCCAGGAGGAGAAGGAAATGGCCGCTTGCGGAGCCCGCCTCTCACCACAAAGCCTCCCACTCGGTTTGCAAGCGCCTTCGTCGCCTAGGCAACGAGGAAAAGTCGAGCGCGTTTTACGACACACGCCGGCCATATTGAGAAAGAGCGCGCGCGCTATGCGTGGGGGGGGGGGGGAATGGTTTGCCGGCCATGCGCAATAGGGAACTTGTTCGCGCCTGGTTTTAAGAGTGGCGAAAGGAGACGTGTAAAGGAAGGGTTAAAAAAACATAGCTAAGTGGAGTGCGTTTGGGTCGTTGAGCATGCGCAGTACATCGGGCGGTCGCCTGGAAAGAGTGTTGGGCAAGGGTTTGGCGTCGGCTGCGCATGAGCCTTTGGGTTAGGATTGGATGGCGCAGCCGTCGCCCCTGTGTGGCGGGACGGTTGAGTTGGAATGTGAGTGCGGTCGGGAGGGAGAGAGGACCGTTCGTGGGCATTTTTACAGCCGTTTTTACCTTGCGAGGATATAACATGGCTCAGCTGCTGGGCTTGCCAACTCCAGGTTGGGGAAATCCTGGAGAGCTGTAGGAGGGAGGGGGTCTCAGGAGGGGTATAATGCCATAGAATCAAGCAGGTGTTTCCCAAACAAGAGACTCTATCCAGGAGGACTGATCTGTGTGGGCTGGAGAGTTGTTGTTGTTTGAGAAGTTTGTAATACTAGGCTGGAGGTACTTCGGTTTCTCAAAAGGATTGCCATTTATGCACATTTAGAATGAGATGCAAGGTGCAATTGTTCCTTAGGGACTCTGAAAACGTCACCACAATGGTGCCCTCTCAGCATTCGCCTGGCTTTGCACAAGCCTCTTCTCTCTGACTGCAGTGAGGATTCTACTGGAAGGATGGGTCAAATATACCTAAATTAGTACCATTGATATTGTGTATTTGCATGCGAGACTAAACAAGGTAAACAAATGTATCTCCCTGTGGGTATTCTAAAATGGCAACAGTGTGGTGCCTTTTATCTTGTTATTTCTGTAGGGTGCTTTAACCTGAAAAGAGCTCTTGCACAACAAATGGCTATGGGTTTGTCCAACGGCAGATTGTTAATCTGGTGCCCAGGCATTTGACATATTTCCTGTCTGCAATAGATTGGTCCATTCAGCAATTCCCTAAAAGCTAAAGGACTGCGTGAACAAATAATAGCGGTTCAGTACTTTAATGGAAAGTTGTCAGTAATAGAAATCACATGAAGCTGCCTTATACCAATCAGACCTATCAAGGTCAGTATTATTTTCTCTGATGATTAGCATTGACCTCCCCAGGGTCTCAGGCAGAGACCTGCTGCCTGTTCCTTTTAACTGGAGAGGTCAGGGATTGAATTTGGGACCTTTTGCATACCAAGCATATGCTCTATTACTGAGTCACAGTGACTTGAGGTACATACTTATTAAGGAACAGTGCAGTACTAAACAGAGTTACATACTTATAAGCCTCCTGCCTCCAGTGTACTCTGTTTAGGATTGCACTGGTGATGTCTAGTCAGCATTCTCAGATTGTTAATTTAAAGATTAGCCACATCTGGTATGCATGATGCAAAAATCCATTTTCTATATTGCTGTAGCAGTTTCTTCCTCTGTCTTTCTCTCCCAGCTTTAGATAACGTGTAGTGCCATTCTAAGCAGCATTATAGATGTCTATGGCCTTGGAAGGGTGTAACTGTTTAGGATGGCACTGTTGGCGTTCTTGTCAGGCAGCACCACTATTGGCAAAATTGTGGACCAGCCACAGCAAGCAATACATGTATTCTGTCTGACTTTGCTGACTAGCATATGTTTATGTTTTAACTGTTGCAGGAAGCATTGCAAAGAAAAAATAAATCATAGTGCCTTCTACCTTTGCTTGGTGGCTTAATGGGAGGTGTAGCCAAGTGCACGAATTATGGGAAATAATTAAGATTGGCTTCTATTGCAAGTTTCTTTGTTACTGTATTTCAGACCATCAGCTGAATGGAACATGAGGCGTTCAGCAGCTCCAAGTCAACTGCTGGGGAATTCAACCAAAAAACCAAGATTTATGCCTCCAGGGAAAGCCAGTGCAGTTTATTTGAAGAAAGAGCCTGACTGCTCGGACCTAGAAATTAAAACAGCTAAGGTTGTACTAAAAGGAAATAAAAAGGTACATGGATGTGATTAAATTTAATGTCAATAATGCATGAACTGAATTTTGAATAGGCCGAATTCTCTTTGCTTCTTTTGTGTATTTCTCACTGAGGTGGCAAACCTATGTCTGAGCCACTCTTCAGACTGCAGGTGAGGACTTGCACAAAGGACCTCTGTAATTGAATGGTTTTCCATACAAAAAATATCTTCCATGTAAACCCCTAGATGTCAATAAGACAGGATCTTTTCCCTGATATACTAGATTTCTATGTGAAAGGGTTTTTTTCTTCCAATGTAGGGGCAATCAGTGATGTTTACACCCACCTGCAGTCTAAGTAGTACAGCTCAGGTGAAGGTTTGCTACCTTGATCAGAACTAAGCCATAGATGTAGTTATAGTTTGCCTCACTACATATACCCCGGTTTTAAAAGGAGTAAATGCAACATAGTTATCTCACTTCTTGGGGTCCTTGAGTTACTGTTGCTTTTCTATTTTATAGCACTTGTAATATCATATTACAAGTGAAACTCAAATACTTTGGCCACCTCATGAGATGAAACTCAAATACTTTGGCCCCCTCATGAGAAGGAAGGACTCCCTGGAGAAGAGCCTAATGCTGGGAGCGATTGAGGGCAAAAGAAGAAGGGGACGACAGAGAATGAGGTGCCTGGATGGAGTCACTGAAGCAATTGATGCGAGCTTAAATGGACTCCAGGGAATGGTAGAGGACAGGAAGGCCTGGAGGATCATTGTCCATGGGGTCGCGATGGGTCGGACACGACTTAGCAACTAACAACAATATCATATTAAAGACAAAGTCCCATTGAGTTCTAGGCAGTTTACCCTCAAGTAAGAATGAATAAGATTGCAGCAATTCTATGCATATCTACCCCATTGTTTGCAGTATTTGGTTTCAAGTAGATATGCTCAGGCTGTTTTTGTACATTCTCATGAATTTTTCAAGCAAGTAACTTATGCTTTATACTGAGGTGATAACTAGTGATAACTAATCCATGGCAGTATTATTTTCCTTGTGATTGTGATATTAACACTAGCGGATTGGAAACAATGACGGATCAGAAATTCACTCTAGCATTTTAACTAATTGGAATGTTCAAATGTACTGCGGTTTAATATACTTGCCATAAGTCTCTAAAAAGATGTGAAGACCTCTCAGTGTCTTTAAAACTCTAAGGAGTGATAGGTTAGTCCAGCCTTTCTCTACGTTTTTTACTGTTAGGAAACCCCAGAAGTGGCTCAATCTTGCAGAGTATGGTTGGGAAGCATAGCTGTGTACATGCCCACTCAGGGCTCTTTCCCTTCCCTTCTCCTCCAGGCCTATCATTGCCCATTTTTGGTGTGTGTGTGTGTGTGTGTGGACATGACCATATATGGTCATATCACCCAATAAATGTGTAAAGGTAAAGGTATCCCCTGTGCAAGCACTGGGTCATGTCTGACCCTTGGGGTGACGCCCTCCAGCGTTTTCATGGCAGACTCAATACGAGGTGGTTTGCCAGTGCCTTCCCCAGTCATTACCGTTTTACCCCCCGCAAGCTGGGTACTCATTTTACCGACCTCAGGATGGAAGGCTGAGTCAACCTTGAGCCGGCTGCTGGGACTGAACTCCCAGCCTCATGGGCAGAGCTTTCGGACTGCATGTCTGCTGCCTTACCACTCTGCACCACAAGAGGCTCTAATAAATTTGTAACACATTTTAAAATACCTTACGCATCAATTAACTCCCACTAATTCAGGAAACCCTTCCAGGGCCACCAAGAAACCTGAGGGCTTCACAAAAGCCTGGGTTAGGCATTAAAAGGGCACAACCACTAGTCATGTGAACATTGTCCTCTTCAAGAATCTAATCTCAGAAAGCATTCCAGTATGTGCTTTTATAAAAGCCATTTCTCCAAGTCTTGAGAATGACAAATTAGAATGACTTAGAATGACAAATTTTTGCTGCCCAGGCAATTGGAAAGTTAAGGGTTCAGGCAAGAGTTCTGCTGAACGCTTCCTGCTCCTCTTCATTAGAGACATCTCTCCCTCTTCAGGACCTCTTTTTTGTAGCATGCATTCATGACTTTCCCCCCAGCTTTTATTTATATTTCAATAAAGAATGTAAAGGCTATCATGTGAGGGGAAAAAAATCCAGGATTTCTGATTTATTGTAGGGGGATGACAAACAGCTGAAAGACTCATCTACAAACACTTCTACTGTTTGTGGCTTTAGTTCTACAAAAGCTCGGAAATCTGACAGAGATGGAGAAAACTGGCATTTGGGCACAGGAGTGGAATCTTTATATAGAACAAAAACCGGTAAGAAAGCATGTTTGAAAGCTATCCTGATCTACCGTAAAGCAGAATTGTTTTTGAATTCACTTCTTGGTAAACTGCTGGGATGCTGAGTTCAGGACAGATCGATTGATGGAGGTATTCCATGTGGAAGTAAGGTAAACTTGGCAATGAACATAGAGAAACAAGTAGCCTTTCAAAGTTAATATAATTGTTGGCTGCCGTTCTCTCTAACTGTATCCAAAGTGTCTTACAATGGGCCTGTTAGTGAAGGCTACGGACTAAGAAAACAGGAAGAGTCCTGCTGGATCAGACCAGTGGTCTGGATCCGATCTACCATCCAATTTTAAACAGTGGCCAACTAATTGTCCTGGAGGGCCCATAAATGTAGCATAAAGGACAATGCTTTCCACTGCTGCTTTCCACCACAGGTGTTCAGATGTCGGCTGATGTTTCCTTAACTCACCATGGCTAGTAGCCATTAAAGAGCAAAGGACCCTTTGGTTCATGCTCAACAGTTTGCACTTCCTAGCCACACCCAAGATATATTCCTGAGGCAAGAAGAGCAACCCAGAGTACAGCTAAAATGTTGCATGTATCAGCAGTATTCCTCTTAGTCTGCCTTCCTCATCCCAGGGGACCACAGAGTCATTGGATACATAGTTAAAGCCATGAGCCTGAAAGCCATGGTGAGAGAACTGGGGTGTTTGAAAACAGGCTACTGTGGTGGCTGAAAGTCCATTCTATCAATAGAATGGACTTTCAGCCACCACAGTAAAACTAAATCCAAGAAAAGAGAGATCTAGTAATCCGGCCACCTTAATCCACAATTGTAACCTTGCATGTGGAATACAGCTGCGCATTGTGCTGCCCTTGAAGACAACCTGGAAACCGTAGCTGTCTCAGAATGCAGCCCAGTTGTTGTCAGGGCTAGCTAATCAGAACATATCTTTGCTATCTTAAATCAGCTATATTGGCTGTCCCTCAGTTTCCAAGTCCAACTCAGGGTTATGCAGGTCTTGACCTTTAAAGCCATTTATGGCCTATGACCCATATATCTAAAGGACTATCTTGTCCCATATGACTTCTTGCACCAGCTGTGGTTCTCAGACTGCCACTTAATGGCACTTTTTCCACTCATGGTAGCCTGTGTAGTGTCAACCAGAGCCTGTGCCTTTTCTGTTGTAGTTCCTGCTTTTTAGAACAGGCTGCCTAAAGAAAATTAGAGGTAGGGAATGTAGAAATTTTCAGGATGCACTACAAGTCTATTTGTAGGGTTGCCAACCTCCAGGTGGGCCTGGAAGCCTCCCAGAATTTTGACCGATCTCTACAGGGAGCAGTTCTGCTGGTGAAAATGGCTGATTTGGAACTATGACATCATATTGTGCACTCAAACCCCGCCCTCCCAGGATTCACTGGCAAAACTTCAGGAATTTCCTTACCTGGATCTGACAACCTTAGCTATTTGCCAGGGCTTTTGGGGGGCTAGAAATTGCAGTCTCTTTCAGAGGGTGTTATTCAGGGGGTTTCAGGGTACATTGAAGTTGTTCTTCTGTGTCAAAGAGATCACAGAATTGAGCTAAGTACTTAGTTTTGTTTGGCAGTTTAAGATATTTAAAAAAGAGACAAAATGTTTAGACAGAATCAGTGTAAGTGGAAACACCAGCCCCAGAAAATAATTTACAGCACTGTCTTAGGTGGCATTGTATCTTTTAAAGCCTGCTGCTTCCAGTGGACTTTAGAAGGGTGTACCTCTGCTTAGGGTGGCATGGTTCAAATCAAATTTATTTACTACAGCCAGATAAAACAGATAGCAAAAAACACTAGGAACCGATACAAAAATTGCATGAAGGGTGGCATGGTTAATTCTGGGTTGCCTCTGATATGTCACAAAATGTTAAGCATGATCTTGAGAAGGAAAAAAAGCAGCTGGGCATCTATGAGAGGTGCTTTCTCAATGGTGGGTGGTTGTGCTCTCTCATTGACGCAGCAAATGTACCATTGAGTTTTGTGACAATGAGACAAGTTTTGTTATTATAAGTGGCTGGGCTTTAGAGCAGGAAGAAAACAAGCCTAAAACTGTCTGCTCAGAAAATCCCATTTTATCTAGTGGGCATACTCTCAGGACAGTGTTCTAAGGGTTGCATCTTAAGTCACACAGCTGATTAGAGGAAAAGCAACTCTTTATTTTTGAGGTCCATTTGTAAATGTGCATGTGCAATCATTAGTATTATTTGCTGTCAGTTTGCAGCTGACTTATGATGACTGTGTGTGGTTTGCCAGGGCTGACTCTGCTTAGCTCCCAAGATCTGATGAGATTGGGTTAGCCTGGACTATCCATATCAGGGCATGTACAAATAACCTTTAACTCCTTCAGATAGTGAAAAGCAGGGTATAAAAACAATCTCTTCTTAGTTATGTATAAAAATATTCTCCAGATAGAAACTGTGGTGTCGTTGCTAGCACAGACATTTTTGTGTTGCCAGCTCTATGTTCAACACAGTCCCACAGTCTTGACTTAGTTTTATAGGCGAGACATCTTTTCCCTTCATAGATACTCATACAAGACTAGCCAGGTCAAAACTGGATGTTCACAGTCAGTTAAAGAGAGCTTAATGTCAATTAACCATTCTTAGGAAGCAAAATGTCTGATACATATAAATGATATAAACATATATAATTTTTTATATATATAAAAAAGAGGAATACTGGAAAAAATTCTTGATGTTGAATAAGGGCTTTTGGAAACACAGCTGAGATGCAGCTTTTTGTTTATTGGCAGACACAGAAATCTTGTTTTTTGGATTATACTACATCATGTTCTGTTGAGTGCTTTCCATGTCCCCCATAGAAGTCTTGCTCATCTTTTACTATACTCCTTAAAATGGAGGGGTGTGTGTGTTGTGCCTCTTTTATGCTTGGCATGAACTCTGAACTTGAGAAATGGTATTTTGTTGAAGTACACTTGACAAATGGTATTTTGTTGGATTTTGCATGCAAATCAGGTCTGATGATTACTTGATTAAACATGTTTAGCTGGAATATTAGCACATGCCTAACATTCCATGTAGTTATTACATCAGCTGGCGTCTCTGTTGACATATAGTGGCTGGTACACCTGCACAGTCTGTAAAAATGAAATATTCTAGTTATGTCTAACATATATAGTGTATTTCTTTAAATGCATAGAGCATATAGAGTACTAACAACAACAATCTTTATTAATGATCATTTAGACCACAATACAAACTGTAGTATAATGCTGTGTCACCATGTGGGAGATAAAATATATAGTGTGTGTATGTATATACACACATACACATATTGATAAGAATAACAAAATATTAAATGACCAGCTAGCACAGTCCGCAGGCCTGCAAAATGGAGCTTTTCCACCAGATATTTGGTTGAGGTTAATCGAAACCAGCAACATCTTCTGGGCCCCCAGAACCCTAGTCCCATTCATATATGCCTATTAAAAACATCAAGGGACAATCCTGCATTGATCGATCTGTGGGGTTTCAGTGACAGTTGATACGTTAATGTTCAGTCATTGCTGCTGTTACTGTTAGTATTGGTTGTTACTGTTATGATTCGTATCACCACTACTACTGTCTCTATTGAATTTATGTTGTTCCTGTTCATAAATTGTTGTGCCAGTTCTGTAAACTGTTCTGAGCCGCAAGGGAAGGGCGGTATGTACATATAATAAATATTTTTTTAAATTTAGGAATTTTCTATAAACGTTTCTTATCTGTTGTCTATTTAGAAATTTGAAATGTTTTTACATCCCCAGATTTTCATGTGATTAAGCATAAAATTACCAACAGAAGTATACATAAATAACATGATGCAGATATATCTTTCTTGAGATTTTAGAAATTAAATGAAGAGCCCTATGTTCATTGGTTTTGTATGTAGTTTGTGCTAAGTTGTCTAGAGGTAATAAAATGTGATTTATTAAGCAAGTAAAGAAATCTGAAAGGCTATTTTACAGACACTGAGCCAGTTATAATGGAATGTTATCTGTGTTAACAAGCATATGAGGTAGGCTCAGCCAAAAGGCAGTGGTTTTATCCACTGACCATCATGGACAGGGTGTCTCATGTCCAATCACAATAATCTCTCAGTTGTTGGACCGTCCTCAAAAAGCTTGTTTGCTTGTTTTGTTAAACAGTCAACATTTTGCACTTACAGAATGATTTGATTTTGTATTGCAATAGCAGATGGTCTCCGATTGAATGATAAGAAAAGCCTGTATATTCAGGTGACCAGATGTCCTCTTTTTTCATGTCTGTCCTAATTTTGAGCTCTTCTTTTAAAAAGGATGAAAATGTCCTCTGTTTGGGTTGACATGTTAAGAATATTCCTAGTTAGTGACAATGACCACAGCTTAAATATTAGTGGTGTTTAAAAATAAGATTTGTCATAGCAATCACTTGTTTGAAGTAGTAAGTGGGGAAATATGTCCTTTTATGCTTTTCCAAATACGGTAACGCTGAGAGCGAATCAAGATTCTCTCTTGATTGCACGTTGCCTTTGCATCTTGGAGCTGTTTCTCAGCCTAATTGCGATAACAATAGGTGTAGTAAACTGAATAGATTGTAGCAGGGTTCAGCTCCCTGAAGTAGTAGACTATTGGGCGGGGTGAGGACGGTTTTCTGTTTCCTGCTCTTTTGTTCACGTGCTCCTTTGAGAGGCTGCCTCTTTAAAAAGTGTGTGCGTGCCAGAAGCCGAAGCACACTGCAAAGTGCTGGGGAAGCTTAGCTTTGCTGCGAAGCCTGAGCCTGAGTGAAACCTAACTAGCTAGGCGATATGCAATTCCTGATTGACAGCAAGACTAGCATTATGCAAATACTGCCAGAGAACAGCAGCGAGGGAACAGTGATCTGGGGCTCTGTCAGGGATCTCTCTACACACGCGCCCGCTCCTAAACCCCCCCTTAGGTTTTTTCCCTCTTCTTATCTCCCTTTTCCCTGTCACGGTCTGGTTTAACAATCAGTCTCCCCCCACGCACATACACCAGTGTGCAAAGTTGTGGCTTTCCTGGATGTCAATAAATCCAGGTCTCTGTGCAGTTTCAGTTTCTGTCAGCTCTAGAGATGTGCGTGAGCTTGTTAACTCAGGATGAATTGGGTAATATTTAGCAGGGTAATGCGCTAATCTTTAAACCTTTATGTTTTCAATCCAGCGTATAGATGGGTCTCTTGACACAAAGCGGAGTGTGTGTTTTGCCCGCTCCTTCCCGTCTCCTTGAGTCTGAAGCCTTATGTAGGTCAGGCTTGGCTTAAGCAGATTTCCTGAACCTGCGTCAGCTTAAGCTGAAGGAATTTTAATAAACCCTCCCTTGTAGGCGTGGGCCTAAATGAGACAAGCCTAGTTAAGCCTGATCTTTTTTCTGTTGTGAAAAAGAGCCGAGCAGAGCTGGGATCTGCCTGGTGCTTTCGGCACTGCTTCTTCAGGCTGGAGGGAAGGATGGTTGGGAAGGCCAGATCCTCGAATTTCACCTTGTCGGAAAAGCTTGATTTGCTGAAACTTGTCAAGCCGTATGTAAAAATTCTCGAACAGCACACCAACAAGCACTCAGTCATAGTGGAAAAAAACAAGTGCTGGGATATCATTGCTGATAGCTACAATGCCATCGGAGTAGACCGCCCTCCTCGCACGGCGCAGGGCCTGCGCACGCTATACAAGCGGCTCAAGGAATATGCCAAGCAGGAGCTCCTGCAGCAGAAGGAGACCCATTCCGACTACAAGAGCTACATCTCTGAACCGACCAAGAAAGTTGTGGAGATGATCCCCCAGATCTCCAGCGTGTGCTTGAGAGAGAGGAACAGTCTGCCATGGTAAGCTCCCATTTTGCATTGCGCCCAAAGGGCAGCTGTAGCGCCTCCTGCCTTCTCTGCCGGTCTCTCTGATGAGCTTTGGCAAACTAAAAAATAATGCAATTCTGGCTGACGGATGTGCTTTTGGAAATCATTTTGTTATTGTTTTTAAATGACCTGTGCCCAACTTTCAGATGTATTTCAGAGACCTCATTGTCAGACCCTTGGCAAGTGAGGGTTAAGAAAGAATCCAAGTGAAATAGGAGCTCCAACTTTTACCCCTCCCCTTTTAATAGGCATAGCATTCGAGCACTGACCAAGCGACAGGCTGTTCTACATTTAAGGTAGCACTGCAGTCATGTCCCCGCATACGGAAGCAGCTGCCTGTTTTGGATAAAATCTATGTAAAGTCGAGGCGGGAGAACAAAGAAGCGTCTTTGTACAGCGTGACCCGTTGAGGATTATGATAATCTCCCTATGTGGAATACAGTTTAATCGATCTTCGGCTTTTAGATGATTTTTGCTACCATTTAACTGTGCAAAATGGGGTGTTTTAAGAATTAATTCTTTTAACATTCCTGGCAACCCAAATGCAAATAATGTTAATTTTAAATTGTAAATAGGAATGTGTGCAATGCACCCGGGGGAGAAAGGTTGTAGAGAGGCAGATTGGAACAATACAGTCACACGAACCCTTCTTAAAACAGGCATTTTGTGATTAATCAAATTGGCGCCTATCTAGATTTGAGCCAGACACAGAAGAGGCAGGCTGTTTTTAAGCTTCCTTGCAGGGCCTTTGCTAACACTGTCTGCTTCCCCCCACACACATGCATGCTGACTTCATCATTGCCCCAAAGCTTCCCAGGCCAGGTGTTTTCTTTGTCTGGGTATAAATATTTTAAAAGCTAAGGGAGAAAATGAACAGCCCCTGTCCTTGTTTTTTCTTACCATAAGCATTTGAATGCATGTAACTTGGCATGCAAAACAATATGTTAATATGAGTTTCCGGGAAGCTTGAAACTGGATGCAGGCTGGTCATCCGCTGATTTTGCAGTCACTCTGGTTGCATTGATCAGTAAAAATTGTTTAAATTTCACTGTGCCAGATATTTTAAAAACAGCATGTGGTGTTAGGCCTGTGATACAATCATTCTGCATCAGCAATTATAATAAATTATTTTAAAAAGGCGTTTTAATACCACAGTAGCATTGTTGAAGGTGATTTCTGCAGTATTGATCCAAGTGACAATTGAAAATGCTATTATGATGCTAACTTTGGATGGTCAATATTCTTGAAGACCCCTTGAGCTGATACAACAGGTATCTGGTTGTGATAGTTTTGTACTGGGAGAAGCAGGACTATAAGTCATAATATTACCTGTGACAAATTGTTGATTGCACTTGCAATTCTATGAAAATCTAAAAGTGTAACAAGACTTGCTATGGGTCTGAGTAATGCTGTTGAATTCAGGACCCCCAATTAGGATGGTTCCCCCCTTCCCCATTACTTAATTTGACTAACTACTGGAGATAGGCCGTCCTGTGCTACAATGCTTAGGCTGCATTTAAACACCAAGAACAGTTTATTGTTTGTTTTGGCAGGAGAGAGCCAGAAACATACCAGGTTTTCACACTGTTTTGCCCATCCTGCTCTTCTCGCTCATTACAGTGAGACCAAAGACTTCCCAGTCTAGAACTAACCATGGTTTGTTGTGTGATCCAAATGAAGAAGAGTTGGTTTATATATGCTGCTTTCCTCTACCAGGAGGAGTCTCAAAGCGGCTTACAATCACTTTCCGTTTCTTCTCCCCACAACAGACACCCTGTTAGATAGGTAAGGCTGAGAGAGCCCTGATATTACTGCTCGGTCAGAACAGCTTTACCAGTGCTGTGACGAGCACAAGGTCACCCACCTGGCTGTGTGTGGAGGAGAGGGGAACCAACCCGGCTCACCAGATTACAAGTCAGCACTCCCAACCTCTACACCAAGCTGGCTCTTTGCTTAAACAAAGTATGAGTTTAGAGAATTCTAAACTAGGACAAGATACAGTCATGCACAACTGTAGTTTGCTGCCATGTTTGCATGTGCCCTGCTTTCCTCTCATTCTCTGGGTTAGGGAGTCTCAAATTTCAATCATGTTCTTCAAAGGGGCCTTTGTTGGACATAAAGGGGCTCTCATTGGACATTATGATGAACTGGAGCTTGTATCAAGCTCCACTTGTTAGAGTGAGGACTTGGAATCATCATGGGGCTTATGTCAGCAAGCTCTGGTTATACCCTATTAGAATTAAGTAGTGCCTTGTGACCATGTAACGATATAAAACAAGCCATTAAAAAGATGCATTTTATCTTGGTGCTGAAAAGCAAGCATCATAGGAACATAGAGTTGGAACAAGTCACACAGACCTTCTAGTCTAGCCCTGTTCTCAATGCAGGATCAGCCTAAAGCATCCATGATAAGTATTTGTCCAGCTGCTGCTTAAAGATCACCAATGAAGTAGGCATCAGGCGAATCTCAAAGGTGGGTGGGCATTCCTGAGGTGAGGTGCCGGCACATATCAAGTCTTGTCCATAGTCACAGCCCACCTTGCCTCTGAAGGCAGGGACACAGAGAATAGGGCTTGAGAAGTAACTCTGAGCTGGTGGGTATAGCAAAGACTGTGGTGACCCACAGCTTTGAATTCATGATTTCTATTGAAAGCCCCCATTTGAGGAATGGGAACATAGTCTGGATAGTGATAGAGAACCTGTCCCCCACCCCACCACTGTTACCTGTGCAAAGCTCTGTTCAGCACAAGGCATCATTGACCATATAGGCTGGCCTGTCAAAGGAGTTTGACTTACTTGACACAATTCATGGCACTCTGTCATTCGGACACCAAGTTGCTTTTTCAGTCTTCTTTTTCATAGGCCAATCCTACTAACCTTTCTTAAAAATAAACCCTGTTGAAACCAGCATGGCTTGTTTCCAAGAAAAAGTACCGGGAAAGGTATTAGAATTATTCTGCTCCCTCTTCAGCAAACAATGGGCAGTTCAGGGCAGGATTTTGGGGCCCAGTCACCTGCAGAGGAGAGAGAACACCTGTGCTCTCTCAAAAATTCAGCTGAAGGCATGTCTGGAGGCTAACTACACTGCTAGTGTGCAGATTCAAATACGTGCATCATTCTGAAAAGCAAAAGGGAGAAAACTGGAGCAGACAAATAGAGGAGTAACTATGTTAATGATCCCTGCCCATTGTTTTTTCACTCTAGTCCAGGGGTAGTCAAACTGCGGCCCTCCAAATGTCCATGGATTACAGTTCCCATGAGCCCCTTGTCAGCAAAAATCTGGAGGGCTGCAGTTTGACTACTCCTGCTCTAGTCCATCACTTCAGATGACTTTTACCTTTGAAGTGTTTAAAATACATGTTTACAAACAGAGCCAGTATGGCTTAGTGGTTGAAATGCCGGACTTGTATCTGGCAGACCTAGGTTTGAATCACCAATGTGCCATGGAAGTGTGATGAGTCACACACACTCTGCCTAACCTACCTCACAGGGTCCTTGTAAGAGCAAAATGGAAAAAAGGAGAAGCCACTTGGGTCCCCACTGGGAGAAAAGGCAGGATTCAAATGTAATTAAACATTACATAGAATCATAAGATTTGGAAGGGGCCATGCAGGCCATCTAGTCCAGTGCTCTGCTCAATGCAAGATCAGTTGAAATCAATGGCAGAAAAGTATGAGTATTCTCCCCCTCCCAGCATTGGTGCTTTTATTATACTGGTTAGGCATTAAGTTATACCTTATCTTAAAAGTTACAGATAAAGCAACAGGGTTGTAAGCTCCCCAGGGCTGAGTAGGTACAGGTATCAGAAATGAATTTAGGGTCCTTGGGCTGTGTCTACCAAAGCAGATCTTTTCTCTATCCCTGGTCTCAAGCAGCCTGTTATATAACTGTACTCAGTGTTTACATGAACATCTGTCCTTTGCATGTGGCTAGACCAGTTTGGGTAACTCTAGGGCATGACTGCTATTATCCAACAAACTTGACCAAGTCAATAACTTTCTTATTAAGCTAGATATTCCAGACTTCACCTGACCATATAAACATCTTATATTCTAATAGTGAAGTCAGGTATCTTTGGATACTTAAATGCGGTTGGAACTGTGAACAGGCCACACAGATCTTTCTACAGGCCTGAAAAGGACCCTAGGTTTGCAGAAAAATGTGAAATCTAAAAAAATATATAGTGGGCAGCTTAAAAAACCAGAAAATAAAAGGAGCACCTATATCTTTAAGCAATGGATTACCTAAATCGCTGTTGCTGGGCAACCACAGCCTTTCCCATCTTTTAATTTTTTTCCAACCACAGTATATCAGGCTTCAATTTCCATCACTAAAAACCATGAACGAGGCAGGGCCCTTCCAAGCCTTATTTTGGCTTTTGAAGGAGAATTCTTTGAGGCCAGGTCTGGTTTGCCAGCTGCAGATTGAAAAATTCCTGGAGATTTTGGGATAGAGTCTGAGGAGGGCAGGGTTTGGGGAACAGAGAGATCTCAGTCAAATATAATGCCCTCCAAAGCACTTATTTTCCCCAATCTGTGTTGTTTGGAGTTCAGTTGTAATTCTGGGATATTTCCATGTCCTACCTGCTTCCATAGGCCTGGAAGCAACATCTGGGGTTTTCATATTGCCTGATTTACATCACCCAATTGAGCCTGGCTGCCTGCTGCTATTTAACAGAAGCCACCCTTTGAAAGCCAGTTTGGTTTTTTGGTTAGAGCTTCAGAGCAAGGTCTGTAAGACCTAGATTCTAATCCCCATCTTGCGGTCCAAGCTCACGGGGTAATTTTGGGCCAGTCACATATTTTCATCCTAACTTATCTCACAGGTTTGTTGTGTGGATAAGAAGCAGGAGAGTGTAATATAAGCTGCTTTGAGATGGGAAGGGATCTCAGAGGGGTATCTTCACCCTCCAAAGCAGCCATTTCCTCCAGGGGAATTATTGTTGCCAAACTCCAGATGGGTGCTGGAGATCCCCAGAATTACAATTGTCCACATGACAAATCAGTTCCCTTAAAAATGGCTGCTTTGGAGGATGGTCTCTATGACCTTATAACCCGCTGAGATAAGGTCACTTCACAAACCTTACCCTTTCCAAGGCTTCACCCTCAAATCTCCAGGAATTTCCCAACTTTGAGCTGGCAACCGTAAAAGGAACTGATCCCTCTAGTTGGGAGTTCTGTTGTGATTTCAGGAGATCTCCAGTCCCCACTTGGCAATCCTAGAAGGAGAAAAGGAAGCAGAAATGTGAGAGGCTATGGGGGCTTTCCAAAAAGGGAAATGGGAAATAATGGGAGAGGCGGAAGTGAGATGCTTCCTGCAAGTCCTTGTGGGTTCCCATTTATATACCGTGTTAGTATGTTGTACCTAGTTTAGAACTCACATATATGGTAGGCAAATTGAAGCTCAGTTAGAGCTAACCAACTGATTTGGCATGAATGATAGATGTCTAATGGGTAGTGCTGCCAACCTCCAAATAGTGCAACCAACAAAAACGGGTACACAGTAAGTTGAAAATGCCAGGAAAAAAAAGGGGCTGTGTAATATTGGCTCTAAAACTACAGTAAATAATGCCTCCAAAAGTGCAAAATAGTCATTTATGAAGAATCATAAAGACGATCATCAATAATAACCATACAATACTGTAAGTTTGTGTACAATGATACAAGTCTAATGTAAAAAATAGTTTGGGCAAACGTCCAACGGGTTATGTCCAACTGAAGTCCAAATGAGAATCCAATAGTTCCCCATCTCGCAGGGTGGCTTCTAGATTGTACCTAAATGATTGATGTAAAATGATGTAATACAGAGTCTCAATAATTGCAATTTTAAAATATAAATTCTATTCTTACCTAACAGGAGTAATCTAATATTAAGTTCCTCAAGGGAATAAGTAACAAATTGACTTAGAAGAATTCTTTAAAAAGTGAATTAATTCTGTAATGAAAAATAACTTGATTAGAATGATAAAAGTTGCATAAAACTTAAAACATCAGTGCATACTGTTACATCAAATGGTACTTTTTCAAGTTGAGCAGGCCGTGTGCAGTTTGAAAAAGTACCATTTAGTGTAATAAGTACTGATGTTTTGTGGAGGATGCAAACAATAATCTGCTGGAAACTGCTAGCTGCCAGCACTGCAGTTGTATTTGTGCTCCCCCCCCCCCATGCAGTGGCTGTATCTTGGCCCATGGGAGTGTTCTTTGGCAGTTTATTCTGCCCATTGGGGACCTCATCCTCTCACCAAGCATGCAACTCTGTGGGCGAGTCTCCCTCCCCCTATGGACAACCATAGGTGGTTGCTGCCTGTGTGCTGGTGATCTGCTTATACTTGGTCACTCAGTGGTTAGGGGCCTCTCCCACATGCTCAACCTTGCACACGCGTTGGCTGCCCCTCCCCCCCAATGATTTGGCAGCCTTCAGCTCAGGGCAGCTGCCACCACTGCATGAGGATGCTACAGCTTGCTGACAAGCTCTGGCCTGAGCCCCTAGCATTGCCCTACCATGGATTACCTGGAAGCCTTGACCAGAGGCAGCCACTGCTGCATGGGCATATCCAGCTTTGTTTGGCCTTGGTCCTGCTGTCCCATCCCTCCCGCTTTCGCAGGCAGCAAGGTTAGCTTACCTCAACTTCATGTCCCCTTCCATGGTGGTTTGGGAGCATAAAGGAGCTTGCAACCCCCAGCCATAGTGTTTTTACCCTGGAGTTTGAGCTCACAGCTTTGGCAGCAGGAGCAGGGCTGGGTAAGGTGTTTGCCTCCATCCTCCATGCCATGTGGAAATGTCTGCCCAGCACTGCGCCACTAGTCCACCCTGGCAGGTTTTCCTCTGCACCACATTGCAGTGAGGGGCCGCCAACTCTTAGTTTACCAGCTGCAGTCCTTTCTAAAGTTTGTCTCCAGTGCCTGACATTACCACCCAGGCTGACAAAGTGACGTTTATGTCAGATCCAGGGCTCGTAACAAATGAGTTTGAAACCTCTGGCCTAGAAATTTACCTCCCCCCACCCACGAAAGCTGGGAATCCAGAGAACCTTCTAAAACCTATCATTGCAACAACAAATTGATATTTCATAGCCATTTAAAAAGCCAGGGGGCAGGGGGAGGAAAGGGAGTGATTTGATGATGATGACAGTCCAATAATCAGAAATTGGGCTAGAGGCGAAGGGGAGTGGGTGAGACAAACTAACAGAAAACACACTGCACATGAGGAAAAAGAATGACTTAAAACTGGCTTTCAGAAGAAGATTGGGACAATAGTGGTCTTAAAACAACCAGAAAACATACTGGGGCTAGAGGCTATAACCGACACACACACACGCAACCATGAGTAAGGCCTTGGATAGGCAGAAGCCCCTTTTTGTTTTTTGTGATTGATGCTAAAATACAATATCTTTTTTGTAGTGCTTCTCTGGATAAAGAAACAATTGCAACTACCAGTTCACCACAGTCCATGCTAGAGCACCATCCTGCTGCTATCACCCTGGAGCTGGATCAAGAGGAGGAGGATGTCAAGCCCCCTCCCTCGTTGATTATGGAGCTGCAGTCACAAGAGGCCTTGGAGCAAAGAGATCAAGAGCACATGGTCCATGTCATGGAGAGGTCTCCTTCAACATCTCTGTCTTCTGTTGATATAAGAATGCTGTCTCCGTCTCCTATCCCCAGAAGAGATGAATTTTTCAGGCTTGAAAGTGGGGAACGATTTCGGTCCACATGTGGGGCATACGGTCCACAGATGTTGCAAATGCTAAAAGAAGAGCATCACGTAATTTTGGAAAATCAGAGAAAAATTGGGCTGTACATTCAGGAAAAGAGGGATGGCTTGAAAAGAAGGCAGGAGCTGGAAGAAGAGCTATTAAGAGCAAAAATTAAAGTAGAAAAGTTAAAGGCGATACGACTACGCCGGGATCTTCCTGAATTCAACAGTCTCTGAATATTTAGCAGTTCTTTTGCACAAAACCAGGGCTACTTCATAATTCCTTTTGTTCTAGAGAGTTATTTACCATGTTAATTTGGATTGATCAAAATCCAGTCTTGAACTAAATGAGTGCATGGTTTCCATTCTGTGTTTCATTCAGATTTGCAAAAAACAAAATTCAAAGCCATCTTTCACTGGTCTTTCCAGCTTTTCAGATCTGAAGTAGAACCAGATCTGAGACTCTTTAAAAAGATTCCTTTGAAATCTTGTGCATATTACTGTTAGGAAAGCAAATGACAATTTATGAAGCTGTTATAAAACATGCTAATTTTTTTTTCCTGGAGCAATTCTTCTCTGCCCTTCTAAATATTCATTTAATTGTGGCTCAATAAACATGCAAAGAGCGGGTGAAAAAATAATATCTCTTTACTTTTTTGTCAAATGTGGTAACTTGTTGCTGAAATATCGAATTCTTGCAAAAAACTATAGCAAGGAGGTACTGGTGAGATATTTCATGTTCCACTGAACAAAGGGAATTCTTTGTTCTGAATTTTACCTTACTTTCTGTACTATTAAAGCATGACTGAAGATGGTATTCTTCGTTTGCACATCTGCTTCTGTTCATTATTTTAGTATACAGCTATCAGTGCATAATAAACTTGCAGAGTTCGTTGCCTTAGGGAATTATAGGGGCTATGTACTATAAAATGGCTTCAGAAGAGTTTAAATACATTCACAGACCAAAGAATCAGACACCAATGCCCTTATGAATAACAAGAAAATATTATCTTGCCTTGGGTGCTCCATTGGTGTAACATTAGACCAGTTCTCAATGATTCAAACATGGAGCTGGCATGCGTACCCTTTTATACATATGACATTATGTATGACACTGTCACCTGGGGAGCTAGCTTGTTCCTTGATTGTGAGTTTTGAAATTTTCCTTGAGTTATTTCAGTTAATGAGGAAAATTGAGAGATTAATGGCCAGGCATAAGCCAGTGACATCAGAGCCTGTATTAGAGAAAGATTGCCATTATGTTCCTGTTGTAATATCTCGGTCACAGTTGCATTCCTGAAGCAAGTACCTGACATCATAGTCTGTATTCTATTTGAATGTACTTCAAGTCCCCCAAAATTGCCTGTTTTAGGAATCTAGCCAAAGAACATCACTGTTACCGCTGCTCACATTTATATTTATTTATACTTCAACTTTTGTACCGCCCCTCTCGAACTAGCTGTTGTTGCCTTCGAATCTTGGATTCAGGAGATTTGGAACAAAGTGAACAGTATTATTTAAAAATAATTCTAAAAATTAGAACTTTATAAGAGGTTTTTCCAACTTTCCCTGTAATGTCGAATATTTACATTGCAAGCCTTTGTGGGGTGAGAGAAGGCTTTGTTTCTTCCTTCTGCAGGATCTTCATATTTCTCCTTGCCTGGCTTCTTGAAAATGGTACCTTATCTGGAAAGACCATCTTTAATCTTTAACCATTAATAAAACCGGTAAGGGGTGCTGGGAGGAGCTGGAACTCACTGCCTAACCACCAATCAGGTTGGCTGCCCGTCCAACTAACAGCCAGTCAGGAAGGATGTCCCACCCCTGGTTGCATCCCCTTCCAACTTCTTCCATTTGGTAGGCCTTTGGATGGCAGTGGGGGGTGGAATGGACTGCCCACCAGTGACTCTTCCCCCCGCCCTGAAAAAGCCCGCCGAGACCATTCCAGGCCTTGACTGGTCAGGCTGGAGCAGAGGGGTGTGTGCACCATATGAAGTTAAATTCTTGGTAACTCTTGTGTATCAGATGTTCAGGAAACCATTTGTTTGTCTGAGATCTGGAGAATTATTTGGCAGTCAGAATAGAAACCATTGAGCTCAGTGACTGATGGACTGTGACTCAGTATGTTGGTTTGGTTGTGTGACAGGTAAGCAAGATTTGAGAACTTGACCTTGAGGCTGGAGGATACCCACTTTAGTGAGGGTAAAGACAACATATCAAGTCAACGAAAACCTTAGTTCTGTGCAGTGTATGTGTTCCATTTAAGCATAATCTAACTCAGGTGGGCAGAAGTGAATTTTCACTATCCAGGAAATTGAAAATAGTTCTCCACCCCTCTTCTCAGGCTGTGGTAGTCACTTTCATATCCTTTCCTTTGAAGCTGCCAGCACATCTTCTCACATGGATACCAAACTTTCGCTCTCAATGGAAAAATGACAGCACTAGGTCCCTTTCCCATCCACATCTCCTCTTTCACACTCTGGGTGAGAAAGGAATATGCTGTTGACTCCTCTCTCTGCATCAAAGTTGCTCTTTATCTCTTCCAGCAAAAACAGAAGCATATTTTCACCCAACAGGGGAAATTGCAGTGTGGAGCAGAGGTTTGTTTTGGGAAGAAAGCAGACAACGGGATTCCACACCTGTGCACTGGCAACCAGTGCTGAGAAGCTGTAAATGTTGTGCAAGCCTCCCTGTTGTGACTGGTTCCATCCAGTGAGCTACCATTTTGTGACTGGAAACTCCCAGAGGGGCTTTCTAAAGAGTACCTCCCAGAGGCAAAATTGGCCTTCTGTTCCATGAAACTTTCCCAGCAGTTCTTATAAGCTGTTTCTCAACTGTTTCTTGCTCTGATGCCACAGGTGAGGTGCATGTTGATTTCCATTCAGTTTCAGCATGGCAAGGCACAAGGAATTCTAAGGGTTGGTTCAAATATAGTGGTTTGTGTGAAAGAGAGATCCCTGTGCTTTCTCTGTTGCCATCTAAACTCAAAATGATAATTATAATTGAATTGTTTCTGTTTTCACGTGGAAGCTACAGTTTGGTGTTCATATCACATACATAAGCTTATGGTTTGCACTTTTCATGTAAACCAGGATTCCAAACTGGAAATAAAGCATTGTTTGTTGATTGGCAGGGAGACCAGTTCAGATGTAATGGCAGACTGGGTTCCTGCTGAAGCAGAAATTATTATTTGGCCATCTGCAAGTGGGGAGTGTGAGCCCAAGATTCTTCCCAGGTTTGTTCATCTAAATTGAACATGAGTCTCTGTCAAGAAAAATCTATGCTGCTGGTGGAGAGACACACTGACGTTTATGTCTTACCAGAAAAACCTGAAATATTAACATTTTAGGAATTTTGACAGTAAGGCCACAATTAAAAGAAAAACCACTTTTGCTCAGTTTGGTGAAGGCCTGAGTTCAGATCCTTACTTGTAAAGTTCTCTTATAACATTGCTATGCATTTCAGTAAGAAATATGTGGTAAGATTATAAGAACACACATTGTGTTACCTTAACAGTACTTTGCTAGAATATATTTCCCTTGTGATAACAAAGTTTATCATTTGTGTTTGTAACAAGCTCTGCATTTTAATAATGAGTAAGAAATTGGTGGCGGGCCTGTGAGCCTGAACTCTCCCTTTCTCAGCCTTTGCAGGGAGAACTGTGTGTTATTTTCAGCTCCCTTGGAGGAAGAGACAGAAATGTAATAAAACAATAAGCCATGTCTGGGATGTTGAATATTGCTGCCTTTTAAACATGAAATTGTTTACCTATTTTTGTTAGCTGGTCTGCTAGCTTGTACTTGCCTAATACTACTGGTAAGACCAGTTTCCTGCTAAAAGACTCTTGATGTTGGCGTCTGTTCAGGAAGGTCCTTCTAACATAATACTTCTCTCACGTCTCATATGGGTAGAGGCTATTACCATGTACAGTAGGAGACAGGGGAAGAGAAGATTACCTGGTTGTAATCCTGTTTAGTCCAGTCAGGCTTTATCCCTTTTACCTTTGCTTAGGAAGCATTGCTTGTATTGTTTTTTTTCTCACCTGCATTCTCTTTTTTTACTTGAGATCTTTTCTCCCTGAAAGACATTGGCTTTAATGAAGCTCATAAATGGTTTAGGAGAGCTTACTTTCTTGGATCTGTTATAAAACCTGCTGAAGTACTCCAGTGAAATCTTTTCACAGAATCATAGAATAATATTGGAAGGGGCCTCATAGGTCATCTAGTCCAACCCCCTGAACTATGCAGGACGCTCACATCCCAATCGCTCATCTACTGTAACCTGCCACCCCTTTGCCTTCACAGAATCAGCCTCCACATCAGATGGCTATCTAGCCTTTGTTTAAGAATTTCCAAAGATGGGGAACCCACCACCTCCCGAGGAAGCCTGTTCCACTGAGAAACCGCTCTTACTGTCAGGAACTTCTTCCGGATGTTTAGATGGAATTTCTTTTGAATTAATTTCATCCCATTGGTTCTGGTCTACCCCTCTGGGGTAAGAGAAAACAATTCTGTTCCATCCTCCATATGGCAGCCTTTTAAATACTTGAAGATGGTTATCAGATCCCCTCTCAGTTGTCTCATCTCCAGGCTAAACAGACCAAGCTCCCCCAACCTTTCTTCATATGTCTTGGTCTCCAAACCCCTCACCATCTTTGTTGCCGTCCTCTGGACACGTTCCAGATTTTGGGAAGCTAGTTTGTGTTGAAGACTCTATGGAGCACCTACTTTGTTCTGAGATTTCTTTAAAATATTTGTATCCTACCTTTCTACCCAATTAGGCCCTCAGGATTGACCTGACCTTCTGAAGAGAGAGTAAACAAAGCATGACACCTTGGCAAAGAAACCTACAAGAGGAGAGGTCGTCTTGACAGTATCTAGACCCCAAAGGCCTTTTTACTACATAGGACACTTTCGCTTTAGTTCCACATTGACAACATTAATACTTTAAATAGAATGTTCTCTATTTATACTTCAGCCCATTGGCCAGGACCCTTGGGTGTTTCGTGGATCTTCACCTACTAGGTTGAAAGTCCCTTTAGAGCTGGTATTTTTACAGTTTTTTTAAAGGACCTGATGCAGATATACCTCTGAAGAGAGTAAGCCATGGCTCCTCTTTCTGTTTGTATGTACAAGAGAAGCAGGAGGATGAACATAAGACATTGTTCAGAATTTCCTTGACTTGCTCCTTCATAAATGTTCAGCTGGTGCTTCCTGTCCCAAACTCTGATCAGTGAGCCTTGACCTAAATTAGGGTGTTCCTTCTATGGTGTTAAATTAGATGACTACCTGTCACATACTTGCAGTTTAATATGCCCCAGAAAACCAGTGCATTAAATAATGTTTTTAACCATAAATAACACAGAATGTGTATACAGAAATTGGTGTCAGTACATATTTATCACTTATCAGTGGTATTTTTTAATGCATTATTACCCCATTTGTGATTGTGATATGTTTACAGGAACCCATTCTAAACAGCACGAGTCAGATATTACCAGGGGTAGTCTAACTGCAGCTCTCCAGATGTCCGTGGACTACAATTCCCATGAGCCCCTGCCAGCAAATGCAGGGGCTCATGGGAATTGTAGTCCATAGACATCTGGAGGGACGCAGTTTGACGACCTCTGCCTTAAACAGTCATTTCTGAAGAGAACTGGGGCCCAACTTTTAATCCACTATTAATTTGATAACTACAGATGTAATGGTTGCAGGACCTTGCTGAGAGAAAGCATGCTGATTCGCATCCTAATTCCTTTTTATACATCTAACCTGAGTGTTGAAATTGACTGGATGTAATGGCAAACAGCTTTTTGGCCAGTCGATTTCAAGAGGAAATGAAAGAAGCAACAAATGAGAACCTTGTGGAGGAAATTCCTTTCCCCCCTCTTCTACTATTTCTTTCTCTGTTTTCTGGCCACTTCCACAGCCTTGCTCCTTTTTCTTCTTTCAGCTCAACAGCCAACCCACCTTTAGCTGTCCCCTGTCTTCAGCTTTCTCCTCCCCAGTTGTATGCGTGGTAGAGAACTTTCAAGGACCTGTGGGGGAGCATATAACTTTGCTTGTATCCCCTTCCCCACATTATTTCCATTTCCCTTCCACCTGGCAACCCCCATATAGAAAGATCCTGCCTTGTCCATCTCCTTTCCCTGCCTCATTTTCTCCTCAGCCATTCACCAGCTTACCTTTCATTTGCCTCCCATCTTCAGCTATATTTACTTTCTTCATTTATACCCCATCTTTCTCCAGTAAAAACCAAAACATCTTACATAATTCTCCTCTTTTCCTTTTTAACCTCACAACAACCTTGTGAGGTAGATTAAATTGAAAGTATGTAACTGGTCCTACGTTACCTTTCATTGCAGACTGATTTGCACCTGTGTCTCCCAAACCATAGTATGAAACTCTTTACAGCTACCCATGCTGGCATTCATAGCGTAGTTATTTTCGAAGAGTAATAAGCAGCCAGGCTTGGGTGAGTCATGTAAATAGACTGGTATCTAGTTGGTCAGTGGTTGCAAAGCAGTCCTGAAAAGGGCCCTGCCCCTGCCTTTTACTGACAGAATCCAAGCCTAGAGTGCTGTGGTTGCCTAGTAATAGACCCTGAGGGTTAAGTTGCTGTTTTATCATTTGGGGTTTTTTAACCGTGCCCCCCCCCTATATTTTTAATAGTTTTGTTTTTTCTGTAACCCCCCCCCCCCCACTTCCTCTTCAGCAGCTGGGGGTACCCTTGCTCAGAGAGCTGCCTCAGCAGCAGTGTTCCCAAGAGCTGCCTTGGTGGCGGCAGAGCCCCTGGAAGCTTCAGCCATGTTGGCTGCTGCCGGAAGCCATCTTTGCATTTACAGATGTTATTGTTTCAGGGGAGTTTCACCACCCCTGTGTTTTTTTTTAATGTTTACATTTTTCTGCACATCTAGGCTGGGGCATTCCTCAATGGTTTTGGAGCAAAATCACCTTTCTTTCATAATTGTGCTAGATCTACAGATTGAGATGTCCACAATTTGCATCTAGTGTTTAGTTCCATTCAGCCATGTCATCAGCGCAGTCCTTATTGCTACTGGCATAATTGCTGTTTTCAAAGGAGGTTTTCTGCTGGGGGGTGTTGTTGTATCACTGGCCGCAACCAAAAGCCTGGTGGAAGAGCTCTTGTTTTGCAGGCCCTGCGGAACTGTGCCAGTCCTCCAGGAAGTCAGTCCACCAGGTAGGGGCTAGGACTGAAAATGTCCTTACCCTGGTTGAGGCCAGACGTACTTCCCTGGGGCCAGGGACCTGTTTGGTACTGTATTTGTATTTACCATCTACTACAGCTGATATGAGTGATGCACATCTAGCTAAAGTATATGCATGTCTAGATCAAATTGATAGAAGTATCTAGACCTTGTGCGACACCAAGTTAGTGTACAGTGCTATATCTTGAATCCTCAGTTTTATAACAGACTGGAGGGGAACCAATATCTCAAACATTTTGTTCATCATGCACTGAAGTAACAATAGGCTTTAGAAGAAAAAAGAGAAAGAAAAACTGACTAGCACATTAATGTTTTTGTAATTTGTTGAATTCATTTGAGCTGTTTTGGATGCAGGTGATAACAGGATACTATTGTTTTAATTAAATAAAATAATTTGTATCACTATGCTCAGTTAGAATTTGAATTATGAGGTTCTGGAAATCTTTTTTTAACTAAAGTTAAGGTCCTTGTATATAGGAAGACTTTCTTTGGTACATATGATTGTTGCACAAAACCTGTTAAATTTGGACTCTGCTGTTACCTTCCTCCTTGAATTACTGAGTGGATTACATTTATGTAAATTAGATGCGGTTTGGAAAGATTATGTCTTCCCCTTCCAAGAATATCTTTAGCTTGTCTATAAGTAATCACTCCTGCATAATGCATAAATTGCTCAAAAATATGAATCAGCTTTCCAACTGTTGCCTTCTCCCAGGATAATCCCACAAGTTTTATACAGGCAGACATGTTTAAATTATATAAGTGTGGAGGACCAGAATGAACTATGGAGAATATGACTAGTGTATTAAAATGTGTCTTTTAGATGTTTTTTTTAATGAACAGTATTGTTTGTTTTGAATCAGTATAGGAAGCAAATGAACAAATACACCCCGCAAGTTCCCAGCTATATATAGGATTCTTCTCTGGCTTCTATCTGTATGGAATATTAACATCTTTGGATTTCTGCAGCTTGCTTGGATAGCAGTACTCCTGTTTTCCGCAATAAAGTCATCCTTTTAGTAAGATGGGGACTCAAATGTTAATACCAGAAAAGGACCCAACAGTCAGATAACAGTTCATTTATATGTGAAAATGATTCTTAAGTTGCATTTTGTGGCAGTAATGGATAGGGAAGTGGGCATTTTTGCCCATATTAGTAGTGAGCATTATTGCCCATAGCCAATTATTATTTCAGTGTATGATGAACAAAATGTTTGGGATTTTTTCTTTTTTCTTTTTGCTTCAGTCACCATTTCTCTCATGCCATCCTTGTTTTCCAATTCTTGACTTCATGATAGGCCTCATCGATCCTTTATGTCTGGAAGTCCTTCTTTCCTGACTGTTTGCCAAAGTTATTCTTTAAATTTCGTACATTGTGCTCTCTGCATGTAGTATAAGATCTCCCCTGTTGCATCTACGTCTCCTCCCTACTGCTCTTGTACTATTTTGAATCTGAATTATGCTTACTATGTGAAAAGAGATTGCCAGCAGCTCTGAATAGGAAGTATGCCCTCTCTGGTTTTAATAACTTTAGAATTTGTTTCTGTCTGTTAGACGGGAAAAGAGCCTCTTGTGGCGCAGAGTGGTAAGGCAGCAGACATGCAGTCTGAAAACTCTGCCCTTGAGGCTGGGAGTTCAATCCCAGTAGCCGGCTCAAGGTTGACTCAGCCTTCCATCCTTCCGGGGTCGGTAAAATGAGTACCCAGCTTGCTGGGGGGTAAAACGGTAATGACTGGGGAAGGCACTGGCAAACCACCCCGTATTGAGTCTGCCAAGAAAACGCTAGAGGGCGTCACCCCACGGGTCAAACATGACTCGGTGCTTTACCTTTACCTTTATTAGACGGGAAAGTCCTTGATAGTTCAGCGTGCTTAGTCAGTGTGCTAGAAAAGCAGAGCCAATTTAGGAAGAATCTCACTTCCTAAAATCAAATGTGCCTATTCTGTAATCAAGCTGAAAGTCAAGTCTGAAAGCTCATAGCAGGAGTCAGCTTTGCAGGGGACTGATTGACTTGCACCCTGTGGCTGTCATGAAGATTTAATGGGTGGAAATGAATGGATAAACATTGTTCATGTAGCATTTTTACAATTGAAAAGAATGGATAATCCACTTGAAGGGGCAACATGGTGGGTGGGTGATCCAGTGGTTTGTCGGTATTAATGTCTATTCTTTCCATTGAAAAGCAGGGCATAGTCTGAAATTGAAGGATTGGTCATGAGCTCTCTCTTGTCACCATTACAGGTCCAGCATGCAGAGGGGCAGTGGAAGTCTCAAGGCAGCCAGAGGAGCCAAGCTGCCTCACAAAATACTTCAGTGCTGTGTGGTGTAAGATCTCAAAGAAAAAACATAAGAAATGGGAAGGCGATGCTGTTCTTATTGTGAAGGGGAAATCCGTGATATTGAAAGACATGGAAGGCAACGACATTGGAAGAGGTAACCTCTGTTGACATGCATGGAGGATAAGCACCGGCCTCAAAACAATGCATTTTTGAATAGAATCAAGGTTTTGTATGAAATGTAGCCTGTACTGTAAAGCCCATCTACATTTTTAACAGTACCCTTGCTGGTGACTGGCTGAACAAAAGGGTCTCTGTCTGCTATTGATCGAGTTACTCAGGTCCTAGAGAAAAGAGAAGTCCTGCAGACAGGGAGACCAGGTCTCCTGCTTGGGCAGAATAACTCCCAACTGGGGGTGGGGGTGGGGAATGCCAAATGAAATGGGGGCAGTGATGGGTGTTGTGGCAATGACCTCTGGCAGAACCTGGGAGTGATGTGATTTTAACAAGTGATGTTCTGGCATTTGACCAAAACTATGTTGCTTCAGGACAATAACATCACTTCCAGTTCATGCCAGAAGTGATATTGTATCTTTGGCAAAAATAGCAAAAAGTTAGGTCCTGTCCCCGCAGTCTTGCACCACAATCTTTGCACACTACATGCAGAAGGACTTGGCAGAAGTAGTAGAGTCAAGTGACCAGAGAAGGAACAAATTCAAGGTAAGTAAATTGATCCTTAGGAAACGTGTAAAGTTCCAAACAATGGAGACTAGAAAAGCCAGTTAGAAAAGTCTTTATAGGAATGGGGAGAGAGAACATACCAAGGCACCAGAAGCTGCATTTGATTTGAAACTGTGAGCCAAATGTTGAAGCAACCAGCTACAAGAAATTTTAATGCCTCGATTGTTTGTTTTTTCCAACCCATCTGGCTGATTGCTTTCCCTGTATTTCTGATGGTTCTGCAGAGGGAATGCACAGAAAGCAGCTGTTTCCCAAAGATACACAAGTCAAAGTGAGAATGAACACGTGGGTCGTGGGCAAGCCTAGTAATGAAATCCTATGGATTCCTAAGGATTATTTTGTGTTGCTAGTTCTGTCTTATAAAGGTGTGACTGTAGGTAGAGCACACTCCGGACACTTTACATTCATTTCAACACCGAATCTGACTCCATCTCTTTCATGACACTTTCACTTGAACTCAGTGCAAATGGGTAGAAAGAAAGAAGTAACAGTATTGTAGACTTGAAAGTTTATTCATGGGAATGGGCTCACGTGCTTCTTCGAACCACCAGTTAAGATCTGCCTCATAAGCCCTGCTGCCTGTGCCTCTGCCTTCTTGGGTGAGGTAGATGGTAACCAGAGACAACAGGGCTTTTCCTGTAGTGGCACCTCACTTGTGGAATGACCTTCCTCTTGAGGCACGTCCAGCACCTATGTTGCCCTCTTTTAGCTGCCAGACTGAAATGTTTCGGTTCATTCAGGTTTATAATTAAGGGGTTGATCTTTTAAGGCTATTTTAATGTGATCACTGTTATTTTAAGGTCTGTTTGTATGGTCTGCATGTTTATGCTGGGCTGGGATTTTAATCCTGAATTTTAATGTTTTGGTTTTATTATTCTTGTCTTTTATGAGCTACCTCAAGCAGGGTCCTGGAAAGGTGGCATTAAAGCTTTCTAAATAAATAAATTCAAAGTTCCATACATTCAATGTACCACTTTTTTCATCAGCATAAACCAAACCAGAGGGCTAAACTGCTTGTTATACAAAGAGTCAGACAGTTGGACAGACACTGTTCCTCAGTGGGACAGGCTTCCTCGAGAGGTAGTGGGTTCTCCTTTGGAAGTTTTTAAGCAGCGTCTAGATAGCCATCTGACAGAAATGCTGATTCTGTGAACTTAGACAGATTGTAAGTGGGTGGGCAGAAGGGATTGTGCCCGTGCTTGGCTTTCGTGGCCCTTTCTTGCATGCCCAGGGAAATGCCAATTGCCACTTTGGGATTAGGAGGTGAATTTCCTCCTGACCAGTGGCCAGGGATTCTAGGTTGTTGTTTTTTTTTGTTGGGGGGAGGGGATCATCTGGGCATGGAATTGAGGTCACTGTGGTGGGCAGGTAGTTGTGAATTTCCTACATTCAGCAGGAGCTTGGACTAGATGACCCCGTAGATCCCTTCTAACTCTATGATTCTATGATTGATCTCCAGGTTTATTATTTTACATTAAGCACAGTCACAGGAGGGCTGCTTATTGGCATCTTTAGTTAATCCCATCCCCATCAAGTCACAGCTGATTTATGGTGCCCTTTCATGGGGGTTTCAAGTCTAGAGACGTTCAGAAGTGGCTTACCATTGTGCCTTCTTTTGCATAGCAACCCTGGACCCTAGCCTCCTATCGGAATACTAGCCAAGACCGACCCTGTTTAGCTTGCAAGATCTGATGAGATTGGCCTAGCTTGGGCTGCACAGGTGATTGTGCCAGCACTCAACTCCTTAGTGCTTTTACAGTGTAAATGTCTGGTCTCTGCCTTGAGAATTTTACTCTAAATCAGGGGTAGTCAAACTGGGGCCCTCCAGATGTCCATGGATTACAATTCCCATGATCCCCTGCTAGCAAATGCTGGCAGGGGATCATGGGAATTGTAGTCCATGGACATCTGGAGGGCCGCAGTCTGACTACCCCTGCTCTAAATTTTAACATAAGGGAAATAATAAAGGCAAAGGGAAAATGAGAACAGAAGTTGTATTCTTTTCTGTTATTGTTGTTCAGGCTCTCTTCAGCAATCAACACCTACCCACACATGTAATATAAAAATATAAAACTGGTGTCATCATACATTTTTCACTCCTCATAGGTGCTGGATACAAAGCCAAAGACCTGGAAAACCTTGATGAAGGTCAGACTCTCAAGATTGGAGGCAAGGAAATTGAAGTGCTGGGTGTCATTGAGGAAGAAGATTTCCAAAGTGGCAAATGTTTTCACTCTGGCGGGGAAGTTCTAGTGGATACGTTGAATTTCTCGCAATCTACTGTGAAGCCGTTCTGTAACCCCCTAAAAAATGTCAGCAAAACCAGCAATCAAGGAAATATGCTCAAAGGCTCCCAGAACTATAAACCTCGTCATGACCCATGTGCACCAAGTGAGCACTTTTAACGTTTCTTTGCTTAACTTGCGTCTACTTCTGTTTTAACCTCTGCTAAAGAAACTGAATGGGTAACCGAGATTTAAAAGGGTGTCTTCTTGTCCTTCACTTTTCAATGGATCAAATAGAACATTATTACTAGAGCAATACCAGCTAAATTTACATGATGTCACATGCTGGGTTTGGAAAAGCAAATCGCTAGCAACAAATAAACATTTTGCCGCTAGTGTAATTGGAAAAGATAACATTTTATTTGCCCCAGAAATCCTGCAGTAGCTCTTGGAAATATTCATTGCTTGAGCCAAGCTGTTCTCAAAGGAAATTCATTCAAATCAAGTAGTGCTGGGATAGATAATGTGGTGTAGTAGCTAGAATGTTTGACTAGGACTAGAAAGTGGATTTCAAACTCCTTCTCAACCATGAAGCTCACTGGGTGACTTCTAGCCAAGTCACTAACTTTTGATCTAACCTACCTCTCAGGGTTGTTGTGAAGGCATATACACCACATTGAACTGATGGGAGGTAGGACAGATTCCTAGATTATGGAAAGTTAATATTTTCAGTGGGGTGGGGATGGAAACATCCTGGAAATGTATGCAAACAAGCTGTAAGATGCTGCTGAGTGACTCTGAACAACATGTTGGGAAAGAAGTTGAGAATCCATCCCATCATCCAGGGAAAACTCAGCTCCAGTTAACCTTCACATGTGCATTTAACTGATCACATGTAACTGGTTTAGTGTTTAGCCACAGTTCTATTAAAAGAGGAAAACAAGAGAAGAAGAAGAAGAGTTGGTTCTTATATACCGTTTTTCTCCACCCAAAGGAGTCTCAAAGCGGCTTACATTCGCCTTCCCTTTCCTCTCCCCACAACAGACACCCTGTGAGGTGGCTGACACTGAGAGAGCCCTGATATCGGTCAGAGCAGTTTTATCAATGCTGTGGTGAGCCGTACTCCCCCACATGCTGCATGTGGGGGAGCGCAGAATCGAATCCAGCATGCCAGATTAGAAGTCTGCACTCCTAACCACTACACCAAACAGGCTCTCAGTTTGCACTTGAGCTAAAAAACATTGCCTGTATCATATAAACCTTATTATCCGGCATTTAATATTAAAACCAATAGTATAGTAAAAGTGATTTGGATAACATTGTAGTAGGTCCCCCAACATTACTTTGGTTTACTGAGTCCTGAAGCAAAACACAAAATATTTCATAGCTGTCAGTAGAATTTAGCAAACAGGAAATCAACCCCTCCCCCCCGATCAGAAGCTAAATAGCTTTTACTTGTTAAGCAATAATTTTGTATTCATAATACCTATGTTTGAAATTTAAGATTGCTTAGTTATGCCACGCCCAACCCTCAATCACCAGAAGATGTTCAATAAAGTGGATTGGTCTATTGTGGATGTGGTTGTAGATCCTCACGTTGTAAATCATCTTCGGCCGCACCAGCGGGAAGGAGTGATATTTCTTTATGAATGTGTGATGGGAATGAGGTAAGAGGGCGAGAATTTGACTTCAGTTATATACACTTTTTTTCACGGCTTAGTTATAAATTAATTTGAGAGTTTAAAAGTTGAAATTTACCCTGGCAGTACTCTACAGCAATGCATTTAAAAAAAATATATGCCTTTTTTTTCAAATCTTGAAATATTAGAGTCTAAGAGCTTCTCTGTACATGAAGGTTGCCATGAACCTCCGGGCAGCAAGGCCTCAGGTCTTTAGCTGGAACATTTCCCGGCTCTTGCCAATGGCAGTGTTATAGAATCATAGAATCATAGAGTTGGAAGGGGCCATACGGGCCATCTAGTCCAACCCCCTGCTCAACGCAGGATCAGCCCTAAGCATCCTAAAGCACCCAAGAAAAGTGTGTATCCAGCCTTTGCTTGAAGACTGCCAGTGAGGGGGAGCTCACCACCTCCTTAGGCAGCCTATTCCACTGCTGAACTACTCTGACTGTGAACATTTTTTTTCCTGATATCTAGCCTATATCGTTGTAGTAGGCACATTTATGTGGTAGGCACATTTCTTCTGTTGCTGCTGTTGCTGCTGTACATGAAGGGATGACATTGTCCGCTCACAATCATGAGGCAGGTATAAAGAACTTTCCAAAGCTCCAGGGAGGATATTGACATTTTATAGAGAACTCAGATTGGAATCAGATTCCCCAGCCTCTGGCCTGTGTAATAGCCATGTGTGAGATGTGGGTTCTCCTCAGTTCCTGGACAGGCATTATCCAGTGTGGATTAAGACTGTGGCATGTGTGGAGAAGGGGTTCTACCAGTCCTTGTACCTGTAATGGTTCTGGGGGTATGCTACTAAGCTTTCATGGGTGGGTTTCCCCAACAGATCAAATAGCACCCCCTGAAATCATTTCATGTCAGAAAAGTGATATGGGGGTGGGGGGTGGGGGAAGGCTGTAATACCTTGTTGACACGGTTGCTGTCCAGGTTGGACAGTTCTTGCCAGGAGACTGAGGAGAACCCTCAGCTGTGACTGTTACATATAAAAGTGGATGGGGGTCACTGAGCTCAGCCTGTGGCTTTCCATAATGGGTAAATCAGATGATACCATTTGAGGAAGCATCCCTGCAGTGGGCATCATGTGTAGTTCTGCTCTTTGTCCTTGTAATGGTCGGATGTTTTGCCGAAATCTGGAGAAGTCTGACAGAAATGAAGGCATGGCTGTAGTCTGTGCTGTGCAGGAATTCCACAAAGGTCCCTCCTGCTTCTAAGACCCAAGTTCCCCAGTCGCAGGTCTGAAGGCACATGATAGAGTAACCAGGCTGGTTTAACTGGTCTAGGTTGGGAGACCACCCAGAAACTCCATGGCTGTCAGCTGACACTTTATATTCCGTCACAGCCATTTTATAAGGGTTGCCTGGATGCAACTTCTGATTTTGTGTTTGTAACTGTATAGGTTGGGAATAAACTGGACAAAAGATGTTTACACCATTTCAGTAAGTTGCTGTTTGGCATCCAAGAGGCTAGCACTGTGCAGATCTCACTATAAATGTGGAGGCTCTGGAATAGGAGAACATTCCAACTTGTTTTCAGGTAGTTTGACAGGCTTGGTTGGGCAATTTTTAAAGATGATCTGTATGCGTATCGCTGCCCTGCCTAAATAACCAAAGGGCTGAAGATTTGGGGAAATTAGAAAGGCTCATCAAGATGCATTCAATGTTCAAGTGGTTTCACTGCAGAGTCAGCAGTTAAAAGTAAAAGTGCTTATGGAATTTTTGAAATCTATTTCTAATTTTCAGATTGGTGTTCTTAATTCCCCCCCCTGTTTTCTATTGTAATTAAAAACAAAAAAATTACACATCACTGGAGCCCACTTCCTCTGTTGCCCTACAGGCTTAGTCCCTTAGTCTATAATGAAATTGGTAATGATCAGTTGATTGAATGGCTGGCTTCCTCCTTTTACATCCATGCCCAGTTCTCTGAAGAAGCATCTCCACAGTCAGGGGTTCTTGCACAATCAAAAATGTTGATAAAAGCTGCTCTAAACAAATAAAATATGAAACGTGGTCTGAAAAATAGGAAGCACACTTGATTAAACATTTGTTGGTCAAGTCAGTCCTTTATTAGAGTCATAGACCAGCAAAATAATCAGGTTATGCTTAAAAATTGCCTTAAACAAAATAAATAGAAGTCTTAAAAAAGCAATCAAAATTTTGCTGAGTAAATGTTTACAAACACACGCTGATTGTGCTGTCCTAACTGCTGTTGACTGGCTCCCTAATCAACCTCCTTTTATGTGAATTCTGCTAGCATTTGATCATTCCTCAATACCAAATATGCTAATGAGAATGAGACATTTCCTTTGCTGCATTCCAAATATTCCCTGTCAATCTTCAGAAATTAGTACCTCGTCCTTTGATTACTACTTGTGTGTGTCCCCAAGGAAGAACTTTGAACCTGGTGACGATAATGGAATTAAGCATTTTCTTTACAGTTGATTTAGGCTTGAGTTTTCATTTTAAATTCCCTAACCTAAGAGCCACTCATAGAGATAAAATGAATTTGAAGCATATAGTTTATGAAGTTCCAGTGGAGGACATCTTCTTTCTACTACTATCCAAATTTTCCTAGGCTAGGCAGGTTACTGTTTTGGGTAAACTCAATACTGGTGAGCCTTTGACAGATCAGGAACTTGACATTTCAATTGGCTGGGTATAATTTTTCAGAAATAGGGTCATGGAATATTTATTTATTTGTTATTGAACACTTCCAGGTCTTCAGAAACAGCCTTAAACTCTACTAGAATCAAAAGGGGGTAATTTGACTCTTCTACTGCTTATGTGTATGTTTCAAAACTTATCAGTCAACAGGTAGGGTTATGATCCAGGTTGATGGAATAGGGCCAAGAGGAAATTCCACGAAATACATTTCGAAGAATTCTTTGAAGCACACCCCCAGAACATCTCCCCACAGATGAGAACGAAATGAGGATTTTCAAGGAGACTTAAAGCGTCTTGCTAAACCAGACCCAAAGTTTCATGTAATTCAGTATCTCATTTGTGTCCAGAGGCAAACCTGGATAGAGTCTGTGAGCCTGCAGCCAGCATGCACGTACTGCTTTGATATTTTCCTCCAGTTTGAGTCTCTTCCTCTAGTCAAAATGCTGATCATTTTGTGCAGGTTGCAGCAGGGCCTGTCACCACAACCGTAATCCCCTCACCTTCCATTCATTGGTTCACCTACTAAGCAGACGGTCCAAATTAGTCTGTAGAACTATTTTGGCCAGATGGCACTGCACTGATATTGGTAAATGTGAGTCTTTCTTTTTAACCTTTGTACCTTTTCCTGCATTTATCCCATTACCTTTGATGAGGTTTACCTCATTGGTTTTGCAGGAAATATGAGTATTTGTAAACCTAAGTGGATTTATATATATAATTTTAACACTATGGCGGTCAGATATTTGTTTCTTTAAGACGTGTGAAAATATAATTATCACTTTGTAGAGTGAATGGTAGATTTGGAGCTATTCTCGCCGATGAAATGGGCTTAGGAAAAACGCTGCAGTGTATTTCGCTCATCTGGACTCTCCTTCGTCAAGGGCCATATGGATGCAAGCCTATAATAAAACAAGTCCTGGTCGTCACTCCAGGGAGCCTGGTGAAGAACTGGGGGAAAGAATTTCAAAAGTGGTTGGGAAACGAAAGAATCAAGGTGTTTTTGGTTGATCAGGTGAGATACTGAGGGATGATGTTCACATTCTGCCAAAGAGATTTCCTTTGATATTTGGTGCATTGTAGTTTTATTCTTATCTTTTGACACCCTTGACAACTTAAAAAAAAGTTCTAGCCCAGTTTGTTAGCAGCTTTGGCTTTACCATTTGTTCTTATTGTCCTGGGCATTTCTTTTTTGCTATATCAACATGTGGGTTAATACAGTCTGGACATATCCCTCTATGACTAGCCAAACCCTGTTTACTCCAAGATATTATCAGTGAGATTACAATAAAGTTAATGGAACTACTCCAGGACTACTCCAAAAGCACAACAACTGGGTTTTGTATTTCAAATTTTGGTTCGGATTGTATGCAGGAGATGAAAGCACTCTGACTATTCCTGAGGAATAAGGAGCTTCTAAACCTTTGCAAATCAGGATTTTGAGATTTAGGTCCCCTTCACCACTACCACCACCACTTCATGACTAATACGGCTTAGGGAAGGGGTATGAGAATGGGCACAGGTGCAGGAGTTGTGCTTCCTGCTGTAGTCCTGCTTCTGTCCATTCTCTTAGTCTCCTCCCAAAATATTGATGGGTTACTTCAGTCAGTGGAAGAAGGGAGGAAAGTAAAATTGCAATAGTGCCCCTGCTGGGAAGAACTTACAGAATACATAGCATATTTGGCCTCTATTATGTGCAGTGTAGAGCCTCTTGTGGCGCAGAGTGGTAAGGCAGCCGTCTGGAAGCTTTGCCCATGAGGCTGGGAGTTCAATCCCAGCAGCCGGCTCAAGGTTGACTCAGCCTTCCATCCTTCCGAGGTCGGTAAAATGAGTACCCAGCTTGCTGGGGGGTAAACGGTAATGACTGGGGAAGGCACTGGCAAACCACCCCGTATTGAGTCTGCCATGAAAACGCTAGAGGGCGTCACCCCAAGGGTCAGACATGACTCGGTGCTTGCACAGGGGATACCTTTACCTTTTATGTGCAGTGTATGTGAATGTCTATAAGAGTGGACATATCTGTGTGTGTTCTCACACGTCTCTATGCATGCATACACAGTGTGCTCAACTGCCCCACCCTACATGTGCCACAAAGTTTGATAGTTCTCCTTATTATGTTTAGGACCACAAGGTGGAAGAGTTCAACAGTTCCCCTCTTTATCCGGTCCTGGTCATTAGTTATGAGATGCTTCTGCGCTCCTTGGACCAAATTCAGAAGACAGAGTTTGGCCTCGTAATCTGTGATGAGGGGCACCGTTTGAAAAACACCTCAATTAAGACCACCACTGCCATTACCAGCCTACCTTGTGAAAGAAGAATTATTCTTACAGGTGAATTTTTGAGGCTGAGATAAGTCTGTAGCAATTTTCACTCTCTTGATTCTGCTAATCCTTTTTCCCATTGCTTTTGCTCTGCCCCATAAAATGTTCGTTGATATTGAATTACTCTTCCTTGGATATCAGAGGGGAAACATAGCCTATTTAGGCCTTTGCTGCACCTGTAGAATGTTGATGATATGCTGCCATACATCCATTGTCCTGCCAGTGCTGGTAGCTCTGTCGGCCTTGGAGGAATGCCTGAATAACTCTGACTGTTGGGTATGCCAGAGCTATTTCCTATGCAATCCAAGGAAGAATAACATGCAGCTGATAAAGTGGATCATGACTAGTGAAATTTATTATTTTAGGGAGGGGTCAGAGGTCATGGCTACATAATAGAGCTTTGTATGCCGAAGGTCCTGGAGTCCATCCTTGGCATTTCCTATTTCCTATTTCCTTTTCCTATTTTATCCTGGCCTGTTTGTGTTGTAGGTTTTCTTTTCCAGGCCCACCTCCAGTTTTTTTTTCCTAGCTTTTTATTTAGATGCTGGCTTTAATACAAGACTGTCCTGGACAGTCTGCCACTGGGTCACTGCCTTCCCAGGAGATGTGATATATGACCCGTTGAGTGGGAGGTTGTTTAAAATGAATGAACTAGCAAGCCTGAAATCAGGCATAGGTTAGCTACCCCAGTTGTTTAGACACGGTTCGTAGCATTGGAGTATGGCTTTTTCGTGACACATGTTTAATGATGAATTTATTTGACAGACAAAGTCTGCTTGGAAAAGTTGTCAGGCTTTTCTGAATGGCTATTGATGCGTTCAGATTTTGTGATTATCTTGTGTTGCAACAAATAAAAAATAACCTAATTCAGAAAAGGGTACTTTTGCCAGAGGATGTAAATTCATACTAGATTATCTTTATGTTTTTTAAGGTACTCCAGTACAAAATGACCTGCAAGAATTCTATGCATTAATAGACTTTGTAAATCCTGGAATTCTTGGACCATTGTCTGGATACAGAAAAGTATACGAGGAGCCTATTCTCCGATCAAGAGAGCCTTCGGCAACGACGGTATAATGTCATCACTAAAATCTGACGTGGCATGTTCTGCCACGCAGGACATGAGTTTTTAAGCTGTGCAGGGCTTGTCATTTCCAGATGCAGATTCTAAATTTCATTAATGCTATTTCCTGCCACTGTCTTAAGAACTGGGAACTAACCAGATTATTGAATGGCAAAAATGTCATGTTTCTGTCCAATTCTGAAGAATGAAGCTGAATATACTGTTATATAAATTGAGAAATGCCTTGAAGTGGAAAAAAATCCATTAGTTAGGAATGTCAAGTCTACATTTGTATTTTACGGATAGCCTTGTATAAGTCACTTTATCTTCATTCTTCCCATACCCCAAACCTATGTACCAGATATAAATAAGTTACACTGAACACTGCCATATAGATCTTAAGGATTAGTAAGTGCTGACTAGCTGCTTCTGTGCGTGTTTTTGTGTTTGTAAACCCAAAAAGCTTTGAGGATAGTGGTTGGATGCAACAACCCACTCACAGGACGGAATGTGAAATAGGACTGAGGAGGCAAAGTGAGGGTCTAGAGCAGGAAAAACATCTACTGTATGGATCAAGTGCTCCACTCAAAATCAGCAGAATTCACTATGCCTCTTAGAAGTGCCCTTCCATCTTCAGAACTTTGTGGATGCATACCAGCTGGATTTTCAAAATAATTCGGCACAAATGGTTCTGTCCACCTTTAACTCTTCTGTGATGGTTGCCACAAGCTGACAGTAGCTACAAAATGCATTTCATTGATTTGGGGCATGTGTGTGTGTGTGTGTGTGTGTGTGTGTATGAGAGAAGACCCTCTATGTACAACATTACCCTCAGAGGGTCTTTGTCTCTGAGAATGGACCACCCGCTCTCAGGAATACAGGACTAATTTTGTGTAGACTGCAACAGTGTTCTCAGACATTCCATAGGAGTACATGACTCCTATTCCTTTTGCACATGGAAAAGGAAAGACACACCACTGGGGTAGGGCCAAAACATGCTTCTTGTCCCTGGTGATCCAAGTATCTTAACTAGTTTGCATTTCTCCCTCATTGTTGCGAAGTGAATTAACAAAACTAGCTTTTAGAGAGGGAGAGGAAGAAAGATGTAGCACATTTCATTTGCACCTGCTTGCATGGCCTAATTTGACCCCTTGTTCTCCAGGAGGAAATTGAACTAGGTGAGAGAAGGGCAGCAGAGCTCACCCGCCTGACTGGACTCTTCATTCTCAGAAGAACCCAAGGGACCGTTGACAAATTTCTCCCTCCTAAGGAGGAAAGCATTCTTTTCTGCCGTCCAACAGCCCTGCAGCTTGAGCTCTATCGGAGGCTGCTACGTTCTCAGGCGGTCAGATCTTGCCTACAAGGGACTCTAGAGAACAGCTCCCAATTAATATGTATTGGAGCCCTGAAAAAACTTTGCAACCACCCCTGGCTTCTCTTCAAAACAATGAAGGTTTGTATTTATTGGTCCTTTGAAGATTTATAGACAATGTTTTGGGAAAGGAATGTTATGCTTTCTAATTCCACCCCCCCCACACACACACACACACAATCCAGATCAGTTAAGTCCTTCCAAATCCATGTTATTCTGCAGCAGCCATCATAACCAAATAGCCAAAGGGATCTATGTAAAAACTCTTGACTGCAATCAGCAGTATAACAGTATAAATGACCACAGAAATACATAGAACATGCCATGTTGTGCAGTAAATATACTGAAGAGTATATATAAATATAATCATGGCAGTGCAATAAGTATATTGTAGAGCAAATGGCATATGGAAGAATGGATATGCATATATTGAATGTAACTGACAAGTCCCCCAGGCTCTTGACACATTTTACACAGGTAACTCCCTCAGATACCCATGCTCAATCATTTGTCTTTCCATCTTATGAAGAGAGTATTAGTGATATTCACTTTAGACATGTGATCAAACTGGATTCAAGGTTTGAGGCATCCATCCAGTAGTTTTCTTTGACAAAGAATGAAAGCCAGTGTAACAATACAGTCTTGTGGGACAGAAGCTTTTATGAGCTTTTTTTTGGGGGGGGGGGGGGTATTACGGTAGCTGGTAAGTTGGAGAAAAAAATGTCCTGCCCCTTTGACAGAGGTTAATGGAACATTATCAGGTGCTGTGCTATGAAAAGCTTCAGCTGCCTTTTTCTACCCACTGGGCCTTTGTTAAGGGGACAAGACATTTTTTTCTCTAGGTTGTCGCCAACCCTTTGTTGGATCCAAGAAATGACTAAAGAACGGAGCGGCACCGTTTGAAAGCTTCAGGAAGCTCAGCTTTGGGAATGGTTCAAATGTCCGTCCTTGGTGTTGCCCTTTCACCCCTACTCCCTCCCACCTCTGTTTCTTCTCAGAGTCTTGAATAAAAGACACCCTGAAATGTCACTACTAGTTTATCATGTCCTTTACAAAGGAGTGTCTTCTCACTGTGTTATACTGTCAGTCTCCCGTATGGTACTTGAGGGAGCCATGATACTCTCCAGTGTGGTTTCTGCCACCCTTCCTCTCTCAGATCATCTCTTCTCCAAAGTAAGATGACCAGATTTTAACATTGGTAAAGCGGGAAATCATTGATGGGGGGGGGGGGGGTCCTTGATAAAAAATTAGGTCTATATGGAGCAGCAAAAAGTTTCATAGAACACATAGAACGCAAAAATAGTATTGTAATATATATATTTTAAATTTCAACATAAGTACAATTTGCCAGGTACCCCCAGATGTCCCTCCAAAAGTGGGACAATCTAGTCACCTCACTCCAAAGCCAATAGCCTGTTCAGGCTCCCCCCCTCCCACTTCACGAGCAGGAGCTGCTTCCAGAAATTACTACTTCTTTGTCTGTAGGGAGCCCTCTTTTAGAAATAGCTCCTTCCATTATAGGAGGATGTTTGTCCTGGAAAGCTGAAATCAGGCCCTAAGAGTTCATGGCTCCTGGCACTGTCATCCAGGGGTTTACGCTCCCTGAATGTAGACGTTTCTTTTAGTCACCATGGCTGGTAGCCATTGATGGACCAACCCTTGATAAAATTGTCTAAGCCTCCCTTAAAGGCAAAGAATGTCTGTCCTTTATATTGTTTGCAATTGAAGAAATGTTGTGAGTGCACCAAGCTGCATTGGTCTGTCAAGATCAGCACTGTCTCAACTGGCAGTGCCCCCCCCCCAGGGTCTCAGGAAATGGTTTTCCATATCACCTACCACCAGCTCCTTTTAACTGGTGATGCTCTGTTACTGAGTCAACCTTTCTTTCTCACTGATTTTCCTGTCAAGGAGCCCTTGCATATGAAGTGATTTACGTGGACTCAGACCATTGCTCCATATGAGTTAGGTTTCGGTTTGGGGTTGTTCCAAGCCCCTGATCCCTGCGATCCTTGGCTGTAGATACCAGATGCCAACTCTTTGTTTTATTTCTCAGTTGGTACATAATGGCAAAATTTGGTTTGCTATAATATATTACTTTGCCCTGTGTACAGGACAGGAAGGATGGAGTTCATTTGAACAAGTCTGAAGTTCATTTTTAAGTTTGCCCAGATATCTTAGCCATGCCTTTGTGCCTTGCTCTTTCTCCATTACTGCCAGAAAGGGGCACACCTGTTGACTTTTGTCCATCATCCAGCTATTTAAAGGCAAGGACCCTCCCTTTGAATCTGCATTTGGTTGGTTGGTTTTATATTAGAGACTGAGACTTTATTTTCACCTGATTTTAGAACATGGGTTGCTATAGGGTGGTGCCTAAACTGCCTCACAGAAATACAAATGCCAGTGTAAGACACCTTCAAGTGGTTCTTTCCTTAAACCTTTTGCTGTGTTCATAGTTTCTGTCTGTATTGCTATTCTCAAGGCAGGCTTGGTTAAATCATTTACAGCTCCTAGGCATATTTTTAGGAAAGGCTTATGGCTATTGCATTTTGCACCTTTTAAAATTTTAATATGAGCCACCCAACTTTTCCAAAACCCTTGCTTTTAATAGGAGAAAGAATGTAACCCAAGTTGTGATGAACAAGAAAAACTGAATCTCTATGAGGGTCTGCTGGACATTTTTTCTCAAGAATATCCCCTGGCATCTTTCTTGGAGACAGACTCAGGAAAATTGCAGGTGCTGACACAGCTGTTGGCTGCCATTCGCGAACAAAGCCCTTCAGAAAGGTAGGAGAGAGATTTTCTCAGCTTCCCTGGAAATGCGTCTGACTCTTTAGGCTTGAGACAACTTCCTTTCAGCTTATCATTCAGGCATTCCTGAGTGCCAGTGTCCAGGTTGCATGGCAGAGGAGGGATGAATCTATTCTGTGTTTGGAAACATTGGGGAAGCAACGTGCCCAAGCACAGGGACAGTTACGATTTGTGCGTGCAGTTCACTTGTGTTTAGACACTGCACTCATGTGAGGTGACTACATTGTACATGGGGCCAACATCTACAGTTATGCCCTTTGGGTAGAAACCAGCCTAGGCAAAGAGCAAGGCCAATGTACTTGGTTGCAAGGAGAGGGCTAGACAAGCTTCTGGTTTATAGACAAGCTTCTGGTATACATGGCAACAGTCACCAGATCAGTCACAATCTTCTGGTCTAATCCTGTCCATGGGGCTATTCACTCTGTGCCCTATAGTAAAGGTCAACAACGTTATAGTCCATTCTTGTTTAAAAACAGTTCTTGTATTCTCTTTAGTTTTAAAGTTGAATGAGTTTTTATATATATAAAAGGGTAGGTGATTGCCAGATGTTTTGTGACTCCTTTTGGTAGTAAGAAACAGGGCACAAACAATCAGATCCTCTTCTTCATCAGTCAGTTGTTTCTCTTGATGAAACTTGCTTGGAAAGCAGAGATGTAATGTTGTGCAGCTTCTTTGTGTTGGTGGTGGTGGTGATGGTGATGGTGATTGTACCACAAGTTGATTTTTCAGTGTAGATTTGGCCAACTCCAGGCACACCTCTTGATGCACTTTAGAGGGATAGTAAACATGGTGGACCCTCATCCACCAGTAACAAGTCATTTGTATTCTGGTTTGATAGAGTCGTTGTGGTATCGAATTACACCCAGATGCTAAATGTGTTGCAAGAGGTTTGCAAATGTCACGGATATTCCTACACAAGACTTGATGGCAACACTCCTGTCTCCCAGCGACAACAGATCGTTGATAGTTTTAATAGCAAATTTTGTCCAGCATTTGTCTTTCTGCTGAGTTCGAAGGCAGGTGGTGTGGGCCTGAACCTTGTTGGAGCATCCCATCTAATTCTATATGATATTGACTGGAATCCAGCCACTGATATTCAGGTATGTTCCAAATGCTTATCTGGACAGAAATGCCTTTTGTATAAGCCAGTGGTCCCCAACCTTTTTATCACCAGGGACCAGTCAACACTTGACAATTTTACTGAGGCCCGGGGGGGGGGGGGGTAGTGTTTTGTCGAGGAATGTTGCTGCCTGAGCCCCTGCTCGACTTGCTTTCCTGCTGGTGCCCCTGACTTCCCGCTGCCCGCTGGGGAGCACTGCCAGCAGCAGCTGAACAGTGCCATGCTGAGGGGGAGCCCCAGGCATGGCAGAGAGCACCAAAGGTGAGCCAGTGGCAGGGCAGCCCCCGAGGCAGCAGCTGGGGAGGAGGATGAGGAGGAGCCGCAGCCTGGTACCAACTGATACACGGACCGCTACTGGTCCCCGGACCGGGGGTTGGGAACCACTGGTATAAGCCATCCTTAATGTGCAGCAGTGATGCCTTAACATTACCAATCCTTTTTCAAAGCTCTGTTCTGGTCTGAGGTTCCCATTTGACATGCAGGTTTTTGTCATGGGTAAGCTGCATGCTGTGCTCAAGATTAATACACTTGCATCTAGCTTGCTCTGTTGCAAGAGTTCTCTTATATGCTTCAATGAAATTGCAAATATGATGCTCAGTTTCTACTTTAAAGAGGCAACAGCTGTTCAAAGGGAGTTTTTGAAGAACAAGTGCATTATACTGGATGAAATGGCCAACTGTGGTTTGCCTCCAAACATGGAGAGTGGGAGGGAATCCTGATACACAATGGGAGGATGGAGCATGCAAGCACAAGGCTCAGACTGTCAGGTTGGCTATCATATCTCTTCAGATCAGGTGTCCCCATCTTCTGAGTGTGTGGGCACCTTTGGAATTCTGACACTGATTGATGGGCACAGCCACAAAATGGCTGCCAGAGGAGTCAATGCCGATGGCAAAATGGCTGCCCTGGAAGGCGGACTCAGCAACAAATATCAGGGTTATGCAGAGTCTTAATAGGTTGCCTTTTACAAATGAAAATCATGTTTAGAAGTATTTTTTCACACATATACGGTCTGCCTTCAGTCACATAGTAAACATCCTGGTGCTGTGATGGTAGTTGCTGCCGAAGCAATTTTTAAAAATCTGCATAGCCAATCAGAAGTCAAGAAAGCTGTCAATGGGCTCATGGCATCCACAGGGACCACAGGCTATGTTGTATCTTAAATTGCTTTTTTAAAGCCACTTTAGTTTCATAATATAAACTAAGAGAAATACATTTGAACCTTGCCACATTTCACAAAGCTCATAGTGTTAGTGTATGACCAGGGCCTCTGCAGCTGCTTCACCATGCATCAGGTTTGATACTAGGCAGAGTTAGAGGATGTCCTGACACTGAAATGCTGCTTGCAGAGTTCTTTGTGCTGTTTGGGTTCTCCCTCTCTCTCTCTCTTGTAAGATCTAAACACCTAGGCAGCCTGATTAGCAGAAACCATTCTTAGTTACAATATGTATATGTTGAGAACTATGCATGTGAATGCCATAGTTTCAAGTTAACACCAATAAAAAACACAGGTGAATCCAGCTACTTGAGAATTTCTGCTTTCGTTTTTAAACAAGGGAAAATTTCTGTTCCCTTATAGTTGCAAAGATGTTTCTTTCTGGGCCTACTTCAAAGTGCTGGTCTTAACCTCCTAAAAGCCTTCAGCAGCACTGCCCAGAATAGAAGGGGGTGTGGATTGCCAATCCCTAGATTATGTACAAATGGTGTGGGCATTTCTACAGTGGTGGTTTGAAGCTACAGGAATTGCTGAATAAGACTCCTGTGGTAGCTTCAGGGCTGCCCATAGCACCTCTCCCCTTCCCATAGCAGAATAAATGAAGCAAAGTAGCACAGGTTATGCTAAGTAGCCTAATTTATTCAGGTTATAGAATTCAACTTTCTTGGTGCAGAATCATTTTGTCCTTGTTCACAGCCAACATACATCTGCACATTCAGTAGCTTTCAAAGATCTTTACTTGTCTTACTGTCTTTCAGGCAATGGCCAGAGTTTGGAGAGATGGACAGAGGCATACAGTACACATCTACAGACTTCTTACCACAGGTCTACCATGTTATAATTATAAATGTTACTCAGATTTGATAAGAACAAGATGCAGGCTGGAAGGAACTAAACAGAAAAGTGTCCTTATGATCATTAATGCACTGGGAACTTCATTGCCCTAGCTCCCATGCAGGAGCACAAACCAGGGGCAGGTGAGGCGCACTGGGCCAAATACTCCTCCGTGTAGGTGAGGAAGAGGGGGGCAACCTGACACAATTAAAACGCCAGCCTGGAGCCTGGCATGAAACCTCCAGTGCGTAAATGGTCTGTATCTGGCTATAACAGAACGTTGGATCAAGGTTTCCTTATCTGAGTTAATGTGCATGCTTTCAATGCAGGTACAATTGAAGAGAAAATCTATCAAAGGCAGATCAGCAAGCAAGGTCTCTCCGGGGCGGTTGTAGACATTTCCAAGGGCTCCAGTCACATCCGTTTTTCCGCTGAAGAACTTAGAAACCTCTTTATATTGCATGAAGATTCCCAGTGTGTAACCCATGATCTGCTGGAATGTAAATGCATGGGAAAGAAAGGCGATCAAGGTGAGGGTTTGTTGGTTTTTTCATTTTGGGGTCCTTTCAAACATGATACACAATTCTTATCAAATTGGCTGAGAGAGTTGGAGCAAGTGGAGCAATTTTTCTCTATCTTGTTCTTCCAGAACGGCTGCATAAAAGTCCCTTTCAAGTATGCGAAGGAAGCCTCTCTCACTGCTTACTTAGTCACACACACCCCTGTCTTGAGCAGTTGGGGACAAACTCAGGACTTTCACATTGCCTTACATCAGCCTTTCTGAATCTCTATATTGCTCTTGGTTCAAAATTGTACCAGGTTTTTGTTTTGGTTGAGTTTCTGTTGATTTTTCCTCATTGGCTTCTTCTGGGTTGATATTTTGCCAGGACTTCCAGAAGAGCTGTCTTTACAGGAAGACTGTCAGCTTGACCTAAGCAATGGGAAACGCAGCTCCCAAAAAACCCTGTCTATGTCACAGCTGATGCAGTGGAAACACTTGTCCGGGGAGCACGAGGACCTACCCAGTCCCTTCCTCACAAGAATAAAAGGAAAGATTACATTCATCTTCCAAAATGTGACCAAGTGAGAGATGCCACCTGAAACCGGCAAGTTAGTGCTTCCATTGTCACAGTGTGCTCTTGGTCATCAGGATGTAGATCTGTTTTCAAGCAATGCGGAATGATAGCATTGCCAGGAATTGTTAAGAACATTTAATAAGGTTCATGTTTTTTTTTTTAAATTCCTAAATAAATTATGATTAGGAGAATAAAAATCTTGTTTTGCCTTTGAGGCTGACCCCTTTCAAGAGTGTCCTTTCCCTTGTAACCCAAAGGGCTTTCCATATAATAATGTGAACCGTTGTGTTACCTGTGAAGGCGAAAGTGCAGTCATACCAGTGTGATTGTCATGTACAGGGCTCTGCATGTCTCTTAGGCATCTGTTTGGATATTGCCAAATGTCATCACTCTCTGTCCTGTTTGTGAAAGGTGGTCTTGTTAATTTTTAAAAAATGTTTCAGTGTGACAGTGTTTTATGACAGTATTTCATCAGTACTGAGAAACAGGCTCATTCTGCCCTCAGGTTTCTCCCAAGCCCTGATCTTTCTGTGTCTGCCCTCTCCACTCAGCCAGAGGAAGAGGAAGTGGAAACCTCAAGAATAGGCTAGTTAGAGATCTGTGGGGTGGGGGATTGATAGAAATTGGAACAACCTGGGATATGAAGACCAGCATTTATTTAACCCCCCCCCCAAAAAAAAACACAATATAATGGGGTGTATACTTATTCTGTGTGTATGCAAGAATTTTTTTTTATGTTTTAATTTTAAAAAGTGTCCTGTTAAATGAAGCTTTTGCCTGGTTGGAAGCTACTATCATAGTTATACATATTCTTCTCCTCTGACATTTGTTGGCTTTGCCTCTCAAGACAGTCATTTGATGGTGGTGCCCATTGCTCTGTGTCAGAATTCTCAAGGTGTCTCAAAAAGATTGGAGACGCCTGAGTTTTATGGTGCATATGTCCCACAACTGCATGTGGAAGGTGCAGACAATCTCCTAGATACACTTGGGCTTGGATCCAAAACTTTGATGCTTATGGAAGGCACTTTCACCTGCAGAAGGGGGAACTTTCTGCCGTTTCCCCTTCCCACATCTTGCATTGGACACCATTTTAGCTGTGGGGAAAGTTTTCTCTTAATTTAGAACAGTTTAGTTGACACCTGCACAGGATCTCCTCCATCCCTTTACCCCTGAAAGAATGCAGTGTGGAATGGAATTAGGGGTGTGTTTGATCTATAGAAAAAGTTAAACAGCTACTTTATATCAGTTCTCTATGAAAACATGAAAAGGTTTTGGCACATTATGTTGCCATTGCTCAAACCAAAGAGGTAGTGCTCAGCTGAGATTGCTTCTGTGTATTATCTATAATTCTTGGCTCTCAAAAGACTGAAGCAATTTTGCGCTTCCCCAGAGCAACCAGATGGTGGCAGCAGAAGAGCATAGGATGCAAGCTGGCTGGAGCAAAAATGCCCAGAACTTGCAACAAACTTTTCAAAGCTGTCTGACTTTAAAACTATTTTTGCATGCTGTATCATCCATTCTGTCCAACATGGAGCTTGTGACCTTCAGTCTTACTCTTTAACCTTATTGGTACTTATTCCTTACTTGCTGCAGCCTTTAGAAAGAGCAGAATAATCTTGCAAGGCTGGAGAAAATTATTGTGATACGGGCATATACAATGAAAAGTTAGGCTACAATACAGTCTTTAAGGAGCTTAGTTGTTCTTGCTGAAAAAGGTTTCACAGCAGGCGACAGGATTTGGCTCAGTATACTTTGTGATTGTCTGTTTTAGAAACCAGGAGATGGTTGGCTAGTTCTACACTGTTGGCCAGACACATCCTCTAATTTTTTTTAGTTTCTAGTGGCTGTGGCAAAAACCTTTTCAGTCTGTCTCCATTTTAATGTTCTGTCTTTTGTGTTCCTTTTGTTCTTATCCATATGAAGATATTTATGCATATAACTTTGGATCTTGCATTCTTAAAAGTGAAAGGGCATTTCCATCAGTGAGTAGGAGACCTTTTACACCCCCATGGTGGACCCACACTCTAAGCAGTTTGTGAGGGTTTCCTGACACCCACACATACACACATCCCAGGACAGAATTTGGGTGGCCTTACTGGGCTGCAGAAGGAGGGAGAAACAGGGAAGTCGGCTCTGCAAGGGCCATTCCATTTGTAGACATTGTAGGATCCAAGCTGGTGGTGTGCCTCAGCCCAAGCATTGCAGCCCATTTACTGCCGGATGGTGGGTGCCTTCTTGATTATGAAGCTGGCCATGCTGGTTTCTGATCCACTGGTCAAGAGCTGCGAATAAAGGTTCATTCAAGGAATTGCTCTTTCCTATCTCCTTCCTGGAGCACAATGCACACCCACCCCAGAAGCTCTTGAGGAACTGAGCCCTTCGGGAATGCTCTGGAAGGCTGCATCTCAAATGGTCATTAATAGAAATTGCATGGGGGGAGGGGGGATGCACAAATTTTTCACTTACATAAGGACTGATTTGGATCCAACCCACTGCCTGGAGAACAAAGCGAGCCATAAGTCTTCAGAGGCTGGTCATTCTTATAAAGAGTAGTATTTTACACTCTCTGGTACTTTACACATTCTCAACCTGGTCTCTCTTTGTGGTTCCAATTCACCTTAAGTGTCAACACAGAAAAATCTCTGAAATGTGCCTGCCTACCCTCCAAGTCTATCTTCCAAGCAAACTGTTTCTCTAATGGATGGAGGAGAACTTAGGCATGCTTAAACCTAAATTGTGTATATGTCCTATTCAAACATGAATACTCATCCCTAGCCGAGCTCAATAACAACCATAAGCTCACGTGCTGTAGAGCAGTGGTTCCTAAACATTTTAGGGCTGCTGCCCCTTGGCTCTCAGGCCCTGTGGATCCTAACACACACCTCTTTCCTGGTGTTAGGTCTACTGCAAATTCAAAACACACCATATTGCCTACACTTCTTTTTTGGTTGTTGTGCAGCGGCCATATCTTAGTCTGGAGAAACAATACAAGTTCTTTGTACAAGTCATTTGTAAAAAGCATGGCCGGGAGTGAGCAGGAGAAGGCTTTTCCAGCAACCCTAAAATGGAACCTTTTGGGGAAAGGTTGCCAACCCTGGATTAAGAAATTTGTGGAGACCTGGGGTGGAGCCTGGGAAGGACAACTCTGAGGATGGAAGGAGGTCATCAGGAATGTGATCCTAGGCAGCCCACCTTCTGAAGGTGTTGTTTTCTTCAGGAAGCTAAGCAGGGTTGGCCCTGGTCAGCATTGGGATGGGAGACCACCAAGGAAGTCCAGGTTTGATCTACCCAGAGACAGGTAATGGCAAGCCACCTTGGAACATCTCTCACTAGGAAAATATCCACAGCAGGAAGAGTCAGACTGCTGACCCCCTACTGACCCCAAATTCCTCACCGTCCCCCTGGATCCTTCCACCACCCACCAGGGGACGTACTGCCCACTTTGGGAACCCCTACTTTACAGCAAGCTTTGAGCTCTCACTGAACATCCGTGTTATCTGCTGCTATAAAAATGTGTCTAGACTTAAAGCATGAGCAAAGGAGTGGCAAATGTGAACTTTGGTGATAATACACCTTTTCATCTTCCTCCGCCACTGCCTTGCCCACTCACGTCATCCCATCTACATGCAGCATTCTTCTGAAGGTTACCAGCCAGCCAGGGAATGTTAAGCTATTCCTTTGCAAGGAATGTCATGATGGTGTCTGGGAGGTAAATAATGTTCCCTTTCGAGTCTTCGAAGCTCATGAAAGCAAACGATGACTCTCGTTGGACGTGGTGATTCAAATGTACGCTCCTCTGACCCTTGGAAATGACTGCACTTCGGAATAACACTCACTGGTTGCCAGGCAGGGGCACCCATCCTTTACCGAACTAAAGAGAAATCACTCTCTACTTGCTGTCAGGACTGGCACAACATGGGGAGTTCCAGGCAGGAGATGCCATGGTCATGATGAGAGAAGTACGAATAAACCCGTGTTCTGAGTTCGTGCAATCAGCATGTGTTTTTCCAGACCAAAGAACGGGAAGTCAAGTTTCTTTTAGGTCAATCAAAGCACCTAAGGGTGTTTTTAAAGAGAGCTGCACAGATGCAGGGGAGGTAAGGACAATGGGTTGCCTCCTAGGAAAAGTAACTGCCGATACGTGTGCACCCACGCAACTTCCCACCCTGCCCATCTCACAACAGCTGACTGAGATCTCAGCCTCCTGGGCTTTGCTACCCGTTGCTCTTCTACCAGCAGAGAACCTTGGTTGGTGCAACGGGGAAGTGGAGATGAGGTTGCTGATCCCCCTCTTCTCTGCAGCCTGTTGGGCCCCACCACATTCTTACAATTAAGAGTAGGTGGGCAGGGGTACTGGTTGCCTGGGAAGGTGGTAAGCTCCCCCGCATTGGCAATCTTTATGAAGCAGCTGGCAAACAAATATCAGGAATGCTCTAGGTTGATCCAGCACTGAGTAGGTGGCCCTCCAAGTATTGGGGCTCCAAGTGATGAAGAGATTTAAAGGTAAGAACCACTACTTTGAAGTAGACCTGGAAACTAAGTGCTCCTACCAAACTAACCCCACATACCAAATGGGCTGCTGCATTTTTGCACCAGTTGAATTTTCCATGTTGTCCTTAAGAGCAGCTGAATGTAGAACATGTCCAGGGGTATTTTATTTATTTATTTATTTAGATTTATATACCGCCCTCCCCGAAGGCTCATGAGCCCCTGTCAGGAAATGAATTGTAGTCCATGGACATCTGGAGGACCACAGTTTGACTACTGTTATAGACATTCTACAGTCAACTAGGAAAATTGTATATGTGCTTAGGTTGGTTGGTGGGGGGCTGAGTCTGGCTATAGTGGCATAGTCACACAGCTGAGTGTTTCAAAAATCCTGCACAAGTTTCTACCTACTCTGTACTGCTTTCTGCGCATTTAGAATTAAAATCCTAAACCTCAGAGTAGGATGCTGCTTACGGGACATGTCCCAGTTGTGGTTTGTTCTCAGAGCTGGGTCATAACAAGACTAAGAATCAACACTCCTAAGCCAAGAAACTTAGCATGGAGGATGTTCTTGTTCATGCAAAGTCCCAGCCAGAGTGGGAGGTCTTTATAGTTCTTCCCAAAGAGGAGGGCCCAAAGGTTGGCTGCTGCTGGTGGACTCCCTCTGGAATGATTGTAGTTCTGTTACATTACAACAGGAGGATCCTGTGTGATCTATGGTTTTTTGGTTCTGTTCCAAAGAGCTCCTACCACTTCACTGGCTGCAAAGCCTGGTCTTTTATACTCTGCTGGAACACTGGAATTCAGCACCAGGGAAAACAATGCTTATATATAACTAGCAAGAAAGCCCATTGCAACCAGGAATGCAATGGGCGCTTGGACCCAGGGGACACCAGGAGGTGCTTTTTTTTTCTGCTGCGTGGAGCTGTGAAAGGCTCCTACAGGGTTTTTTTTTTTCTGCTGCTTGGAGCTGGGAAAGGCTCCTACAGGGTTTTGTTTTCTGCTGCTTGGATCTGCGAAAGGCTCCTACAGGGTTTTTTTTCTGCTGCTTGGAGCTGTGAAAGGCTCCTGCAGGGTTTTTTTTTTCTGCTAGCTCTCGTGGGCGTGCCGGCTTGGAGCTCCTACAGGGGTTTTTTTTCCTGCTGCTTGGAGCTGGGAAAGGCTCCTTCAGGGTTTTGTTTTCTGCTGCTTGGATCTGCGAAAGGCTCCTACAGGGTTTTTTTTTCTGCTGCTTGGATCTGCGAAAGGCTCCTACAGGGTTTTTTTTTCTGCTGCTTGGAGCTGTGAAAGGCTCCTGCAGGGTTTTTTTTTTCTGCTAGCTCTCGTGGGCTTGGAGCTCCTACAGGGGTTTTTTTTCCTGCTGCTTGGAGCTGGGAAAGGCTCCTTCAGGGTTTTGTTTTCTGCTGCTTGGATCTGCGAAAGGCTCCTGCAGGGTTTTTTTTTTCTGCTAGCTCTCGTGGGCGTGCCGGCTTGGAGCTCCTACAGGGTTTTTTTTTTCTGCTGCTTGGAGCTGCGAAAGGCTCCTACAGGGTTTTTTTTTTTCTGCTGCCTCTCGTGGGCGTGCCGGCTTGGAGCTCCTACAGGGTTTTTTTTTTCTGCTGCTTGGAGCTGCGAAAGGCTCCTACAGGGTTAATTTTTTTCTGCTGCCTCTCGTGGGCGTGCCGGCTTGGAGCTCCTACAGGGTTTTGTTTTCTGCTGCGTGGAGCTGCGAAAGGCTCCTACAGGGTTTTTTTTTTTCTGCTGCCTCTCGTGGGCGTGCCGGCTTGGAGCTCCTACAGGGGTTTTTTTTTCTGCTGCTTGGAGCTGCGAAAGGCTCCTACAGGGTTAATTTTTTTCTGCTGCCTCTCGTGGGCGTGCCGGCTTGGAGCTCCTACAGGGGTTTTTTTCTCTGCTGCCTCTCGTCGCGCTAGCGGCGAAAGGCTCCTCCGGGGGTGTTTCTTTTTTTTCTGCAGCTTCTCGGCGGCTGGAGTCTTGTGTTGTGTTTGCGGCGGGGGCTTCCTTGGGGCCGGCCTGACGCGGTGAGAGACGCTTCCCGCCTCTCACCACGTCAGGCCGGGAGCAACTGCGAGCCGCGCTGAGCGCGGCTCGCAGTTGCTGGGGCTGGGAATCGGAGGGACCAATCGGCAGGCGCTTCGCGCCTGCCGTTTGGTCCCTCCGGTTGTCTGTCATGAGGAAGGGTCCAATCCGGACCCTTCCTCATCACGGACACATCCCGCCCCAGAACCCCTTACTGTTTTATTTAGTCCGTGGCGCCCGCGGCGCCACGGGCGGTGTACAGATGGCGCCCGCGGTGCCACGGGCGGTGTACAGATAGACAATTAAACACATTTCTAAAAACGTAACCACCTCTGGTCAGTTGAGCTCGGCATCCCGATGACCAGAAATCTTGCTCAGATCTACCACCCCTCTTTATGCTGGCTTCTGAAACCGCACAAAGCATTTCCCCAACAATTTTGATGCCAATTGTCACTTCCTCAAAGAATGTTTCAGATGGTAGCCATGCTGGTCTACAGTAGAAGAGCCTCTACAGTGGAACAGCCTCTGCCCTGGACACAGAAGGTGCCAGGTCCAACCCTGGCATCTCCAGTTAAAAGAACCTGGCAGGACAGGTCCAGATGCCTCTTCCCAAAACCTTGGATAGCCACTGTCACTCTGAATAGGCACATGGATGTTGATGGACCAATGGTTTGATTCAGTATAAGGCAGCTTTCTGTGTTTTTAGATTCAAGTCAAGTAGCTTTGAGTAGTAATAGATGCAAATCCAGGAGCTTTGATTCTCTAATACCCCCCAAAATCCTTTTGGATTGTAAGATGTGACTGAACTTGAATCGAGCACTTCCTTGAAGGGGCACAACACATCTTTCCAAAACTGCTACTGCCTTGGAGGAGCATTTAAATCAGGGGTAGTCAAACTGCCGGATGTCCATGATCTACAATTCCCATGAGCTGGCAGGGGCTCATGGGAATTGTAGTCCATGGACATCTGGAGGGCCGCAGTTTGACTACCCCTGATCTAAATGCTTAAACGGACTCTCATGTTTCACATTGTTTTTCCACTCCGTGATGCCAACTGTCCAATATTTACACCATGTGGGATTACTGAAATAAACATTCTTGCAAGATAGCAGCCAATGTGACCCCATTCCGTAGGCTACAGTAAATCTGGAGCTGGGTTTCCCCGCACACTTCCAGAAAAGGAAGGTGAATTGCTGCTGTCAAAGTCCTTTTGAATCCTCTTGAGCGCTTGGCGTTTTTCCTCTGGTGATGAACTGTGAGGGAGAAAAGGTGTGTGTGTGTGAAAGCAGTTTCAAGGCACGCCGTTTTGTACTTATGGAAAAGGAGAGGATAGACGTTTGTGTTCTGTACTGACGAAATTACCCTAAGAAGAAGAAGCTGTCTCTGCATATTTTATCTACATTTGAACTTTCCATAGGAATGTCACAATCTGCAACTGGCATTACTTGGACTTTTGGTGCCACCAATTACAGTTTTGCTTATAAGTCTCACGTACAATATAATGCAAACACATCTGTTCATTGAATGCATATTTCATGCCTCAGAAGAAGCGGGCCTTCTGTGACAAGACTCTTTGTTCTGCTGTCAACATAAGCCATTATTTTTGCGGGGAAAGCTGTGGCTCGGAGGTAGACCATCAACTTTGAAAAGATGAGAAGAGGAAGAGCTGGTTTTTATACCCTGCTTTTCACTACCTGAAGGAGACCCAACACGGCTTATTACACTTTTCCCTTCCTCTCCCCACAGCAGGCACCTTGTGAGGTAGGTGGAGCTGAGAGTTCTGAGAGAACGACTCTGTGAGAACACCCCTAAGAGAACTGTGACTAGCCCAAGATCACCCAGCTGGCTGCATGTGGAGGAAGAGTAGGGAATCAAATCTGGCTCTTCACATTAGAGTCTGCTCCTCTTAACCGCTACACCATGCTGATGCAGAATGTACCAGGTTTGCTATCCAGGTAAAAGTGCCAGGTAGCAGATGAAATGAAACATCTTAATCAGAGACTGTCAGGCTTCTCTTGGAGCCAGTTTTAAGCTGAGAACTAGGGTATTAATAGAACCAATAAACCAGGGGTAGTCAAACCTTCCCCGCCAGAGTGAAAACATTTGCCACTTTGGAAATCTTCTTCCTCAATGACACCCAGCACTTCAATTTCCTTGCCTCCAATCTTGAGAGTCTGACCTTCATCAAGGTTTTCCAGGTCTTTGGCTTTGTATCCAGCACCTATGAGGAGTGAAAAATGTATGATGACATCAGTTTTATATTTTTACTAGCAAGAAAGCCCATTGCAACCAGGAATGCAATGGGCGCTAGGACCCAGGGGACACCAGGAGGTGCTTTTTTTTTCTGCTGCGTGGAGCTGTGAAAGGCTCCTACAGGGTTTTGTTTTCTGCTGCTTGGATCTGCGAAAGGCTCCTACAGGGTTTTTTTTTCTGCTGCTTGGAGCTGTGAAAGGCTCCTGCAGGGTTTTTTTTTCTGCTAGCTCTCGTGGGCGTGCCGGCTTGGAGCTCCTACAGGGGGTTTTTTTCCTGCTGCTTGGAGCTGGGAAAGGCTCCTTCAGGGTTTTGTTTTCTGCTGCTTGGATCTGCGAAAGGCTCCTACAGGGTTTTTTTTTCTGCTGCTTGGATCTGCGAAAGGCTCCTACAGGGTTTTTTTTTCTGCTGCTTGGAGCTGTGAAAGGCTCCTACAGGGTTTTTTTTTCTGCTGCTTGGAGCTGTGAAAGGCTCCTGCAGGGTTTTTTTTTTCTGCTAGCTCTCGTGGGCGTGCCGGCTTGGAGCTCCTACAGGGGTTTTTTTTCCTGCTGCTTGGAGCTGGGAAAGGCTCCTTCAGGGTTTTGTTTTCTGCTGCTTGGATCTGCGAAAGGCTCCTACAGGGTTTTTTTTTCTGCTGCTTGGAGCTGTGAAAGGCTCCTGCAGGGTTTTTTTTTCTGCTGCGTGGAGCTGTGAAAGGCTCCTACAGGGTTTTTTTTCTGCTGCTTGGAGCTGTGAAAGGCTCCTACAGGGTTTTTTTTTCTGCTGCTTGGAGCTGTGAAAGGCTCCTGCAGGGTTTTTTTTTTTCTGCTAGCTCTCGTGGGCGTGCCGGCTTGGAGCTCCTACAGGGTTTTTTTTTCTGCTGCTTGGAGCTGGGAAAGGCTCCTTCAGGGTTTTTTTTTCTGCTGCTTGGAGCTGTGAAAGGCTCCTGCAGGGTTTTTTTTTTTCTGCTAGCTCTCGTGGGCGTGCCGGCTTGGAGCTCCTACAGGGGTTTTTTTTCCTGCTGCTTGGAGCTGGGAAAGGCTCCTACAGGGTTTTTTTTTCTGCTGCTTGGAGCTGTGAAAGGCTCCTGCAGGGTTTTTTTTTCTGCTGCGTGGAGCTGTGAAAGGCTCCTACAGGGTTTTTTTTCCTGCTGCTTGGAGCTGTGAAAGGCTCCTACAGGGTTTTTTTTTCTGCTGCGTGGAGCTGTGAAAGGCTCCTACAGGGTTTTTTTTTCTGCTGCGTGGAGCTGTGAAAGGCTCCTACAGGGTTTTTTTTCCTGCTGCTTGGAGCTGTGAAAGGCTCCTACAGGGTTTTTTTTTCTGCTGCGTGGAGCTGTGAAAGGCTCCTACAGGGTTTTTTTTTCTGCTGCGTGGAGCTGTGAAAGGCTCCTACAGGGTTTTTTTTTCTGCTGCTTGGATCTGCGAAAGGCTCCTACAGGGGTTTTTTTTTCTGCTGCCTCTCGTGGGCGTGCCGGCTTGGAGCTCCTACAGGGGTTTTTTTTTTCTGCTGCCTCTCGTCGCGCTAGCGGCGAAAGGCTCCTCCGGGGGTGTTTCTTTTTTTTCTGCAGCTTCTCGGCGGCTGGAGTCTTGTGTTGTGTTTGCGGCGGGGGCTTCCTTGGGGCCGGCCTGACGCGGTGAGAGACGCTTCGCGCCTCTCACCGCGTCAGGCCGGGAGCAACTGCGAGCCGCGCTGAGCGCGGCTCGCAGTTGCTGGGGCTGGGAATCGGAGGGACCAATCGGCAGGCGCTTCGCGCCTGCCGTTTGGTCCCTCCGGTTGTCTGTCATGAGGAAGGGTCCAATCCGGACCCTTCCTCATCACGGACACATCCCGCCCCAGAACCCCTTACTGTTTTATTTAGTCCGTGGCGCCCGCGGCGCCACGGGCGGTGTACAGATGTTACATGTGTGGGTAGGTGTTGATTGCTGAAGAGAGCCTGAACAACAATAACAGAAAAGAATACAACTTCTGTTCTCATTTTCCCTTTGCCTTTATTATTTCCCTTGTGTTAAAATTTAGAGCAGGGGTAGTCAGACTGCGGCCCTCCAGATGTCCATGGACTACAATTCCCATGAGCCCCTGCCAGCATTCACTGGCAGGGGCTCATGGGAATTGTAGTCCACAGACATCTGGAGAACCGTAGTTTGACTATCTCTGCAATAAACACTGAAAAGCATGCAGTGTGCTAGCTACAAGAAAAGATCCAAGGGCCAGGGTCGAATGTCCAAAACTAAGTATGGCTCCCGTCTCCCTCACCCATAGATCCGCAGCTTGTAACCTGACCCAGTGAAGACAGAGCAGAGCACAGATGTAGGACAGTAGCCCAGGAAGCCCTGAAGTCTTTGTTGCTGCTTTCCGGGCACAATGAGTGCAACTCAAGATGCCCTTGTCAGCAACTGGTTTTCCAGGGCAGCTTTGAAGTTACAGCTTTCCCCACCCGACCCCAAAGTGGATTGCCTGCCCACTGTGCCCCCCCTTGATAATCTATGATTCCCTTTTGCAGCTGAATTGGCAAAAGGAGGCCAACTGGTTCTTCTCTGAGGGCAGGATTTGGCTGTCAGGTCTCCAGCCGCTAATCCCTAGCATGCTGTTCCTGTTACATACAGATAATCAGAGACAAAAAAAAAGTTCTCTTTTCTCCAGTACTCCAAAACAGCTGAGCCAGGGAAAGTCCCAGGAAAGAACAAGAGAGTGATGCAACAGCAGATAAGACAGCGGAGAACCTTCAGATCCGGCACAAAGAGAAACAGGCAAAAGGAATTCAGCACCATTTGGAGTCTGTCCATAGTAATCCTGCTGGTACCAAGTAACCCCCAAGCTCTGGAAAGCTCACCCAATCCTTTTCTTTGTAGTAGATGAAACTTCTGGAGCAACCTTTCTCAGCTTTTATTTACCATCGAGAACCCCCAGAAACATTTTTTGCGCTTCAAGAAAGCCCAGAAGTGGCGGTGCAGAATATGGTTGAGAAGCAGAGGTTTCATGCCAACCAGGACCCTCCCCTTCCCACCTCCTCCAGGACTATTGTTGGCCATTTTGGGAGGGGTAGGTGGGCTCAACATGACCATACATGGTCAATATCACCCAATAAAAGTCTAACAAATTTTATTTATTTATTTGACTTCTATACCGCCCTACCTAGCGAGCCAGCTCAGGGCTGTGTACAATATAATGATTTAATACAATAAACTTAAACAAAGTAAAATTTAAGCTTACCGTTAATTAATTTTTTAGTGTTTTAAAAATTAATTAACTCCTACCCATTTGGGAAACCCTTCCAGGACTGCCAAGAAACCCCAGGGTTTCACGAAATGCTCATTGTGGATGACTGCTCTGGATGAACTGTTCTGTTTCAGCAGAGGGCTTCCATTGTAGGTCAGCTGGTAATAACGAAGTGCCTTTACTAGCTTTTTATACCGCATTTCCTCTTTCGATTCACCATTGCAACTTCGAAACACCTGAAAGGTTTGGAATGTGGATAAACTGAAACGTTGTTTGACTAGCATTCCAACTGTTCAAGCTCGCAGACAAAAATAATGTGGGTTTGGTGTGTATTTATTTATTTGGGGATTTCTATTCCACCCCGTATTCTAAAACTCAGGGCGGTGTATGAGTTTTGTCTAAAATGGGATTGTTTTAAAACAATAATCTTTTGGAAATTATTGTTACAAGCCATTTTCTTTTCATTGCAGGTCTTCTTTTTGCCATGAGTGTCAGGACGGGGCTGGTCATTGTATTATCTCTGCCACTATGAACAGATCATGCTGACTTTGTTCCCCAGTCTTCTGCCCTGGCGATTCCCTGGTTAACGCTTCTTTGGTTTCTTCCCATTTTTAGCAGGTCTACATATGAAATTTAATTTTATTATCTATATTTGAATTTTGCCTTTCCTCCAAGTAGCTCAGAGAAGAGTCCCGAGGTCTAGCAGAGAAGAGATTTGAACCTGGGTTGGCATTGGGTTTCCATTATATGAAGTTTATATATGCATGGATTAGAAAGTCCAGCATCGTTCACGCCATTCCAAATATCCCAGAATCCTTCCTGAAACTTCTGCATGCCTCATCTACATGTTTGACTTACCTTTTTAGTGACAAAACATGGAATGCATAATTTACAAGGTCCTTGTAATAGTAGTGGTGGGTGAGCATATACTCTGAAATTTGCCTTCCTGATTCCTAAAGAATGTCATAGCCACTGCTCTTTTGAGCTTGTTTCCAACATGCTGTGGCTTTAAGAACACTGACCATATGTAAAAATTGCTGATGTGAGGCAATGCTGGAAGGCAAACTTTGAGGCTCCGTAACCATCCAGCACTGACAATCTCTTGGGATCATCTATCAGCGTTTCCTCTAGGCACCACATCAATCACTGCAGTAATCTCTCTTGTAGCTAAAAACAAGCACTAGCTATTTATAAGCAGGGACACCCCCCATCCACCCACACACACTAAGCTGAGAAAATGCCTTATCCTATTTGAACAGTTGGGTAGCCCAGATTAATGGCGGTTATTTACATCACCAAGAGCCTTCATGTGTATGGCACTACGAGGAACTGTGAGATTGTATAGCTTTAAGAGAGTTAGGACACATCTTCTACATCCAAGGTTCCGTCTTGACCTCTGCAGGTGGAAAGCAATCGTGTAACTTCTTATTGGCTTGGATCTTGCAAAGCATTACCATGAGTTCCATGAGTAGGATTTTGGCCTAAAGAACACAACATTGATGCCCCCCTCCAGTCCTGCTGAAGCCCTAAATGCCCACCAATACACTGCTCCTGGGGCAGAGAAATTTTAATCCATAGAAGCATAGTGCCAGATCTAAGCCCCTGTGTTATACAAGTCTTTCTAAAGCACTTGAGCTTACGTTGGTTTGGAGGCATTGCAAATCTCGAGCCTTGTACAAGTTTGCAGTTAAGTAAGCTTAAATATAAATTAGAGGAATGCCCTCCCAAAGACACTGCAAATATTGGAAATGCAGTTTGGTTCACTTTAAACTGCTCTGTCAGGCTATAAAACAAAACCAAGTTTACCACAAACATGGATCAGGAAGGATCATACAGATTTATGATCAAATAGCGATAACGGGGGGGGGGGACCCTCCACTGATGTTTTATACTGTTACACAGGAAATGCAAAATATTTTGATCTCCTAGTTACAGCCCCAACATCTAATTTACCACCTGACCCTCAAACTGCTACCACTGCAAACTCAAAGATTAGTGTTCATTTCCTCTCCACAGGACAGTAAGTAGCTGTTTCCTGAAACTCTTGTTTTGCCCTTCTCAGGAAAGATTTATAAATCGTATATAGCATCCTGTACGCATTCCAAGGACCTTGGATTAACTTTTGATTATATATTCCTACTGTTAGGATGGTCAGTCTGACAAAGAGTGCTTGCACTTGAAAGCTCACGCCTTGAATAAATCTTTGTTGGTCTTAAAGGTGCTCCTGGACTCTGATTTCAAGAAGCAGTTTAAAAACAAATTAACTCGCTCTGTCAATGGTGGTTGTCCTGTTCTTTTATGCAGGCCTCCTTTTTGGGACCGTGGTTTGTATTTTAGGTCCTCTGTTCTGTATTGAACACCATACATCTCACCTTTCTACCTGAGCAGCACAAGCCTGGAAAGGGAGGGATGGCTTCAGGAGCTGTGAGGTTCCTACAGAATCACCAACAGTTTTCCTGCTTTTCTATTGTCCTAGTTGTGCCTGTTCAGGATGACCTGGGACAGTCAAGCTCAACAGCATTCTGCCCACTGGCAACACCGAGAGAGCGAGCACCCTTTGCTGACAAATACATAGACAAATACATATAAACTATATCAGACTCCTATAACTGAGGATGAAAAGGGCTCTTAGCTCAATGCCTGGTGGCCTTGGATGAGGTGGCCCATTGGGTCCAGGACTGCTCCTCACTGTAGATGTTTTTTGCTTGCTTCATTTAAGCTGCACGTTTTCTGTGGTGTTTTGATTGCAATTTTTGTATTGTTTGAATCCCTTCTGGGAGAATAGTGAAATATTCTAAGTAAGAAAGAGACCGTTGGGCTTGGCGCCAGGGTTCTCGCTGTTCCCTTGATTCTTTCCTTTTATTTCTTTGGCTTTCCCCTTTGAAAGGAAGGCTAGCCATGGGCCTGAATTGGAGCTGGGTACGGATAGTGGCAGAGGGACAAAGGTCAGGAGAAACAGAGCTGACCCCACAGGGGGAAAACATGCACCTGCTCAAGGCAACTTCAGACACCTGTTTCTCCAGAGACAAGTGGCCTCTGAGCTGCCTCAATCAGCTCCTCTTTGAGGGGGAGTATAACCCCACCAAAAGCAGGTGAAACATCCGTCTGAGCCCCTGCCCCATCTCACAGCCCTTCCATTTTCTCTGGCTTGTTTCATTTTTTTTTTAATTGATTCTTCCCACAGCCCTTCATCATGTCCAGATAGTAGACTTGTACCTCTGTTTCTCAGCAGTCCCCCTGCTCCACGACCTCTCCCTTTCCCAGAATACACGATCCTCTACTCTGCACTCTCTGAGCCAGGCGGAAAGCTGACATGCCAGATGAACTTTTGCTCTTCTTAATAATTTTTTTAATATGCATATAAAGGTTTCTGAGAAGCTGTTATAAGAACTCTGAAGCGGATGTTTTTATTATATGAAAAGAGTGTGCTTTTGTTGCTATGTGTTGTATCAACAGACATATAACTGAAGTGAGCGAAGAGGGGCCTGTGGGCTGAGAACAGCCCTACGATGTCTATGCGTCTGTCCGTGGGTGTACAAGCTGCTCTGGTGGTTCTCTGCCACTCGTTTCTGGCTTCTCTGGCGTAACTGAGTGGGCATGAAGCCAGAAGAACTGTACATCCAGGCATTTACTGATTGTGCCCTTCAGGAAAGTACTGGCTGTGATCAGCCTTTGTTCAGGGAAAGGGATGCCTGGATTTTGGCATGTATTGTTTATGTCGGATTCTAGGTGCTTCAGCATTCTATGTTGTTGTTGTTAGGTGCGAAGTCGTGTCCGACCCATCGCGACCCCATGGACAATGATCCTCCAGGCCTTCCTGTCCTCTACCATTCCCCGGAGTCCATTTAAATTTGCACCTACTGCTTCAGTGACTCCATCCAGCCACCTCATTCTCTGTCGTTTCTTCTTTTGCCCTCGATGGCTCCCAGCATTAGGCTCTTCTCCAGGGAGTCCTTCCTTCTCATGAGGTGGCCAAAGTATTTGAGTTTCATCTTCAGGATCTGGCCTTCTAAAGAGCAGTCAGGGCTGATCTCCTCTAGGACTGACCAGTTTGTTTGCCTTGCAGTCCAAGGGACTCGCAAGAGTCTTCTCCAGCACCAGAGTTCAAAAGCATCAATTCTTTGATGCTCGGCCTTCCTTATGGTCCAACTTTCGCAGCCATACATTGCAACTGGGAAGACCATAGCCTTGACTAAACGCATTTTTGTTGGCAAGGTGATGTCTCTGCTTTTTAGGATGCTGTCTAGATTTGCCATAGCTTTCCTCCCCAGGAGCAAGCGTCTTTTAATTTCTTTGCTGCAGTCCCCATCTGCAGTGATCTTGGAGCCCAGGAAAATAAAATCTGTCACTATCTCCATTTCTTCCCCATCTATTTGCCAGGACAGCATTCTATACTGGACATTAATTATACAATGCAAACCAAGAAACATTTTCCAACAGACAGTCCAAATACTGTAATCAAAATCTGGCGATACAATCTAGTCAAACGTGGATTTAAGACCCACCGATACCAGTTGAAAGATTTTGAAATACTTTTAGTTTTTTTCCTTTATTTATCTTGAACACTTCTATGCCACCTTTTCAGAGTCCTGCTTGAAATGGTTTATAATTTTAAAACACTGTGTAAAAATGACATATAAAAGCCATTTTAAAATCACTGGGATTGAAAAGGGCAAACTTTGTTTCGGGACTGTGTCCAGAGCATGAAGTTGGAAGGGATCCGCAGTTCAGTTTTGTTTAGATTGAAGAAAACACATTCTATAGGAAATCATACAGTAGTCAGAAATATATTGAAGAAATTGGAAAGAATCCAAAGATGGGGAGTTCTTGAGCACCCTGAAGTGATACTTAGAGCACTAAATCTTCAGCTGAGAGCTGAATTTGTTCAAAAAAGTTTTTGTTCGACTGGGGTGTCCACCACAGATTGTCACAGTCTTCACAAACTGTGTTTCTGAGTTCTACCAGTCTTTTGAAACTGATGTAAGGCCCTGTCTGCTTCATGCCATTACCAGCGTTATAATATACCTTCATGAGGAAGACCATAGCCATCCGATATGACAGTGGTTCTCAACTTTCCTACTGCCACGACCCTTTAATACATTTCCTCATGTTGTGGTGACCCCAAACCATAAAATTATGCAGGGGTTCTTTCACAGAAATTAAACTGAAACTGACCAATGGCGTGAAGATCCATGGTTCAGGATTGTATATAAATTGTTTCTCCCCAGGGCTTCTCAGTTCAGTTCTGCCTCTTGTCCCACCATGCTGATCTCGCTCTTTTCAGCTGCTTCAGACAGACGAACGCTCTATCTCAATCTACCCTGTAAGGCTGTTGTGTGGATGGCGCCCCCCCCCTACGGCCAAGCTGCTTGCCCTGCCGCGACCTGACCCCCAGGTTGAAAACCACTGTGATATGATGTGTTCTTGTCCACACCCTGCAAATCTCTGTGGGATGTTTTGGGTTGTAGGTTTCTTGGCTAAACAAATCACTAGAAAAAAGGAGGTCCTGCTTTTGGGAAGGAGCTGGATGATAAGGTCAGTCATTCCTGACTATTCCCAGGTGGGGCATTCCTCCCAGGGAAGGGTAACTATGAAGCAGGCAGTATGTTCCTATGGCAGGCACCCAGTGGAAGACAAAGAGGCAGGGACAGGGGAGACACCATCGGGAGGACAGTGTAATGTTACTTCCAGGGACTATCCAGGCATGACATCACACCACTCGAGCAATTACTTTGGCTTTATCATAGAGATTCTGGCAATTCCTAGAGTGCTGTGACATCACTTCTGGGGTTTCCAGAGCCAGTTTTTAATCAATTCTCCAGCCAGCTGATGGAGCAGTGGCAGGAAGCAGAACTTGCTGGCAGGAGATTCCCCATACGGCACTTGGTGGGAAATAGGACTAAGAACAAGATTGTGCCTCATCACCCTACCTACCTGCATACCTACCTTGTCTCCAATGACACCGGTTGTCTATCTGGGGATGTAATGTTCAAATACGTCTTAGGTATGCAAAATCCAGCACACGTAGGCCGATTCCTCAGTTTCCCTCACTTTCATGCACTCTCCTCACTTGGAGGATAAGATTCCGGCCATGAATCCTTAAGTGATGAGTATTCTCAAGGGATGGGTACTCAGGTGATTAGTATACTCATAGTTCCTTCATGGCATATACTGCATGATGTGGTAGTGACTCATGCTGAGAGGTGCTTGCAGGGAACAAAGTTTACAGCTTGGTAGGTTTATTTTGTTTTCAGCAGCAGCAGCAGAGGAAGAAGAGGGGCAGTGACTAAGACCTCATGATAAACATTGTGGTGGGGAAATGTGTGGCCTCAGCAGTACCTGAGAGTGACCAGGGTGGGTGTGAAGAGACAGCACCATTAGCTTGCACTGTTGATCACTCTCATAGAAGTGCTATGCAGCCTGGGCCTTATCACCTCCACTGGGACTGGCCGGTGGCACCTTTGACCATGTCTGAAGCTCGTTCATGTGTATGAATTCTGTGTGCCTGGCAGTGTGCAAAGAATTCCTATAAGTCTTGGCCTCTCTGTTCATGGGGTTTAAGTTCAGAATCCATTTGAGCCTTCACAGAGCCCCGCTTCCCCCGAACTTCCCTCCCCCTCTCCCCTGATGTCCGTATTTTGAACACAGAGGTAGATTATATAACAAAACCTGCCTCTCTTCAAAGAATACTAATGATGCGATGGGGAGATGCTTTAGATGTAGCAAACGTAAATATAGTCTTGTTGTAAAAGGCGCAAGAACCTCTTGTTCCTTCTGCTGTACCATCTGCTTATTTGCTGTATCAGGGAAGGAATTTGTGTTTGATTTCTTCTATCAGAACAAAGAGGCTTTAGAACCAGAAAATGAACATAAAAATCTCAGGACGACTGCAAGAAGCACCAAAACAATTACGTTTTGCAATATTTTGAGCCGTTGTTCAGAATACCAAAGCCTTAATCACTTGGGTCCAGCCAGGGCTCTGATTTGAAGTCTGTTTTCATCACCGGGGATGAATCCTGGAAGGTGGAAGAAATTTACCTATGAGAATGCGCAGCGTGTGGGAGTTCCAATCACAGAACTCAAGTATTGTGGGAAGTTGGACCCTTAGTGATGCAGATCACTGCCTGTGGGATCATCTGATAGAAAAGGCCTGCCACATTCTTATTAAAACTAAACACTGGCAGTTCTTACAGGATGGAAACGAACTTAAGCTCCAGAACGAGGCAGCGCGGCCCATCAGCTGTGTGATCTCTGGACACTCAAAATGCCAGCTGCAAAGTCAACCAAGCATCCTAATATCCTCTCTCAGCACCGTCTCCATGCTCCACTATAACAAATTACCCTGTAGAGGGATTTCAAAATTATCAACCAGGTACCTCATTTCCAGCATTGCATGACTGAGTATTAAGCAGAGGAAAGACTCATGCCAAATAGAGATTTGCAATATATATGTGACTAATAAAGGTGGTTCAAATTATGGAGCCTTTTCGCACAGGGATCTTTGTTGCAAATTGTTTGCGGAATGAAAAATCGCCATTTAAAATAGTGGAATTCATCGTTATGCATACCTGCCTTTGTAGTGGAATCAGTTGCGTTTTTTAGCGTTTCCCACAGGCTTCCGGTCTCGGCAGAAATCGCTAGAAAGGAAGCGCTATTGCCAAGCTCGTCCCGCCCCTGGCCGTCAAGCAGCCAATGGGCAGCCGTTAGCATGCTCCCAAACAGCCCCTTTCCCTTTAAGAAAGGTTTAAAAAAAAAAAACGACCCATAGCAACGAATCTAGGTAGATTCGTTGCTACGGAGAGACCCATCCAGCTGCCTAATGTGAGCTGTCGTTTGATTGTATGATCGTTTGCACGCTGCCTCGAGTGATAAAAAAAAAATCCCCCCCCCCTCTCACGGGCCCGATTTTCGGCTGGATTTATTTGTAAAAAATAAAGGGACTTTATTTCAGCAAACAGGCTTTTCAGTGGTTTGTGCTTAGTGACTAAAAGTGAAGGACTGAAGCCAGGGAAGCCTCTAAACAGAAAGAAGCTCGCCGGTGCGTTTATCCCCGCTCGCTCGGAGAAAAAAAAATGGCGATCGCTTCGCCGGAAGTTTGGAGGAGAGAGCCAGGGGGAGGGACTTTGAAGAACCAGCAACAATGGTAACGCACAGGTCTTTAGCGCTACTGTTGCAGATTGGTTGCAGGAGTGTATCGCTATCCGGAGGGTGAATCCACTTTTCTGGATTCCCCTGAAAGCGCCACAACGAAGCGCTTTTTGCTGATTGGTTTCAGGATTGTTGCAGATTGTCTACGACGTCGTGGGTTATGGCAAATTAGTAGCGTTTCCAAATAGCAACCATTCTGCTACTTTGAAGCCGTGCGAAATGGCCCATGGTTTAGGGTGAGAGTGATGCATTTGTAACTGCTTGCCTGGGAGTGAATATAGATCAGTGGAGAGCATTTGAGATATAAAGCGAGGAGCTCCATGTTCAATCCATGTTCAATCGATTTGATGTACAGCCACATGAACCTGTGTGATTATTAAGATCGTCTTCAGAAGCCCTGATTTCTGTGTGACTACATTTTTAGAGCGAAAGTAGGTGGGAGAAGAGTAGTTTTTTTTATACCTCACTTTCCCCTTACAATCACCTTCTCTTCCTCTCCCCACAACAAGGACCTTGAGAGGTAGGGGCTGAGAGAGTTCCAAGAGAACTGCGACTGGCCCAAGGACACCCAGCAGGCTTCATATGGAGAAGGGGGGAATCCAACCTATCTAGATTAGAGTCCTACACACACTATATCATGCTGGCTACTGGTGATAGGAAATTCTTGAAAGCAGCATCAAACTGACAGAATTCCCTTCCTGCTCCTATTATTCCAGTGCTTCCTCTCTTAAATAGTTTCAAGTCATTAATAAAAAGGAGCAATATCCCACACTCTGAATTAAATATTTCCAAGGAGGGTTCCAAATATCTTGAAAGAGCAGTGGAGAGACAGTGGTATAGCATCTTCATGCGTAGGACTGCAGTTCATCAAAAGCCTGAGGCGCTGTGTCTACTGAGAGCCAGTTTGGTGTTGAGAGCCAGCATGGCATAGTGGTTAAGAGCAGTGACCTCTAATCTGGAGAGCCAGGCTTTATTCCCCCCTCTTCCTCCCCATGCAGCCTGCTGGGTGACCAGTCACAGTTCTCTCAGAGCTGTCTCAGGCCCAGCTATCTCACAGGTTGTCTAGTGTGAGGAGAGGAAGGGAAGTCGATTGTAAGGAGTCCCACTTTGGGACTCCTTCAGGCAGTAAAAAGCAGTGTACAAAAAAACAGGTCTTCTTCTAATGGATGTGAGCCCTACTTTTGCCCAATTGAAAGAATGCTTGCACGGAGGGCTTACAAAACTTTTTCGCTCTTTTTAAAGGGCATGGAATTCCCCAGGCCAGGGCTGGCAACCCTCTCTGAGGCTTGGATGGGCCCAGAAAAGGAACTGGAATAGTAGCATACCCACATGTTGTTGGATGTGGCAGTTTTTTAATTTCTGCTGGGGGAATCCAGGGCTGAATCTGCACTGGGCTTTTTATCCCCGGTGACCCCAAATTTTAAAAGTCGTCTACACATTGTTCAATTTCCATTTTGATATTTAGCACATTAAATTTTCCCTCTGCAACATCTAGGATTGATCCAGGAGTGGATATAACTCACTACATTTGAGAAAACCACTCTGAGAGCCCCAATATTGTGCAGATGTCAGCGTTCTGCCAGATTAACTCCCTTCCCCTCACCCTTGCCCATGCCTCCAATGCTGATGTAGCGAAGCAGTCTGTTGCTGATTGGTCAGGGTGTCAGTTCAAAGATTGCCTGGTTCCCAGTTGTCATTCCCTTGAAACACTTATTAGTGCCCTCACTACTAAAGTGACTGTGCTCCAAGCCCACACTTCTATGTGCCAAGATTTGCCTTTCCAATTGTCTTTCCCTTTTTGAAGTGAGGTCTCCAGAACTTGTTCTCCCCTGCCTTGCTCACTCAGAAAAATAAAAATAAACAAGCAGCCACATGTTCCACCCCCCCCACTATGGTTGTAGAGGAGATGGCAGGAAATAAGCCCCTCTCCAGCCTTCCTTCAATGCCTACTGGAGCTTTGCAACCATTACTTCCCGTGGGAAGGAGAGAGCAGCCACACAATTAAGTGCAGAATGCAAGTTATTTTTCAATTTGTGAAAAACAAAGGCAGAAGACCCAGGTTCAGATCAATCTGAATTCAGCAGGATCAACAATGGAAAAGTGCAGAACCAGCCCAGGAAAAGAATAATGAAACAATGCAATAGGGCCACGAATGCAGAAGTGGAAACCTGTGGATCCAGAGTTTGATGGGTGGCACCCAGGAAAATCCCGCAAAGGACTAGCCGGAGCAGCTTAATAGAATCTTAGGAAAACTGGGACTGTTAGTGGGTCTGTTGTGTTTGCAAGCTTCCCGCCAGGAGACCTCCCCCACGTTTTCCTGCCGTTTTATTGTGGCTTTTTGCCTCCCAACAAGGCAGCAAGGGAAAACAAGTCGAACTTCTCCCTCCCACCCACTCCTTGGCTTGTCAATCACAGCAAGCCAACAATCGCAGCACAGCAGTTGTCTCAGGAACTCAAACATCTGTCCCACCTGAGCCCCCAATTATTTTATTTTTTTAATGTAATTTTATTATTTATTATTATATAAAGCATTTACAGAGAAATTGAGAAGAAAAAGCGACCGGCTGATATGGTTTGCCATCTCTTTTAACATAGATATTCAGTTCCCATCACATATTATTCCTAATCTAGACGTTTTTACAATTTTTCTTAGCCAAGTGATTGTTAATACATATGAGAGTATGATCTGTTATAAGAATACATTCTGTTATTATCTTAAATTAATACTCCATTGTTCAACTCATCCTTCAGGTGGTCGCAGAAAATGAAATTGTGTTTTTTTCCATAGTAGAGTGTTTCTGATTGTCCTTCTGTCAGGGCCAAAGAAATCTCTTACTTGATTCTTGCTTCCAGTCGCCTTTGAGTAGGCTCTGAATCCTTTGTCAATTTGGATCTCTTCCTCTGGTCGCACAGGAATATCTCCTGATAGCTTCCTGGTTGCTGTCGCTTTTGAATAGACTCTTTTTATTTTGCTGATCCAAATCATTTCCTGCTCTGAATAGACTTCCAGGTTTTCGGTACTTTCCTTCCTTGAATCTGTTTTCCCAGGTTCTTCAAAGGTACTTTGGGTTTTTACATCTCTGGCACTCTCTCCCTCCAGTAGATTAACTTCCAGACATTGATTTATTGTTAGCTGAGCTACGTCATCAGCTGGTCTCTCCGGACCATGGGCTCCATCCAAAAGCTCCCCCTTAGTCCCACGGATTTCCTTTTCCAGCTTATTGACTGCTTTCAGTATCTTTGAGTTTCCTTTGCATAACAAATGGAAAAGCTGTGGCTTAGTTAATTCTTCCATAGTTCTAGGCAGTCACAAACTATAAACAGAAAGTCTCGTGAGGTCTCGCGGGAGCACGAGCGATCTCAAGTTATCAGTTTGTCGATCTCCGTATCAAGTCAAATTCCCCCACTGAACTTTCACCAACAAATCTTCAAAGCTCTGTCTTTGTTTGGTTAGTGGGTATAATTAGCTGGGAGTCTCTCACTCGATGAAAGAGGGAATTCGCTTGTAAATTGGTTGACGGGGGGGGGGGGGAGGGAAGAGCTTGTGGGAGGAGAGAAAAGCCAGAAAGCTTTCAATTCTTACTGTTGCAGATTCCAGCTTCTGTCAGCTTCTGCTCCTGTCGATCTGGTAAATGATGGTCTGGGAAGAATGTAAGGTAAGCTGGTCGTTTCAAGCTTGTAAACTTGTTTGCGACAAAGACGCCATCGTGACCTTGAGCACACGCCGCTATTAATCCAGGGAGGTCGGTCTTCCTATCTCCCCACGGATCTGTAGGACCCTCAGGATGCCGTTCCCGGTTCCTGGGGCGACCGGTGAGCAGATTTGCGTATCTGCTCAGGTCAGCCAGGTGCAGAAGCTCCTGACCCTCGGCATGGCTTAAGAGCTGAACAGAAGTCCAGCTTTTTTATGGCGCCATCTTCAGTCGTCTCCCCCCCAATTATTTTTTAACTGAACTTTCAGCTTGCTATGTGGTAGCATGACAACATTAACACGTTTTTAATTTCAAAATGAACACTTGCGAATAGCTATGGAGAAAAGTCACAACGATAAAGCATCCCCCCCACTTTTGGAATTTGTTTGTTTTTGTCTCTATTTATGTTCTGGTAGATTTCTGAGAGGCTAGGCGTGGTGATTGGATCCTGACTGCTGGGGGGGGGGAGAAGTTACACTTGTTTTCCCTTGCCACCTTGTTGGCAGGCAAAAAGCTGCGTCAAGGTGGTGAGAAAACACAGGATGGGTCTCCGGTCAGGAAGCTTACAACCATGTGGCAAGGAAGAGGCAGCATGAATTTGGTGCCTCCGTGCGGAATTGGTCTTATCCTAGGACAAGAAACAAACTTGAAGTCTCATCCATCATCTTCAGAGGAAGAGTTGCTGCTGCTGCAAGAGGGCATTCCTGGCATCTGGCACTCAGCTCCAGGCTTAGCATCAGAAAGAACACCAAGGCCTGTCTGTGCTTTCTTTGAAGTGGACTCTGAGTAGCCTCTGCTCTGAGGCAGTGATGAATGAACCAGTAATGGTGTCTTTGGGAATGTTTTTCACAGTTGCTTTCTGTTGTATCTAAATACTTTGGGTTTATGTTTTGAATTATGAACATTACCCTAAATAGACTTTGAACTTGGCCCTTAGGACTCAAGGGGTTACATAAATATAAAAATAATACTTTTAAATCTCTGGTCCTCGGGGACACAACTACCTAGAAAGCATGCAGCGAATACTGCTGACTCCACACACCGATGGAGATGCCTTTTCTCTTCTGCAGAGAAATAACATGCTTTACTGTTGTTCTCTCTTGCCCCGGAGGGACGGGCCAGAACAAATGGGATGAAATTAATTCAACAGAAATTCTGTCTAAACATCAGGATGAAGTTCCTGACAGAGAGGTTTCTCAGTGGAACAGGCTTCAGCCAGATCTTGGAGACTCTTTTTGGAGATCCAGGGGAACACACAAACCACAAGTGAGCCACAATCCCCCTCCCCTTGGGCAAAATCTCCCCCTGGCCACAAACCTGCTCCAATTGTACTCGATTCTCTCCTTTCAGGAAAACTGCTAAATCCAGAGGAGTGGCCTTGATCAGGATTCATCACCCAACCTGACTAAGTCAGTTAAAGCAATGTAGTGAGAACAAAGCAGCCCCCAAAGTTCTGGAACTGCAAACTGTAACTCCGGGGAGGGAGTGGGAGCAGGACTCTGGCAGCTTCAAACAGCTGTTCCAATTCTGTTTCTTTGCCCAGAGCCACACTATGAATTTGGTGAGCTTAGGCATTTTTGCCTTTGTGGATCCCTTCTACCATAATAATAAAATTCATATTAAAATATTTTTGCTATAACTTTAAATATGTCAACAATCTATTTTTTCTGTTTTAGGTAAAATTTATATTCTTCATATTTATATAATATTATATAAATTTATATAGTTTATATAATAGGTTTTCCATGGATCCCCCCCCCCATTCTTTTTTTTTTCCAGTGGGAGAAAAAAAGTTAAAACATTTTCTTTGACCCTAAAAGTTCACTTCCCCCCTGAGGCTTGTAAAATAAATTAAAACATTTTTGTGGGTCCCTAAAAATATCATGGGCTCTTGACCCTGTGTCTACTAGCCCTGCTAGACAAGTGGACCTTGCTCTCTCCTCCTTCCCCCTGCCTGCTTTCATGGCGTGCAATGAAGGAAGTTCACTCTGGTTACTCACAGGGCAGGTCAACCAAATTTCATCGTCTCCCTACTAATTATTTATTTTTAGATTTTTTTACCCCACCATTCCCTGGACTTACAACAAGTTTTAAAACACACAAAAATTAAATATAATATCGGTTTTAAAATTTAAAATTCAGTTTAAGAATCCATCGGTTCAATCACAAAAGTCTCTGTGGCCGCGTCTTGCATGGAGCATGAAGACAGACGACGGGCTGAAGCCCAAGTAGAGGATTTGGAGTGGTGCCCACAGGTGGTCTTCTGAACCAGGAGGCCAGCGTCTTCTGGATGTTCTCTCTCTCGTCTCACCTGTAGGCTTGGTGGAAGAGCTCTGCCTTCGCAGGTCCTGCAAAACAAATAGGGTCCTGATCTCATGAAGGGGAGAGGACACGCAGTAATGGGTTTAAACTTCAAGTACAACGATATAGGCTAGATATCAGGAAAAAGTTTTTCACAGTCAGAGTAGTTCAGCAGTGGAATAGGCTGCCTAAGGAGGTGGTGAGCTCCCCCTCACAGGCAGTCTTCAAGCAAAGGCTGGATACACACTTTTCTTGGATGCTTTAGGATGCTTTGGGCTGATCCTGCGTTGAGCAGGGGGTTGGACTAGATGGCCTGTACGGCCCCTTCCAACTCTATGATTCTATGATTCTACCAGGCTGGGGCCACGGCTGAAAAAGCCCTGGCCCTGGTTGAGGCCAGTTTCACCTCTTTCATATTCTAAATCAGATTTAGGACCTCAGTCAGTAGGGGGGGACTAGTTTCAAAATGGTTTAAATAAGTAAACTCCAAGTCATTCACCAGCCTGTATTCATATGTTCCCCTGTAGCCAGACTGATTTTCCAACCAAGATTCCTGCAAGAACTGAGGTGGTGGGGTGGGGTGGAGGGGTGGGGAGGGAGCATCAGTTCTGTACAAGCCCAAGAGCAAGCAGGGGGTCATGCAGATACGTATTTAACTGTGGTTAAAGCTGGAATCTGAAGGCAGCTTCAGTTTCATGGCTGTCGTTTAGCCTCCTTGTTGCTTCCAGATGTGTCTACTGGAGCAAACTGGCCTTGTTTGATAAATTCCCCACTGGTCCCCGTTATTTGCTGCTTGCTTCTGTTGGTACTTGCCCCATTTTAGGCATTCAGTCATTTTACTCTTGATGGGATATTTTTTAAATGGCTATGAGGCAACATTTCACTGGTTCACAGGATGTACATGTTTTAAATTAATTTTTTTTGTGGAATGATTAGCCTTCAGGATTGGCCCAGCTATATGCCTGGCTCTTTGGCCTAATCCTCAGAATGGGTTCAAGAAGGACGATTTAACTACAGATGAATTTGAAAAAGGACAAATGGGCTACAACTGAAAGTAGCCTGTCTCTTGGTGATTCCTGCACAGCAAATACTGTAAACTGCTGTTAAAATAATATGACTGGCAATAGCAGCAGAATGCAAGAAAGGTTTTCTCCCAAAGAATCCTGGGAATTGTAGTGCGGTGGTGATGGGGGACTTCTTTGTAGAATCCTGGACCCATCTGCAAAGTGGCTTGGGAAGACAATTAAATGCACTTAGATCTAGTCCAGACTTTCTCAACATTTTTACTGTAGAGAAACCCCTTCAGGCTTAAAAAAAAACCCAGAAGTGGTGTGATGGTGCAGAATGCGGTTAGGAAGCATAGCTGTAAACATGCCCATGCGGGGCCCCTCCCCTCCCCACCCCCTTTAAGCCTCTCATCAGCCATTTTGGGAGAGGGCGGGACTGACGGCCATATATGGTCATATCACATTAATGAATGTTTAACAAATTTAAAATAGATACAAAAATCAATCAACTCCCACCTATTTGGGAAACTCTTCCCGGGCTGTCAAGAAACCCCAGGGTTTCAAGAAACCCCAGGGTTTCAAGAAACCCTGGTTGAGAAAGCTTGATCTAAACAGCAGTTGTATCTTTGGAGGCTCTGTGGTAAAGCAATTGTCTTGCAGGCTGTGAAGGTGGTGAAAGACGGGCTATTTGTTTACAAATAACATCCCTCTTGTATGCCTAAGCAACAAGAAGGGCTGATGAAATGACAGTCGGCAGAGATAAATTTCCAGCATAAAGTGACCTTTGGCAAGTTGAAACATTTGTCACATTTCCTGCCTTCATAAAGCCCAGGTGATCTTTTCTCAGAATCAGTAGCTTCAACAGAGTTTTAGCACGAGGAAGACAAGAGTAACATTCCTAATGTGCTGAATTTTTGTACTTGAAACAGGCCCTGTACGTCTATGAGTGGCCTTGTTATTTTTTAAAATGCATGGCTGCAAATAAATTATATTGTTAGCAATGGGCACTTCCCCGCCTTCTCTTCTGCACGCCTGCTTCCGTCCAGCTGGGGGCTGGCTGAGGAGCAGACAGGACAACGACGACGTCACGGAAAAGCCCTGCATCTGATCAGATGGGCTTAATATAAACCAGGTTTGCTGTGAAAGAATTAGAGAGGCAGCCCCAGAAGAGAAGAAGGATTTCCTGCAGGAGGCTGGTTGGGAATTCAGCACTCGGAGAAGAAGGGAGTGTGGCAGAACGCCTGGTAAAAAAACAAGGTAGCGTTTGCTTAAGGAGCATTAATTTGAACACGTTGCTTTCCTACTGTAGACATGCAACAGCAATAACAAAAAGGTTAAAATGTGCAGCTTGAAACATGCACCTAACTTTATTTCTTGGATTAGACTGCTAAATAACAGTACAAATAGTGGTACAAACCAATTGGCCAGCAGTTTCCTTCTCCATCCTTTGCGGACAGAGTAGATAAATACAGCCATGTATCTTTTGCATAAACAAAGGTGGATTTGAGATCTGTCAAACATAGCCCTTGCTTGCAAAAAGTAGCTGTGACCAGAGTAGTAAAGGAAGAGCTTGTTTTGCATGGCATCTTGTATCTTTCCGCACGCAGGAGTTCTTTATGTCTTTGCACATCTCTCAAAAGTCAGGGAAGGTCAAATGTTTGAATTCTTCAGGGAGCTGCCAAAACCCGTGGAAGAGTGTGTGGATTTGCTTTGTAGATTTCTTTTAAAGAGGCTGAAGACGCAGACAGTTTCTCTCAACTGCACAAGAAGGGCATGCTTTGGGAGAGTTGCAAACTTACCTGGGAACTACAATGGCATTTGAAGTTTGAACATGGCCTTCACCTCTCTCTGTGGCAAATGCTTCCTTTGTGAGCTAAAGAGACATAATGTGAGCTGGGAGAGCTTCAGCTGAATAAGCAAATTTTCTAAAGAGCTGTCATTGTGGGAGCTGGAGAGCATCAAAGCAACTTTCCTAAAAATGGTAGCTGCGAATTATACTGGCCATCGCGAACTACCTCATTGCATTTTGTCTCAAAGCGAGGGAGCTATTCCCTACTAAGTGTAATTAAAAGCCATCTTTAGACAAAAGGAGAAAACCTGGCTTGGCTCCTTCAGAGTTCTATGGGACCATAGAAAATAGACCTAATAAAGTATTAAATATATAGCATTAGTAGAATGTAGCTCGACCAAAGTTTATAGAGACCAGAAGGTCTGAAACAGCCATTAGCTATGTGAGAGGGTCATGTGTACTGCTTGAATTTCACAGGATACGGGGACAAAAGGCTTATTGCTGCCTCAAAAAGGACTATTGTTATCTTTAAGGCTGTAAATGTTGCATATCTAGGAATGTGCATATGCGAAGGAGTACCATTTGGGGGCCATTCTCAAGGGGATTGCTTGAGCATTGAATTCTAGCACTCTGTAACAATAACTCTTTTGTGAGGCATTACCCAGCCTATTTGAATGAGGACAGAACAATCGCTTGGAGACCCTGGGCAACCCAAAGGGGACAAGGTATTTGACTAAAATGCATGGACCAATGGAAATGAAAGTTACAAAAGATCTGTGCCAGCCTTGCTGGTATGGAGATCTGTATTTCAGCCGTTTAGATGTGATCTCCCTATTTTGTACAAAATACATTTTTATCTTTTGTGTCATCTGGGGCTGTAATCCGATTCTTTGGATTATTGGGCTTTTTTATTGGTTTGGCTGAATCTTGCACACACCTGGGTCTTTCAATTTGATTAGATGTCTTCTGGCTGATTGAATTTGCACAGTAGACCTACTGCCCTTAGTTGTAGGAATGCTTCTGCATGGACCTTTGATAGTTTTCTAGGCAGAAAAGGAAATAGAGAGAGGAGGGCAGGTGTGAAGGTGGGACAATGCTCCAGAGACTATTGTGCCTTTCCCCTTCCATATGGACTTGCCTCTGGTTGTTCCTGAGGCAAATCTGGGCAAAACTTGAGCCAGCCCCTGGACAGCCTCGGGATGCAGGTGATATCATGTGGAGTGGGCTCTAAAACTTGCTAGCAAACAGAGGCTGTCCAGGGGCAGATTCCTTGTGCGGAAACAGTATTTTCATTTCCAAGGTTTATTCCCCCCACAGATTTGTAGCCCTTTGGTGGGCACCCAGTATAAGGATTGAAAGCTTTTATCCTCCATAAACCATGTGTCCAGACAGAGAAAGAAGAATCATTCTCAATCAAAATTGCTGCTAGTCTGTGAGGACCACCATTTCATTGATCTGAGGACTGAGCTGTTGCCAACAACTCTATAAAATCACCTTTATAATGAGATACTTTCTTTTGGGAAAGTCATTCGAGATGGAGAAGCATGCTGGTCTATAGCATTAATAGCAGTAAAATAAAACAGGAGTCCAATGACACCTTAAAGACTAACAAAATTTATCCCAGCATAAGTATTTGTGAGTCAGAGTTCATTTAGTGGGATCAACTGATGAAGTAAGCTCTGACTCACAAAAATCTATGAAGGAATACATGTTGTTAGCCTCAAAGGGGACAGTGGACTCCTCATTTCCTTTTCTGGTAGTGTGTCTTTCTGCCATTTTCCTTCTAGTAGTACTGTTGGGAAGTATTCAGTAATACGTTGGGTACCAAGATAAGCAGGGACAGCCCTGATTAGTACTTAGATGGGAAAACATCATGGAAGTTCAGAGTTGATACTGAAAGGCAGGCAATAGCAATTCCTTGCCTTGAAAACCCCAAGGGGTCTTCATCAGTCAGCTGTGACATTATGGCATTTTACATAGCCACTTCCAGTAAGTTCAGAGGCAGATGTATAAAACTCACCAAATCAACCTGACGGGACATGATGCAGTTCATAAGGTAGCAATGCCGGAGGAATATGATTATGTCATTTCCCTTTAACAGGTAGGGAGTGTTGGCCCAATTTAAATATGCAAGAGAGTGGAACCAGCTGCTTAAATGAATAAAATAGTTGGATTTAGAAGAGAAACAAATTTTGTGAGAAAAAGAGTAGAGAGAGTCCTAACTATTTAACTCAGGCTTTCTCAACCAGGGTTTCATGAAACCCTGGAGTTTCTTGAAGGCCCTGGAAGGGTTTCCCAAATGGGTGACAACTAATTAATTTATAATATATTTTTAAAATTCATTAAACATTTGTTAAACATGTCAACCTGCCCCTCCCTCAAAATGACCAATGATGAGCCTGGAGGGGGTGGGAAGGGGAGGGGCCTCAGGTGGGTGTGTCCACAGCTGTGCTCCCCAATCATATTCTGCCTGATTGTGCCACTTCTGGGATTTCTAGAAGCCTGAAGAATATTACCAGGGTTTCTCAATGGTAAAAAAGTTGAGAAAGGCTTGTCTAACTGACTTAATGTTGTAGAGGGAAAGAAACCAGAAAGTGCTCTCAAAGGAGCAGGATGTCTCCAACTGAGTCAATGATTTCACACACATATTTGAAAATATGAGTTCCTCATCTAAACTGGCTAACTACTTATCACCAATGATGCCTCCTGTAGGATATTCTTCTTATGCTCTTCAATCATGCACACTACACATCTTGCATATCCCAACAGGGAGAAAAACCATGACGCTGAACAATGTCACAATGCGTCGCAGCAGCGGTGCCTTGCAGCCACAACAGCAGCGCTGGAGCATCCCGGCAGATGGGAGGAACCTGGTGGTTCAGAAAGACCCTCGTGAGTGCCTTCGACAGAAGAGATACACCATCAATCCTGAAGAGTATTACCGGAGAAGCTGGTCATCAGAGTCCTCGGATTCTGTCATCTCCTCCGAGTCAGGAAATACCTTCTATCGTGTGGTCCTCGTTGGGGAGCAAGGTGTTGGCAAAACCACCCTAGCGAATGTCTTTGCAGGGGTGCACGACAGCATGGACAGTGACTGCGAAGTGTTCGGAGGTAAGCGCCATGCTGGCTGTGGTATACTTAAAGCCCTTCATTCAAGCACTCATTAGCATTAAGAAGCATCAACGTAGACAAAGTCGGTGATCCTGACACTGATGCCAGGATCCCCTTGGCTCTAATCCTTCAACTCCCACCTATCTTGTAAACTTGGAAGTTGGGAAGGGGGTAAGAGAGATTACGGATCGGGTATTTTCCTCATAGAGTTTTAACCCTGTTGAAGTGCATATAAACGGAAGATACAGTCTCAACCAGAAACTGAGTTATACTGAAAAAAGAGGACTTGTATTTTTTTTTTAAACCCAATGGTTGTAATAGTAAGCTGTGCATGATTGTAGGAACTGCATAGGGTCCTGTGAAATCTTGGTCTCTGAAATAATGAGGAAGAGTGTGGTGATGCTAGAAAAGACTGTTGATTAGGTATCTTTAGCTTATTTCCTGGGCTTGGTTGTGGAGTCCATTGATTGTTGGACACTACGTTGCATGGGTTGCATGGGATTGTTGGACACTTGGTTCTGGACCATCAGTAGCTTCGTGGCGTAGATTCAACACATGAACCTCTTTCCCAGCATATTAACTCTCTGAGCACATTCTTGGTTACAAACCAGACCAATTAAAGCCATTAACAGTGCAGACCTAACACAAAATTGAAGTCTGTGGGTTTCAAAGGGTATAACTCTGTTTAGGATTGCACTGTAGCGAAGAACCAGACTAGCCATTATGGCAGCCATAGTCCTGACTCAGGGATACTGCTGCCATTTTAGAAAGGAACATAGTCCATTTATAATAGCCAAATGTCTAAAAGCAGTGATGAGATGGCTCAAGCAGAGTCATCTGAAACTCAATGCTTCAGAGATGGAAGTCCTGTGATTGGGCAGGAAGGGTCCAAGCAAGGAAGCGCATTTACCCAACCTGGACAGGGTGCGGTTATCGATAGCTCACTCCACTAGAAACCTGGGTGTGTACCTTGATGTGTCCCTCTCTATGGAGATCATGAGAGTAGCGTGGCAGACTTTCAGCCATCTTTGCCAAGCCAAGCTACTAGTACCCTACTTGGTTCAAAGGTCAAGTAATAGTCCACTGTGCAACATCATTGCATCAGGTGATGTAAATTCCCCCCCACCACCACCACATTTTGCCCATCAGTCTCCTTCTTCCATACAGCTGAGCAAAAATAATCAGGGGAGAAGGCTTCCTGCTATACTTTGAGAACTGGTAAACTCTTCCCTAAACACAACCCTGCTGGTTACACCCCCCCCCCTACACACACCTCTCCAGGAATATCCAGTCTAGAGTTGGCAACCCTGTGGAGCCTGGAGTTCTCTCAGGGCCATTTCGCACGGCTTCAAAATAGCACAATGGTTGCTAATTGAAAACGCTACTAATTTGCCTTAACGCACGACGTCGCAGACAATCTGCAACACTCCTGAAACCAATCAGCAAAAAGCGCTTCGTTGTAGCGCTTTTAGGGGAATCCAGAAAAGTGGATTCACCCTCTGGATAGCGATACACTCCTGCAACCAATCTGCAACGCTAGCGCTAAAGACCTGTGCGTTACCATTGTTGCGGGTTCTTCAAAGTCCCTCCTCCTGAGCCTGTCCTCCAAACTTCCGGCGAAGCGATCGCCATTTTTTTTTCTCCGAGCGAGCGGGGATAAACGCACCAGCGAGCCTCTTTCTGTTTAGAGGCTTCCCTGGCTTCAGTCCTTCACCTTTAGTCACTAAGCACAAACCACATAAAAGCCCGTTTGCTGAAATAAAGTCCCTTTATTTTTTACACATTAATTCAGCCGAAAATCAGGCCCGTGAGAGGGGGGGGGGGATTTTTTTTTTATCACTCGAGGCAGCGTGCAAACGATCATACAATCAAACGACAGCTCACATTAGGCAGCTGGATGGGTCTCTCCGTTGCAACGAATCTACCTAGATTCGTTGCTATGGGTCTGTTTTTTTTTTTTAAAACCTTTCTTAAAGGGAAAGGGGCTGTTTGGGAGCATGCTAACGGCTGCCCATTGGCTGCTTGACGGCCAGGGGCGGGACGAGCTTGGCAATAGCGCTTCCTTTCTAGCGATTTCTGCCGAGACCGGAAGCCTGTGGGAAACGCTAAAAAACGCAACTGATTCCACTACAAAGGCAGGTATGCATAACGACGAATTCCACTATTTTAAATGGCGATTTTTCATTCCGCAAACGATTTGCAACAAAGATCCCCGTGCGAAAAGGCCCTCAGAATTACAGCTGCTCTCCAGACTTCCAAAGCCAGCTACTCTGTAAGAATGCGCCTCTTTTGAGGCCGAAGGCTGGAGCATCAACCCCCTGATGAGCTGTCTCTCCAAGCTCTGCCCTCCCCCAAAATTGCCTCCAAATGGTCAGGGATTTCCTAAGGCAGGATTGGCAAGCCTCGATTACTCTGCTTGGCAAAACCAAACAGGAATGGTGGGGCACCTTAAAGACATTTCACTGTGGCACAAGTTTTCATGGAGTAAAGCCCATGTTTAAGCAAGCGTGCCCCTGGCTTTGAGCAGGTAATCTGTCTCTTTAGCATTGAATAAAACACAAATCTTCAGAATTTGTTCATTAAAAAAAAAAAGTCAGGTCTCACCAACAGGTAGTCAGTCAGTCAGTTTATCTGAATGTAGCCATAGGCCATTACAAAATGAATTGAAGTTTTTACGGCATTTCAGAACATAATAATAAAATAAGCAATACCAATTAGAATGCTACTACTGGTACCACTAAGAGCCTCTTGAGGCGCAGGGTGGTAAGGCAGCAGACATGCAGTCTGAAGCTCTGCCCAAGAGGCTGGGAGTTCGATCCAAGCAGCCAGCTCAAGATTGACTCAGCCTTCCATCCTTCCGAGGTTGGTAAAATGAGTATCCAGCTTGCTGGGGGGTAAACGGTAATGACTGGGGAAGGCACTGGCAAACCACCCCGTATTGAGTCTGCCATGAAAACGCTAGAGGGCGTCACCCCAAGGGTCAGACATGACTCGGTGCTTGCACAGGGGATACCTTTACCGGTACCACTAGGTAGTCAGGGAAAGTTACATACTCAGAACTAATGTCTATCAAGAAACAAAGATGGACTTTGTTTATCCAACTACAAGGCAACAAGAAGAATAAGCTGGGGATCTTGTGGTGGAGATCACACGGGGGTGGTGCTTGTTGCCAGGGGTTTTCCTCAGTCTGTCCTACTGAGGATTAAAATTGGAACCTTGAACTTTAATTATTCCTAGAACTAGTAGGCGTCAGGCTCTCTTTGTTTATTTTGTGTGAGGGAAGGAGGAGCAAGTGGGAGGAAAGAAGATTATCAAGATGGTAGAGAGGAGATGCAGCAGCATTTCCAAGTTACAAACTTATGAGACCATTGAAGTCAGTGGGTTTAAAAGGGTATAAACCTGTTTAGGATTGTACTAAGACACATCTCCTACTAGTTTATCTTTTCTGGGAGGGATTCTGCCATTTTGAATACGGCCTTACCTGCAAAAAATGAGGCAGCAACATTTTTCCTGTAAAGATAAAATGAGAGGAAAAATCGGAGTCCAGTGCTACCTCAGACCCCAGTTTTCTGTTGTTGCTACAGTCTAACATGGCTGCCCTTATGGGATTACAGTGGTGGGGAAAACATCCGCACCTGAATTTATGCCAGTTATGCACAGGAGCATTGCAGGAAAAGAGTTGATTAACTGATAGAGACTAACAGCCAAAGATATTTAGTTTTAATGTTGTTGTTGTTTTTCCCCCCTGATAATAGTTTTAATACATATATCAACATGTAAATACATTCAGCAACATTTCATAAATCAGATTACAATAATCGTATAACTTATTTCTTATAACATAGTCAAAGACGCTTTTACTTAAATATAATCCCACCCTTCCCCCAGTGTAACTGCAGTTCTATTAACTTGAAAAATTATTAAGGTAAAGGTAAAGGTATCCCCTGTGCAAGCACCGAGTCATGTCTGACCCTTGGGGTGACGCCCTCTAGCGTTTTCATGGCAGACTCAATACGGGGTGGTTTGCCAGTGCCTTCCCCAGTCATTACCGTTTACCCCCCAGCAAGCTGGGTACTCATTTTACCGACCTCGGAAGGATGGAAGGCTGAGTCAACCTTGAGCCGGCTGCTGGGATCGAACTCCCAACCTCATGGACAGACAGCTTCAGACAGCATATCGCTGCCTTACCACTCTGTGCCACAAGAGGCTCTGAAAAATTATTACATTAACCTAAAATATAACTTCTTGAACTCTTGCTCTTTGTTCCATAACGTTTCTTTCCCGCCCAGATAATTACTTATATTGTTCTAGCACTTTAGTCTTCCTAAATGAGCTGCCTCTGATACTAATATTAGTATCTGATAGTAATAGTATTTACATTATCAATTAGTTTTAATGTTTTGTTTGAATGTCTTCATTAATATGTCTTTAGTCCTTCAGAACAAAACAAAATCAGAGTCCAGTGGCACCTTTAAGACCAACAAAGATTTTGTGAGCTTTCAAGTGCAAGCACTCAAAAGCTCACGCCTTGAAAAAATCTTTGTTGGTCTTAAAGGTGCCACTGGACTCTGATTTTGTTTTGTTGTGTTGTTTCAGACCAACATGGCTACCCACTTGAATTTAGTCCTTCAGAGTTTATTTAAAATGTGTTTTCTATACCGTGTCTTGTTCCATAGGAAGACATGGCTTCCCAATTTTTTTTTAAAACGTCTGAAACTTAAGCTAGAAAATCAAATAACCAAAAATATATTAATAGCTGCAGCCCCAGACACCCTGCAGTTTTTTGGGAATATGTGAATTATGAAGTGTATGTCAGTTTTAGAACATAATCGGGACCCTGAAGGTAGTGAATCCTGTCCTAGGCATGTGAAACACACAGGAAATGTATAGCTATACCCAGGTTTTTTGCATATTTATCATTTTTTTTACACAAGTACAAGAATTGCCAGTTTAGCATTTTGGATTTCTTTCGGGAGGAAGCATCTTCACACTTCTTCACCCCATGCTAAGGCAGTAGCACTGGCTGTTCACCCATAAAATGACTGAAAACAAATATTTTCCATTACTAAGCCTGGATGGAGACTGTACGTCTGTCTGTTGCTCCCAAGAGGTCAAATGTTCAGCATTTGGTTTATTTCTTCCAATGGGACTTCTTCTTCCACTTATTATCCTTCTTAGGATAAACTTAAGCAAAAAAGAAAGAAAGAACGAAACTTACAGATTTCAACATTCGGATCATGGAAGTTATGACAACATGTAGCTCTTGGCCAGAGACTAATATCTGAATGACGAATATAACATAATTATCTTCAAGATTTTTCCCGAGGCTCCCCCCACCGCCCCCCCCAAAAACAATCCCCACAGGATTCTAACCCTCATTGCTACATGCATGGAGACCTGGAGGTACTTTAAAAAACAAAAAAAACAAAAAGGACATTTACAATATTTACAATTTCTTTATTTAGATTTGTAACCTTCTCTTGCATTTCTCCAAGGAGGTCATACATGAATGTCCCCTTCATTCACAACAACCTTGCAAGGCTGGTTAGGTTGACAAGCTGGCGTCATGCAGTTTTCATTTTAAAAAACATTCTAATGCAGCTCTGACTGCAGCCACTAGTGGAGCAGGGAAGGCAGAGGACGGCAAAGAGGCCTTTCTGCAAAGTTTACTGCATGTGAGGAAAACTGCTGATCATCTTGCTAAGCACATCAGCCAAGCCTGCGCTGGAGCGAGGCAAGATTAGCCAAGACAAGGGTGTAGTCTGCACAGGGCTTTTTACCCACTTCCAGATCGACCAAATCCCTGCAGTCTACACTGAATTCTATTTCCAGTTTGCTTTTGGGCACTTTAAATTTTCCCTCTGCAGCATGCATGATTGATCCAAAGTGACCCTACCTTTCCCCCACAATATCCAGAACTGGATATAACCCTTGATATTTGAAAACCCGGCCCCTTGGTAATATGTGGCTGTGTAATAGCTCAGTGAAACTAAAGAGAAAAGGAAACGATAGACCCTATTAGGAGGCTCCATACTGGCTGATGTGGATCCTGATGAATTCTTCTATCCCCCCCCCCTTTGAAACAGAAAGTGTTCTGCACTCAATTGGGAAAGCTCAGAGCAGGGAGGGTAGTCAAGTGCAACAGGAGTCTCTTTCTTTTCTTGAATGGGGGGGGAGGGGATTGGAGACACCAAAGGAGGGGGGAATAAATCCAAGAGGCAAATCTATGCTGAGAGAAGTTAGGGCTTCTGGAGCGCAGTCACTTTAAGGGAAGCATTGCAACCGGGAACCAGGAAGTCTTTGAACTAATGCCCTGGCCAATCAGGGAAGACTGCTTTACTATGAGGCATGGAGAAAAGAGTTAATTTGAAAAAGCAAAAATCTGCACACTTACTGTTGCTATTTTTTCAAATACTGAGTGTTATATCCAGTTCTGGATATCATGGGGGAAGGGTAGGGTCGCTCCAGATCAATCATGCATGTTGCAGAGGGAAAATTTAAAGTGCCCAAAATCAAAATGGAAATCGAATTCAGTGTAGACAGGAAGGATTCATTTGAACTAGGACTGGGTAAAAAACCCCATGCAGAGTACACCCTAGATCTCTTCCCATCCTAATTTTACATACTAACCATTACAGAAGTCGGCACGTTTGAAGTGGGTAGTGCTTGTATAGATTGGTGCTATGAAGTAATGGATTTATATTTGAACATGTATTAGGGTTACTAACTCTGGGCTGGGAAATATCTGGAGATTTTAGGGGAGGAGCCTGAGGAAGCCAAGATTTGGGGAGGGGAACGCCTTCAGTGGGGTATAATGCCACAGAGCCATCCTTCCAATGTGACCATTTTCCCCAGATGAACTGATCTCTGTTGGCTAGAGCAGCAACCCTAACATATATGAAGGGTGAATCTAGTTCCCAAAGCTTCTTCTACCAGAAAATGATGTCAAGGTGAAAAAAATAATGAAGTGTGTTTTTTTCCTCCCCTTCTAGAAGATACCTATGAACGAACCTTGGTGGTAGATGGGGAAAGCACAACCATCATGCTTGTCGACATGTGGGAAAACAAGGTGAGTGTGACATTGATTTATCTAATGGCATGTTTTTAAGTACAGTTTTGTTTGATATATTTGACAAAAGGAGCTTTGACTCAAAAGTGCATGCCATGAACATTTTGTTGGACTTGAAGGTGCCACAGGACTTGATTCTAGCTCAGCTACTCTTTAAAACTGTTATGTGTGTGTATATTGTGTATAAAACCAGTTATATTCCAGCAAAACATAAGTGTTAGCTCAGCCAGAGGACCTCCATCTTGGCTGGATTCAGCTTCAGCCAACTCTACTTGAGTCTCCATGGTCTCCAAGCAGCTGGCCAGATTATCTGGGGATGTTGACAGGTGGCCGTCCATTAACTGAAATAGTTGGGTGTCATCTGCATACTGATGACAACCCACCCCACAGCTCTGGATCATCTGAGCTAGTTGTTAAATAACATTTGAGAGAGTATTGCCATTGGGAGATGCTCCCCCTCTGTCCCCAGCTGTGGAGAAAGGGCTACAGCCACTTAAGAGCTATGCCTCAGATCCTTACATTGGCTCTATGGTGGGCCAGAAGTCTATGATCTACTGTGTTGAAAGCTGTGTCAAACTCTACCATCAGATCTAGTAAAACCAGCAGCACCAACACACCTAGATCCAGTTTCTTCTGGAGGTTGTTGATCAAGGTGATCAGAGCTGTCTCTATCCCATGGCCAGGCTGGAAGCCCGACTGGAAAGAGTCAAGCACTGATGTATCTTCCAAGAAACTTCACAGTTGGCCTGCAACCGCCCATTCAACCATCCTACTCAGAAACGCCAAATGTGATACTGGGCTATAGTTGGCTGGGATGGAAGAATCCAGCTCTTGTTTTTTCAGAAAAGGCCCAACCACGGAATATCTCTGATTTATATAATTATATTATTGAATTGAATTTTATGACTATTCTTATTGAAAGTATTCTTACATGTTGTAAACCGCCCTGAGCATTTGGGAAGCAGGGGTATAAACAAACAAACAAATAAATAAAATGAACAATGGAAATTTCTGTTTGCTCCGGTTAAACAACCTCTTCTTTTGGGGCTCCTTGATAACAAGGCCAGGTGTTCGCTGAGTGTGATTCTTGTATTTGAACAGGGCTCCAATGGGTGGCTCCAGGATCACTGTATGCAGATTGGCGATGCATATCTGATTGTCTATTCCATTACGGACCGCGCAAGCTTCGAGAGAGCGTCAGAGCTCAGAATACAGCTCCGCAGGGCCCGCCAGGCAGAAGACATCCCCATCATTTTAGTGGGCAACAAAAGCGATCTGGTTCGGTGCCGTGAAGTCTCTGTTGCAGGTACGAATCCTGAGATGGTGACTGGTAGTCCTGTTTCGGCAGCTTCTGTTTTGAGCCTACCCAGTGGGCTTAACATTTTAAACACACCCAGGCCGCAAATGAAAAGCAGAGTTACTGTGACTTTCCCCCATGCAAACCTGGGAAATGTAACTCTTCATAGGAACTAGTTATTTTAGGAGATTTCTCATACTCTTACAAAAAAAACCCCAAACCCTTCACAACTCATTTGTGAAATTCCTGTAAGTTTGGAGATGATGTCTGGGGAAGGCCAGGTTTTGGGAAGGAGACTCTGAGGGGTTGTGGTGCCGTAGAGTTCATCTCCTTGTGGAGTTCATTGAGAGCTAGGGCAGGGTACTGGTTAAAAGTGGTGAACTCTAATCTGGAGAGCTGGGTTCAGTTCTCCACTCTTCTACATGAAGCCTGCTGGGTGACCTTAGACCAGTGACAGTTCTCTCAGAACTCTCTTTCAAGCCCCAGCTACCTCATAAGGTGCCTGTTTTGGGGGGAGGAAGGATAGACGATTGTAAGCCATTTTGAGATTCCTTAGGGTAGAGAAGAACAGGACATTAAAAAAAAAAACTCTTCTTCCAAACTGCTATTTCCTCCAAGGGAACTGATGCATATATTCTGGTGATCAGTAGTAATTCTAAGGGCCATTTCGCACGGCTTCAAAATAGCACAATGGTTGCTAATTGGAAACGCTACTAATTTGCCATAACCCACGACGTCGTAGACAATCTGCAACAATCCTGAAACCGACCCGCAAAAAGCGCTTCGTTGTAGCGCTTTCAGGGGAATCCAGAAAAGTGGATTCACCCTCCGGATAGCGATACACTCCTGCAACCAATCTGCAACAATAGCGCTAAAGACCTGTGCGTTACCATTGTTGCGGGTTCTTCAAAGTCCCTCCCCCTGGCTTTCTCCTCCAAACTTCCGGCGAAGTGATCGCCATTTTTTTTCTCCGAGCGAGCGGGGATAAACGCACCAGCGAGCCTCTTTCTGTTTAGAGGCTTCCCTGGCTTCAGTCCTTCACCTTTAGTCACTAAGCACAAACCACATAAAAGCCCGTTTGCTGAAATAAAGTCCCTTTATTTTTTACACATTAATTCAGCCGAAAATCGGGCCCGTGAGAGGGGGGGGGGGGATTTTTTTTTTATCACTCGAGGCAGCGTGCCAACGATCATACAATCAAACAACAGCTCACATTAGGCAGCTGGATGGGTCTCTCCGTTGCAACGAATCTACCTAGATTCGTTGCTATGGGTCTGTTTTTTTTTTTAAACCTTTCTTAAAGGGAAAGGGGCTGTTTGGGAGCATGCTAACAGCTGCCCATTGGCTGCTTGACGGCCAGGGGCGGGATGAGCTCGGCAATAGCGCTTCCTTTCTAGCGATTTCTGCCGAGACCGGAAGCCTGTGGGAAACGCTAAAAAACGCAACTGATTCCACTACAAAGGCAGGTATGCATAACGACGAATTCCACTATTTTAAATGGCGATTTTTCATTCCGCAAACAATTTGCAACAAAGATCCCCGTGCGAAAAGGCCCTAAGAGAATTCCATATCCCTCCTTGAGGTTGGTCACTCTAGTTGTGGCTGGTTGAGGTTGCAGATGGAATAATCTAAACTACAGCCAGATGTACAGTGCTGATTCAGAGGCTTCAGAACCCTCCCTGAGAAGTATTCCTTTGAATTCTGTCATGTGACACTGATGGGTCGTGGGCCTTTGTATGGCCACGACGATCTACTTTTTCAACTATTATGCTTTTGCAGATTGCTAGGAGGAAGCACGTAAAAGCTGAGCCTATGCCCAGGCTCACACCCAGTCATACGGCTGCATCCACAGGATCTTCCTGTACTGAGTAAAGCCTTTGAATCAGCCTATAATCAGCACTGGGTGACATATGTCTCCCTTAGTACGCCAGTCTACTATTTTCTTGAAAAATTTTAATCATTGGTGCCATGGCTCCACTCACAAAATTGAACCAGGCATGGAATACGTTGATCGTCAGACTCTTCTTGATCCCCCATCCTTTATATATTAATTTAGCTTTGCCTTTTCTTAAAGAACTAAACAATGTCAAAAGTGATTTGGAAAATGCCATAAAAAACTGCCAAACGGGACTCGGTAGCATACTGTTTAGATCAGAGTTTGATCTAGGAAAAACTCAAGTGCTTAACTCACAAAATATCAGTGGAATTTTTGAAGGCAGCCATAGAATCCCCGTGCTTAAAGGCTTTCGCAAAAATGTTGGACAGATATTGTGATTACTCCAGGCAAGTCTGGAATGTCCTGTTTTCCTTTGACCATCCTGAGAATTTCTCTTCAGTCTGACTTGTGTGAAATCTCTGAGGCCAAAGGAGAAGGCCATGGCTGGGTTGATTTCCATTGGCTGCAGAGCTGGGCTTCTGTGTGCTGCACAGTGCCATCTTTTCTGAAGAATGGCAAACATGGAATAAATTATGCAAAATAAAAGCGTGCAAATATGATCAATATATATAGTCTATGAAGCCATTCTGCTCAGCAAGTGTCAAATCTGACTTCCATTGCTGTAGACAGTGGTGCTGTCAAGACTGTTGTGTGAAAGTTGGGGCCACCTTGGCTCAGCAGAAGGGCAGGGCCCAAGAGGCAGACGGAACCTAGAGAACATAAGAGACATCATATTGGATCCAACATTCTAGTCCAACATTCTGTATCACCCAGGAGCCAACAGGAGATCCACCAGCATGAGGTGGGTGTGTTCCTCCTCTAGCTCAACTTAGTCTTTTTCGTCGTTCGTCTCCTGTCAGTGCATTCTGGGAACTGGACTTTCAGGGAACTGCAACATTAACTACTAGGTATTCTAGAAGTGATGGTTCCCAGAATGCACTAGGGGACAGGAGAGGAATAAAGAATGAAGCATGGATGAAATTTTAATGGGTTTCTTTCCTGTGAGGTCTTTCCCACAGCCACCATGCTGCTCTCCATTCATTTTCTTAGACCGCGTTCCGCACTCCAGCTTCTCAGTGTAGGATTCTGACATGTACCCTTTAACTGTTTTGCAGAGGGCAGAGCATGTGCTGTTGTGTTCGACTGTAAGTTCATCGAGACTTCGGCGGCTGTCCAGCACAATGTGAAGGAGCTTTTTGAAGGGATCGTGCGTCAAGTGCGGCTCAGGAGAGACAGCAAAGAAAAGAACGAGAAGAGGCTGGCGTACCAGAAGAGGAGAGAGAGCATTCCTAAGAAAGCCAGGCGATTCTGGGGCAAAATTGTTGCCAAGAAAAACAAGAACATGGCTTTCAAACTTAAGTCCAAGTCTTGCCACGACCTCTCTGTCCTTTAGGAACATCAGCCCATTCCTGATGTTCTTTTTCGCGGACATGACTCGACTCCATATTGAACAATAAATCAATCTATATTAGATTGGCCAACAAGCAGCATCAATTGACTTTGATTCACAGTTGTGATTATTGTGATTAAATGTGCCAGCAATAAGCACAGCCTAATGCATGCATGGAAGAAGAAAATGTCATTCATACTGGTTTGGGTTTCTAGTTTAAGTGTGTGTGTGTGTATGTGGAGGTGTGTCAGGAAACAGTTTTGTCTTAAAACACAGGAACATTCCGCACTTACAAAGAGACTTCTCCTACTGTTGCTTTTGGATAATGACCCAAGGATTGGAAAACACCACTTGGGAAATGATGAGATTTTTTTCATTATTACTTTTTGTTACTGATTTTTGTAAACAGAAATTTGTCCACCGGTGAAAAGGGAAATGGACGTTCTTGGAGATATCTTCTTCCCAGCCAACCAGTTGCTTTGGTTCTCTTAAGTGTCCACAGCTGGATCTCTGTTGTTATAATGGCCGGGAAGGCGATGATGGCATTCAGGCCGCCAGATGTCTGGATAAACAGGGAGCAAACGTTTCCATGGGGTGACATCATCATGGAACCATCATGGAAGAATGGTGCAAACGTCAAAGGAGAAGCCAGAGTGGAACCAGACAAGATTGAGATCATGAAGCATGTTGGTCAGGCACAGCTAGATAATAGCGAAACAGCAGCCTGCTTTGGACTGGGACCACGTGGTTCAAGATACCCCAAGGAAAATACATCCGTTGCCTCCTTGGTCACTGCTGGCCAGATTCAGGAGAGTCCTTGCCTTCTCTGCTGATGGGTGCAAGTGAGATGGTGAGGTGGTGCCTTCTGCATTCAACATTTCCCTTGGGTATTTTGGCCACAGAACTGGCCCTGGAATCATGGAGGGAAGGAAATGGGCATTTAACTCTTTCACTCCCACATAGGTTCATAAATCAAAGTTTGACCCCTTTCATTCACCTTAAAACACTGGGAACCCTGTTGTTTTGATCTGCAGAAACACAAGGGGGTGAAAGGATTAAACATGTTCTGTCCTTGCATGGTCAGAATCTGACCTAGGGTGGCATGCAGCTGTAAGAGTGCTTTAAAATATTTTCAGAGCATAGCTGAGTTGGTCTGCAGTAGAAGATTGGGGTCCAGTAGCACAAACAAGGTTTTCAGAGTATGAATTGATATCTGACTAAGGGGCTTTGTTTGACTCTTGACAACTTATATCCAGAAAAACACTAAGGTGCTACAGGGCTCAAATCTAGACCTTTGAAAGACACCGAGAGGATACAATAACTTCTCTCTCCTTGTCTCCTAAGGTCTGAATGAAGGATATGCTACTACCTAACAGTAGGATTGAGATTAAAGCAATTCCTTGTTACATCTAGAGCCATTTAATTATCTTTTAAAGGAGAAACCTGTGATACTATATTTTCTCCTGCCGTACTGCAATTTTTTATAATAAATACAATAAAATTTTAAGTGCAAAATGCCAAATCTTTTTTAAACTTTCTATTTAACCCCCTATAGATTTCCTTTTATAAGAGACCACATTTCTAGCTCATATTCAATTTTTGTATTATGCTACAGTTGTTTGTATTTATTCTCTTTCAAATATTGTATTTGTAATGGGTGAACTGAAGGAAATGGTGAGAAACCCAATGTTGGGATGTATTTATTGATTTCTTTAAAACAAGAAGCATTTTAGGTTTTATTACAGTTTTCTATATAGGATCTTTTTCAGATTAAGCAACTTTTTATTTACGTGCCTTGTAATAAATCAATAAAAGGTTTCATTGTCTTTGAACGCAAACTGGAAATGTTAAAGTTTCGCTCTTTTGATGGCTCTCTTTATTTTTCACAAGGAAAGAATATGATTTGTAGATTGGTCTAGTGCAGGGGTTCTCAACCTCTTTGAGCTTGTAGGCATCTTTGGAATTCTGATACAACCACAGAATGTGGCACAACCACAGAACAGCTGCAACAGGAGGCAGAGCTGACCACAAAATGGCCACCAAGTCAACATGGCTGACAGGAAGCAGAGCCACACACATACACAGAGGAAGCCCAAGTGCAGTGAACAAGTGAAATATTTTTTTTAAAAACCTGGGAAAGAAGAGTGCGGGAAAAAATGAAGTCAACACTTCATTGTGGTGTTGGCAACCACCTGAGAAAACATTTTAATCTGCATAGCCAGCAAGATATCAGTAGCCTGCTGGGTTGAAGTCCCACCCACTTTCTAGAAATGGTGGGTCCTAAGAAAAGTGTTGGCAGGTACCATGTGGCAGACCCCTGGTCTAATGGGAGTCCATCAAACATATTGGCTTGAGCTACAGATAGTGGCTTGGGAGGGTCTACTTCCAAGGACTGGTGTTGCAAAATCACTGGTTTTGAGTTCTGTGGCCATGCAGAGGGCTAACAGGACAGGGCAAAAAGGTGCACAAAGGTAGCAGGTGGAGCTGGCCAGGACTTCATCGGGGTATGAATTGTGAAATTCACCAGAGGAGGAGGAATCCTCATAGCTCAAGTTGCCTTACAGGAAAAAGTGATTTTATATTTATTTAAAGGCTAAAGGATGCGTGCCTTGCTTCCCGTGTCTGGCTGGAAGAAGTATGCCTAGGTGAAGCTTTCTTGTGAATTTGGTGTCAACTGGCTTGTTCCTGAGCTGTTCTGTAGACTCCTGTAACCGCAGCTGTATTTGCCAGAGAGAGCACTGGGCAGACTCTTTTGGACTGGGAGAGCCAGTTTGGTGTAGTTGGTTAGAAGTGTGGACTTCTAATCTGGCATGCCAGGTTCGATTCTGCACTCCCCCACATGCAGCCAGCTGGGTGACCTTGGGCTCACCACGGCACTGATAAAACTGCTCTGACCAGGCAGTGATATCAGGGCTCTCTCAGCCTCACCCACCTCACAGGGTGTCTGTTGTGGGGAGAGGAAAGGGAAGGCGACTATAAGCCGCTTTGAGCCTCCTTCGGGTAAAGAAAAACGGCATATAAGAACCAACTCTTCTTCTTCTTCTTTTTGAGGGCCAATATCTGGGACCCCAGAAATGTAATCCAACCCTAATTGGGAGAGATTGTAGAGTAGCAGACATCAGAGTGATGTTCCCTGTGCATTTGGTGTGTGTAGCTTGCAAGAGATCCAGTTGATACATGTTTGAACCAGTGCTTAACATTTCACCCCAAAGGGCACCTTCTTTGGGGGGGGGGCATAACTTGAACCCCCTAAGTCCAATTTCCATATAACTTGGAGGGCATGTAGAGCAGGATTGGGGGAGATCCCCTGCAAGTTTGATACTTCTAGTTTACACAGAGTTCTCTCTGTACCCCTGAGCCTGCACTTGTCATATCCCCAGAAAGCACTTTCCCAGGGGAGCCTTGTTTGGAAGGCAATAACTCACACCTCCTAAGTACAATCCTCATCAATCTTGGAAGGCAGGTACATGAGAGTGAGCTGGAGATTCCCTGTGAGTTTGGTGGCTCTAGCTTATGGGAAGGTCATTCTACTGCATCACAGACTTCAAGAACCAGTTCCTTTAGCCACAAAACGTTCAGGATGGTCCGTGATTTGTGAACAAGGAATACCAGGAACCACGAAGTGAACTGCATTTCCCTGGTTCATACCCATCCCTCGTCTGAAACTAATCACTACCCCACACTGACTCACTTTGATCCTAGCTGGACTCTAACCAGAAATAAATACAGCAAAGAGAAATGCTTTGGGGAAAGACATTGCCGGGTGAAACACGGCAAGCAGGAGAATTCTCCTCCTCTTCCTCCCACCCCCTGCTTCTCTGCATGAAATCCTTCTTGCTGCCTATAAAGGTCCTTGGCAGTCGCTCAACCACCGCCGTCATCATATCTAGTTCAGCTCTCAGAGAGCAATTTCTCCAAACGCATCAGAGAAGCATCAAGCGACCCCACTGGACTTGAAAAGCAAAGTGGCAGAGCCGGATGTTGGTCAGCTGAACGGGTGATTCAGCTTCTGTGCTGAAAAAAGGTTTCTAAACTCAAGAGTTTCAGTAATAAGATAATGGCCGTGTCATCTATAGAGATTTGGCAATAGCTGCGGAATTCATGAGTCATAGCCCTGGCAGAATGACGGCAACGGGGGCTGAATTCTCGAGCGCCATTGGACAGCGAAACTAACAGAGCAGCATCCAACTGGGATTGTGTGAAATGACGAAGCCCTGCAGGAACCTTTTCAAGGGGACCGATCAGAGTGAAATACGAACCAGAGGCACATCGAAAAGAGCATCTCAGGAACGGCCAGTCATCACGAAAGTAAGCAGAATGCTAATTGTCAGCCAGGAAAATAATGCCAGGAAATTATCATCGTGGCCATTTGGAACAAGGAGGCCAAACTCATCTGAAGCAAACTCTAATATAATAAATATAATAAATATAAATATAACAAATAATAAATGAATAATTAAGCCCTGTTGAGAACAACTAACTGGATCCACTGATTTCACTCAGAGTTGGTCACAAGTGACTTGGGTCCCTAGGCTATACATTTTGTATTGGCTTTGCCCATGAATTCTCGAGGATGCTTGGTCAAGTGGAGGCCTTAATCAGGCCTGTCCCAACAGAGGCACGTTGCCATCATAGCTGCCTTATCAAGTGTGTTTCTTTCTCCATGAATGAGACAGGCAGTCTTCTGAGAGAAGGCGCCAAAAGAGGGAGAATTTCTTTATAGGGAGAAGCATTTACCTTCAGAGAGACCTGCCATCCTCTGTCTCCACTCCACCGCCCAGCACAGACAGTAGGAGATTTATGCTGGCAGATACTGGTTAGTACATGTGAGCAGCAAACAATCCTGTAAGAAGTCTCTCTCAAAAAAAGGGAACCAAGTAGATAGTTTCGCTGATGACAGCATGTAGAAGCTGAGGAGAGACTGGAAGGATGAAAAGTGAAGCTTTTTGCTCAAACACTCTTCATGACTGTTGGTTCACTGATTCATTAACTACTCAAACAAGTGGAATAAGCTTTTATACACAATGTGTGGGTTGATCATTACATAGATTTGGCTAGAACAGGAAGCTGCACTGACTGAACACCTCTTTCTCCAGGGCCAATGTTTACCTTAGGATGGGCCAATTGTTTTCGTACACCGGAATTCAAAACACAGTAAGGCATCTCATGGCATATGAACAGTAAAGCATAAGGGGGAAAACTCAGACTAAGCATGTGCCATTTTTGATTCTCCACTCCAGGGCATTCTCTCACTGTGCAAGACACAGAGGATCAAAACAGCACTTGCTTCATCTGAGGTTATCCATTCATACTGGAACGGGGTGATGAGGATTTCAGGCTTCCTGGGGTTGCCAACCTCCTGGTGAGGCCTGGAGATCTTTCAGAATTTCAACAAATCTCCAGACTACAGAGTTCTTCTGAAGAAAATGGCTGCTTCGGAGGGAGAACGATGCCATTATACCCTGCTGAATTCTCTCCCTTCCCCAAACTATTCCATCCATCCCCAAATGTTTAGGAATTTCTAAAGCTAGATTTGGCAACCCTACTTCCAGCTGGCTTCTGACGAAAGGCCAAACCACCCATGATTATTGAGACTTGTGTCTGGTTCATTGTGCAGGCCTGTAAAGGTTTGTGAGGGGAGATCTGGGTCATGGGGAAAAGGCTGGGAAATATGGAGGTTCTCTCTTTCCCCTGTGCCATTTCACTGACTGGATCACCTCTCCCAAGTGCTTTGAACTCCAGTGGCATGAAAAGACATGGGCCTCGTTTTTCCTTCCTGGGGCTTAAAGCTGCCTTAGGAAAGAAGTATGTATTCTGGACCAGAGAGCAGTGCAGGGACGCCCCCTCCAAGGCTACTCAATTACATGTCTGATCAACACTCTCAGCCTCTGGCCAGAACATGTAAATCTGAGATGGGATCATGGGTACCTTGCCCCTTATGAGCACAGCTGGATCTCAGAGGAATGTGCTGAAGAGCCTTCTGGATAAAAACTGAAGGATAATCAAAGCCACTATATAAAACTCCTGGCTGCAATTTTGCAACGACCAGTTTAAATGTTACAGATATTTCACGCTTCACCTTTCAGGACTCATAGGGCCTCCCTCCAAAGGGCAGTGCTATCTGCTGCTGTAGTTTATTTGCTCTGATTGTATATCTCCAAGTAAATCAAAAGATAACACAAACCTGCAGTTTCCTCCCATCCAACAGAAGCCGAATGCCTTTGTGCAGCTCCTGGAAATGCTCAGCACTTGGGGAAGTGAAGAGCAAGCACATAATAAAATAAATTTAAAATATTTTTTTTAATCCGCTACACCCATTTAGTAAACATTTGTTCATGAAAAATGTCCCAACAGTCACAAAAGTGGGTCAAAACTGGGTCAGGGAGAGGCTGAGAAAACCTGTGTGTAAATAACCAGAACTGAACTCCAGTCTGAGAACGGGATTGTGATTCTCTGGTTGAGCACGTCAATTAATATTGATCTGTCTTTTCTGAATATAACATTGTACACTGGAGCCCAAGCAGAACTACTGCCACCTAAGAATGTATGTGGTTTGAAATAAAAATATGTGTCCTGATTCCTTTGTCACATGCTCAAAACAGGAATCAATGGCTGAAATGCAAATAGTCTTGACTCCTTGACATTCAAGTCCTTTGAAAAAGGGGAGGGCCATTAGGAACTACCTCTCCTTAGGCACAGTTTTTGTATTATAGTATCATTTTGGTGTGGATGGTGTGGAACAATACCTGGTCTGGGGATGTGGAGGAAAAGCAATCATGTATTTTTTTCCAATCCTTAACAGTGAAGGGATTACTCACATGCCAGGGTGGAATGTATCACTAGCTCCTTTGCAGAAGCCTCCTCATCCACCAGTCACTGTAGGAATAACTAAGGAACTAATATGGACAACAACTTAGATTCACAGGTTTACAGAATGGTAAAAGAGCCAGTTTGGTGTAGTGGTTAGGAGTGTGGACTTCTAATCTGGCATGCCGGGACCGAGCAGTGATATCAGGGCTCTCTCAGCCTCACCTCCCTCATAGGGCGTCTGCTGTGGGGAGAGGAAAGGGAAGGCGACTGTAAGCCGCTTTCAGGCTCCTTCGGGTAGAGAAAAGCGGCATATAAGAACCAATTCTTCTTCTTCTTCTTCTTCTTCTTCTTCTAAAAGATGAAAAGATGAAAAGATAATTTGACCTCTCCCCCCTGTTTATGATCTCTCTTCCAGCCCAGCCCCATGGATCAAATCCCTCACAATCTAGGCAACTGTTCTACTATGGAATTGTAATGAGACCCTGGACCAGAAAAAAGGGTGTGGACGAGAAGATGCAAAGGACCCTTTGACACATCATTTTCAAAATGTTTTTTGGCATTAAGCAGGAGGCAGCGGGCATCTGAGGGCTCTTGGGAGCTCTGTATGAAATGGCTCTACTGTTGTGATGTAATCAGAGAAAGCGTAACTGAGGAAATGAGGAAAATTAACAGTAAATGGGACGTCAAACGAGGCCAAAGAACGAGGGAGAGGAGTGCCAAAAGTTGAGAAATGGGTAGGTGGAAGAAATGGTGTACAGCAGAGACGAGGGGGACGGGACTGTATATGGAAAAACTGACTCATGCAATAAGCACCTCACTGCTACTCCCTTCCCATCACTCACACTCTAAAGAAACTGCTGGAGATAGATCCTACTTGAAGACTTATTCCATCTTAGAGCTACTTTTGCAGTCTCTGGGTTTTATAATGTTGCCAAACCTTGTGTCTTTTCCCCTTTGCAGTATCAATGAGGGGATCCCGAAATCGCTGGCCCTTTCCTTGCCCAGAGCCTTGGACCCACTCTGGTGCACACAAATGGGAACACTGCATGTACAGGGAACATTATTCAATTGCAGGGACAGATGCATGTGTGTGATGCAATGTGCACACAGATCTGCTTATTCCAGCCTTTCTTAACTTTCTTACCATTCAGAAACCCCTGAAACAAGCTGTTAGTGGAATTTCTTTACCTGTTTATACAAAGCCACTTGTGTGGCAAAACAGACGGGAACAACAACAACAACAACAAAAAGGAGCACTGTTTGAAATTATCATAGTGCCTCAGAGACAACTCATTAATAAAAGGAAACTTATGAAACCCCCTTCCATCTATTGCAGACTTTCTCAACCAGGGTTTCACGAAACCCTGGGGTTTCTTGACAGCCCTTGAAGGGTTAATTTTTAAAAAAATGTTAAACATTTATTGGGTGATATGATCATATAAAGAACCTCTTGTGGCGCAGAGTGGTAAGCAGCAGAAATGCCGTCTGAAGCTGTCTGTCCATGAGGTTGGGAGTTCGATCCCAGCAGCCAGCTCAGGGTTGACTCAGCCTTCCATCCTTCCAAGGTCGATAAAATAAGTACCCAGCTTGCTGGGGGGTAAACGGTAATGACTGGGGAAGGTACTGGCAAACCACCCCGTATAGAGTCTGCCATGAAAACACTGGAGGGCATCACCCCAAGGGTCAGACATGACTCAGTGCTTGCACAGGGGATACCTTTACCTTTGCCTTTTATGATCATATATGATCATGTTGACCCACCCACCTCTCCCAAAATGGCCAGTGATGGGCCTGGAGAGGGGGAAAGGTGGGCATGTGTACAGCTATGCTTCCCAACAAGATTCTGCACAATTGCACCACTTCTAGGGGTTCTCAAAGTCTGAAGAATATTTCAGGGGGTTCTCAGTGTTAAATAAGTTGAGAACGGCTGCTCTATTGCTGTACTCAAAAAATTGGGCCAACAACAAATAATATCTGGTTTTGAACAGTAACGTGAAAATCTTCAGCATTACTGAGGCCTACTTGGGGCCTGATCTGTTGGTTGGCTGTTGTATTCCAATATACACAGTTCTTGTCACCACTACATATTAGGACATTATGCTTTCATGATCAGAATGAGGCAACCACTATGACAATTTAGGGATACCAGACACCAGATGGGACTTGTGGATCCCCTGTAATTACAACTCATCTCCAGACTACAGAGATCAGTTCCCATGCAGAGGACGGATGCCGTGGTGGGTGGATTCTGTGGTTCCTGTCTGCCTTAGGCACCTTCCCCAAACGTTCCAGGAGTTTCCCTACCTGGACCTGCCAATCATATTACTATTCAAAATGGTGGTGGAAAGGGCCATCTAATCTTAGCTGATTTATGGAGACCCTGTAGGGTTTTCAAAGCAAGAGAGGAACAAAGGTGGTATGTAATTACCTGCCGGTCTGTGCAGCAACTCTGGACTTGGGCCATCCGAGTCAGGATTATTAGAACAGCAATACTACAAATGAAAGGACGTGATCAAAGGATTATAACGACTAAAGGATTATATCTTTACATTTTTATGATGGTTGCTGAAAGATCCAGAAAAGCACCAACAGGAATCACCAAGGCTATGTTGTGCAGTAATATCCACTTGTATGTTTAATATTAGCACACATTCAAGAGTCAACTCTTGAATGGTTGACTCTTGAATGTGTGCTAATATTAAACACACAAGTGGATATTACTGCACAACATAGCCTTGGTGATTCCTGTTGGTGCTTTTCTGATTTCATATTGAGGAATCCGTGGTTCTTGTATTTGCTGAAAGACCAAGTCGGGTCAAGCTGCCTCCTTCTCAGCCTTCTTTCCCCTAGTTTCTAGCGCCTTCTCTACAAAAACTTGAAAAGTAATGCAAGAGTTCGTTAGAGGAATCACGTCAGTTAGAAACTGTTGCTTTAGTTTTTATTGCGATGGTTGCCATTTCAAGCCACACCTTGTCCTTAAAGATCGCAACTTGTCAATGTACAAAGTTAATGTTTGATTGAACGTCTTTCAACGTTCTGTGAAACTGCCAAGTGCTTTTATAGGCAAAGGTAGTCGCCATCAAGCTGCGCAGGTGTGCAAATAGATCTTTCCGCAAAATACAAGGTTTCCACAGACCAGGTAAGAGATGATCTTCCTAATAATTTCTTTTGATGGTTTTAAAAGCAGACACAGTTTATTTCCATCTATATGGCAATCTGATTTCTTTCTGTTCGTTTTGGGAGTGTTACTGTCCGGGTTCTGTTACGTGCTTTTAATTTTATCTTTCCAAATCTAAAATCAAGTTCCTTCATTGTCAGCTTATCGAATGTATTTTCTGAGTGAAGTCTTCTGAGAGAACTAATATCTCATCTTTTGATGAAAGCAGCAGTAAGACTTAGTGTTACACGTACAAGAGCGTATAAGATGTCTGTCAGTTCCCTTCCATTGTCTGCCATTTTGAATACCTTCTACATTTAAAAGTGATTTCCGGCTTGGTGAAGTGGTTAAGAGAGGCAGCCTCTAATCTGGAGAACCAGGTTTGATTTCCCATTTCTCCACATGCAGCCGCCTGGGTAAACCTGGATTAGTCAAAGTTCTCTTAGAGCTGTTCTTGCAGAGCAGTCTTCTTAGACCTCTCTCAGCCTCACCTACCTCACAGGGTATCAGTTGTGGGGAGAGGAAGGGAAAGGTGATTGTAAGCTGCTTTGGGACTCCTTCAGGTAGTGAAAAGCAGGATATTTAAAAAGTTCTTCCTCTTTTAATATTTTGTTCTGCAGTCTGTTTGCGAGTAGTCTCTGACTGTATGTTTTTTTCCTCACACCATCCCCTTCCATTATGTAACAATGAGCTATCATTTGCTATGGTGAAGCATATCAGCAAATGAAAGCCATATCCCTCTGTCTGGAAAGTCCCTGAGGTGGAGCAACTCTACGGGGGCTTCTAAAGACAATTTACACATCCCACAGGACTACATAATGTGCCTTCCAAAAACCTGAGCCCTATGGGTGGCGGTATAAAAATTTAAGAAATAACATCTAAGAAATAAACTTTGAATCAGCTCTTGGGTAGATGTGAATCTCTAAGGGTGAATCTCAGTGGTGTTTTTGTGATATGTCCTCTCCATGAGGTGTTACCTGGCACCCAGTTTTAATTACTTTAAGTGTGGGGCAAAAATACTGTCATTCTCTAAAGCAGTGGTCCCCAACCCCCAATCCGGATACTGGTACCGGTCCATGGATCAGTCCTCCTCCTCCCCAGTTGCTGCCTCGGGGGCTGCCCTCTGCCGCCGGCTCACCTTTGGTGCTCTCCAGCGGCCGCCATGGCTGGGTCTCCCCCTCGGCATGGCACTGCCCAGTGGGCGGCGGGAAGTCAGCGGCCCTGGGGGGAAAGCAAGTGGAGCAGGGGCTCAGGCAGAGGCGGCGATGTCCCTCGGCAAAAGACTACCCCCCACCCGGGGCCTCAGTAGAATTGTGAAGTGTTGACTGGTCCCCGGTGCTAAGAAGGTTGGGGACCACTGCTCTAAAGCATTTTAGACCCTGCTACAGTTCTTTATATTACTATATTATATGCTTCCTGTGTATAACTTTTCCATACGATAAAGACATAAATAACTTCCATGCCTGGCTTGTTTATGCTCCTGTGGGGTTTTTTGGAGTGTGGTGGTGGTATAGTGGCATTGGCAGCAGCAGTGGGCATGCAATAGAGATATTTCTGTAGCCTGTTTTGTTATTAGGTAAGTTTTTCTTTTATGCAGTTCCTTATTCTGATGCATATGGTGGTGGTGGTGGACTAGGGTTGGAGTTGTATTCTATATCTATATCTCACCTTATTTCTATGGAGACGAGTGGCTCACAATGGCTAACAAAGCAACAAGTTGCAAACACACCACACCAAGGTAACACTCCATTTTAAAGGAAATTAATTGGCTATTGAAATTTTTTTATACACTGCAAACCACCATGATTGCAGTTTTGTAGGGAGACGAGATATAAAACATTTGGAATAAATAAAGATGGCATTTATAGTTTTGAGGTTTATTCTTATATAATGTCATGAGCCAAGGCTACTTGCTCATAGGAGACAAGACAATGTTTCTTCATAGAAAAGAGCTCAGAGTTGTTTATTAGGTCCAAGAGGGTACATCTGGAAATATCACGAGAGGATTCATTGCTAAGAACGACTGGTTTGATCAGCCTTTGGGTAAATATAGAGAACCTCCCTTCCCCCACAAATGCACCTTCTTCCCGCCATAAGCTATTCCTATGGCAGAAGGGCTTTTAACTTCAAAGGACAACTAGAACAAAGCAAAATCTACATTTCTACATATAGTGGCCAAAAGGTGGCCAGAACTACTTGCAAGAGCCATAACATGCAGAATAGACACAGACACTTTCTGCTGCCTGGGAACAGACTACTTTATGTATGTGTGCTGAGTGCCAGGAGAGGAAAAAGAGGGAGGGAAAACAAGAGCGAAGCCCGATGGCTCCTGGGACTTTGTCCAGTTTTTTAAGGCATCATGGCAGGTAGTACAGGGCTACATAACATATGAATTCTGATTTCTTGTGGCCCATCAGTGGCTATTAGCCACAAGATATAGACAGATCACTGTGTCTGGGGCAATGATGCTCTGATTCTGTATTCTTAGTGCTTGGAGGACTACTGGTGTTCTGTCCCCACTGGTGGGCCACCTGATGGCACCTGGGCCACTGTGTGACACAGAGTGTTGGACTGGATGGGCCATTGGCTTCCTTTATGTTTGTATTTGTTTTTGTATGTTGTTGTCATAAGCCTTATAATTTTGCTGATTTTCACTGCTGATTTCTGATCCATTTATGACTTACATGGCATTTTAATGTAATTTATAAGTGATATTCCACTTATATGTAATGGATGCAAAAATAACAGTAAGAAAATGTAAATTTACCAGAAAGGTCTTAGTGAGGGAAAACAGGAAATGGCAATCATAGCAGTATAAAAGATACATTACACATCTCTCATATTGAATTCCCCCACCGCTTGCTTATTGTTTTCTTTTAGAGGTTTGTCTACAATCTTTCCACCACTAGTCTCTGGCAGTATGGGGGGGGGGGGAGACTCCCTTTCTATCTGCTTCCTTCCCTGCCCCAAAACTAGTCCCTCTAAGTCAGGGGTAGTCAAACTGCGGCCCTCCTGATGTCCATGGACTACAATTCCCAGGAGCCCCCTGGGAATTGTAGTCCATGGAAATCTGGAGGGCCGCAGTTTGACTACCCCTGCTCTAAGTGATATTGAGGAATTACAAATAAAATGCAAATAAAGGCTCACAGATCTGAATTGCACAAGTGCAACATAAACATAGAACAGGGATTTCTAAGACATAGTGGGATTGCAATAATCTCTAACTTCAGTATTTTATATTCTTTTCTTTTTTATTAGTCAGCCTATTGGGCCCTACCAAGATGTTTCAAGTTTATGGACTTCACTTTTTGTGTCTCCTTTTTCTTCATGGGGTAAGTTGAAAAAGGAGTACATGAGAGAAAATAACTTTGAGCTTCACACTGTTATACACTGCAGATATTAAGATAGGAAGCATGTTTGGTTTGTGTAGTAACTCTATTTATCTATCTAATCTGTCCCAGTTCTTAGGGTCACAGCAGAAATAATCTTATCCTTATAGTAGACATGTCTGCCTCTCAGGTGCATTTCTAAATGCAGAGGACTTTTCCAAGGCATTTCTGCATGATTTTTTTTGGTGTACATTAAATATTGTGTTTGTCATGAATTGTGGTCTTATCTACTGAATGCTATTTGAATACCTCCCTTCAAAGTGGTGCTTCTTTTACAAAGGAATCACATTTTCCAGTACGCAGAATATTGTCCCAGAAAAATGTGAAACTGCCCACGAATTCTAATATTAGAATTGTTGTGATTGCAAGAGAGTAAGCAGTATCCATTGTGGGTTTTGTTTTGTTTTTGTGGCTTGAGGAAGGACTATATAATACCTGTATTATCTGTTTAACTTTTTGTGTGTGTGTAAACCTTCACAACATAAACCATGAACGGGCAAAATTCGTGAGGAACTTTGCTTCACGGTTTGGTTCATGTCCATCCCTAGTCATATAGCAATAGAACAGCACTACACCTAGCATCCTAGGGTGGTGTGCATTTATTTTGTAACTATTTTGTGACTCTTGTGACTGTTAAAAAAAAAACACCCTGTGTTGGTGAGTGCACATTCCGCTGGGATTACTTAACATGTGGGAGAGGGAAAGAATAGCAATGCGATCTCTTCCCAAACACAGACTCATAAACATGCACATACACAAGTAGCATAGAAAAGAGTCTGCAGAATATTATGTAAAGAATCACGTAAGCCTGCAAGATGTTCAGCCTCTTTGTGCAATGAGACTTTAACTGCCAGCTTTTGATGAGAAGTTTTGTGAGCAGTGATAGCTGAGGAGGCCTTGGGAATGGCAGATATATGCAACTATTACTATGGATTGGGAAGGCAATGCCTAGCTAGGCTTGTGTTTTGGTGGACCTCTAAAAGAAGTTGAATAAGCCACCAAAAGCTCCTCTGCTCCTGCCCTCATTGATTCAGCCTACCATTTTCCCACCCAATCCTCTGCCATTGAGGAACTGTGTGTGTGTGGGGGGGGGGGGGAGGCTGGCCTCTGTCCTCCACAGTGACACTCTAGGAATTTCCCCATGTCTCTGAAGTCTTTAATATAAGATATGGGGAAGTTCCTAGAACATCTCTCAGAAGTGCCATCGCTTCCCCTCCCAAGTCACACTCCCCGAGTACCCTCCCCAAGTACTGCCCTCAAAATCTCCAGGCATTTGCTGGAGGTCGCACTCAGGCAGGAGTGCGACCTTGTCATGGATGGTTGCTGTAAAGGGACTGAACCTACACTGCATTGTTCTCCTCAGGCAGATGTGCCTTGATCTAGCAACGGTGATGTTGGTAATAAAACCATGACAATTTCTATCTGGATATGAATGTCACCTAGAGGCCTTTAGGTGCTTATGCATTGAAAAAGTTTGGGATTGGGGTCCACTGAGGAATCAGCTGCAAGCGAAATGCCGGCTTTACCAGTTCCCATTTGGATGTTGGCTTTCCAGTGGCATTCTTGGTTATACTTTTGTAGAATTATAATGTCTGTTCTTTTGAAGCACTGGATAAACTTTCTCTATATTGTGTAAATGCTTATCCAGAAGTGTTGTCATTGCACAGTGTTTTTTCCTCTTTTGTACAATAACATCTCTTCTGGCACAACCCGGAAGGGGTGTCATCATTTTGGACTATACTCTAGCATTTGCCCCAAATTCCGTAGTTAAACTACTGAGTTTGAGCGGAATTCTGAAGCATTGCCAGTGACGTGATGATGTCATTTCCAGTCACACAGGATGATGTCACTTCCTGTGTGAAATCAGTGCATCGTTGGCAGCATCATTACATAGGACCTCACTCCTCCAGCGTGAGTCTCTTGCCAGTGGCCAGCCTGAGTCTTGCAACCCCAGCACCTATAGAAACAAGTGTCTGATTTAAAGTTTATTTTTCATTTAAAAAAATGAAATTATCTTCATAAGCATGGCTCCATGCATTTTGAATCAAACAAAACCAAGCCCAATTGTGTGTCATGTTGCACATGTTGCCAGCAGACAGTTGAAACCCTACCTTGCAGCAGCTATTTCCTGGAGGACTCGAGCCAAACTGTATATGGGACAAAGACATAGAAAGAAGCGCCCCTCCTCTCAACTTCATTAAATAATGATTCATGAGGCGTTTGAACATTTTACAGCCCACATAAAATGTTTTGAATTGACAGGGAAGGGCATAGATGCTGATATAAGAACTGAACTTTGCACCCTGGAAATGAAAGGATTAGACTTTGGTCTTTCCAAACAGGACATGTTTCCCTATAAAATATGACAAATCCCATCAAAGATGAAATCCCATAAAAATGTTGCTTAGATGTATAAAGCTCTATTTATCTCTTTCCCCTTACTAACATCTTAGGCCCTTTGATGCAGCAGTATCTGATGCAGGAGAAGCTCAGAGTTCTTAAACTATGAGGTACAAAAAATAGGACAGTTATTGGGACTGAGCAGTTAGAGTAGAGACCAGGCTTCTTGTTTCTGCTCCTGATCCCTGTGCCCATCTATGCATAGCCTATGTGCATACAAGTGCAGGGGGTGGCAGTTCAACTCCAGGTGGTGAAGTTTCTGGAGATTCAGAGGTGGAGCCTAGTTGAGAAGGGGAGGGATCTCAGTCTGTTCTCCAAAGCAGTCATTTTCTCCAGTGTCATTTATCTGCATCATCTGAAGATCAGTTGTAATTGCAGCAGGAATTACAACCTAATTTGGTGATGGACAGCCCTACATCTGTACTTTGTTGTACGTGAATAGGCATTGCACAGACAGTCATGGAAGTTGTGGGAATGCCAGGAAATTGTGGCTACTCCAGATGCCATGGCATGAACTTTAATCAAGCTGGCATGAACTTTAATCATTTATTCGATGATTTGATTATTATTATTATTATTATTATTATTATTATTATTATTATTATTATTATTATTATTATTATTATTATTATTATTATTATTAGCTTTATTGCCCGCCACTCCCTTGCGGCTCGTGGCGGGTTACAACATTCTAAAACCCCATAAAATCCATTAAAATCCAGTTAAAACAACTACAGTCCAGCAATTGTTAGTTAGCAAGCTAACCCGGCAAGATTGGCTAATCCACTACTCTTTTCCCTTACTAGCAGGTGGAGAGGGGGTATTGGTGGTACCCATCTCTAATCCCAATCCCAAGTCCCGAGTCCCGGGGGGGGCATAGATGTTAGCCTTGGCCTCAACCGTAAACCTGATGGTTCCGTAAACCTGATGGTTCCCAAAGCACTGCCAAAGCACTGCCAAGAACTATCACAAGCACCAAAGTAAAGCTTTCCTGTGGGTTCTTTCCCTAACTACCAGGAACCAAACAAACATTATAGCAAAACATGATTTGCTATTGACTAATTCTTAGTATAGCTTAGATGCATAGCATAAGTGTACCCTACAATTTTCTTTTCTTTTGATTCCTGAGCCAGCAACAGCCTCTCAGAGGATGACGCAAATCTTTGCTAAGTGTGGGCTTCTGGAGTGCAGTCACGTTAAAACAGGGAGGGAAGCCTTGAAACCGGGAACCAGGAAGTCTTTGAACTGACATTCTGGCCAATCAGGGAAGACTGCTTTGCTAACTCAGCATTGCAGGCATGGAGCAGCAAGTTAATTCACAAAAAGCAGAAATCTACACTTATACTGGTGACAGTTTTTCAAATATCGTGGCTTATATCCATTCCTGGATATTGTGGGGGAAAGGTAGGGTCACAGCAGATCAATCATGCATGTTGCAGAGGGAAAATTTAAAGTGCCCAAAATCAAAATGGAAATCAAATTCAGTGTAGACTGCAGGGATTTAGTCAGTCTGGGAGTGGGTAAAAAGCCCCGTGCAGACTCTTTTACATGGGCTTGGAGTTAACTCTTTTGAACTTAATCCATTCGCAAAAAAATTGTGTAAGATGTGCTTTGCGAGTAAAATTTCTTTCTCTTGTTACCATTTTGAGTCCTCTAATCTTTGCAAATTGTTTGTAAATGATGAAAAAACTACATTAAACAATGCAAAAAGTTACACAGTAGGATGCTAGCTTCAGCAAGTGAGATACATTTGCATAGGTCACATTACCTAATACTTTTTCAAATTACTTTGTGAGGTCTTTTCTAACAGTGCTGTCCTATTGCCTGTGTAGGAAACTCCTCTTGATTAATTTAGTTTTGCAAAGTTTATGGAAAACCATGAGTAGGAGCCTTCCTTTCATCACAGAGGCCATTCTACAAGGTGGGGGCCATAAGGGGAGTCATAAGGGGAGGGTGGTATTTAAATATAATAAACAAACAAACAAAAAAGTCAGTTTAAGATAATTTTGTTTACGACTGGACTTGGTTAAGTTTAGTAGCAGTCCTGGAGGAGTGTTTTCTTAATTTTAGTTTTGTATTTTAATGCATTTTATTTGATGTGTTATATCTAAGTTTGTAAGCCACCTTGAGCTCCACAAGGGAGAAAGGTAGTGAATCAGTTTTAAATACATAAATATCTGGATAATATTTGACCAAAGAACATCTGGGGAATGTTCAAAACAAAAATTTGCAAAAAAAGAAACTTCTGAAAACAAATTTTCTTTCTCACATCCCAGTCTCCAGCTAAGAATGTAAGGCATCTGCTGCTGATGCTACCCCAACCATGAGTCACAACTGCTCTGCACTGACAGGCTAATGTTTCATTACTGTTAATTAATGCAGAATATGTTAATAAGCCATTTCCTTTCTACTTTTCCCCACAGGTGATTTGCCAAGATCTAAGTGGGCCTTTACAGGACAGTACTTTTTCTGTTCAAGAAGGAAACAGACCAGTAGTACAATACTTATATCGGGTAATCTTATGCTGCAAACACTCACCTTCATCTGTGAAAGTGAAACAAATGTGAAAGTGATCAATGATGTCTGCAAACTGTTTCTAAAATGGGGGGGGGGGGAGAAAACCAAAGAATTTTTTAAAATCTGTGATTTTAATTTCTCTTTCCCTCCCAATTTATTAGTTTACATTTGAGCCTCCTGTTATCAGTTTGAGACTGATGGGCGAAAAAGAAGGCATCATAGACATCTTCCCCAAGGAAGGAATTCTGTATCTGAATGGATCTCTAGACTGGGAGACAAAGAATGTTTACAAATTACAGGTAAAGCAAATACGTGAATCAAGTTGCTTTTTAAAAACTTGTTAAGGTGCCTTATTCTATTTCCCTCTGTTCATCACTACTGTTCATTTCACCATATCCTGAGGTGGGGCCCCTCGTGGGACCCTGTGCTGCTAACCCCACCCACCCTTCTGCCACGTGTCTGCATGACCATCCCTAGCGGTTTCCTTGAAGTGCTTGGCCACCTATGCTGCCAGCTATCCAGCATCTCTGGGAAAAGGCACGGCAGTGGCCATGACAACAGCAGTCCTAGATTCATGTGCCAGGCAGAGCTTTTAGGAAAAGGGTGTGCAGGTGGTACAGGCAACTGAGCATGGGCAATGCAAGGGCTTACAAGTGGGAGAAGGTGGGTCACAAAAGTGTGTGGGGTGGTGGTGGAAAGATATGGTTGGGCTGGTGGTGGGCAGATGATGGCCTCTGAGCACTGTCCTCTCAGGACCTCTCAGGACCTGGAACCATCCCTGATTCACTTACAACAATGTTACAGACAAGAAAAACCCTCTACACAGGATTCCTCCATGTGTCAACTGAATACATGGGGAGGGACAATGGGCACAAAAACACTGGCCCCATCCATTTCCTTTTGCATAGGCTTGGCAAGAATGCACAAAGAATGTGTCCGTGTTTAATTTCTTTCCCTGCTCCTTTCTGAATGACTGCTCCTTTCCCTGCTCCTTTCTTTAATAAATATTGTAGAATTTTCAGCCATCGTCAGCTGGGCTTCCTTGATTCTCCCTTTCTGGATGTTGCCATACATAGAGATGCGCAGATACTTCCTCTGTACATAGGCACTTTTTGTGATTGGCAGTCCCACAGAGACGGGGGGGGGGGGCTAACACATTCACACCTCCTCTCCTTCCCTATGTGTTCTGTCAGTGCCTGGAGGGATCCTGTGCCCATGGCTGCAGGATTTCCAGGTAGGGCCTCAAGGACAGCAATTGTTTTCCATCCAGCCTTTCATAACCAACAGAGATTTCTAGAAAAGTGTCACTACACTCAAATGTCTACGTTTATGAATTACCAGTTTCAGAACTGCAGAATGGAATGAGGGTATTTTCTTTAAAGGGAAGCATTTAGGTACAGATGATGACACTTAACTTACCTAAATACTTTCCCTAAGTGTTCCCAAGCCCTATGGCTTGAATTAATTTGATCTCGGTCACCAGCAACACATCCTCACCCTTAAGGATCTTTTCTAGCTCCTCTGCCTGCCCTCCCCAGTTTCAGTCTCCTGATTTCTTGGGTGCAGCCTCCCTTCTGGTGGCAAATACTGGCAGGGGCTCATGGGAATTGTAGTCCATGGACATCTGGAGGACCACAGGTTGACTACCCCTTCCCTCCCCCCATCCCTGTAGCTGTCCACCCCATGGGGTGCCAGGAGCAGCCAGTGAGATGAAGTAAGGCTGAAGAAGTGCACAACCATGTTTCCATATCGTCCTATCTTGATGCATGATTGACTCAATGAGCTGACTTGGCTTCATCACTTTCTCTTCCCCAACTTAGGTGGAAGGTCTGGATGCAAGAGGAGGAAGGCAGAAAGGCCCATATTCCATCACAATAAACGTTGAAGACATCAATGACAATCCACCCCAATTTGATCAGAAAAAATACTACGGAGTAGTGAGGGAAAAAACCCGCCCAGGTATTGTGACATTCAGGATTGCCTTGCACTGTTCAGAGTTCCAGGTTGTACAGCAAGGTTTTTATCAAATGAGAATTATTAAACTGTGGCCCTCACCTAGATGGCACAAACCAGACTGATCTCCTTAGATCTCATAAGCTAAGGAGGGATGGCCCTGCTAATATTTGAATGGGAGACCACATGGGTCACTACAGAGAAGCAGGCCATGGCTAGCCACCTCTGAAGATCTCTTGTCTGAGGCAGCACAAGGCAGCCCTTTCCTCCACCACATTAAGCTGTGATGCTTTCCAATGCTGTGAGAGATCATTGAAAACGTGGCTAAGGAAACTAAAATTTCATGGAAGTTTCCATTAGGTTTCTGTTGGTTGATCTTCTGATTGTGATGAATGTTGTTGATGGTGCTGGAGTTGCTGGAAGAGACAAACAAATCCCTTCCATCATGGAAACTGTCCACTTATTCCTACTTCCTGTCTTTTAACTTTAATCTGACCACCTGTTTCCTGATTCCCCATCTCAATTGGCCCTTGGGTTGCCCCGATCATTCTGGAAACGCCTATCATTGACCCTATAGAGCAGGAAACCACATATCACTCCCACAGGCCCTTTAGTGAATGCTGTGATCTTTCTGTTCCACCTACTTACCATGTGTTCCAACCCACACAGGGAAGCCTTTCATGCGCGTCACTGCTCATGATCGTGATGACCCCAAGACCCCCAATGGACAGCTGTCCTATAGCATTCATCATCATTTCCCAAACCCTTTCCCTGAGATGCTTTTTCAGATTAACAATCTAACAGGAGCAATTTCTACAACCGTCACAGGTAAGTAAATCTCCTCTTGATAGCAACAAACTCTGACCACTAAGGATGGAACTCTGTTCCATGTACTTCCATGGTTCTCTGCCAGTTTTTTAAAAAAAAATGGTGAGGCACAACTGCTGAGGCTAGCATTTGAAGGGGAAAGGCCTGAGTGGAAAGAAAGGGCCACTGAAATCCAATTAAAATCTCCTCCACCAAGCTGCTTTGTACTTGTAGGTAGCTTTATGTTTTACCCCAGCAGGAATTTTTTTAAAGGTAGCTTGGGGGGGGGGTGTGATTTAATGGGATTTCCCCAGAGGTGGGGAAAGGCACACCTACTTTGGAAGCAGCAGAGGGTAGTTGGGAGGTGGGTGGGAACACTTGGCTTCTGGCCCTGCCCCTCCCACCCACAATCCAACATGCTGATGCAGAAGCACTAAGGAAGCCAGAATTCTGCCTCTTCCTCCTGGCAACTGCCATAGGAAGGAAGGAAGGAAGGAAGGAAGGAAGGAAGGAAGGAAGGAAGGAAGGAAGGAAGGAAGGAAGGAAGGAAGGAAGGAAGGAAGGAAGGAAGGAAGGAAGGAAGGTAGCCATCTACAGGAAGCCTACTGCAAAGAGATACGTGCCTGTAGAGGAGACCCAACTTGTAAATTAATTAATGGCACGTCATACATGTGCCAAAATAAAATTAAAGGGATTCACCAGTTAACTTTAAGTTATCAACATTATATTCCAAATGTTCAAAAGACAGTATCAATTGTCTTTCAAGTAGAGCCTGTGAAAACACGTGTTTGAAATAAACATCGAACATTAATCTCAATGATAGAAGAACTGATACAGTGAAGTAAGGATTTGTAAAATGCTAGGACACATGCCTTCTTTTTAAGTTCTATAGAACTGCATCAGTACCACTTAAAGTTCATTGTGCCATATGTGCTCTCTTATATTTTCTAGGGTATCGCCATTTAAATCACCAACATTTGGATACATTTATCCTCGACATTTCAGTGCAGGATATGGCAGGGCAGACCATGAACTTTTTCAGGACTAATGTTGACGTGAATGTCACCATCGTGGAAAATTTTTGGAAGCCACCTCCACCTGTAAAGATCGCAGAGAATTCTACGGACCCTCACCCCATCATCATTGCTCAGGTAGGATCCTGCCATAGCCAACAAGGTGAACAGCAAAATAGTACTGGCTCTCCAACCAAGTTGTCCAAGCAACTGCCTGGGGTGGCTTATTGAGGCGGGCACTGAGGAATCTGTAGGGGCTCAACTAGAGCTGGGCCAGCAGCAGCATGGGAGTGACTGTCATGTCCTCTGGGGCTTTTGTTGCCATTGGCTGGATCCAGGAAGGAGGCAGGTTTGCTTCTCTTGGGTTGATGAAATATCAGCCCTAAGTTCAAAATTCCATGTGTTGCTCCATTGAACCCTTCTACGAATTTTCTTTTTGTCTCATGAATCCTTGAGTGGTTTGCCTAAGAAAGTACAAAATACCTGTATTGCATTTTCATATCTTAAACCAATAGCCCAGCATTAATAAAAGCAGTTAAGATTGCATCTCAACCCATCAAAATCAGAGCCTTCAGGCTTCAACCTACACTTTTACCATCCTTTATTCAGGTGCAGTGGAATGAGCCAGGTGCCAAGTATGAAATCGTACAAACGGAGAAACCCGCTATTGAACTCCCATTTACAGTTGGCCCTGATGGGAATATTTATGTCACTAAACCACTGGACAGAGAAGAAAAAGCCTTTGTAAGTGTACAGAAGAGCATGGTGCAGGTGATCTGAAATCACTCCTACAGTGTCTGGAGACTATTACAACAGTTGCTGTTCCTAGGAGCATGACTATTGTAGCCCATTTTCTAATTTCTAAACTGGGGTCGTAGGTGGGGAGTGCAGCTTTCCTTGCTATTACATGAAATAGAGTCTTGCCACTACCCCTAACTGTAACATTTCTATTGCAGTATTCATTCCATGTGGGGGCAAATGATAAAGACGGAGACTGGTTAGCCTATCCTGTGCTTGTTACTGTCACAGTGCAAGACATTAATGATAATCCCCCTGTGTGTGACAAAGCTCTGACTACTTTTGAAGTTCAGGAGAATGAACGTGTAGGTAAGAAAGCCTTACACCAGACTTGTGATATACCATGCATTTGGAATTCAAACCACTGAAACAAGGGTTGCTGCTATTCAGCAATAGTCAAAGGCACACTCCAATAGTCCAATAGTCAAAGGCACACTCTCTTGGTATTTAGTGTTAGATGATTATGAGCCATTCTACTTGGGTCTGCCTTTGAGAACCAACTTCCTATGTATGCCAGTTGGTGGGTAACCACCTTCTGCATTAGCTGATGTTCCTCAGTCATCTTTGTCGGCATAAAATGTATTAAATAACAGATCTACAATGGTGTGGATTAGCACAGTATATTCTCTCCTCTTTAGAAAAGATCGCAGACTCCATATCAGATGAAGGTGACACACAGCATCTCTTTCCAGTTCAGGAGCAGTGCGGGCCCTAGACCAGGCTTTCTCAACCAGGGTTTCATGAAACCCTGGGGTCTCTTGATAGCCCTGGAAGGGTCTCTTGAATGAGTTAGTTAATTTTTAAATATATTTCTTAATTTTGTTAAAAATGTATTGGGTGATATGACCATATATCATCAGGTTGACCCACATTCCCCTCCCAAAATTGCCAGTGATGGGCCTGGATTGGGTGAGAAAGGAAGGGGTCCCAGGTGGGCATGTATATCGCTATGCTTCCCAACCATATTCTGCAAGATTGCACCACTTCTGAGGTTTCTTGAAGCCTGAAGAATGTTTCAGGGGTTTCTCAATGGTAAAAAAAAAAAAAAAGCTGAGAAAGACTGCCCTAGACTGATCCAAGACTTATGTTAGATTCAACAACACTTAATCTGTAGATATCACACAGGACATCTGTATCCCCACTTACATCAAACAAGTCAGAAACGCTTTCAGTTTCAACATCTTCCAGCTCACCCATTTGTCCCCAGTCCCCAGTAGCAGATCAGCAAACTGATGTTCTTGTCATCCCTGTCCCTCACCACCCCAGCCACCCCACAGCCTCTCACTGCTCCCCAGAATAAATAATATTCCTTCTTCTTGGGTCTCCAGGCAATTCTAAAAACAGCAGGGCAAGTTGTGCATGCCTAATGAGCCACCTCGAACATTTGTAGCCAATGACCCAATGGGAAATGAGAGCTGCTCTGAGGAGAGGGGGAACGTGGTGGGGGCTGTTATTTTCACCATCTCCCACTGTAGCTACTGCCTCATTTTGCGTCATTGTAGAACTGGCCATCACCAGCTTCATGGTTCATAAACAAGACCAGTTCTTAAACAAGACAGCAACTTCTGACTGGTTGCTGAATGAAGTATTGAGATGAGTATCATCTAGATGTTGATGACAGCTGCCACCAAAGCTCTGCACAGCCTCTCCCCATGACTTCAAATATGGCCAAGGGAGATCATTATGGTTACAATCTCAAGCTCTACAGTCTGCAAGCTCTAAAATTGTGCGTCTACGGCAATGTTTTTCAACCTTTTGACTATGAAGGACCCCTTTAGGCTTTGAGGGGGCCCGGAAGTGGTGTCAGACGGCCAAAAGTCAAGAAGACAAGGGTGGCTTATTTAAAATTCTCTGTTGACAATCATGTGGAGAGTCGGTTAAATTGTATGCCTTTGGCATAGAAATGTCTTGAGTGTTGTGACATCACCCAGAGACTCCCACTCGATGTGACATCAACAAACCACTCCCACATCACAGGAAGTGTTGTTACCAGGCCTCTTCCTGTGTCATCAGAATTGACATATCTATTAGTCCCACCCTACCCCCACCTCAATTTGATTTTCACACATTGCTAGAAATGCCAGCTGGGGGTGGTAGTGGCACAAACCCAGGGGCCTTCAGGAGGCCCACCAGCAAGGCCAGAACTGCAAAAATACTTTCCCATTGGTTGGTTTCTGGCACAGGGACTCTGGGGACTTGTAATTCTCACGGACTTCCCTGTGTGGTGCAAAGGCTCTTGATGGCCTTGAGCATTGTTTCTCAACGTGAGGACCTCAAGGGTACTCCAGGGGTCCACAAATCCTCAGCAGCCTTTGGTTTCCTGAGATTTATACCTAGGCTATTTTTAGTGGTTTTGCAACACACACACACAAACACACACACACACACACACAACTATGTGTAGGTGCTAACTTGATTAATCTCAATTTTTTTTTGCCCCTCATCAGGAAGTGATATAGGAATTCTGAGGGCTTCAGACCGGGATGAGGAAGGCACGCTTAACTCTCGCTTGAAGTACTTCATTGTAGAGCAGAGCCCTCCAGTTCCTTCAGGGAACATGTTCCGCATCGAATTGGAAACTGGGAAGTTCCAGTTATTTTATCCTCAATTAAGCAGACGGCTAGCTTCTAATTACTCCTTGAAGGTGAAAGTGGCAGATCCAGGTCAGTATACAAGATGTAAAATTATTCTTCCCACAACAAATCATGGGGTGTGTGTGGTGGGGAGGGAGGGAGGCTAGTGCACAGGTTGTACATACCCTGATAAATTTTGGATGTGGAAGACCAGTCTGTGTAGAGCTGGCCTGCTTCTTTTATCTCCTTAGCATTATCGTCTTTGATATGTTTCAAAGACACATGGCGATATGCTGGCATTTGACACTGTTGTATTCTCTGCAGCATTCAAAACAATGTGCAATGTGGAAATACATGTCATTGACATCAATGATCAGATCCCCCTGTTTGAAAAATCAGATGTGAGTATTCAGTTTATTCTCTTTGCTTTTCCAGCAACAGCATGCACTTGAGCAGAGATCTTGATTCCTGCAGTATTCCCTATCTTGTCAGGGTGAGTGGGTGGGCAGGAAGGGATGTGCCAGTGTTTGTCTCTTGTGGCCCTTCCTTGCATACCCAGAGAATTGCTGATCGGCACTGTGGGATGGTAGGTGAATTTCCTCCAGGCCAGGCTGGATTCTGCAAATTTTTGGTGGGGGGGATCACTTGGGCATGAAATTGGGGTTACTGTGGGTGGGCAGGTAGTTGTAAGTTCCTGCACTGTGCAGGGGGTTGGGCTAGATGACCTTGGAGGTCCCTTCCAACTCTATGATTCTATAGGGTCGTGTGCATGCAAAATCATCTTTCTGCATACACAGTCCCAACTAGATCATAGTTTCAGGTGGATAGCTGTGTATCAGATAAGGTGAGCTTTGACTCATGAAATGTTGGGGGCTTTCCGCACCGGGATCCTTGTAGCAAATTGTTTGCTGAACGAAAAATCGCCATTTAAAATAGTGCAATTCATCATTATGCATACCTGACTTTGTAGTGGAATCCAGTTGCGTTTCTATCATTTCCCACAAGCTTCCGGTTTCAGCAAAAATCGCTAGACAGGAAGCGCTATTGCCAAGCTCGTCCCGCCCCTGGCCGTCAAGCAGCCAATGGGCAGCCGTTAGCATGCTCCCAAACAGCCCCTTTCCCTTTAAGAAAGGTTGTTGTTTTTTTTAAAACACACCCATTGCAACGAATCTGTGTTGATTCGTTGCAACGGAGAGACCCATCAGCTGGCAGGTGTGTTTGAGCTGTCGTTTCATCGTTGCCACGCTCCCCCCAAGTGAAAAAAAAAATCCACCCCCCTCACGGGCCCGATTTTCAGCCGAAAACAGTGTAAAAAATAAAGGGAAAATACATCAGCAAACGGGCTTGTCTGTTGTTTGTGCTTAGTGAATAAACAGCTCTAGGGAGGGACTGAAGCCAGGGAAGCCTCTAAACAGGCTTGCTGGTGGGTTGAACTTCGCTCGCTCGGAGGGAAAAAAATGGCGATCGCTTCGCCGGAAGATCAGAGGAGGGAGCCAGGGGGAGGGACTTTGTAGAAACCACAACAATGGTAACGCACAGAACTTTCCCGCTAGTGTTGCAGATTGGTTGCAGGAGTGTAGCGCTTTCCGGAGGGTGAATCCACTTTTGGGGATTTCCCTGAAAGCGCTACAAGGAAGCGCTTTTTGCGGATCGGTTTCAGGTGTGTGGCAGATTGTCAACGACGTTGTGCATAATGGCAAATCAGTAGCGTTTTCAATTGGCAACCATTGTGCGATTTTGAAGGTGTGCGAAAAGCCCCTTCGTCTTGAAGGTGTCTATTGGACTGAGATTTTGCCCAATTAGATCAGGAATTGTCAGTGCAGAAAAGAGGCATGTCTGTGGCTCCCATAGCTAAATCTCCAGATAATGTGGGACTAAAGGGTAGATAATACACATGCGGTAGGGTGCTGTCAGAAATGGATTTGCTTTGGAAAACTCTTCCCATCCTTGCCATAACTCCTAAGACAATGCGCAGCGTTATCCACTTAGATATATCTGTTCAGTTTGACTAGTAAGTTAGTCAAGTAAGTTCTGAAACAGACATAGCACTGGAATATTTATTAGGCAAACCTGTTTGTTCTGAGCCAGCACACATGTAAACAGCTGGAGCCAACTAGAGAATTCTGGGTCATGTGGCTTGTACTTCTAGATTTCAAGGCTTAGGAAACAAGAGCCTGCTGCCCATTTTTAGTGGCAGTTTCACAGCAAATGAAACTTGTCACCAATATCTGAACCCAAACTGATGCTGATGAACTGCAGAAGAAGAAGAGTTGGTTCTTATATGCTGCTTTTCTCTACCCGAAGGAGTCTCAAAGCGGCTTACATTTGCCTTCCTTTTCCTCTCCCCACAAAAGACATCCTGTGAGGTTGGGGAGGCTGAGAGAGCCCTGAGATAGGCTGGTATCACTGCTCAGTCAGAACAGCTCTATCAGGGCAGTCACAAGTCCAAGGTCACCCAGCCGGCTGCATGTGGAGGAGCGAGGAATCAAACCCAGCTCACCAGATTAGAAGCTGCTGCTCCTAACCCCTACAGCAAACTGGTGATTAGAACTGGCAAAAGAGACAGTGCCAACTAGATGTTAGGTGGAACTACAGTTTCACACGATTGCTCAGGTGAGCTTGTAAATAAAGTGCTGATACACAGGGACTCGTTGCCATCACAAGGACTTTGTTCTGTGCCTCCCAGATATGTAGGGGCAAATTCCAGGAGTGACGATGGTGTGCATGGGGCAGAGGCATTAGCCCCCCCCCCCCACACACACATACACTTTTACAAACTGAAACAGCCCTGAAGAGCTGCAGCATGGGGAACGTGCATGTCATGATGACGACGTACGTTTCACAAAAGAGTCAAAAGCAGCTTCCTGGGATGATTTCAGTGTGCAAAGATGCATGGGCGTGGTAGCTGAAGCCCCTTGGACATACACATGGCAGTCTAGATTGGAACATGGCAACCCCAAGCATGAGAAGCACGCTTGTGACGCCAAGTCTTCATGGCAGACGGAATGACTTTTTATCATGGAAACTGGCCATAATGCAGTAAACAGAGCCTTCCGAAATGAGTACTAATTGGAAATGGGATGGTGTGATACAAGAAACTGGTGATGTATGTATGAGTGTCCTTCACTCCATCTGTGAAATGTCAAAGAATATGCATTAAGTAAAGAGCCTCTTGTGGCGCAGAGTGGTAAGCGGCAGAAATGCTGTCTGAAGCTGTCTGCCCATGAGGTTGGGAGTTCAATCCCAGCAGCTGGCTCAAGGTTGACTTAGCCTTCCATCCTTCTGAGGTCAGTAAAATGAGTACCCAGCTTGCTGGGGGGTAAACAGTAATGACTGGGGAAGGTACTGGCAAACCACCCCGTATTGAGTCTGCCATGAAAATGCTAGAGGGCGTCACCCCAAGGGTCAGACATGACTCGGTGCTTGCACAGGGGATACCTTTACCTTTACGCATTAAGTGACATCATTATGGTAAAACCAGAATTTTTTTTTCATGTTCATGCTAAACTGCTTTTTATGTTTAAAAAGGGGGGCCGACAATTGGAACAGCACAAGGCAGTAGATGCATACTGTGCAAGGTCCAGAATTTACTACTATAAGTAATAAAAACAGGCCATCTTTGGCTGCCTGGCCGTTGCTGCAGCAATTGGTGATAATGTTAAAATGGACAAAGTCCTCTATGCTCTGGATAGTCCTGTGACACAAAGGTCCCAATGATGCCACGCCTGACGTTTCAGATTTCATTTCTTTTCTCTCTCTTCAGTACGGCTTTCTTACTTTGCCGGAAGACAAACCAGTTGGAACTGTATTGCTGGAAATTCAAGCTACAGATGCCGATGAGCCATTCACTGGGAGCTCTCAAATCAAATACACGTTCACAAACGGAGATCCAAACAATACTTTTTCAATAGAGACGGATCCGAAAACCAACAAAGGATATGTTAAAATTAATAAGGTGAATTATTTGAGTGGAAAAGGAAGATCTTTCATTAAAATGTTTAATATTTACCTCATAGCAAGGAAGACCAGTTTCTAAGGAATGTGTCCCCTGGGCAGAACCTACAAACTGTAAGACAGGCCACGTATCTAAGACAGGCCACGTATCTGCTTTGATGCTCAGAGTAGGGGAAAGAGCTGAAAAAGGTTGAGTAAGAAGAGAGGACCAAACCGATGAATAGGACTTGAGTCATACCACCATTCAGTTATTACATTTATATGCTATCCTCACTCCAAGAACCTCAAAGCAGTATACATTTTATCTTCACAACAACTCTGTGAAACGGATTAGGACAAGAGAGAGCAAACTGAGTGGGCATTTGAATTTGGGACTCCCTCATTTTAGTCCAGCTCTTGAATCACTACTAGGTACTGGCTAATTGGAGGGAACTTCTCAAGCAGTAGTATTTATTTATCAATTACATTTATATACCGCCTTCCCCTGAGGCTCAGCATGATTCCCAACACTACTTTGCTAAGAAATTAAGCACTGGAGGGAGAAGAAACCATGTCCGCCCATCCAGGAAGGGACAATTAGAACATATACTTGTGTTGAGAAGTTAAAATTATTCCTCTCTTGCATTTAAGCTGGATATCCATCAAGGACTCTGTTGATGACATCATCTTTTTCTCTCCCTCTGTTCACAGGCTCTTGATTTTGAAAGTTCACCAGTGTATAACCTTACAATCAGTGCCACGAACCCTGAACCTTTGGTGGCAGGGATACAGTATAATTCAAGCTCTACTGCTTACTTGAGAATTAGGGTACTGGATGTGAAAGAAGCACCGGTTTTTCTCAACGCACCCTACAACGTTGATATGTTTGAAGATGCTTCTGTAGGTACCAAGGTGGTGGACCCATCAGCCTTTGATCCTGAAGGAGACCGGATAAGGTAAAGAAAATATCCCTTCATCATTTCAGACTTCGTCAGTTGCTGGGACACTGGAGTCTTCTGTTAGCAAATTCCAGAAGCCCCTCAGGATCATGATAGGTAGGAAGAGCTTTTCTCCAAATACAAACTGGAAGGGATTCCAGGCTGTTTCCCTCACTACCATTAGTTAGAAAAATCTTCTCTCGAAAACTTTGATGAGTATTACATTCCAAATGCTGGACAAATATTCCCAGCTGTCAGGAGAGTTCTTCCTGTCATGAGCTCCCATTAAGGAAACATGTCAATCCCGGAGTTCAGGTGTCAGATTATTGAAGGATGATCTCACACTATCAGAAACACAAAGAAGAAACATGACTCTCCTGCAATTTCTTTGTTTGTAACCATGAATTCTGTATATTTATGAGCTTCAAAGACTCTGTTGCCGTAATGTTTAGGAAGCTATTTACTGAATGTAGATACTTAAAGTTTTTGTTTGGATATTACACTTCAAGTGTTTGATGAAAAGGGTTACATTCCAGTCTTTTCTTACTTCAAATTCTTGGGTTTTAGCCTAATGAAGATTGTTGAAATGGGTATCTATCCAGGGTCTTAGCATGTTTTATCATTATATTCATCATCAATAGTTTATTGGTGTTACCAGTAATTGTTATTGTGTTTGGATTATTGGTCAGTACATAGGCTTGTTCCCCAGGCCCCGGATCATTCTCCTCACTCTCCTCTGAACCCTCTCAATTTTGCCCACATCCTTTTTGACGTGGCGTTGTTAGTACACAAACACTGACAGGTCTGTGGCATCACTGAAAATACACAAGTTCACGGGTCTTCTTCTGCTCCTCTTGCAAAGGTACACCCTGCAGAACGACTACAGGAAATGGCTGAGGATTGACCCTGCAAATGGCACAGTATATGTTGCTGCTTCAATGGATCGGGAAACAGAACGTACCTACATGGTACAAATAGTTGCAACTGAGGAAAGTAAGCCAAACATTACTTTTTGCCGGTGAAGAGGGAAAAGGTATTTCTACAAATCACATGCAAAAAGGATATTTATTTATTTATCTTTATATACCGCTGCTCTCAAAAGTCTCGCGGCGGTTTACAGAGATTCATAAAAACAATAAAATCCAATAAAAACCCATTAAAACCTAATTAAAACACAATATCACGATGGCGGATAATAACCCACTCTCTTTCCCCCGTCCAGCAAGGTCACTATGGGGTGTGGATGGGGGTGAAGAGCTGTCGTTGCCTGAATTCCCTGTACAAACTGAGTATGCAAAGGGCATTCCTTCCAGATGGAGTAGTTAGTGTGGAAACAACTTCACTGCCCTCCTCTTATACTCATTATTATCATGATCTTCACATCAGTGGAATATAATTCTTTGCTTTATTTAATTCCATAGCTAAAGAGTCCCGGAGCTCCACAGCACAGCTAATCATACACCTCAGAGATGTGAATGATAACCCACCAGCACTACCAAAAGACTTCTTGTTGTTCTTCTGCCACCCACTCCAAGGAAATGAGGAGGGGAAAATGATTCAAGTTGTTGACCCTGATGAATACTCATATTATCAAAGGTTCACTTACTTTCTCCTGGATGGAATGCAACGTGACTGGAATCTTTCGAAAGCGGATGGTAAGCCTATTCCCAAAGTAACTTCCGTGCAGCACCAAATCCTCCTATGGTTACCCTGAATGAACGATTTAGGACCTAACTATGCCTTGGTGTCCCTTGATCTGCAGCTGCCCTGAGATCTAGTTAATGGCGTCAATCCAGCCAAAATCAAGCATTTCTAGGACTAGACTGACTTGTAATCGTTTGGCTTGTGTCCCTGAGTAGAGGTTTGACAGCTCTCCATCTCCCTTTTTATTCTCCCACTGTTTGTGTTGACAGGAAAGCATGCATACATTGCCCCCCAGAACAGAAATCTTGAATCAAAAATCCATGAGATACCAATAGAAATTAATGACAATGGATGGCCACCTGTGGCTGGACGTGTCATGCTGAAAGGTATGGTAAAAACACAGTCATACTCTATTATTTAAGCTGTGGCATGGGCCAGTTCTGTTTTCTCTAATGCCAGGAAATTTGCTTTTGGTTTCTAGTAAATCTGTGTCCATGTAGAGATGATGGGTCATGCTTTAAAGAAGTCGAAAACGACAACCCACCTCCGACTGTAGCAATGGCCGTCGGCATCCTGGTTGGTGTACTGGTAGTTATTGGTGAGTTTCTGAAATAATTGGGACTGTTCTCCAACAGAGCTATCTTAAAGAATCTGGTTGCTGACTAGACTCACTGTGAAAATGATTTTAACATATGTTTCTGAGTTTTTGCTAATTTTATTGCTATGACTGCATGTTTTTAAGACTGTAAACCACCCTGAGACAACTGGTTCAAGATGGACAGTTTAGAAATTGAATGAATGAATGAATGAATGAATGAATGAATGAATGAATGAATGAATGAATGAATGAATGAATGAATGAATGAATGAATGAATGAATGGTTGATAGTGGGCTGACCTACAGCTAAGGGTCAGCTACCTCTTAACACTCTTTAAAACTTTTGCTGCTAACTTTGTTGTCTACCCTCAGACCGCTTGCTTTAGCTCTTGCTACTTGGAATAGTTACATTTCTCCTGCCCACCATGGTAAGACAGTCATGATGGGTTTTTTAAAGTACACAATACAACAAGAGCCAATTCACATTACAAAGTCCTGATCCTAGTCCGTTTTCCAGGATTTAGTTCCGTTTACTGTAGGAAGGAGAGGAGAGCACTAGTCTCCTCAAAAAGGCAGCCTGGACAGGTTCCTTCATGTGGGGATATAATGACCTCCATCCACTAAGAGAAGATGGACCCCCCCCCATGAGCAGAGTTCTGGTGTCGTGGTTCCGAGTGGTGGTTTCTAATCTGGTGGACTAGGTCTGATTCCTGCTCCTCCACATGCAGCCATCTGGGTGACCTTGGGTTAGTCACAGTCCTAATAGTGTTGTCCTCAGAGAGCAGTCCTGTCAGAACTCTCTCAGCCTCACCTACCTCATAGGTTGTCGGCAGAGGGGAGAGGAAGGGAAGGCAATTGTAAGCTGCTTTGAGACTCCTTCGGGTGGTGAAAAGCAGAATATATATAAAAACCAACTCCTCCTCCTTCATCATCATCATCATCTTCTTCTTTCCCCCCCCCCCCAACCAACAGAGTCTCTGGTGTGTCACTGAATTCAATCCTATAGATCTACACCCCCCCAAAAAAAAAATTCTTCAAGTGCACTTTTGCCTGCTTTTCAAAGAGCCATGCAACATCTCCACCCTATATAATCTCAGAAGAGACATCTTTTTCTCTCACACAGGAGATAATGCTGCTTCTAAGAAGGAGCTTTTGCCATCTGCAGCTTTTAAGTGCATGTATTTAAAATACTTTAAAACATTGCAAATCTACTGCCTGCTTAAATGGGGGTAGGCACCTTTTATTGGATCAAGATGCTTTAGATCAACTAAACATTGCAGCTCTGGTATTTTTCAGCACAAGCTCACTCTTGTAAAATCACCAGTGAGAGGGAAATGTTCATGGGCATGAAATCCTCTGGCTGCTAGCACATTTCCCAAGTTTGGGGCTTCAACAATGAAACCAGGGCCTAGAGTTGAGCCATATTGAGCCCTCAGAACTGCCATAGCCAGATTACTAGGGAGACTTAAAGTCTGGGACTTCTCTGCCTTGGAAATATTTGCAGTGTTTTTTTCCAATGTGCTTTAAGATTCTTCTTCTCCGTTCCTCCCCTCCAGGTATCATTTTAGGAGTTGTATTTATTCACCTGAAACGCAAGAAGCTGCAGGAGCAGAAAGCCAAGCCAGCAACTGCCCTGAATCCATCAGAATTAAAAAGCCTCACGTAATTGTTTCACCGAAGGAACAATCAACATGCCTTTTGTCAGTTGGTTGGTATTACTGCCCTAAGAGCAATATGGGCAAACTAATGTGGATGTGTCTTTCCCCTCTTTGTTTCCCCTATGCCTTTAGGCGCAAAAGCAAAACCAAATTGACAACACAGGGCAGACAACACTCAAGACATTTCTATGCCAAAGGCATAAAATTTAACCAGCACTCCACATGATTGTCAACAGAGAATTTTACACGAGCCACCCTTGTCTTCTTGACTTTTAATGGTCCCTCAAGACCAGCTTGCTCCTCCCATACAATGATCAGTCAACCAGAGCCTACAGAGGATGCAAAGTTCAACTTTCCTGAAGTTTTCCTTCATTCCCATTACAGATGATCTTCTCAGTTTAACGAGAACTCAGCAGCCAACATAAATTAGTTAACATGCTTATCTGGAGCTGCTACCAAAAGACGGTGCCAGTCCAAGAATACTCAGATACTGTACAGTGTAGTGATGAATGCGGGTGAAATGGTTTATTGGCAGCATGATACTCTATAAACATCCATTCTGCCTACGGGAAATTGTCAGTATAAGCATATCTGGATGGTTTTGCGTAAGGGTTCAGAAAGGAGGGGAAGAAAGCATGGGCCAGATTTAGCTCCTCAAATGGATCCTTCTCCTCTGAGCCAGCTGCAGCCCCAAAAAACTGCTAAGCAGGGCTGGCCACTTATGTGGCCCTTTCACCTCCCATTTTTAAGTTTGTAAATTACATGAGAGATAATAAAATACATCATTACTGTGATATATATCGATATGTTAAATGAAACATGTTGTGATTGGGACTACCTTTATTTAAAATGTGGATTATAGGCCCCTCTTGGTCTTGAGGCCCTAGGCTGAAGCCTAGTCAGCCTATAGGAAAATCCGGCCCTGCTGCTAAGAGACAACATGGGAACACACTGGACTAGGTCCAAGGGAGAAACAGCAATGATCTGCCTCCTTTCTTGTGTGAAGAGAAGTGGTGGTAATTTTGGCTCATTCCCCTCTTCTTGCTGCAGCCTCCTTTTGTTGACTCCTACTCTGTTCCCAAGGGCCTCCTGATTCCCAGGTACACGTCTTGGAAGACACAGGAGGTTCCAGGGGAAAGCGGGAAGAGAGAGTTCCTATCCGAGGTTCATGGGATCTATCCTCCACCCTCCCAACCCCAAAATATAGCCCAAAGGATTATCCAGCCTATAGTGACTAGGAAAACAAAATATTTTATTTATTCTATACTTTATCTCCAATGGAGGGCCAAAGCAGCATAAATGGTTCTCTTCTCATTTTCTCAACACAACCACCATGTGGAGCACATTAGGCTGAGAAGGTATGACTGAGTGGTGGTCACCCAGTGAGTAGCAACTGTGGGCAGTGTAACCAAGTTCTTTTCATGGTGATGAAAAGAAATTTCCTTTATCCTACTGGTATTTTTTTTAATGAAAGCAGGTGAGAAGTCATTGAGAGTATGTAGGTCACTTTTCAGTGGCTCAGGATGATGGCAAAAGAAATGGCAGAGAATGACTATTGAAATTCACTAATTTTTTAAAGGACCAATGGAAAGCATGGAAATGAGGGGGCTGAAGCTTGTGCTCACAAGCTGAAGGAACAAATTTATTCCAATAGCCATTCTCTCCTTTTCCTTCTGCTTTCCTTCTTGACAGACAAATATTCCCAAAACAAGGTTCTATCAAGTTCTTAAGGTTTAGCTTAGCATTCTTACAGTGCCATCCTAAGCATGATACACCGTTCTAAGGCCACTGGAATTAAGGGACTCAGGAGAAGGAGAATTGGTTTTTATACGCCCCCCCTTTTTTAATATACATACCCTGAAGTAGTTTCAAAGCAGCTTATATCGTCACCTTCCTTAGAAAGCTGTTAAGTCTGTTGAGGATGGCACTGTTTGGTGTAGTGGTTAGGAGTATGGTCTTCTAATCTGACAAGTCAGGTTTGATTCTTCACCCACCTCACAGGGTGTCTGTTGTGGGGAGAGGAAAGGGAAGGTGACTGTAAGCTACTTTGAGCCTCCTTCGGGTATAGAAAAGCGGCATATAAGAACCAACTCTTCTTCTTCTTCCTTCTTCCTTCCTCCTTCTTCCTTCTTCCTTCTTCCTTCTTCCTTCTTCCTTCTTCTTCATTACAAAAGTGTATTGTATGGTGCTAGTTCAAGGACCCCGTGGTAACAAAGAAGCTCATGCAGGCCAATGGTTTGGTTCCTTCAATGGCTTGAGATAAGTTTCAAAGCTACAATATCACCTGCAGAAGAAATTATACAAGGACTCTCACTGGGTGAATAGTATTTTGGACCAGAAGAGTAGCTGGTGTAGAACAGAAAGGGCCAAAGAGCTGTTCTCCACCACTTCTCCTCCATGGTTGGGTTGGGTTTTTTTAAGTTCAAGGGGGGAAATTAGAGCTATTATTTGGCTGGTTTTTGAAGCAGAAGTTCTTCAGATAAAGAGTTTTTAAAAGCTCCATATAGCGGTGGGGTCTGTGTTAGTTATTTGCTAATTTTTGCCAATCTATTGTTTTTCATACAATGCTGAGTTGGGGAGGACAGAAACTTATTTTCTTGGCAATGTTGTTATTAAATTTAACATGCACATGCTGTATTTCTGGGAATGCTTCTGGCCCTTTGGGGGATGCTTTTGGCCTTGTTCATGCATCGCAGTTGATTAGGAGGGTTTCACCCCAACCTTAGCTGCAATTTGCAATGGCTCGAGAAACTGACAACCCATCAGAGTATGTCTTTCTCACATGGAAAGTGGTCCCCAATGGTGAAATGAATGCTTGGAGGATCATCCCATGTAAGGGCCTCTACTGGAATTTGCCAGTCTGTCATTTATGAAAGCAGTTAAAATAATATTACACAGCACTGTGAATGTTTTATGTGACATCTGACTAGCTGTCACGTTGGCTCTGTGTATTTATATATATTTTTTCAGTACATCGAATAAAAAGGACAATTGCAATCCAGGGTCCAGCAGCTGCTGCCTTTGTTTATCCCGTTCTTTAAATCTGCTTCATGCATTATGCAGTTGTGTTTGTTGTGGCCACCCACTCCGGTAGCCCTGCTCAGTCATTATTACTTTAGTGATCTGACCGCATATAAGGGGAGATTGAATCATGCGTGAGCCTGTGGATACATGTTGCCATTTTGTAGGAGGATGGGACAACAAACATGGTTCCAGCTTCAGCTCATGGGATTGGAGGGACACATTTTTGAGGGTACACGTCCGCATATATTAAAGTTGGAACATTAACCAAAGCTGGTCTTTAAAATTTGTAAACTTAGGGCTCTTTTTGATGAAGATAATCACCGGAATGGAGTACTAGCACCTTTTGGGAGGTCTCCCCAAGTCCTGCAGTGGAAATTGGTGCAACCATTTATATGAGTACTGTGTTCATTCAGGCAACAATCCTTTTCCTTTGCTAGAAGCTCAGGTGTATACAGCTTCTCCACTATGCACATAAACGTATCGTGCTCTGTGTGAGCTATTTGGTAATGCATGAAACCCTGAGTTGGGCTTGCAGCCCTCTTGACTGGATGGTCTCTGAAACTCCCTTTTATGACTCCTATTTTATTTTATTTTTTAAAACTCTGACTATTTTCTAATTTTAGTCAGGCTCCAGAACTTCTGCCAAAGACAATATTGCAACACAACAGAGCCCGCTGATGGAATCAGCCAGGAATGTGGCCCACGGCTCTTTTTCAGAAACAGCTTCCCCAAATGATACGCCTTCGTTAGCAACAAAGTTGGTGTCGAATGCTTGAACCCCACTGCCAAGGTTAAGTTAATTCCTCATGAGATTTAGATCTGCAGTACCAGATTCTTGATATGCCAAAATCAAGCCGTCACAATATGCTCTTCACTACAAAACTTGGGCCACTCTAGCTTTTGCATGGTTTTGTAGTATAAAAAGGGCCTAGCTGCAAACTACGGAGGAAACGTGCACAATTGGGACAGTAAAAGTACATCTTTGCTATTCATAGAATATGGAATGCTGGCCATAAAAAAGACCTATTAATAATCATCTTACCCCATGGAGCTGGAGGAAGTTGAACAGGGTTATATGCACTCGACCCTAAAACAAAGAGTCAACTAAACTCAGTACCAAACTAAGTTAAGTTTGCTGTATAAAGTGTACAAATATAATTTACATACATAATTTTGCATAATTTATTCTACTATTATTAAGTCAATGGGCTTGGAAGAGTATAACTGTGTTTAGGACTGCACTGTCAGGCTTACATTTGGAAGAATGGAAAAGTGATCAGAATCCACGGATCAAAAGGTGGGACGGGCCGCCCCTGCCCCCCCACCCCCACCCCCTCCCCCTCCGACTGGGCTCACCTGCTGCCATGGGCACTACTCCCGGGCCCCGGCAAACTCCGGGAAGAGCTCACCAGGCAAGGAAGCTGGTACTGAGGCCTAAGCAGCCGAGATGGCCCGGAGCAAGCACCTGGCCAAGCAGCCCACGGACACGCGATGGTGCACCACCTGAGACGCGGCAGGCATGCTGGCTGGGCCGAGGGGAAGGGAAACTTCTCCCGCCCTCCCCTGGAGCCGTTTCCCCTTTGCCCAGTCAGCGCACCCGCCCCATCTCAGATGCGGTGGGCACACTGGCTGGGCTGAGGGGAAGAGAAACCCCTCCCCCCGCTGCCGGAGCCACTTCAACGCAGGACGGAGGGACACTCTGGTGGGAGATGGGATTTTTGTGCCCAAGGTGTGAGTGTCCCGCCATTTCCGGATCACCTGGTCACCTTAAAGAATGGGGAGCACTTTGTATGCAAAACTAGTGAGGAGAATAACATACATTAGGTCCTAAAGCACTGAAAGCTCTTTTCCCAGGAAATTTCATCTGGAATATCACAGGATCAGTGCTCTGAAGAAGAGAGTGACTCATGCTTGCTTCCTCAGCCTGGCAGTGCTGGTGCCAAAGGTCAACAATGTTAGCAGCCACCGGAATCCTTGGACAACCAACAGCTACCCCTAAAGACTTGAGGGTGCCTCCTGGGGAGGGTGAAGTTTGGGAAGGAAGAACTTGACAGGGGTGCAAGGCCATAGAGTTCACCTTGGCTGATTCCGCAGGGGTGGAAAAGGCCAGGAGGGTGCTAATATAGAAGCGGGGCTAATCCCTGCTCCCAAATGACGTCATCACCAGGCTGGCCCCCTCCTGGGCCTAGCAGACATTAGGCCACTGTTGCCCTGCTTTAAGGGAACGTGGATATTTTCTGTTTTCCCTTAAGTGATCCAAAGGCCATGGGGACACAAGAAGCAGTGGGGCATGCTTCTCCACCACAACCCATTGGCAGCACCCTGGAGTGGCACTGGTGGTGTGGATTTGCCCCTTGTGACACTGCCACTTCTTCCAGGAGATTCTGTGGCCTGGATATTCTCTGTAATTCTGGGAGTAACCCAGGTCTTATCTGGAGTGGGACAACCCTACCTTGACCTGCTACCACGCAGCACTATTGCCTACCTTCTCTTCTAAAGACCAATTTGCATTTCATGGTGTAAGCTTTTGAAAGTCAAAGCCCCCCTTTTTCAGATGCTTGTTGGTCTTTAAGGTGTTTCAGGATTCAAATCTAATTGTTCTACTGTAGACCAACACAAATACCCTCTACCTAGAACTATCTCCTGCTATTGTGTGGGAGGGTGATCTTTGTTGATTTCTAGCTCTGAGTTCAGGCCCCTCCTTGTATCTCACACTGCTTTCAATGTCATCTCCCCACAATGCCCAAGAGATACTTTCTGGAAAACACAGCAGGGGGAAAGTGGGGAAGATCGAATCTACCAGCACCATCTCTGGTAGACTTGGTTCGAAGAATCAGCCTTGCATTTGTTGATTTGTTCTCAGAAATGCTGTACTGCACTAAATCCTGGCTTCATCAATCAGTTTTAATGCCTCCATCATGAAGGCTCATTTTCTAAAATTGCCTCATTGAATTCAAGGAAACTATAAATGATTTGAGAGACACTCGTCAAGAATAAGATTATCATTTTATTGGACACTTTTACAGGTTACTTCAAGAACTGCTTGAAAAAGAATTGAAAAAGAAAGCTTAGCAGTTGGAAGATAGATGGCATATCTACCCAGATGTCATTTTACTTTGGGCATAACTTTTCCATACTGCCCTGTGTTTCCACTAAATGGTTCTCAGAGGATGACAAATAAAAAAGAACAATAAAAGCAAAATCTAGTACAAAACAACAAGAACTTCCTAAAGCTAGTAGCACAAAAAAACTTCCCTAAAAATGTAAACTCTATTACAAAAAAAAAAAAAAAAAAGACTAGAGGATTTTTTGAAAGTGTGCCTGATTTAAATAATAGACTTGTGCCTTACTAAAATCCACTGAAGTCAATGGGCTAAAAAGGGTGTAGAACTGTTTAGGACAGCACTGTAAATACAATTTGTTAACATTTCCTTTCCTGAGTGTTATGTTTTTGGAATCATCTATTATTTGTTCAGAGTTTGTTTAAATTTGAGTTAAAGGGATTCTCAGGTTATCAGTCATATAAATGTCTGCAGAAAGCATATTCGTCTCACAATACAGTTATTTTATTAATCCCTCTTCATTCATCATGGTGCAAAAGAGAGAGAATTTTCCCCAGCAAAATGGTAAACTAGGACAGATAACCAGTTATATAACAGACAAAAAGTATTAATAAAAAGAAACACTCTACAGAATATTCATTCCAAATAATAACAAACTTGCTGTTTTGAATGGATTATATACCACAAAGAGATAGCTTAATCCAAAACAGTCCCCCCCCCAAATAAAGTAGCTGAAAAGGTCACAGTATCTCATTTTGTTGCTCATATTCTACAGAAGTGGGCTCTGTCTAGCCTGTTACATAATCCTTGGAATGCTTGAAAATATTTAAATGATGGCAGTTTTCTACACTTTGTAGGAGGAAATGCAATGAGAATACTTCTGTTCATAATAGGCCTTATTTGAAGGAAGGAAGGAAGGAAGGAAGGAAGGAAGGAAGGAAGGAAGGAAGGAAGAAAGAAAGAAAGAAAGAAAGAAAGAAAGAAAGAAAGAAAGAAAGAAAGAAAGAAAGAAAGAAAGAAAGAAAGAAAGAAAGAAAGAAAGAAATTCCCTTCTGTCCCTAAGGTCAGATATTATCTCCATATAGCCAGATTTATCGATATTTTGCTGTTACTAGATACAGTTTTTGAAAGATTTCAAATTAACTAAAGTCAATCAACCCAATAAAGTTTGTACTATGTATGTCCTGCATTGGCTGTACTAGTAGTTCCAGGATATAGTTTCAGAGGGCAGCCATGTTGGCCTGTAGTACAACTAGATTTGAGTCCAGTAGCATCTTAGAGACTGACAAGATTTTTCCTTCACCAAGTATTTGTATCTGATGATGCAAGGACTCTAACTCTAGGAGTCTGCATATTGTCTCCTTTCCCTGCTTCCTTCTCACCCACCAGCCATCCAACCTTTTATCATTTATAACCCACTTTTACTCACGATGAGGAGCCAAAGCAGTTTACATAGTCCCTTTTTCCTCTATTTTATCCTCCTACCATCCCTATATGAATTAGGCTGAGATTGTTTAACTGGTCCAAGCTCACCCAGTAATCTTTCAGGACATAGTAATAATTTGAACCTGCATCTCCTAGATCCTATTCTGAAACTCTAGCCATTACACCACATTGGCTTTTGTAGGTTGGTTGAACAATAACAAGCAGTTAGTCATGACTACATTGTAGTAAGTTGTCTGGTGGTTTCTGCCTTACATAGACTTCATAAGTCCTCCTGTAAAGGGCAAAATGGCCCTGGAAAGGTCGTGGTTTTTACTGAGAGAAACCAAAGCTTTAAGGCTGGCAATGCTGTTGTGGTTGTCTAGCAATGGCCAATGAGGATATTTGTTTTTAAAGCTACAGGTGCTGCTTCTATCATTTGAGATAGTTTTAATCCCCTGAAGTTTGGGCTTTTTTTAAGATTTGAGATTTTTCTGCAAACCCGGGGCTTTTTGCTGGTTTGTAGGGGGACGTTGCAATGTCTGTTCATGGCCACAGTCTCTGGGTTTAAATATCTGCAGTTGGGGTCACACCAAGAATTAGCTATATTGTTGACAATATACATAGCAGCAACCAGCACACTGGCATAAACCAGTGCACAGTTTGCACTTAGATTACTGGTAACTGTTTACTTCTATCATTTCCCTTTCTGTAAAGCATCTCTAAGAGGTCCTTTATTCTCATAAAAATCTTCACCTGCCATTTCCTCCACACACTCATTATTCCAGGATCCCATCTGCCCCTCCAATATATCTCAATGTAAAGATTTCATTTACTTTTTGAAAGGCTCATATTTGAGTCCTTACTGAACCATATTTGGCTCTGAGATCATAGGTTGCAGACCACTGTCCTAATAAGGTAACCCATCACTTTTTTGGAATATACAAACTCTGCAATGTGTATGATTTAATAACAGAATTTAAAGAGAATCCTGCAGGGGGTGTCAGAGGAAATGTGTATTTAGCATATTTAGATCAGGAACTTTCTGATACGTTCCTAGTTATCTCCTCCAGTGTCCTGATTGGTTCAATTGGAGACTTTCAGCTCCTTTGAACATACTTCCTCCTTGCTTGCCTCCTGCACAGGGAAATGACTGCAGACAACAGAACAGTTATTTAGGTTTTGCTCTTCTCTTTTCTACACAAAGTTGTTTCTCTTCATAATAAAACCATTTTATTCTTTTAGGAAACTTGGTGCTTGACACTCGATGCATATTTAAACTCTACCAACATATTTTATGTGGGTGAAAAGGAGAGTTTACCCAGCAGGTTGGTTTATTCATGATTTTTCCTTGGGTCAGAGCAGAGCATTCTCATTAGCATTGTTCTGATCTCAGATAATTCTGGGAATGATTCCAAGTTTTAGCTAGCCAACAGAATTTACTGTCTGCATTTAATATCTTAAAATATGGGCATGCCGAGTGCAAGCAAAGATTTAAACATCTAGCAAGCCAACATTGCCAGGATGAGGCTGGACACCATCCTTGAGGCAGATTTCCAGGTACTGTGGTTAGATCCTGGGAATACACTATAATTGACTCTTGTGGTTTTCATTAGCATTTCACGTGATCTTCAAGCCGCCTTTCTCAACTTTTTTACTGTTGAGAAACCCCTGAAACATTCTTCAGGCTTCAAGAAACCCCAGAAGTGGAGTGACCATGCAGAATATGGTTGGGAAACATAACTGTGTACATGCCCACCCAGGATCCCTCCTCTCTCCAGCCCCTCCTGGCCCATCATTGGCCATTTTCGGAGGATGGGAGAGATCAAAATGACCATATACGATCATATTGCCCAATAAAAGTTTAACAAATATTTAATATATATAATTAGTTAATTCACTTACATTTATTCAGGAAACCCTTCCAAGGACACCAAGAAAACCCAGGGTTTCACGAAACCCTGGTTGAGCAAGTCTGTCTTAAAGCTATCCTCTATGTCTGTGGAAAGGGACTTGCCCCCTTTCTCCTCCTTCCTGGCTAGTCATTGGGAAAATGCGTATTCCATGAGATCACTAGCCATTAATTGCAACAACAATCACATTCCCCCCACACAAACACACCTTTTCACTAAGGAGCCCCGGGTGTCATACATGGCTCCTTCCTGATCTTCGCAGCCAGTCTGTGATAAGGTAGGTTAAGCTGAGAGTGTGTGACTGGCCCAAGAATCATTCAGACCTTTCCCACACCAGGAATTTGGCCCAACTCACAGCTCATCCAGTCGTGGGGATAATTATCGCTTCCTGATTATGTCGGTGCCAGTCCAGGGTGGTTTTGGGCCTGGCGTGACTCAGGACCTCGGTTGGCCCACGGCAAAGGAACACAGATAAATCTGCATCCCCTTTTGTGCCACAGACCTCTTCGGGGCGTATGTCAGCCCAAGGCTGTCTGGAAGGGGAAAACTCAAGCCATGTTGGCCTGGCTTCTCCCCACCCCCGCCCGCAATGCCAAGTTCCTAAAAAGGCATCCTGGGGCATTTATTTTTATTCTTAGGAATGCAGTGTTGTGTTGTTATGTTCTTAAAACTTTTTTAAAAAGGTCCTTGCTGCCCCAGCTGTCTCGTGTGGCCCTCCCCTGAATAGTTGTGGTAGTTATCACGAAATAGCTTCAAGCTGGTCAGTAGACAATATGACAACAACTGTACCGGAGCTGCATAACTAGTAGACAATTTGAATAGCCAGGGTTGCTCTGTTTGAAGCATGGCAGCCTCAACCCAGCCCAACAACTAGGCATTTCTTCAACCTTTCCCAACCTAATGAAGTAAATTGGATGAACTGATTTATTTCCCTTTTAACCTGCCTCTCACTCCTGTTCCCAAGGACAAAATAATACATCTTAAAACCAAATTAATGCATTGTTAGAAAACCACCCATAAAACGTTAGGACCCAAATCATTACGAGTTGACAGTAAAATTCTCAGACTGAATGTAACAGGGGATCATAAACTCTCGAGCCATGATCTAGCCTTCACCCACACAATTAATAATTGAAATTAACAGTGACTAGCAGCAGCACAAGGATCCTTACGGGGGATATATTATCGTTTCCTCTAAAGCTAAGACTGGCTCAGACATGTCCCTTGAACTCTCTGACTGCATAAAAGTCTGAGGACAGTCCACTGATGTAATATGAAAGACAACATTCTTAAGGTTTACCAAAAGGTGATGTGAAAAGCAGCTGCTCTGGGACTTCTTCCCCCACCACTCAGATAATGCTTGTATCAAGGAAACAGAGAATCATAGCTCCTCACCCTCTGAATGTTGGCCTCCTTTCTGGTTCCTGATGCTGAGGAACCACACCCCTGGCCTCACTGACATGTTTCCTGGATACAGTAAGACTTTTCACAAGTTATCGTGAATGGGAATACAAGCTGGGTACATACGCTGAATGAAATAAAAGTAATGACACCCCAGCTCTCACAGGTATGTGGGACACATACCTGCTCTGGAGCTCTGTAATCCAGCAGGATGATGGAGTCGGGAGGGGGGGTCCTGGAGTTACGACCGGAGGGTCCTGCCCTATGTTAAGCATCAAGCATTAGATGCATGGCTAGATAGAGCTGACGACCTGTATATCATCTGGGCCCACACTGTTGTCTGGATGTGGGCACAGGGAAGTTGATGGGGACTTTTGGGGAAAGTGTATATCACCATCTTGTTGTTGTTTAATTGTGTTGTTAAGCTGTTAATTCTTAAATAGTGGGGTTGATTTTATTGTTGTGGTTTTATGCGGTTGTTCCTCGTTTTATATGTAAGCCACACCGAGCTGATATTTTCGGGAGGGGCGAGATATAAATCCAGTATAAATAATAAATAAAGAAGAAGAAGAAGAAGAAGAGTTGGTTCTTATATGCCGCTTTTCCCTACCTGAAGGAGGCTCAAAGCGGCTTACAGTCGCCTTCCCCTTCCTCTCCCCACAACAGACACCCTGTGGGGTGGGTGAGGCTGAGAGAGCCCTGATATCACTGCCCAGTCAGAACAGTTTTATCAGTGCCGTGGGCAAGCCCAAGGTCACCCAGCTGGCTGCATGTGGGGGAGCGCAGAATCGAACCTGGCATGCCAGATTAGAAGTCCGCAGTCCTAACCACTACACCAAACTGGCTCTCAAAAATAACCCAAAACAGCAAGATCAACAAAGTGAGTTCAGCCCTGTATATCATTTCCAAAGTGTGAATGACCAGAGCTGCTTGATTTAAAAGGTGACCACATGCATGAAAAGACACAGTGGGAATGAGAGCCAGTTTGGTGTAGTGGTTAGGAGTGCGGACTTCTAAACTGGCATGCTGTGTTCGATTCTGCACTCCCCCACATGCAGCCAGCTGGGTGACCTTGGGCTGGCCATGGCACTGATAAAATTGTTCTGGCCGAGCTGTGATAGCAGGGCTCTCTCAGCCTCACCCACCCCACAGGGTGTCTGTTGTGGGGAGAGGAAAGGGAAGGCGACTGTAAGCCACTTTGAGCCTCCTTCAGGTAGAGAAAAGCAGCATATAAGAACCAACTCTTCTTCTTCAGTAATATCAGGGCTCTCTCAGCCTCACCCACCTCACAGGGTGTCTGTTGTGGGGAGAGGAAAGGGAAGGCAAATGTAAGCTGCTTTGAGCCTCCTTTGGGTATAGAAAAGCGGCATATAAGAACCAACTCTTCTTCTTCTTCATAACCGGGCCATGAACTAGAATAAATGACAACTTTGCTAAAATAATATCCCTAACAAATGCCCTTTTGCCACTTAATTATCTCCAGCTAGAAGAAGAAGGACTGAATGCTCACGTTCGGTTTGCCTACCACAACAAGGTTGGTCGGGTGGTGAAAGAAAAGGTAGGCAGGCAAAGCAGAGGGAGTAAAGTGGCTCACGGCAACACAGTCCTATAAAAGGGAATAAAAAGGCATTATTGAAAGCCCAGGAGAGAAATGCGTGCTGGATTGAAAGCACTTGGAACCGTCATGAAGGAACAGTGCCCTCTGCATGAACAGCCATTTGAGTTCTGCTGTCAGGCTAAAAGAAAAACAACTTGTCAAAAATAAACAGCTTTGCTGGCACAGAGACAATTTGAGAAGGAGCTTTGAGTTACTTTAATAAATAATTACTCTCCATAATATGCCTATGTGCCTACTCTGTGTAAGCCGACTAGGTGAAAGCTATACCCCTTCTCCAGCTAAATCAAACAGAATTCCAGAAGACTAACAAAATCTATTCGAGCATAAGCTTTTGAGAGTCAGAGCTCACTTCATTAGATGTGCAAAGTATACACAATTACAAACAACAGGAAAGCAGGAATAACTTTATTTGTAACGAGAGTCAAGTGGGTAGCCATGTAAGTAACTGCAAGTATAAACATATCTTCCATGGAGGAATAATCCATCCTGACAAAGAAGCTCTGACTTACAAAAAATTGTGCGGGAATAAATGTGATCAGTCCTTAAAAAGGGCTGCTTTTTTGGTACCCAGTTTTTACTACCTGAAGGAGTCTCAAGGCATTTTATAATAGCCTACCCCCTCTTCTTCCCACAAGAGACACCCTGTGAGGTAGGTGAGGCTGAGAGAGCTCTGAGAGAACTGTGACTGGCTCAAGGTCACCCAGTTGGACTTCTACATAATTTGATTTAGCCCCAACAGACTTATATGGTTACCTCTCTGGAATGACCTTCTCCAAATACTTAAGGCTTATTCACAGATTTGGCTATCTACACATCTCCTCCCTAAGAAGCATGAAGAGCCAGTTTGGTTAGGAGTGCGGACTTCTAATCTGGTGAGCTGGGTTTGATTCTGCACTCCCTCACATGCAGCCAGCTGGGTGATCTGGGGCTTGCTGCAGCACTGATAGAGCTGTTCTGACCGAGCAGTAATATCAGGGCTCTCTCAGCCTCACAGGGTGTCTGTTGTAGGGAGAGGAAAGGGAAGGCAATTGTTAGCCCCTTTGAGACTTCTTTGGGTAGAGAAAAGCAGCATATAAGAACCAACTCTTCTTCTTCCTCTAATATCATAATCTGGGTGCGGAAGATAAGCATGCCAGCTCCTCAAGGGGTTTGCAAACCAAGGTAGCCACCACTAGGCCCCTCCCTGCCCCAAACCTTTGCTTCTCCAGGTTCTGCCCCGAAATCTCCAGGGATTTCCCAAACTGGAGTTCGCAACACTCGTGAGAACCTTGTTCGGACAGCCCTGGTGAGAGAAAGCATGGCAATGATGCAACCTTCTGCAGACGACTTCACACATTGAAATGTTTTGTTAATCATTGTTTTGGAACCGCTGCTTGGATACTGCAGTGGTCTGGCTTCAAACTTCAGGCCAGTTAATATGACATTAAATCTTAAAAATACCAGATACTCACCAGTGTTGAGACAGGCTTCCCAGATGAAAACCATAGCATTAGTAGACAGCAGCATTAAATTGAGGCTGAAGGCAAAAACACTTTGGCATGTTATCTTCCCTAGGCTCTCTCTCTTGCTCTCTCTTTTTAATTGTACCCTGGCTAAAAACCAAGTATCATTAAAGGCAAGTGTTGACAGTTTGTATGTACAAATCTCTGCCTGGTCTCTATGACTGATCAGGCCCAAAGGGTCTTCTTGTCAGTGGAGGAATCCAGGGATTCAATAAAGGACTCTGACCAATGTGCTGGGTAAGAACTGATCTCTGTAGCCTAGAGATGACCTGCAATTCCTTGGGATCCTCCGGTCCCACCTGGAGGATAGCGTTCGTACCCTACCTGCCGCATATCCTCACTACATATGCAAATACATGTTTCCTCCATTTTGATTGATTTTGCAGATTTCATACCCTGACTTTCGAAGAAGGCAGGAAAAAAATCCAAGACTGACAGAAGTTGAGAGAAATTAGGGGCTTCTCCTTTAAGGCAAGTTTGTCACATGACCACTTGTGACAAACTTGCCTTAAGAGACCACGGGTTCTCTACCATGGAGGAGAGCCCAGATTCAAAACAATGCGATTTTTAAATATATTGAGGATTAAAAGCACTCTAAGATATCGCACAATAAAGGTAGGGTCACTCCGGATCAATCCTGCTTGCTGCAGAAGGAAAATTTAAATCACCCCAAATCAAAATGGAAATCGCATTCTGTGTAGAGGGCAGGGACTGAATCGACCTGGGATTGGAATAAAAGCTCCGTGCAGTTTACATCCTGGAGAGGAAAATACTTGTGTATATTCCCCCTGAACATGCTATTGCAACAGCAAGAACACAAAAACAATGAACCCAGGCTGTCATCTTTATGAGGCTTTGTTCAACATTCAAGCTAAGTAACTTCTAAAGGCGTGAACTGCTTGGCTTGGAAATATTTATATTAGAAGGGATTATGTTTTTATGGGATAGCAACATTCCTAGAAAGTGTCGGGCGTGAGTGCTGTTTAGGAGCACTGATATTCAAGGTCAGCATGGAGAGATTACGAGCAGGACATTTATCTATGGGAGTGGAACATTATCTGTTGTCACTTCACAGACAGCAGTTACCTGGGAGCCTTCAGGTGCCATTAAGGAGTATCTCCTAATCAGGGGGAAATATATTGGTCCTTTGCCAGAGTTCAGGTTGCTTTGTTTTAAACAATCTTCTTTGAAAGTGCCTGAAGAGAAAGATGGATGGCTTAGATCAGTGGTCTCCAACCTTTTTATCACCGGGGACCACTCAACGCCTTTTACTGAGGCCCGGTGGGGGGGGGGATAGTTTACTCCTCTACTCTCAACCACTGCCCTAGCGCTCTCTGATCGCTATGGTAATGTTTAAACATCCCTTCAAAATAAGATACAGACACGCCACAACAATGACCATAAAGAACATTTTATTTTCATGGAAATTTTAACTCATGATAATGACAAATCAATGGGAACCCTGAGCTTGTTTCTCTGCAACGAGATAGTCCCATCTGGCAGTGATGGGAGACAATGACACCCGAAGTGTGTTGTAAAGGGCCGGGGGGGGGGGGGAGAAGGCGTCCTTTGGGGCCCACCTCCAATTAGTCAAAGGACCACAAGTTGGAGATCGCTGGCTTAGACGAAGTGTATAATATGAGCTCACTGATGGCACTCAAGAAGAATGGGGGACAGGCATTGCTCTTGTTTCCCACAGTGGAGAAGCCTGGATGCGTTCCCAGTTGCTTCATTGGAGTTGTCTAATATGCATTAGGAACCAGGGTTGCCAGCCTCCAGGAAGAACCTGGAGATGTTCCAGAAAAACACACAAGAGTAGGGGGATCAGTTCAGAACCAGAAAATGGCTGCTTAAATGGGTGGCACTTTACCCCTCCCAAAACCCTGCCCTCTTGGAACCTGGGAAAAATAAACCTCTACATCTCCAGGAATTTTCCAACCCTATTTTGGCAAGCCTAATTAGGATGCACCTCCACATAACAGATTTTTTAAGGAGACATGAGGAGCAGAACATAATGAACACGTCCAAGAAGTTAAACCTGACCGACGAAAGAGATGGATCTTGGGACTTTTCTGCACTCTTATTTTTGTTGCTTGGGTGCCCATGTTGCTTTGTTGTTGTTTTTCTTTTCTGCACATATTTTGCTCCCCTTAGTAGTCACTTTGATATCAGATCTTTATATCTCCAGTGTGTTTCGCTGAATCTTTAAAGTGGAGGGAAATAAGTTGGGTGTAGTGACGAAACTAAACACGTGCAGGAAAGAAAACACACACACAAGCAAGGAAAAGAAGAATGCAGAAAACCCCGTGGAATGTGCCTAAGTAGCGTTGCCAGTGCCAGGTGGGGACATTCCTGGAGATTTCCTGGGTGAAGAGGGAGGGAGAGGGAACTTAGCAGGGATGTGATGTCATAGAGGCCATCTTGCAAAGTAGCCATTTTTTCTAGGGAACTGATCTCTGCCACCTTGAGATCAATTGCTATTCTAGGAGAATTCAAAGCACTCCCTGGTGGGTGGCATCCCTAGCCTAAACCAGCAAGGGATGTTTCATCATAGCTCCATTTAGATTTCACCTCTGTTCTGTTACGAAACTCAAGGTGGCTCACGTAAGCATCCCACCGAGGCACTGACCAAGTCCAGACACGCACAGTTTCAGCAAGGTTGTTGTGTTGTGCACTTAGCACACATACCTTTGGACCTTATAAACTTCAAGCACAGCTGCGTGTGAAAGCTCCCTGATGGGACAATGTAAATGCTCACTGGAAGTTATAGAAGATGTGGTTGTATTAGAGCCGGAAACGATGACGCATTGCTAACCGTATGAGTAAAAAACAGCCAACAATAATCAATCTCCTACTTAAGCATACAGTTTGTCTTCTCTTGTTGCCTGCCCCCAGCATCCAAGGCATAGGAGCATATTGCCTCTGAAAACTAAAGTCTAAATTCGCTCTCATGACTGGGAGGCACCAATCAACTCCCTTTAACATAAAAAAGTTTGCATGCACATGAAAGTTTATAACTTGAGCAAGCTGCTTTAGACCAACACAATTACCTACCGGAATCTATCTACCCTGTCAGTCTCTCTCTCCCTGTTCTATCGCTGCTTACTAGAAGCAAGTCTCCATGACTTCTGGGCCTCATCATGCCGTAGATCCTTCCGCTCAGGGGACACACACTTTTCCTTCTGAGTAACTGCTTCTGAATAATAAACTAGTTCTGAGAAATGAAAAATCCTGGCATGCAAACCAGTTTTGTCCTTTTCTAGAACAAATACATGGACCCAGAAATGAAGCTGTCAGCTCAACAACAGGGAGAAAAATCGTACAAAATAAAAGGATACTTTTGTGGGAAACAAAGGACTGTACAAAGTCTCTTTGCACCAATGACAACAGTATTCAAGAGGGTAGGGTCTCTGAGTTCAGAAATTCCTGAAGATTTGGACAGTGGAGCCTGAGAAACGGCCTCGGTGGGATATAATTCCAAGGAACCCACCCTCCAGAGCAGCCATTCCTCCAGTGAAAATTATCTGCTGAAAATTCTTTGTAATTCCAGATCACCAGGCCCCATGTGGAGGTTACAACCCTAGGGAGCAGTAGAGCTAGTAAGAACAGGGTATTTCTGTCTCTTTTGTCTGTTCTGCTTCTGTCTCCTTGTTCACTTAGACAGCTATTCTCCGGGGTTTTTGTCCCACTGGCTGCCTCCTTTGCTTCCTGTCCTTTGTGCTCTCTCCCCCTGATCTCTATGAGGGCAAGATGTCCTATTCACAACCCTCTCCATCTTCTAGTCAAAACAATAGTCAGAATGCTCCTTTAGGGTTTTCTATCACATTATGCATTTTTTTTTAAAAATAAAGAACATCCAGTTCTGTTCTAAAGCAACAAGCCTTTTGTGGACTTTACTGTTAAAGCAGTCTTGCCTCCCTTCTGCTGTAAAAATTATCTCTAGCAGCATTTTTTTTTAAACAAAAACAGCAAACCTAGAGCTGATCTTTTTTGTTGTGTACTGCCCCTTTAAGAGGTTACCCCAGCAGGCCTCCAAACGAGCAGGAAGGATTCAGTGTCTCTTTCCCCAGTGTCCCTGCTAGCAGGCTGCAGGGCCTACTAAGAATCTGCAGAAACAGGCCTAGTGCTCCAGAATGTTGGCAGAGTTTTAAAAGGCACAGCAGCAAAACAGCAGCAGCTTGAAAGCAAAACAAACATTGTGAGTAAGAGAGAAGACAGATAGTCCTAACAGTCTGACTCATTTTGTTCTTTTTCACCTGAAGGCAAACAGGGAAGAAGTATGCTCAAAGGAACAGGAAGTCTCCAATTGAGCCAATCAGAACACAGGAGGAGATTTAAAAATACCAGTAGATTCCTAGTCTAAATATGCTAACTGTTCATCTCCTCCAAAGCCTGTTGCAAGATATTCTTCATATATACTGTTGAATCATCATCATCTTTTTATTTATTTCCTGCCACTCCCAAGGCCAGCTTGTGGCAGGTTACAACATCCAATAAAAATCCCATTAAACTCCATTAAAATGGACCACAAAAACACAGTAACATATACATGGCGGAATACCTCCAACTCCCCCCACCCCCCCATCCCTACCTCTGGAGGGAAGGAAAAGGTCATTACGATAATTGTTGTTTAACCCTAAGGGGCCCCATTGATCTTCCTCACTGGCCCCAGCCTCAACCATAGACCTGGTGGAAGAGCTCATGATAGATCTTGCATATTCCAATACAGAAAGAACTTAGTTAAGTATTGTTATTTGTTATTTGGATAGCCATGTCAGCTTCCCTACAGTTACTGTTAATAAAGAGGCCATCAGCCAAACACAACTGGGTGTCTGTTGTTTGCTCCACTACACAAAAAGTGGTAATGAGGATCAGATTCACCTGCTATTTAAAACACTTGGGAAGTTGTGGAAATTAGTTGAGATCAGACTAGTGTGTTCCTTGCCATCCACATTAGTGCTGACTCACTACAGAAATGGCTGCACTGGGCCATATAAAAGAATTTAAAGTAAGTCAACCCACCTCTTGGGGCTGTTATTCGGAAAAATGACACTATCTACAAGCTAAATTGAAAGGGCAGAACAAAAGCATGTTTTGTTCTCTGATAATACCTGCTGTACCAAGTACAAAAACTGTCTTCCTACAATTAATTTTGAGATGGGGGGCCTAGGAATTTTGTAGCCAGACATGTATGTTAGACTTTCGTAGGGCACACTTTAATAAACTTAGAGACATGATGAGTGGCATCCTGTGGACAGAAAATTCTGGAAGAGAAAGGAGCAATTGAAGGGTGGGTTCTCTGTAAACAAGAGCTATTGCATGCTCAAGCCATGACTGTTCCAACAAGACAGAATCATGGTTCTCCCTACTCCAAGAAGCCTGTTTGGATGAACAGAGAACTCCAGGAGGAGCTAAGAAAGAAAAAGGAAATGTTCAAGAAATGGAGAAAAGGACAGGCCTCTAAAGAAGAGTATCTTCAGGTTACAGGACACTGTAGGTGAGCCATCAGAGAGGCAAAAGCAGGGAGGGAGCTGAGACTGGCCAGGGAAGCCCACTATAACAAGAAAAGTTTCTTCAAATATGTGAGGAGCAAAAGGAAGGAGAATGAGGCAACAGGCCGGCTGCTGGGTGAAGATGGAGAGACTCTGAGACTGTTTCCACAGTCGCCAAAAACTGCGGAAGAACCCATAAAGCTCTGCGGAATTTCATTACTTTCACAATAAAGTCTTGTAATTCAGGCACAGCACCAAATGCACTCCTTGTTTCTTGTGTGTTTTGTGAATCCCAAGAAAACATAATTCCACCCCCTCCCCCTGGGAGGGAATTTGCAGTTACCTAAACTGGAAGCTCAAAAGTTGCATTAGCTTCCTCCACTGTTTGCTGTCTCAAAATGATGACATTTGAGATCTGACCAATAGCCGCTTTATGTCATGTCAGAGAACTGACGTCCACATTCCCCAATAAACCTAGGAATCAAGAGAGGAGCCAGTACAGAGCCTCCCATACTTATGTAAATCAAGCAATGCATCTGTATGTTAAAGCTGTGGAGGGCAACGCAAACAGAGCGAATGAAGATTCTGGAGTGCTGAGAGTCCCACTTGCCAAAAAAAGGGCTCACCCCAGGAAATGAAGAGAGCAGGGAAAAGGTACTCAGCTTCAAACTGCCCACAATTTGAACGGTTTCCCTGCTTGGCTGAACCTCAACTGAACTTCTGTGGCAAGTACTTGTTCTGAACACATCATTCCTGGTGTGTACCATGCAAGAGGTCTAGTATATTGCAAAGTGAAGAGAAGTCAAGGCCTTGCCCCAGCTGCAGTGCCCTCTAGGGTTGGCAGACCCCTCCTGGCTATCGGCAGGGGAGGTGGGTTGGGGTAGAGTGGCCAAACCCAGGCTGGGAAACTCCTGGAGATTTAGGGATGGAGCCTGGGGAGGACAGGGACTTTAGTGGGGTAAAATGACATAGGGTGCACCCTTCAAAGCATCCATTTTCTCCAGGAGAAGTGATCTCTGCAGTCAGGAGAAGAGCTGTAATTCCAGGGGATCTCCAGGTCCCACCTGGAGGCTGGCCTCCCTGGTGCCATCCTAAACAGAGTTACACCCTTCTAAGTTCATTGGCTTTAAAGGATTTTGAAGAGTCTCAGTCTGTTTAGGATGGCACTGCTGGGTGTCCCTGGGTGGGAATACAAATCCCATATCTGAAGGCTTGGGGGTGGGGGGTCTTATTCTACAAAATAACAATGCCATGTTTTTCTTCAGCTCTGTAACTACCAGACATCACTTCTGTCTAAAACTGATATTTCAGATATTATAAAACCATGATCTCAGTGCAGTAAAAGCAAAACATAAACGCCTCATGCGTGTTAGTGAAGGCAAAAACCCACCCATAGGCATTCATCCAAGCTTACCCATTAATATTTGCTCCCTTTTTAGGGACATGTAACCAACAATCATTTTTCTCCTCTTTTAACAAAAAAAAAAATCCAGGGTCTTGGGCTTCTGTAAACAAAGAGCTGTGACCGACCAAAGTTATGCTTTGGAATCACACGGGATACTTGTCATGACAAGTTCTTGTAAATACTCCTTAAACAGCTGGTTGATGCCAAAAAACCCTCTGATTAAGAGGATTTACTTTCAAAACAACCCTTTTTCTGGATCTTAAGGCTGATTTATGTCATCACTTGGTATATTGGACTGCTTTTTAAGAAATTCAGCCTGAATTGGCCTCTTCACAGGGCGATCATCTGAATCTTGTCTCACTAGTGCAAACTTTGGGTTTTGTTGCCACAACAAACACCCTTCGTGTGAGTCAAGCAGGAGCTTGCAAAATCACAGTCTGTGCTCATAATTCAGACTGTCCATTCGTCACATGGCCTTGGTTGTGCACAGGGTAGTTGGGCGAATCAGTCATTTCTGAAAGCAAATCCTCTTCCCACGGAGAACCTTTCGGCATCAGCCAGTGATTAAAGAGCATTGACAATAAGAGGTTCTTGGAAATTTGCACCTACCGATTTGTATAACTGCTGGCTTTTCTATTTTTCAAGGGAGAGCAACCACTGCTTCTGTGTGAGGACACCCCACTGCATCCTGTAATCCTTTTCACTGGGTAATATTTCTACTCTGAAAAAATGCCCTGAAGTACATATATGTGATTGTTAACAAGCTGCAGACTGGACTTCCATCAGGGCCTCTGCCAGCCACATTCACGCACTTTTTCTTCACGCTGAGAGAGGGATTTTTGTGTTTGTACAGTACCAAGTTGTAAGAAGTTCCAGCGGCAGGACTACTGGGTTTGGTTAACTTTGTACAAGAGGACTCTGAAGTTTCAAGGGGTCTTTATCGTATTGGTTTAATTTACAAATATGTAAGTAGGACATAGGTGGAGGCAAAGAAAGACTCCAGTGTGGCAACAGATTTGATCTCCCACATTAGGTCTCAGAGACTGATTCTGCACGGGGCAAAAAGGCCAGGTTGGCACTTGTATGGCAGTGGACGAATTCCTGCTTCCACACAATGTCGGTGCTGGCCTGGCCCTGTCCAGGACCTGCCGCACTTTAGGCTCTCTTTTGCCCCACAGCAAGGGATCATGAATATTTCCACACTCCCTTTTTCACCATGGGTGCCAGCAAGGCCTATCCCAGCACATGCCCGTATGGAAGGGGAAGAGTTGGGCCTCCAAGACCCAACTCCTCCGTCTCCTACATCATCCCAGAAGGGACCAAAAATGCCCCAGTGGACTCTGCGGTGCTTCACTTTGCATTGTTACCTTCATGAAAATATCCTCCTCTGCTACTCCCCTGCATGGCAAAACCTTTCAACTCCAGCTGCCTCATGTGGAGGCAGAAATCAGGGATGGACAGTGTCCACCACTGATAACAGTCCCCCGTGAGGAAACATGAAGTGGCAGGGCAAATGGCCCCATCACAAACTCCCAGTGGCAGCCAGGTGTGGTTGACGCTGTGCGGAATTGGTAAGAGAGACTCTATCCCAAAATGCACTGTAGTCTGGTCAAAAGAAAAACCTAGTTCCCCTACTCCAGCCCCACTTCCTCAGTTTTAGCAAGGGTTGTACAAATAATCAGTATGTTTCAAGCTTCCAAGAATCCTGCCCACGTTGTCAGACTGAATAAACTGAAAGGTATGCCCTTTAAATGTCCCCTTACACCCCAAGTGCTCCTAGATACCATATCATCACAATGGGCTTGCATCCTGCCCTAACTTGCTAGCTGCTGCAGAGAACCTAGGAAACTATAAGCTAAGAAAGAACTTGCAGGTCCTGTTCGCTCAGAAGGCAGCATAGAGTACCCCTTGCCTTTTAAACCATAAACCCATTCAAGAAGCACGTGGGGTTCAACTGCATTTGGCTCACAAAGTCTCTCTCTGTGTCCCTTTCCCCTTGTGGGCATTTCTTTTTGAAAGCCTGTTAATGGTCAGATACAGTGACCTCAGGCTTTCTCCAATCACCTATCCAGTGGGCCCAGCTTATTATTTACCCTAGTTGTATCCCATTCTTCTGCAACAAATTCAGGTTATCATCTGCACAACTTGTTCACTTCAGCTTCACAGGAATCTTGTGATATCTACTGGACCACCCAATCGCTTCATGGCTAATGGGGGATTTTACCCAAACATGTTTATTATTTATTAATTAGACTTATATACCTCCACTCTTGGACCATCTGGCTCATGCTGATTTACAATAAAAACATAAAACAATAAAAATACAGTATCCCCCATACTACCGGCAAGACTATACCATCTTGCTGACAAAACTATACAATGGATGGCGGCAACAGTTTTATCCCCAACTCAACCCCTCAGCTCTTCTGTTCACAGTTGCGATGTTCAAGTAGGTGTCACCAGCCAAAGTTGGCCTGGGGGGGAGGGGGTACCGATTACACAAGGAAGGGGGAGGACCCAATCTTATTACCCCAGTCTCCAGCCCTGCCTCAACCAAATGCCTGGCAGAAGAGTTCCATCTTGCAGGCCCTGCAGAACCTAGAGAGCTCCATCAGAGCCCTCAGGTCTTCTACGAGCTCATCCCACCAGGTAGGGGCCAAGACTGAAAAAGCCCTGGCTCTGGTCGAGGCTAGGCGCACTTCCTGATAGCCCAGGACCACCGGCAGATTCATTACCTGCAGAGCGAAGAGTTCTGCGGGGAGCATAAGGAGATAAACAGCCCCACAGATAGGTAGGACCCAGGGCACGTATAGCCTTAAAGATCTGGAAGCAAACCAGCAACCAATGCAGCTGCCTCAATAATGGCTGGACATGGGCCCTCCAAGATGACCTAGTAAGGAACCACGCAGTCACATTCTGTACCAGTTTTAATTTCCAGGTCATGGACAAGGGTTGGCCTGCACTGAGTGAGTTATAGAAGTCTAGTCTGGAAGCAACCGTTGTATGGATCACTGTGGCCAAGTGTTCTGCGGACAGGTAGGGTGCTAGAAGCCGTGCTTGGCGCAGATGGAAAAACATTCTCTGGGCTACATTCATGACCTGAGCCTCCATAGATAGAGAGGCATCGAAGATCACCTCCAAATTCCTGGCCATTGGTGCAGATGTAAGCACCCCATCCAGGCAGGGGAGACGTATCCTGAATCCAATATGCTAGATGAGTGGAGTTCCCCCCTCCCTTCACTCTTCCCTTGTCAACTCATTGCATGAAGTCATCAAAATGCAAAACAAAACTGCCGTCTCTCATTATGGGCTTGACTGCTGAACACAAACCCAGCCTTTTCCCTGTGTCATTATTCTTTCACTCTGGCAGGAACAGTACTTGGCAATTGTAAGCAGACCAACAGCTCCAGACAGATGGCAGGCCAGGATAAAATGGAACCCATTCACCCCAGGGCAAAGTCAGCAGCTGGGCTCGTCTTACACCGCAGCAAAATGCCTGGACTGGCTGCACTCTAGAACGACAAGCAAACCCATTATGCAGAACAGACCAACATTAAGAGAGAGCCCTTTCCAGGACAAGGCAGTCGTCGATACATGCAACTGAGTGGATCTCATTCTGGCTGGTATCCCTGGCTAATTGTGTGTCAGACCAGACTGTGCAGAAGAATCAGGACACAGCAACTTTTCATAAACAGTGACTACAGCAAAACAAAGATTTTGATGACTCCGGAGGAAAAGCAGGAGAGAAAGAAGGGGGGGGGGGGGGGCGTTGCACATGAGAGGACTGCAGCCAGTCCTTTGGGTGGCTTTGATCTATGAGACCGTGCCCATTGGCAGGAGACACTGGCAATCTTGGGAATAAACCACCTTTTTGGAGGGGGCTCTAGTTCTGCAAAGTATTTTTCTAGTGATCCCCCCCCCCAACTTGCACAACATTTTTAAAAACTCCAGTCTCTTGCAATTAGTGGTTTTAGTTATATTTTGTGTGGCAGCAGAACACCTTTCCACCACCTTTCATCATGCTCTTGACATGTGCATCACCCATCTCCCCCCCCCACACACACACACACACACCAGCCTGGCTGAGCAACTGAGCTCATTTCCAAGCAAAGAACTTGTCTGAGGGAGTGAGGTTCCTGGCAGTACGTCGCCATCTGCTGGCAAGTTTGAGGTTGATCCACAACTCTGATATTTTGCTAATGACCGCCAGGTAGATGAGGAGTGGAGGGGACTTCGGAAGGGCACACAACCTCTCTTGCACTGGCCTTCCCTTGCCTCATAACAGTTTCTTGTTGCCCACACGCACCTTTCTGGATGCTCTAGCCCTGACCTTATTGGCAAACAGCTTCTGGCTCTGTTGCTGCAGCTCTCCAACTCTCCTCCAACTCTCACATGCCTTAATTCAGGCCTGCACTACCAAGCTGATTGCAGTCACCTATGAGTTACGTCCACACTGACCTTTTTGTGTACTGATGAACAATTGCCTTTTCTGTATAATCGGCAAGTGGGATGGTGGCAGGGGTGCTGTGCAGAGAAGCTGGGGAGAGCAGGGAAGGGGCCATAGTCAGCATAACACTACCAATTCCACCCTCCGAAGCAGCCATTTTGTCCAGGATAATTTATTTCTGCTGTATGACAACTGATTGTAGTTCTGGGTAAGGCTGCCAGCCTCCAGGTGGCACCTGGGGAATCTCCAGATCTCCAGAAGAATAAGATCAGTTCCCTTGGAGAAAATGGCTGCTTTGGAAGGTAGACTCTCTGGCATTATATCTTGGCATTACATTTGCTCCAAATCCTGCCCATTCCTGGCTCCACTTCCAAAGATTCCAGGTATTTCCCAACCCAGAGCTGGCAACCCGATTCTGGTAGATTTCCAGGCCCCACTTGAAGGCTGCAAACATACAAGATTTTATTATTGGGCTGAGTCCACCAAATTCCAGTATAGCATGTGCTAATTTTCCCCAGGTTCCACCTATGGACCTCCACTTGATGAAGAGGCAGGGCAAGGAGCAATCTCATGAGACCCTCCTCCCTTCAGTGCACCATTTTTAGATTCACCAGTCTCCAGGTAGAAGATGGAGATCTCCTGGAATTGTAACTGATCTCCCTTCTCTGGGGAAAGGGGCTGCTTTGGAAGGTGGACTCAATGGCATTATACCCCTCCAGGGTCCCTCCCCTCCCCAGGCTCCATCCCCAAAATCTCCAGGAACTTCCCAACCCAGAGCTGGCAACCCTAATGGCTTTTGTTCACATGCAGGTCCTATGACTCCAGGCATCATTCTTCCAGTAGAGAAAGAGGCTGCTAAGGGAAGGAAAATATGGGGAATGTACATATTTATTGCCATTTTCCACTGGCTTTTGGCCAGATACAATCTCAGCATGCTTGACGTTCTAAACAGAACTACACACACTCTTCTAAGCCCATTGAATTCTAAGGGCTTGGAAGGGTGCAACTCCGCTCAGGACGATACTGTACATCTTTTTAGAAGCGAAAGCCCTGCTTCTCCATTCAATTGTTCCTTTGCATTTATTACTTTCAGACACTTGTTCTTTCACAGCTACTGGTTCTCCCTATTTAATTAATCCACTAATAAGATGGTATCCAGCATTCCTGTTTTTTCTCTTTGGCTGCCAAATGGGATCTCATTAATGTTTCCCCCCTTGTAATTATCCAATTACAATCAGGAAGCAGTGGTTAAAGCTCCCCCCCTGCAATGCTTCTGCGCTGCTAGTAAATAGGAAGAAATCAATTAAGAACATAAAATAGAGACCGCAAAGTAAAAGTGACAAGGAAAAGCTAAACAGGCAGTTTCAGGGGAAAGTGGGAATTTTGCTGAGATAAGTTGCAGGACTGAGCCTGGCCTGCTGTATTAGCTCATAGCAATGGATAAGGCTGATTTTCCTCCAGAGGGGTAGCTGTGTTAGCCACGTTTGTGAGAAATGAGGTCTGGCTCCTGAAATCTCATACTGGAATAAATGTTAAGTTGTTAAAGGACCACTGGGTTTCTGTTTTTCCCCTGGCAGGAAGCCTGCTCCTCTTTGTACCTGAGAGCCAGTTTGGTGTCGTGGTTAGGAGTGTGGTCTTCTAATCTGGCAAGCCACACTCCCCCACATGCAGCCAGCTGGGTGACCTTGGGCTCCCCATGGCACTGATAAGGCTGTTCTGACCGAGCAGTGATATCAGGGCTCCCTCAGCCTCACCCACCTCTCAGGGTGTCTGTTGTGGGGAGAGGAAAGGGAAGGCAACGGTAAGCCGCCTTGAGCCTCCTTCGGGTAGAGAAAAGCGGCATATAAGAACAAACTCTTCTTCTTCTCCCCTCCCCACTAAACCTCTAGTCACATTTATAATTGTAGGGACAGTAGCACCACATCTGACAATAACTGAAAGAACAGAGAGGCCAGTTGCATGTGTTTTTGATCCGAATTTTATCCTACACTACGTTCCTACACAGGGCAATGGGGTTCAGCAGAGACAGTTCTGGTAATAAATTCTTGGGTACTCTGCCACCGAAAATCTGGTCTCTGGGGGCTTCGTACTGAATTATGGAGCGTCTCCCTAGGAGCACAGCACTGACACTTGTGTGCTTTAAGGTAAAGGTATCCCCTGTGCAAGCACCAGGTCATGTCTGACCCTTGGGGTGACGCCCTCTAGAGTTTTCATGGCAGACTCAATACGGGGTGGTTTGCCAATGCCTTCCCCAGTCATTACTGTTTTATCCCCCAGCAAGCTGGATACTCATTTTACTGACCTCGGAAGGATGAAAGGCTGAGTCAACCTTGAGCCAGCTGCTGGGATTGAATTCCCAGCCTCATGAGCAGAGCTTCAGACTGCATGTCTGCTGCCTTACCACTCTGCACCACAAGAGGCTCTGACTCTTTAACTAGGAACTATTTACTTACCAAATTAAAAAAGAATTAACTGCAACGGCCAGGAAAATTTTGGGAGTGCCAAGAAACAACAAAAACTTAAGCATTTATTTCTAGCTTTGCCTTTGGGTCTTGATAACTCTTGAATCCTCGAGATGGCTATAGCAAAAGCTACAGCTTGAGACTGGAGACATACGCTGTTCCAGGAATGCTGTAAAGCTGTACAAAGATTCTGCCATAAGGTGCTTGCTGCTGCTGAAAACCAGCGAGGAAAATGAGCAGGTAGGAAGTAAGCCCCAGTTAAACATGAATGAGGAGTAGTAACGTTGCCTAGCAATGTTACCATGGAAACAGACTTGGACAGACTTGCCTTTTCTGATTAGTGTTCCCATTGCAATAATAGATCAAAGCCCTAAATGAATTAAGCATCTAAAAACAGTGAAGTCAGTCTAGGGAGGAGGAATCTGATAATAGTGCAAAAAGTTTATACACTATTTTAGATCAAATGATCATTTCCAGCACTATGCTCTGCATGCCCTGTGGGTGAAAAAGGTGCTCCTAAAGGTTCCTCACAGCTATTGTTTTAAGTCACAGTTTTAACCAGAGTGTAACCTTAAATCACACCCTAATCTACCAGCAAATGAATTCTGCCCCTCAAATTCTTAAACCCAAATATCGTTTGGAAGCACTGTCAGACCTTTCTCTTCAGATCTGGGTTTTAGTCTGGGATTTGCATTAATGCAGCTTGACATTTTTAGGTGTTTACATAAAACGTATTAGAAATGTGTCTCAAAACTGTCATGTGTGTGTGTGGGGGGGGAAGTCTTGCATAATGCAGCAAATGGGGACAAGGAAGCAGCCACATCCTCTGAATCACCTTTACCTGAAGTCAAGCTGTGGTACCTCCTGCAATACTGAACAGTTCACACATTCATGTGTCACACAAACAACATTGCAGTATGCAGAGTCCATGGCTTTTCAGCAATGGCTTATTGAAGAAACTGTTGCTCATTCACATTCATATCAGGGTATTCTCACGAGTCGTCCTGGGACTCACATACCTGCAGAACCACCTGGGTGGCTATGCTGTGCTGGGACAGCATCAGTCCTCTGAGCTAAACCTCCTGAAGATGCTACTTTCCAAAGAAGGGGATGATCAATGGTTGCCCGAATATTCTCTATGGCAGCTTGCACTGATGCCTGTCAAGGTCAGGAATCTGCCCATGTTTCTAACATTTCACGGAACGTGAAGAGCAGAATTGTTTGGAGAGGAGAGGAATTACACCATTTTGGTATAGTGGCTAAGAGTGGCAATACCTAATCTGGAGAATTGGGTTGATTCCCCACTGCCAGCGAATGCTGGCAGAGGCTCATGGGAATTGTAGTCCATGGACATCTGGAGGGCCGCAGTTTGACTATCCCTGCCCTAGGGAGTGCAGGCTTTGGGGGGAAGGGCTGGAAGACGTCATGGAGGCCCACCCTCTAAAGCTGTCATTTTCTCCGCGGAACTGATCTCTGTAATCTGGACATCAACTGTAATTCCAGAACAGCTCTAGGCTTTCCCTTGAGGATGGTAGTACTCTGTGTAGAATTCCAGATGTGTCTAAGAAAATTATTCAATTTTGAAATTCCTGTACTCCCACCCCGGACACATATACGCACATCTTTTCTGTCAGGATGCTCTTCGCTCTCAGGGGTTTACGTGTGCTCTTTTCCTTCACTCCGTCTAACCCAGTGGTCCCCAACCCCCGGGCTGCGGCCCTGTGCCGGGCCGCGAAGGCTTCGGCGCTGGGCCGTGGCTCCCTCTTCCTGCCCCCCCCCCACAGCCAGAAGCTTGCCAGGCTGCGAGCACATCGGCCGCCAAAGCGGCCAATCAGCTTGCAGCCTGGCAAGCTTCTTGCTTTGGGAGGGGGCGGGAAGAGAAGCTTGCCGGGCCGCAAGCTAATCGGCTGCTTCGGCGATTAGCCCATTCGACACCCATTCTAATCAACGTATTCCGTTGAGAAACAGATCATTGGAACATTTCTTTTAACACAGATTTTTAATTAATGTTTGTTTCATTCTTCACCTGCCTTTCTCAGGGAGCCAAGGTGGATTACGGAATATAGGGTGCCGTTCAGTCGAACAGTATAAGAGATGCAGTCATCCCTGCGAAGAAGAAAACAGAATTAATATTTTAAATTTGTTTTTATAGCCTATCTTTAGATTGTTTAGGAGGCTCATTGTAGGATGCTAAACATTAATGCTATTATTGCTCCAGCTGGGTTTTTTAACGTTTATTCATTGCTTCATGGTTTTATGTTTTATGCTATACTAGAAACAAAGCCTGCTGTACTGTAAATATAGCGGGCGCTAGCAGGGCTGGCGAGTTGGGCAGTGCGGGTCTCTGGGGCCAGGGCCTGGACCCGAGGCTGGGCGCGGGGTGACCTGTGGGCCCCGTGCTCCGCGGCCTACCTGCATCTGCGGGGTCGAGGCAGCCAGTGGCAGCGGGCGGGCTAGAGGGCAGGAGCCAGCTGCCAGGGCGAGTCCTGGTCATGCGGGCAGGCGGCGACCTGCCCTGTCGACAGGGAGCGAGGTAATGGCAGCGGCCGACCGCATCCGGGTAAACTGGGAAGGGCCGGATCGGGAGGAGCTTCGTCAGTCCGAGGAAAGGGGCCTATCGGCACTCTTCCTCATCCCAGACAGAGCCCACCCTCGGGGTCCTTACTGCTTTATTTTATCTGCTCCACTAGGAGCGGATAAAGATTTTTGTCGCAGGCAGGTTCTATGGAGAGGTGAGATAGGGAATTTTCTAAAGAAACACATGTACAAACAGGAGCTGGTTTACATGTCGGTCTCGTCCTTATCTTCTCCACGAAACCCTTCCCAGGTATCGGATTATCTGGAGAAACTCTGAGGGGTGGCCAAACTGTGGCTTTTCAGATGTCCGTGGACTACAATTCCCATGAGCCCCTGGGCTCATGGGAATTGTAGTCCATGGACATCTGGAGAACCACAGTTTGGCCACGCCTGCCTTAGATGAACTACAGACTAAGCACTTAAGAGATGCACTTTGCACAACCACTGATAGCGGAGGATAGTATTTCATACAGAGGTTTCACATCCTGGTTCCATAGATAGAAGGATTCTTGGAAATTAATGCCATGGGGGCCTCTAGAGATTTAGCCGTAAAAATAACAGCCCTGACTGCAGATTCAGGTATGTATCTGATGACGTGTGCCTGCACACAAAAGCCTATACCCAGAATTAAACTTTATTGACCCTAAAGATGCCACTGGGCTATGTTTTAGGAGGAATTCTACTTCTTAAGTTTTCTTGCTAGGCTCTTTTCCACCAGAGGGAGCCCTACTTATGACAACTGTGCAAGGAAAGCTTGTGATGTAGTTTTCCACCGCAGCATACCTGTCCTAATGCACTCAAACAAACTACCATCGTGCAGTCTGATAAATTATTTTATTTTTCAGGCAGCTGAATCCCTCTGAAGAAGAACGTGGATTTTCTAAAAGGGAGGGCGAGTTCCTCCATTTTCTAATTATGTGCGGAACAGATGTTTTCTGAGTCAAAGCAAACACACTGGAGGCAGGGACATCAAAGGCAAACTGGCTTTGATAAAGGCACATAAAATGAAATAAAGAAACCAGCAGATTAAAGCATTGCGGCCGCCAGAACACTGCTTGCTGGGCCTGTCTCTGAAACTTAATTAGCTTCACATTAGCTGACATTGCCCAGGAATCTTTCCACAGTGGAATAAATGCAGATGGCAAACAACAGTCTCTTCCCAATGCCCTAAAGCAGTGGTTGGGGGTCGAACGACCCTTTCACAGGGGTTGCGGCAGGGCGAGCAGCTTGGATGGGGGGAGGGTCACCACGACTGTTGCCCCTGCCGGACACGTGCCCCGGCGCAGCCCAGATGAGACGAGAAGCTCTGCTCTCCGGCCCAATTGTGTTGCCTCCCCCAAATTATGGGTTTTCTTGGCTTCTCCCCCATCCTTCTAAGCGGGACCCAAATTGGCCTACATCCCTTTACTGGTGTCTCCAAATCAATTTTGGCTGAAGGAGGGTGCCTGCACATGAATGCTCATGCCTTGAATAAATCTTTGTTGGTCTTAAAGATGCCCCTGAATTAAATTTTTGTTCTTCCAAATCATTGGTTTTTGTTACTCAGTTTTGTTACTTAGTTCATACCTTGCCCTTCTCTCCAAGGGCCTACAAAGTGGCCGACATCGCTCCTCTTCCATTTCATCCACACAACAGCCTTGCAGGGTAGATCAAGACAGAGCATTTGTCTGTCTGGTGCAGCGGAAAAGAGCAAGATTGGCATGGTGGGACAAGAGGCAGAACTGCACTGAGAAACCCCAGAAAAAAACCCAATTTATACACAATCATGAACAATTGGTCAGTTTCGGTTTAATTTCTGTGAAAGAACACGTGCATAATTTTATGTCTGGGGGTCACCACAATATGATGAATTGTATTAAAGGGTCGCAGTATTAGGAAGGTTGAGAACCAGTGCCCTAAAGGATACAAAAGTTCTGTAACTGACTCTGATACCCCTCACCCCCAATTATAAGACTTTACTCGGGGTTGCCAAGCTTCAGGTAGTAGCTGGAGATCTCCTGGGATTACAAATGCTGGTGACAGAAATCAATTCCCCTAGAGAAAATAGCCTCATCAGAAGGCTGATTTTTTTTTTTTTTGGCATTATGAATGCCCTCCTTTCCCCATTCCTCACATTTCTCAGGATCTTCACCCCAAATCTCCAGGTATTTCCCAACCTAGGCGTAAACTGCACGGAGCTTTTATTCCAACCCCAGATCAATTCAGTCCCTGCCCTCTACACAGAATGCCATTTCCGTTTCAATTTTGGGCGATTTAAATTTTCCTTCTGCAGCAAGAAGGATTGATCCGGAGTGACCCTACCTTTATTGTGCGATATCTTAGAGTGCTTTTAATCCTCAATACCCGGATTGGGAAAGAAAGCTCCGTGGTAGAGAACATCTGATAGGCTACACCTGGTCATGTGACATGCCTGCCTTAAAGGAGAAGCCTCTAATTTCTGTCAACTTCTGTCAGTCCTGGATTTTTCCTCCCTCCTCTGCCTTTTTTGATCCTCTTCCCCCCCTCCAAGAAAAGAAAGAGGCTTGGCTCCCCCCCCCCCCAGCTACCCTAACCACATGCAAAAGACTTTCCTCTTTCAATGGGGGAGGGGGGAGAAGAAGATCCAAGTTCAAAGCGATCTGAATTCAACAGGATTAACAATGGAATAAACAAAGTAGGTGCAGACTCTGCCCTAGAGTTGGCAGCCATAGGAGTTACTGTGGAATCCTAAGAAAACGTGTACTCTTCTAAACCTATTGACTTTAATAGATTTGAAGGGTGCAGCTCAGTTGAGGATTTCCTTTAGGGTAAAGGTGCTTAGTCTTGACCCCACATGGATGCCATTCTGTGCAAGTCCTATTGGAATCCCCAAGGCTTAGTTTGGAGCGAACACAGAGTACAAATGCTTTCATGTATGCACCGAACTACCGACACGCACCAGGACTTTTGAGGTTTTGAGAAGGAGACTTACACTTGATAAATGGACATTGTCTATCAGTCCATTTTGATTCATCTTGTGATTCATAGAAAATAAATTGAAAAATATTTTTATCCCTCCCCCGGCTGCTATCTGCACCCTCTACTCCAGGGGTAGTCAAACTGCGGCCCTCCAGATGTCCATGGACTACAATTCCCAGGAGCCCCTGCCAGCATTACATTTTGTGGACACCTGGCCTTCTGGGTCCTAACAACTCGCTGGTTAGGTTGGCTGCTTTTTGTTTTTTTGCAGCACTATCTCCTTTGCGGTTTTCTTTTCTTCAAGGGTCAGTCCTGACTTAACCATATTTCAGCCACCAGGTTGGCTCCTCACGGGGGCCCAGTGGAGGCCACATACAAAGAAGAACACCAGTACTCTCTCAACTGCATTGGCTCCAGATTTTTTGCTTCTACGCCCCATGAATGCAACATGTCCATACTGTTTCAAGGGCAGCTGCTTAGGGGAACAGCAGCCCCATCACTTAACCATGGCAGCAACAAGGCGTGTGAACCAGGGTCTTCTGATTCTTGGCGGCTGTACCCTCATGCTGCCTCACGCCAATCGCAGGCCCTGCTCCCCAATGACATCAACGGCACTGACACTGCTCAGGCAGCCTGTCCAGCTCTGATGAGCAACTGCATTTTGATAAGCTCTAAAAGGAGACTTGAGTCATTTGTACCTCGCTCCCATAATGAAAACAGGCCTGTGCCAGACAGAAGATAGGATTAAATATTTGTTTGTGCCTCCATGCCAGGGAAGAAAGGTCACCTTTTAATCTGATGGCCATGTTTATTTAAACGGTGAGATCTTCATTACTGCAGGCTGCTATCATCTGAAAACTTGCTGTAACTTTCTTGCCCTGGTCTCAGACACAAACACCCTAAATTCCCATATCACAATCCTGCACTGAGGGCACAGAAGGAGGTCAAGGGGACCTGAAAGAGCACATTTGGGGCAAAGCTGATTTATGGTTCAAGGGAAATGACTAAATGTCACCGGGCCGGACCCATAGACAGAGTACATAAGCCCCATCTTTTGAAAACCGCAACATTTAGGAAATCTGTACTCTTTTAAAAGCATATCTTTACCCCATAAGGATTAGGAAGGTGCTTGTAGCTTTCAAAATAACCTGAAAGCCTGGTGTCTCAAGATTTTGCAAATGATGTCAAATTCTGGAAAAGCACAACAACATGGTGACAAATGGGCTTTTTTGGCATTCTGAACCTTTTAAATTCCATGCCTTCTTAGGTGAAAAGCTTATGATTTTGTGGGTGAAATGAAATTACGTAGGAGGCTGTTGGTGTGTGAAACATGAGGGATATTAAATTATGGCAGACTTGTGGTAAAGCAGGGAACAGGAAATTACCCTCAAGGGACAGTTCAGCCAGATCCAAAGGTGAGTGGTCATTGTTCCTATCTATCTCACTAACTCTATGGTGAAGAGAGCTCCGGTTAGAGGCCAAGTCAGGAGACATCGCACAGAGAGTTATAGCCAACAAAATGTATGTTGCAAGAAGCTAGTGCCCTGGCTGGCACTGTCTGCTTTCCTCCAAAACATGGAAGCCTCCATCAAAGAGGTGGCTGCAATCCTGGCGGGAAGGAAGAGGCAGCCAAAGGCTGCTGCCCTCTCCAGGTGGACAGTGATAGAGCCTGCTTCTTAGGGATGGGCAAGGAGCCCACAGTAGCTGCTGACCCAAGCAGATGGACTGTGACAGAGTAGTAGGTAGGGTTGCCAATTCCGGGTGGAAAAATTCCTGGAGACCGAGTACAGTGCCTGGGAAGGGAGGGAGCGCTATATGGATGTGATGCCATAGAGCAGGGGTTCCCAATGGCCACTATGGCACCCAATAACACATTTCCTGTTGCCCGTCTCATGTTTTAGAAAGTGGGAAGGGTAGATGGAACTTTCCTAGCAAAGCTTCTAGTGGTCATTGACTGTGCAGATGTTTTAAGATGTTGCTTTGGCAGCAGCGGCCATCAGAGCACAGGGATTCTCACTGTGTGATAGAAGATAAATCACAGCAGCCATTTTTCAGTTGGTTTTGCCTCTCATGGCAGCCATTTTGTGGCTGTACACACCATGTTCTGTCTAACTCCAACGGTGCCCAAAGGCATTAAAAGCTGGCATAGTGTCTACCCTCTGAAGTTGCCATTTTCTCCAGGACAATGGATCTCAGTAGGCCTGTTATTCTGGGAAATCCCCAGGCCCTCCTGGAGGCTTCAAACTTAGCAGTAGAACATCTGCTTTGCATACAGATAGTCCCAGGTTCCTTCCCTGGGGTCTCCAGTTTAAAGGCTTATGTGGCAGGCGATGGACAAGAACTCTCCCTGAGGCTGGAGAGCCAAGGCCAGCCATAGTCTGAGCCTCCGGGGAGGATGGTATATAAATATAATAAATAAAATAATAGTACTCACAGCAACTGGTCTGCCTCTGTAGATGGCAATTCCATGTGTGTTCATGAGAAGCCCACACTGCAGAGTTCAGCAGGTTACTTGAAGACATTTCAGCCAGAAAATGTAATTTTAATAAATGTCACGATAATGTAGTTCTGTTGATGTGGATGAGCATATGCTAGTGCACTCCAGTTACCATTTCATTCGCTGTCTGAGGTTTTATAGATGCCCCTTTTTATTAGCCTTGACAGATTTCTTGTTGCAGCCCTTTAAGGTTCGTTGGTTCTTTAAGCAAATGCTCTCCAGCCTCCCCTGAATTTGCCTCCTGGAACACTTGCTCTCTTATCAAAGAGTCTCATAAGTCCAGGCCAGAGTTTTTAATCTTACCCTCTGTGCTAAACACCTAGATTTTGACAGGTGCACAACATGGAACATGTACTATCTTGAAATCTGTGTCTGCAACAATGTTTGCAGGACGGGCAGATGGCATGAAATTTGCCAATGTCATCCTGCTAGCTGAATATATTTTAGTTCAATTGCCGTAAAATAATACTTACTTCAGATTTCTTAAGGATTAGGTAATGCCCTTGAAAGTAGAGTACTTTCCCTCCTGTGTGACCAATACCAGGATTTCCCCTTTGTCTCAACTTTACTACCCTACCCTCCAGCATGAAATATGCAATAAGAAATACCATAAGAATTTAGGAAGACCCATGCTGGGTTAGAACAGTGGTCCATCTAGTCCAGCAGCCTATTTCACACAATGGCCAACCAATTTTCTATATCTGATTTTATAGAGTGTTTATGTAGCCGCATGTTTCCAAAGGAAAAGGAGAGAAAACATGGACAGCAGAGTGGCAGTTCTGGGCCAAGATCCAGACCATACGCAGAATCTCCTGAAGGGATGGACAGAACTTCAAAATCACTGTCAACCGTACCTTCATGCCTTTGAGCATGAGTGAATAAAACAGGATATTTCTGCAAAGGCAAGACATCCCCCCCCCATGCAGAAGTAGCCAGGATCAATAGCAGCCATGCTATCCTGCACAGGAGTAAAAAGCAAAGGGGCTGAACAAGAAAGGAAAGCCCTACCCCCCAGAATTCCAGGGTGGAGGCAGCAATCATATATCACATCTCTCAGCTAATTGTCAAAACCTACAAGCCCTTTAAACCAGCTGCAGCCCAATCAGGCCGCCTCACAGAGATAACAGAAAAACTTGTGGATGTGCTATACAGACTCCTCCCCCCCAAACTATCTTTAAAAGAGCAGATCAGACGTTTAATGGGAATTGCAGTGTTCCACTCTGAGAGCCAGTTTGGTGTAGTGGTTAGGAGTGCGGACTTCTAATCTGGCATGCCGGGTTCGATTCTGCACTCCCCCACATGCAACCAGCTGGGTGACCTTGGGCTCGCCACAGCACTGATAAAACTGTTCTGACCGGGCAGTGATATCAGGGCTCTCTCAGCTTCACCCACCTCACAGGGTGTCTGTTGTGGGGAGAGGAATGGGAAGGCGACTGTAAGCTGCTTTGAGCCTCCTTTGGGTAGGGAAAAGCGGCATATAAGAACCAACTCTTCTACTCTTCTTCTTCTTCATCCTAAGAAGAACATCATGGCTTTCTTTTAAAGGTTATCCAGCTGCCTTGTTTACAGGTCCTTGAGTGGTATAGGCATAATTTCTCTCCACTCCTTAAAATTTAACTTAGAATCATGAGCTGTGGAGCTTTTGACAGCATTATTATTCTGTGCAGTGCTTCTTGCATAGTTAATGTATAGTTATATCAAACAGTTCAAAAACCTGAACTCAAAAGTCAGGCCATCATTATGAAAAGCTATTACGCAAGAGTCCTGCCAATTATGCAACATTCCAGCCACAGAAATAGCCCCAAATTTGAGTCCCATGAGTTGCTGCATAAGCTGCGGAGTCACATGAAGAAATTCTTGGACCGCACAAAACCAGCGAAGAGACATGACACCACCATGCCAGGAGCCCAGCCATACCCAGTCTTGTACCCACAGTAGAGATAGTTGTTGCACCAGAACACAGGACTAAGATGATCTCATTAACAACAAAGCAGGAAAGGGTGAATGCAAACTTTTCAGGTTTCAAGGGCCAATCGAACCAGGTTGATTGCAGGAACAGGAAGGTCTAAGACAGTACCAGGGAAGCCCTGTTAGATGGGTAAAGAAATTTTATTTGGATCTATGGCATAACAAGTATGCTGGGCCCAGCAGGTCCTATTCCACCATGCCCTTCAAGGTCTCTGGGCCCAGGTGGCTGCTGAAGGCCTCTGCCCGGCACATCACCCACTTGATTTTCCCAGCTCCCAAAGAGGATTTTTTCTCTCTGTGTTCAACTGGTGCTGCCACCTGGCCTTAGTAGGAATTGCCCACTGAGAGAGCCAAGGCTCCCAAGTTCCCTTGCCTTGTTCAGAAGCCTCTCCTATGGACCATCTAGTGTCCAGTTGCCATGGGAACATTTTACTGCCTTGTGTGCCACTCTGGGAAGCGCTGCTCACCAACTGACTGCCCCCTTACCCATTTACCTGTCACTCCTTTTTAAAATAGTGCATCCAGAATTATGGAGGTTTAAGATAAGATGGCACACAGAGAACTGCCACCAGCATTGAGATCAAGCATTAATTAAAATGAAAAAGTTCACATGCTCACTCTCAGCACGAAACCATATTGAGCAAGGAAGCATTCTTTTCCCTGAAGTCTTTCTAGTCCCTTAAGTCCTTCAGATCTCTCTTCCTTACTAGATGTCATCTAAGTGAGGGGTGGGAGGCCTGACCATGCCGTGGTCCTCTTGCTGGAGGGTGGCTGAAGTGAGGTTGGAAAGGTTGACTTAAAACACTTACACCCAGCTGGTTCCCTGCCAAGACAAACTTTTAAAAACTGAAGGTGTCAGTTTTGCTCAGTTCAGACCTCCAAAGAATATATTTCTTCACAAGGTCATTTGGGAAATTTGTTCCTTCATAAAATAAATGAACACAGGATTAAAGTTACTACTAATAATAAACTTTATTTTTGTACCCTGCCCTTCCTGGATAGCTCAGGGCACTTAGCAACGTGGTTTAAAACATCTATTAGATAATACATGAAATTAAAATATTAACAGTAAAGCAGTTTGATATGTTACAATAGACCAGGGGTAGTCAGACTGCGGCCCTCCAGATGTCCATGGACTACAATTCCCATGAGCCCCTGCCAGCATTTGCCAGCATGGTGGCCATCCATGAACACCTGGAGGGCCGCAGTTTGACTACCCCTGCAATAGACCCTGACTAATCTGAACTGGGGAGGGGGGGGGCTCAAAACCCTTGGAGGGCAGATCTACCAGTTTCAGCAAAAAGGTCAGCACTTCTTGGTCTAATTTGGGCCTCAACCACAAGCATGATGGAATAGCTCTGACTTGCAGAACCAGTTAAGGTCCAACAGGACCCAGATCTCTTTCAGCAGAGCATTCCATCAGACTGGGGCAAAGGCTGGAAAAGCCCTGGCTCTGGTCAAGGCCAGTTTCACCCCCTGTGGACTGGGGATCAAAAGCACGTTTTGGTCAGATGACCTCAGTGCTCTCTGGGGGTTGAGGTGGAAATCTGGAGCCAATGCAGCTGGGAGAGTACTGGTGTTCTTCTTAATATGTGGCCTCCACTGGGTCCCCGTGAGGACCCAGGCCAACGCAATTCTCGACCAGTTGGAGCTTCTGGAGCAGTCTCAATGGAAGCCCTGCATAAAGTGAGTTGCAGAAGTCTAATCTAGAGGTCAGCATTGCATAGATCACCCTAAGTCTGATGCCGAGAGACAGGGGCACTAGTTGTGCCTGGATCCCTCCTCCCGTTTGTTCTTTACTTTCGTTGTTGATTCGATTCCAATTTTTAAATTGGTTTGAAATTGTATTGTTGTATTTTATATGAAGTACACCACCCTGAGCCAGCTTGCCAGATGGGTGGTATTAAAAGCATATTTTATTATATTGATCTATAATAATACTAATAGAAGGCACATTTCTATAATTTTTGGTCCTTACAATTAGGATGAAATATGTTGGGATTGCCTTCATCAACTAGAGGGTTTTGTGCCAGAATACAGAATAAAACACTGTTTTGAAGGCAATTAAAGTTTGATTATACAGTGGTAAGAGGGAGGGAATGCACTGTCGTGCTTTGTTAGGTGAGTGCATGTGAGAGAATACCTAATGATGCTTAGAAATATAGCATGCAGGGGAGAGTTTACGCTTTCACCCTAACACACATTGGGCAGGAAATCCCTGCTCCTCCAGCCAAGTTCTAATATTGGCTAGTATTTCTACAAGTGGGAATAGACAACGCCCAGTTCCCTTGCCAGATTCCCCATGGTCGTACGATACCGTCAAAGTGTACTCTTCCATCCCTGGCCTCTTCTCTCTGGAAAGGATGAAGAAAGTCTTGCGCATTTTCTGTGCTCTATAATCTGCCCTGAGCCGGCTGAGACGGAGTGAAAGAGAAGTCCAAACAAATAAACTTTCCTTCAACCAGCATTATTTGAAGTCCTAAATCTAATGCACCTCCCCATCTCCTTCGGAAGGAGTAGAGGAAGAGAACACAACAGATAAAACTGATAGCTCTCCCCACAACCTTCTACATTCACTGGAAGAAACAGCATTGGAAGAGCAGGCAAGGCAGAGATACTGACATTAGCTTCAGCATGATGGTAGTTTCCACAGGGCCGCATCTGGAGCAGGCATCTTCCTCTGCATTACCTGGAGATACCGGTGGTCTTTAAAGCCGGATTATTCAAATGACCTCAAAGTGCACACGTGATCCCACAACCGAGTGCTGACAAAAAGTACTGGCAGCAGCAAATCGGTATGGCAGATCCTCATCCAAGTCATAAATAGGTCTGTAAAAAAAAATAAATTGGCACCAGCCCCACAAACAGAAGCACCCCATTGGCCACCCTCCCTAGTGCCAGGAGAGCTCACAGTCACGCTCTCATTCCTGAGATTCATCTAGTCAGCAGGCCCTGTGACAGTAAACAGAGCAAGCCTAGTTGTGAGACCCTCCAGACTGCTAGGCCTTCCAAAGCCAGCCTCCCTGGAGAGAGCAACAGGGACGGTTTTTCTAAACTGCAAAGTCTGATACATGCAAGAGGTTTAGCAGGCGGGGAGAGAAGAAGAACGGCACTAGGATTCTAGTCAATGTTGCTTCTGGAAGGAGGCAAGAGTTACAGAACACTTTTCTTGGTGAGCCAGTTGGAGCTGTTTTCGCTTAAGACAGCACAGACAGTGTTGCTCTGAAATAAGAACGTGGCTACAGATCAGGCATGCATTCAGCCTAATCCAGCCGTTCTCAATGGGAGGCATATGGCTCCCTGTGGGCCCTCCCAAATCTGTTCGGGGCCACAGCCTGAAAAATATGAGAAGGGGGGTCCAAAGGGTTTATAGGGGGACCTGGTAACTGAATCAATGAAATACCCTTTTTGTCACATACAACATGATTGCTAGAAAGTCTGACCTTCATTTAAAGAAGAAATTATTTAATCCATTCTTTTGTGTGTGTGTGTGTGCTTGAGTTAATGCATTCAAGAAATAAAGGTAAATGCATGCGATTCTCTTGGTCAAGTATTCTAGAAATCGATCTCACATACATGACAAGGCATGTTGAGTATAGTTAGGCTTTTTTTAGCCTAGCTTACTGCACAAGGGGGCAACCTACTGCACAGGACCCTGGAACCTGAAAACAGCTCCTAAAAGGGCTGTGAGCAAAAAAAGGTGGAGAATGGATGATGCAACCCACACCATTAGCAAGCAAGTTTTTGAATCACTATGGATTATTGGCTCGTCTATAATTTACCCCAGCCTACCCACAACTGCTGCAATAGCACAGCAGCTTTAAACACTGTAATTGGTGCAAGTGGAATAGGATATTAAAAGGATATATAAAAAGGAAGAAGAAGAGTTGGTTCTTATATGCCACTTTTCTCTACCCGAAAGAGGCTCAAAGTGGCTTACAGTCGCCTTCCCATTCCTCTCCCCACAACAGACACCCTGTGGGGTGGGTGAGGCTGAGAGAGCCCTGCTATCACTGCTCGGTCAGAACAGTTTTATCAGCACTGTGGCGATCCCAAGGTCACCCAGCTGGCTGCATGTGGGGGAGTGCAGAATTGAACCTGGCATGCCAGATTAGAAGTCCGCACTCCTAACCACTACACCAAACTGGAGAAAAGAGGCCTGCCTGCAGACAGAACCCTCCTGGAAGTTAGGATTGGAACGGCCTACATGCTATTGGTGGGAAGGAATGCAGGGAGGTAATGGCAGCTGAATTGCACATTTTGATTCAAGTTATCTCACTTAAATTTGGCTGCGGGTCTCCACCACAGTTTAAAGACATTAAATCAATAGGAACCAAAGGTAATATATTACTTTGTCAGGGCAGCTAAAACTCAGGGAACCCGAGATGATGCAGGCCACAGCAGGAGGCAACGGTTTCCCACCAGCTATAATTAAAGGATAACAATACCCAAGCATTGACCTACATGCAAACTTCCAAAATAAAGTTGTGTAATACTTTATCACAAACAACTAGTATGCCATAAGCTAATGTGCATTAGGTCAGTGTCCAAGCTTTCAAGTTCTAGCAGTTTGAATGTTTCAAGGCATATGAGCAGAGTCTGCAGTTGCAGTGTTAAAACAAAAATCAGGATTTTCTGCAGTCTAAATTGGACAGGAGGGGCTGGGTGAACTAGGTTCGCAGGTTGCATCACGTTACTGGAACAAAATAAAAGGAGGAAAAGTACTCCCATCTTGTGAATATGAAAGGTAGCAATAATCAAATGTCATCCTAAACAAGGCATAGGTCTCTTTCTAATGTAGCAAGCAGAAGAAAAACATGGCAATTTAAAGTGCTGTACTAAGTAAAGAGTTAGCGCACATAAGGTAAATTAGTGATGGAAACAAAGCAGTCCCCCATAATCATAATCAAAATTGCATTTACATCTCAGCCTTTGAATTGAAGCATCCCCTGGAAGGAGAATGCACATACCCAAAGGTAGGAAATACTATTTTCTCCATAATTTATGTTTCAATTTATAGGCTGCCCTTTTCCAGCAGTTTTTACTAAGAACCTCTAGTAAAATCTGGCTTATGAATGGTTGGACAATGCTTACTAACTACAACTGTAGCTTTCATGCCATCTCATGAATTCCCTGAAGGTGTATGAAAGATAGCATTCCTTTTATTCAAGTGGTTAGTACTATTCGAGGAATATTGACAGACCAAATGAAAAATCTTGTACACATCTCATGACAAGCTTCTCTTTGGAGGGAAACTGGTGGTAATTAGATCATTCATTTGTCCAGAGCTTAAGGAATGCTTAAGCTTACACATGCTTAAGGAATCACTTTTCAGTCTGTTATAATGATCAGGAAAAATTGAGCAAAAGCATCTTCATATGCAGAAATTTCAACAATAAACATGTCATTTTCTGATGTTTTAAGCACTTTGTTCTTGTGCATAGGGAGGGGAGTAAAACTGAAGTGACAATATGCGGTTTAAAAAAAAATCTGCAAACCTTTCTGCATACTATGTACACATGTATGGTTCTCAACACTTAGTTAAGTACTTATCAAAGGATTCCATGCAGTTAATCCTGTGTCTCTACACAGATTCCATACAATATAACAAGCACATCAGGAGGGGACATGCTGTACCCATTTGTTTACTGTAGGTGCTCAGAACATTGGCCTGCACCATGAAAATGAGGCTGGAGAACAGACACAGAATACTGGTTTCAAGCCTTCAACCCTGAACTATGAAATGACACCTCAGTAGGACTTGCTTCTGAGTCATCATACTTATACTGGAAAATGCACAGCTCACCTATGTCTGAGGCATCTGGAAGATTTGCCATGTAAAGTGATGCCAGCCCTGCCGCGGCATATAAAGGCCAAGAGAAAACTATTAGTGAGTCACCAGAGAGAGGGTGGGTACATTAAACATAGGATTTCTGACCGTTCAAGGTGCTAAAGGTCTTCATCAGATTCAATAAAGAAGAAATGAATTCATTATTACATTTCCTTTTCTGCAGGTCTGGAGGGCCAGGTAAGGGAGGCAATCATACAGGTGTGGCAACCACAGCTCTTTAAGAACAACTCCCATGTGTGTTGCAATCTGAAACACCCGCTACAGTTAACGGCACATCTCAGTGTAGCTATTAGTGTCTCATTTTCTCATTACCTCTACACATGTGTAACAGCAAGCAGCTTTTTCTGAAGTCACGGCTCCTGGAACAGAGACACAGCAACAGGCCTTCTTATCCCTGCCTTAGGTATGTCTCCAAATGTACCATTCTCAGGTTCCAGACCAGGCAGGAGAAATCAACCATGTACAGAAGCGAACAGAAAACATCCATTCAGTAAGCATTTGGAAGTGAGAGTACAAAACTAATTAACCAGCCACCAGTCCAGTGTAACAGTACAATCTAACTCGTTTGGCCCTACTAGAAAAAGAACTAGCCTCTAAAGCAGCCTTTCTCAACTGTTTTATCATTGAGAAACCCCTGAAACAGACTTCAGGTTTCAAGAAACCTGTGCAATTGTGGGGAAGCATAGCTGTGTCCCCCCACCCACCCCAGGGCCCTTCTCACATCCTCCAGGCCCACTGGCCATTTTGCGTGGTCTTCATGACCATACCACCCGATAAATATTTAACACTCATATAAAAATTAACTACCAGATGAGAGAACACTTCAAGGGCCATCAAGAAACCCCAGGGTTTCATGAAATCCTACTTGAGAAAGCCTTCTCTGAAGAATGTAACCCAGTGGTTCCCAATTTTTTTTCAGGCTGCTACCCCTTGACTCCCAAGGCCACATCCTAGTGCCCCCCCCCCACAAACATATATACATTCTTTGTAAAAGTCATTTGTAGAACCAGATGGGGAAAGTGAGGAGAGAGCAGAAGTCTTTTCCTGCCTTCCAGACTTTTGGGGAAAGGTTACCAACTCCGGGTTAAGAAATTCCTGGAGACTTGGGGGTGGAGCGTGGGAAGGATAAGAGAAAGGAAGGCATTCGTCATAAATATGATCCCATCCAGCCCACCTCCTGAAGCTGTTGCTTTCCTCAGCAAGCTAAGCAGGGTTGGCACTGATCTGGGGATGGGAGACCACCAAGCAAATCCAGGGTCACAGTAATCCAAGCCACCTTGGAACATCTCTTGCTAGGAAAAAGCAGCTGCAGCAAAAAGTCAGATGGTTGCCCCTATTGCTCCAAAATTCCTCCTCCTCCTCCTCCTTAATGCTTCCAGTGCCCCCACAGGGGGCATACTGCCCATTTTGGGAACCCCTAACGTAGCCCAACATAACCGTAGTACTAAAACAACAGTACGTTAAACGTTGGAAGACAAATTCAAGTGGGTAGCCGTGTTGCTCTGCCCGAAACAGCACTACAAAATCAGAGTCCAGTGGCACCTTTAAGACCAACAAAGATTTATTCCAGGCATGAGCTTTTGAGTCTGAGGAAGAGTGCTTGCACTCAAAAGCTCACACCTGGAATTAATCTTTGTTGGTCTTAAAGGTACCACTGGACCCTGATTTTGTCATGCTGCTTGGAAGACAAAGATCAGATATCTACCTCATTATGTATTTGTGTTCAAAATGCACAGACTTGTAATAAAATTAATTCAAATATAGTTCTACTTCAGTCTTACTCCATCCCTACCTTCCACAAGCAAGCTGTATTTAGGCAGGACATTTATTACATACATCTTCATAGAGAAATACCAATTTTGCCCTTTTAAATCTAATCTCACTGGTCAAAATCAGTGGCAAAGCAACAGCTCAGTGAATCCTGCAGAATCCTAGAATAGAATATATAGAATCAGATAGTTGGAAGGGACCCTCAGGGTCATCTAGTCCAACCACCCGCAGAATGCAGGAACTCACAATTCTAATGAACAGATGTCTCTGTAATAGATTTTATTGAAGTCTGCTTAAAGATCACAATCTGTCAATTGTATACCTAGTTAGGGATTCTTTTAACAATATATAAATAATGCTTCATTTAAATCCCATCTTTTTGTTCATTCATGTTACAAAGTTAGCCCCCCACCAAAGTGCTGAATTTATTGGACTAGAGTTCAATTAAGATTTACAACAAACCCAAATGAGACAAATGGTATACATTATACATTTCAGATGTAAAAAAAGGAAATCTGGATGATGTAACAGTTTATTTTATAGAATGGATACAAAAGATTTCACCTAAGTAATGATATTTAGCTATATTCCACCCACAAAGACAGTAACAATGAAGCTGCTAGAGATCTATTTTTACTAATTATAAGATGAATATTCAGCAAGTGTCTGGAAAATATGAACCAAGGATAACTGAATAATTAAGCTCAATGGACAGAGAATGAAAGTGCTATCATTAAGATAGTAGGTAGCCTTCAAAGACTGATATTCTTAGGTTAACTTCAGATGAACATGAGTGTATAAAGTATCAATATGACCTGAAATCAGGAAGCATGTGATTACCTTTGTTACCTGTATTTCCACCTTATATACAAGTATGAATTTCAATGTTTAAAAAAGAAAATGGTATATTAGTGCTAAAACAAGTGCTTCAGATATTTATGTGTTTGTAAACAAGTATTCTTCACTTTGTTTAAAAACATCCACATTGCCAAGATGACTGGTTCTTTAGAACATAGCAGCTGAAGAACCAATCATAAGCATGATAGAAAGACCCACAGAACACTGAAGTATTTATGCAGAAAAGCAGATTCCTTCTATGTCCATCTGCAAGTCCTTTACCCCTAGATGGAAAGAACTCTGGCTAACTTACCAAGGTTCCAAAACAGATCAATGCCAATCTGATTACACATAAAAGGCAACAGCTTTGATGCACATTTGGAATATCTTCAGTTTTACACATATGTTTAAGAACATTGCTATTGAGAACAGTTTTAATCTGCCTGACCATGTCAAAGGAGCTCTAGATGGTAGATATAAATTTTAGATGTAAGCAAACGTCCACTTTATCCATGGAATTCTGAAAATGTTTGCATTGATGATGCAGTGTTTATAGGGAAGGTGAACATGTAGCATGACAACTTTACTTATTTGTGAATCTTATTACACTCTTCAACAGTCTCCATGGGAACCAAGATAATATGGACAAGTTTTCACCTCGTGATACTTGAAACATCCAGAACACGACCAAACTTTATTTCAAACTAACAAAGCATGAAACTGCACTATTTTACAAAACGACAACTGACCACCTAGATTCAAGGAGGAGCACAGACTGACAAGAAACAGGTTTGGTAATTGCTAACCGTGTGGTATTTTGCAAGACAGTCTAAAGATTAAGAAAAAGAATCAGTTTCATAATGCAAGCCAAAGGTTTTTAAGGTAGTTCTATTTCCTAGTTAACTGTTCAGTGATCGTCTGTAGTCCTTGAACTGTGCAAACAAATGAAATCTTTCCAATATAAGGAGGAGGCAAGTCATTCAAAGCAAAATATTATTGCATTTCCAATACTTGTGGACAGGCTTAAGATACTTATGACTTAAAGACATCTATGTTTAACACTGGTATTCTAGGTATGCTTCCAACTGTGATTTCACTACCCAAAGGTAAATTAAAGGTATTTGTCAGCTTGTTAAAAAGTATTTCTTCCTTTCCTGAAGAGAAGACACCAGTTATTCCATAAATATAAAAATCATCAGCCCTACTTGAATTGTTTTACAACAAAGTAGCCATACAATGTTCCATATAGCTATCACAATTGCTATCCATACGTATATTTACATGTGAAAAACATATGGGATTTTTTTTGCCCTACAGAACATTGCATGGATGCATATGAAGCCTTTAGTGCCACCCCATACAGTAACGTAATACAAGTCACTGCTCAAGCAAGATTAGTGCAAAGTTGTCCCAAATTGTTGTTCTCCTGATAATTTATAAGCTTTCCACCAGTGTCCCCTAGTACAAACAGTTAATAGCATACTTGCTCCCTCGACAATGCCAATGACCAGATATTAACTGAATAAGTTTTACTATGCTGAAGACGCAGTACTGGCCAGGTTGTTCTTTGAAAACTTTGGTTCAACACCTCAGTTTAGAATTCAGAACTCCTCATTCTGACATGCACCTATAACATGGGAATTGAACTGCACAACAATAATTGTGATGTCATCCCTGTACATCCGTGCCAACTCTTCTGGAAGACTGAGCATCTTGGACAGCCGTTCATGATCCACAGTGCCAAACTCATTATTCCCAACAGCATGGCGTATCAAGTGAGTTGCTGCATTCTGGTCTTCAAAGGCCGAAGAAACACGGGCTCTCCTTTCTGTTAAGAGGCCATGCATCTGTCCCAGAGTTACCTTGTAACCTCCGACAGCTATTGGCTGTTGATGATGAACACCCGTTAGGTATTCACCTACAATTCTAACCACATCTTGTCTGTGCATAGTTTCCCACAAGCCATCAGTCGCCAGTATCAAGAATTTGTCCTGAGGCCTTAGTTTATGATGTATAACCTCTGGCTCAGCTGTGAGGTAAGGAGGAGTGTGGTAATTTGGTGGTATAAACTTTGTATACTCATTGTCGTTGAGTTGATCTGGACCTGACTCTATCACTCTCTTCTGAAGGTCAATGCTCCATTTAAATTTGACATCTCCAAAAGCTCTGAAAGGCATCAGCAAGCCTAGCAACCGATCTTGTTTCACAGCACTCTTTTCTTCAGACTTTGGATGTTCCATTTTAACTCGCTCCACCTCCCTTTCATTCTGTGCATTATGATCATAGGACAAGGCAACAGCAGACCATGACCCGTCGTCTTCTTGGACACCCAGCATGGCTCTGCTGTCACCCGTATTAGCAACGTGCAAATCAACCCCATCCACGTGAGCCACACAGGCAGTTGCACCAGAAAAGGCTACACGCAGAACCAGATAATTGAGAAAAGAATTTGGGTCTCCTACTTGAGCTTCCAAAGAAATATCATTGTCAAGTCTCTTGAAGGCATTAATTAAAGCCTCTTTCACATCAGTTGTTTCCCCAGTGTTGAGATCAATGAGTTCCTGCCAATATGTTCGTAGACTGTTAAAATACAGTTTGGAGGCTTCCTTACTGAAATAATCATTGGGATGCTTGTGCCACTGCAAAATGGGTAACAGGGCCCTGCCGCTCTCTACAGCATTTTCTATTTCAAGTAAAGTCTCGTGGGGTAACAGAGAAACAGCGATGTAATAAAAAAGTCTTTCACTGACAGCCTGTGCACAAGCACATCCTGCATGGCCGTCAAAGACACCAAGAAGCATCCCTCTTGTTTGCAAGCAGGTGGCTGCACTTCTCCGGTCTTCTATTGGAGCATTAGCTGGAAGCTGGTTGCTATCAAAGCCAAGGACAGAACTTAAGTTTTTGCCATCGAATTCTGGAACTTTAAAGCTGTATTCATTTGCCTTCAGTATGCTGTTGACTTGTGGAGGGGTGAGGTAAAATCTCTGTGGTGTCGAGACATAGTTTCTGGCATGAATAAACTGAGTTAAGTTTTCTTTTGGCCTACAAAGCGTTGCAAGCTTCTTCTGTGGAGCATTTCTTAAATGAGTATGCGTCAAATGAGGTGACAAGCAACATAGATGTTTGTGGTGACAGTAACATGCAGTGTTGTATATCCTGCCAATCTCACAGTTGCGAATTAATGGGAGCAGCAGCTGGGTTGGTGCTGGCATGGCATCAGAGAACAAAGGCAACCGGGGACTTCTGACTGGAATTGCTGGGGGGGAAAGCACAAACAACATTAACTTAATAGGGAACTTACAAGTAAATGCATTTACTTTGATTTAGACCACAATTTAAACTTGTACCATATCAACACTAAATGACAAGAAAACTCAAGTTATATACGGGGACTCCTTGAAATTGTACTTCATAAGTAATTTTCAATTATTAGATGGAGATATAGTTCATCTTTATTCAGAAGTCAGGAAGAATTAAGACAATTTCTTCACAGAATGGGAAACATGCCAAGCAATGGTGCAATAGTAAATTTGGGGAAAGTATGTTCACATTTATAACTCACTAGATCAAAAATGCTGTGGAGAGTGCATGGAGGAAACAAACAGTGTTAAAAGAACATTTCCACAAGGAAACTGCTTCAGTTTAGCAAACTATCGAAATTTCCTATAGTTATGCATGATCTGAGTAAGTCTTACATTTACAATGTGTCTTGGACTCTACAGATGCAATAGTCTACCATTCATTTCCTTCTTCCTTCAGGCAGTTCTGGATTGTACTATTTCATTTTTATGCATCGGATAGATAAGTTAGATCAGAAAAAGCAGTAGGGTACATGAATATGGCAGTAATATTACAAACAAGGAATGAAAGGGACTGTTTAACAGTAACGGATAACCATTTTTATGCCTCCAAAAAGGAATAGTATCTACTTGGAACATTTTTGCTGCTTCACATTTTATTTCTTCAAGTGTAATACATGGAAATTCACACTGGTGAAATTCACACTAGAGAAGTCATAGGGTGACCTATCTGGACAGCTATTCAAACCATCTTACCTGAACTTTAATCTGAGAGTGCAGACATCAACTAATGGTTAGGGTACAGATAACACAGCCAAGAGATTTTCATAACGGTATATTAGGACTCACAAAAACAGCCTTTAGTCTAGAGACAGTTGGGTCTGCATCTCTAAATGATTAGTGGCTAAAAGTATTAAGCTTATCCTCAACAACTCTGGCTATCCACTTTAACATATTTTAATTATTTTTAGGTTATCTCCCTCAAAGCCTTCCAAAATTTAAAACAAAACTTACACAATTCAATCTTTCAGAAGACAGATCCACCCCCCCAAAAAAAAAAAAAAAATTCAATGGAATATACTTCACTAGCTTGCAGGATTAAACCCACAATAGCATTTCAATTTCATAGTCCACTTATAAGGAGTTCTAGAGCCGGCCAGACTTCACAAATTTACACTGAAATAACTAGCTTGACCCCTATGGAGATGAACTGCATACAGTACTACCCCTTTTTTCTAGACATCTCTATACAACATGAGCATTATTGCTTATGCCAATATTAGCAGTGCCGTGCACAAACAATTTCAATGCATTGGCTCAGTTATATGTTTAACAATATACTACAGAAACAACAGCAGTACTCACTGAACTTGCATACATTAATCTCAGACAAATACTACATAAAGCTAGCAATTCTCAGCTACATAACCTAATGATCTGGCAAATTAGGGCACCATTTCTTATATTTTCACCAGCAATATCCATATTTCAGATGGAACTCTTTCCAACCATGGCTAGCCTGAATACCAAGCACAGAGTTAAAACTTTCCACTCTGCAAGTCTGACTTACGTCCTTTCTGAGAATGTAGGCAGCAGCTGCCTACTGACTAGATCAGAGGCCCATGTATTTCAGCAACCCATTTCCCCACCAGGCTTTGACAACCAGCTTTTAACAGGATTTCCCATAAAATTCTGTGGACTGACTGCAGGGCCCATTCCGCGCACATAGGATAATGCACTTTCAATGTGCTTTGGCAGCTGCGCAGAACAGGAAAATCTACCTCTAAAGTGCACTGAAAGTGCATTATCTATTGTGTGCAGAATAGGCCCAGGACAGTTAGGTAAACAGGGAACTGGTTGGAGAACTGCACTCAACAAGTTGCTGTCTATGGCATTTTAGGCCTTGATTCTGGGTCTGGTACTTGAAATATTTTTAATGGTCTGGATGAGGGGTGGAAGGACTAATTAAATCTGCAGATGTCATCAAATTGGGGGGAGGAACAAACACAATTGAAGATACAGAATTCAATGAGATCTGATCACACTGGAAAAATGGATAGATGTGAATAAGATGTAACTCAACATCTGGGTAACAAAAATGAGAAACATGCATACTGGATGGGGTATACACTTCTGGATAGCAGTATGTGAACAGGATCTTCAGGCGTGGATGCACTATAAGCTGAATATAAGCAGTCAGTGTGATGCAGCAGCAAAAAAGGGTAATGTAGCCCTGAGGTGTATCAGAGGCATAACACCCAAAATATAAGATGATATAGTCCCACTGTACAATGCATTGGTCAGGCCACACCCAGAGTAGATGAGGAAGAGTTGGTTCTTATATGCCGCTTTTCTCTACCAGGGGCCTCAAAGCGGCTTACAATCACCTTCCCTTTCCTCTCCCCACAACAGACACCCTGTAAGGTAGCTGAGGCTGTGAGAGCCTTAACATTACTCGGTTAGAATAGCTCTATCGGTGCTATGGCGAGCCCAAGGTCACCCAGCTGGCTGCCATGTGGAAGAGTGGGGAATCAAACCCGGTTCACAGTGCTGGAGGCCTCATTTCAAAAAGGCTGTGGGCAAAATGGAGCAAGTACAGAAGAAAGCTACAAGGATGATCAGTAGCCAGGAGACTAAGCATTTAGAGGCTGAGGGATTTGGGAGCATTCAGTCTGGAGAAGAGGTGACTGAGGGAGACATAACTGCTCTCTTTAAGTATTTGAAAAGCTGCCAGTTAAGACAAGGGCAGGGAGCTGTTCCTATTGGCAGCAAAGACTAACACTCACAATAATGGATTTAAATCATGGGTAGAAAGGTACCAAATGGAATATATATATATGAGTAGTTGCCTAGGGAGGTGATAACCTCCCCCTCATTGGCAGTACTCAAGCAATGGCTAGAGAAACCATAAAGAACCCACAGTCAGCCCATTTTCCATCAACTACCGTGGTTGTCAGTTGAATTCCAGATCATGCTAAAGGTTCTGGTAATTATCTTTAAGGCCTCCCTGTCTATGCCCCTCAAAGGGCTTTACACTCTACCACTACCAACCAGTTAATGATCCCTGGCCCTAAAGAAGCCTGCCTGGCCTCCACCAGGGCCAAAGCCTTCTCTGTACTGGCCCCCACTTGGTGGAATGAGCTCCCAGATATCAGGGCCCTGATGGAGCTAAAACAGTTCTGTAGGACCTGCAAAAGGAAGGTCTTCTACCAGGCATTTGGTTGAGACCAGATGACCAGCAACATCTACAGGGCCCCTGCTGCCTTCCTCCCAGAAATCTGGACCTGTTTGCATTGTTATACTCTGTTACCTCTGTTATAGTTTAATGTTAATATTATTATGAAAGACTAAGTTCCATGTACTGTTTTCTGCGTTTTATGTAAACCGCCATGTGCCTCAGGAGATAGCGGTATATAAATACAATAAATAAATAAACACTTGTCGGGGATGCTTTAGTCTGATCCTGAATTAAGTAGGTGGTTGCACTAGATGCCCTGTATGACCTTTTCCAACTCTATGATTCTAGGTACCCCTACAAAGTCCACAAGCAAAGCATAATAGCCTTCCAGTAATTCCTGGACTAGCCTCTTGTGGCGCAGAGTGGTAAGGCAGCAGACATGCAGCCTGAAAGCTCTGACCATGAGGCTGGGGTTTGACTCAGCCTTCCATCCTTCCAAAGTCGGTAAAATGAGTACAACTTGCCGGGGGGGGGGCGGGGGTAAACGGTAATGACTGGGGAAGGCACTGGCAAACCATCCCGTATCAAGTCTGCCATAAAAACGCTAGAGGGCGTCGCCCCAAGGGTCAGACATGACCCAGTGCTTGCACAGGGGATACCTTTACCTTTAATTCCTGGACTGGTCAAACCTTTTTTTAAAGGTGGTCTTTTCTATTTGCTTGATTTGCTTTGTTTCAAAGGGCTTTGTCTTCTTTCTATAAGGAAAATTAGAACCCTTTCTCAAACATCAAAATGTCTTCAGCATAACTATACCCTGTTAAGGAATTTTAGTTCTTGCTTTCGCTTTGTCTCCCCAATACCCAGAAACATCAAAAAACAATCTTTTTGGTTCAATCTGCTTTTTCTTGTGAAGCCTGTCCAACTAGTGTTTGTATTAATATCTGTGTCAGGGTCACAAACACCAGTTTATTGAGCTTCCTGAGGAAAAGACCACAAGATCTATCCTATGGTTTTTGTAGGGGGGGAGATGTGTGTGTGTGTGCGTGCGTGCGCTGCTGAGCTGAGAGCTTCATTTCTGATGCTTTTTAGTTTTCTTTCTAGGAAGAAAAAATGCGGTAACATGTTGGGAAGAGTACCTCAGGATTTTTTAGAAAAAGATCTAATTAAAGAAAAGGTTGGTAACCCATGATCTAGCTAATAATTCCTGAGCCACACGCCTAAAAATATCTTTTTCCCTCCATATACATAGAGATAGAAAGGGTTCAATCAGAATCATTTCTAACAATCCACCTCTTTCACAAGGCGCCAAGCTACTGCTTCTGATTTGCTTTCAATTCTGTTGCTAATAGGTCTGGTAGCAAGATTTCACTGAAGACAGACCTATAATCCCCCATTTTAATCTTTTTGCTCAACTGCTAGCAGTTAATACACTACACACTCAATCAATATTGTGTGACTTTGTCAAACAGCCTGAAGGGGAAAGCAGATGTAATTTGAATTATTCTGTAAAGAGAACAATATATCTCACCTACCAACAAAAAGCTGGCAGGTAGTCTAAATAGAGGATGCTTGGATCTACCCCACTAAGTGGTTCTTCCTCCAATGGAAGAACCATTTAAGTTGGAGGAAGGCTCCTTAGACTGGAGGAAGAATTCAAACTTGAGCCAAAAGCAAAGGGGGGTATAAATAATGTAATGGGTAAATGAATACATTTTGCTCAATGGAGTGGTAGGATCCTATTCAGTTCTGCTAGCCTCCAGGGCACCTCCAAAGCAGAATATAACAAGCTCTTGCTTCCTTTTAAAGCTCATCCCAATTACGGGATGTAGGTGCTCTGAGCAGAGACATTGGCAAACCAAGCCAAAATCTGTGTACCCATGCTGAAGGCACTCAAACAAATAAAGAGAGCATGAACAGGAAAAAAGGAGCATCCACTGGGCATCATTATATTAAAAATATTAGCCTATAATTGTAAAGTTTCACACAAACTGTTATGCATTATTAAAAAACAGCTGCTTGTTTTCATTCTACGTTGCATGCTATAACATTGCAATACAATTTTCTGAAATAATTATTTTGGAATTCTGTGATTCATAAGAATGTATGTATGCGCAATATTCTGCTGTTTTTTTCAGGTAAGAATTCAGCCTCTGCAACACCCACAACAGTGCTATCCTAGAAACACAGAATGTTCATAATATAAGAATGCAAGTCATTAGTGCATTTGCACATATCAACATCAACATCTTGAATAAATCTGATAGAGCCAGAGCTTGAAAAAGGCTTGCCTCTCTTCAAAACCCACATCAGCCCATCCCACTGATAATGAATATGAACTAATTAGCCTATCAAAGAGAACTTGGATGTAACATGATTAAGTTGAAATATCAGCTCCATGGTACCATTTCCTCCAGCAACTTCTACTTAATACATACTATTGTTATCCCTCCCCTCCTTCCTATTATTCAGAAAATAGGATCACGAAAAATACATACCAATCCGCCTGGGCCCAGGACACACACACATTCTCCTGTCACAACAAGAAGCCGCCAACATCCACAAAGCAGTAGCCCAGGAAAAGCAAGGCAGAGAATTTATTAAAGGAGGAGGAAGAGGTCTCCAACATTGAAGGGGAACAGAAAAAAAGACAGAAAGACAAGCAGTTTGTTTGTATGGACAAGCATTAAAAAGCAGCGACTGCAGCACAGCCATCCCTGAGCAGCTCTGTCTGTTCCTACTGCAGCCCCAACACACAGCTCTCCTTCCCGTCTGCTGCACAACACAGCACCCAATTCATGCAAGATTCATCTACTTTCAGCCACAGCTACAATTTCACCCACCCTTTTAAGCAGGGCTGGAGAAATATTTTCTACGGTTAAGTAGCACCTTTAGTTGTTCAGCTCAAGAGTACAGGGTACCAGCCTTGCAGAACTGTACTACAAAATTCTCAGATCATTTTTTAAAACTATCCATATATTTGGATTTTTTCCAGCTCTGCTGGACATTAGACATTGGTAAACGACACACATACATATATACCAAACCTGCTTAAAAAAAAAACAGACATCCATTTTACTAATACGCACACGCTACAAGCAGTCCTTCCAAAAACAAACATCTATCCATCATCATTGAGGAGAGAGTGAAACCCCCAGATCCAGAGCAGTTTAGCATTTATCACCCTTTAAGAAGTAACCTAGAGCAACATTCCTCAGCTTGTTAGGGGTTTGTGGACCTATGCAAGTTATCACCTGCAACTAGCTACCAAGGATATGATAAACTTTTACAGTGCCCATCTGATCACACAATCCAAACATACAGAGAGCTTTGTTTTGGCTTTTTTTAAAATAGGATTAACACCTCCACCAACACCATCAAGTAAACCAGGGGTAGTCAAACTGCGGCCCTCCAGATGCCCATGGACTACAATTCCCATGAGCCCCTGCCAGCATTTGCATTGTGTGTTCCGCCAGCATTTGCTGGCAGGGGCTCATGGGAATTGTAGTCCATGGACATCTGGAGGGCCGCAGTTTGACAACCCCTGAAGTAAACTATTCTGGTCCTCGACTAATTCAGGGGGCTGGCAAAGACAAATGAGAAATCCACCCCCACCACACCTCTCCAGCCTGAAGTCTCTTCTCCTGCTTTCATCCCAGGGGGGTATAAAGGTATCCCCTGTGCAAGCACCGAGTCATGTCTGACCCTTGGGGTGACGCCCTCTAGCGTTTTCAGGGCAGACTCAATACGGGGTGGTTTGCCAGTGCCTTCCCCAGTCATTACCGCTTACCCCCAGCAAGCTTTTTTTCACCGACCTCAGAAGGATGGAAGGCTGAGTCAACCCTGAGCCAAATGCTGGGATCGAACTCCCAGCCTCATGGGCAGAGCTTTCAGACTGCATGTCTGCTGCCTTACCACTCTGCACCACAAGAAGATCGCAGAGGGGTATGTTTCCCCACTAAACGGCCCGTGACCCAAACTGCATGACCGAGGCTGGTGCATAGGCAAATATCTGGCTGTGGCTCTCGCATTAGGCTCCAAAGGCAGTTCCGAGCCCCCGCTGGCCCAACCTCAACACAGGCTGTGCGTATTTGCCCCAGGACTCCTACGTGGCTCCCGCTTGGCTTCCAGGAGGGACCCCGAAGCCACGCTCGCCACGCGGCCCAGCTCCCCAGAACGGGCGCCACGGAGAGAGATTTGGGTGCCCGAGGGGTGAACGCCACGGTGGGGAGGGAAGGCAGCGCTCCCACCGCCCACGCCATGGGCGTCTTCCCGCTCTCCCCTCGGAAGACGGGCGGCATCTTCACCCACTGCGCGGCCGGCCGGAGCTCCCCCACGCCCCAGCCCGCCTCGCACTCCCCTCCCTCCAGCGGGCAGGCTGAGCCACACGCCCCTTTGGGGCCGGGTCCGCCCGCCTCCCCTCCGACACTGACCTGGCCAGCCTCAGGGGGCGGGACGCCGCCCGGACAGCGGGCAACGGGAGCGCCGTGAAGCGGCTTTCGCTCTCTCGCCGTCCCTCCGCAGCTGAAGCGGCCTCCGCCAACGCCCGCCGCTTCCCCTCCCCGGCCCTGCCCCCGCCCCACCCCCAGCGTGCTATGCGCGCGCGCGCCGACTCGGTCTCTCACATCGGCCGCGGCCCCCGAACGGCTCGGCGAAAGTGACGGCTTCCCTGTGTCGCGGGCGTCTTTTGTGACGCGCTCCGGCTTATAAAGCCTCCGAGGCGGCCGGGCTGGGTTCGCCTATTGGCTGAGGGAAAGGGGGCACGTGACTTGCCCGCTTCTTCCTAAACAGAGCTCACCCCCTTACAGCCTCTTAAAAAGAAAGGGGGGGGGGGGAGAGAGAGACTCACGGGCGGAAGGATTCCTCAGCCTCGATTTTCCGTCGGCATGGTGAGCGTTTTGACTCATCTACTGCCGCGAATCCGGGTTCGGTTTTGGAAAAGGCGGGCGCCACTCGGCGAGTCAGCTGAGGGAAACGCCCCGTGCCGGCCTTTTTTTCCTTCCCGTCTGGCCTATCAGGAGCCTTTTCTGAGGAAGAGTGGCGTGGGCTTGGCGGCGGAGGCGCGGAACTATGTCCTTTCCATTTCTTCGCCTTCAGCAAGGTCGCCGACGTTGGTTCTCTGCTGCCGCGACCCGAGGAGCGTCGTCAAGTGCGCTTGGCGCTGTAGCCAAGTAATAGCCGACCTTCGCCTTGGGTTGCCTCAAAAAACAAAGGCTTTGTGTCTTTAACAGCCGCATCACATAATCAGTGGGCACAAGCAGCGGCCCAAACTTTTCCTCGTTGGTGCCCCTCGGCTAGAAAGAGGAAGTAATGAAAAACCCAACAACAAAAAACCACATCAAAAACCCGTCGATTTCCGTCTTCTATTTAGGCATGATTAAAGAGTCGACCTTGCCTCAGAATACAGCCCTGTAAAATAGACTTACTATTTATTAAAACGTATGCTTTCCTCCAGAAACTGGGATTACAAAGTATTTCACATCCTAAATTCATATAATCCATCACAAGGAACTGTGTATTTCAGTTTGTAACTGGATTGGAGCCATATTATAAAATAAGTATGACTAGAATAGAAATTAGAATGTAGCACTTCTGGCTGTAGTGTCATTCCTAATAGGCAACCAGAATGGTCAAGCATGAAGTAATGGGAGCAACCTAAGGTGGGAGTAGATCACTAAATGCATCCATGCCTCTGCCTCTGACTGTCGCCTCCATAGCTTGATTTGGGATCAGATGAAATTAGAGCCAGTGTATGTAGTGGTTAGTGTCTGACTAGGATCTGTGAGAATTGGCGTTGAATCCCCAGTCCTCTGAGGAAGCTTACTCAGGGTAATAAAAAAACAGGGTACAAAAAACCAGATCTTCTCTCTCCTCTTTTTACTGGATGACCTTGGGTCAGGCGCACACTCCTCACAGGGATGTTTAGAAGATTAGGGTAAAAGGAGAATGGAAAGAATGTTGTAAGCAGCTATGGGTCATCATTGATAGGGATGGGCACAAACCAGCTTACAAGCCAGAATGTGGCATAAACCTGGGTTGATTCTGAGCCCCTGAATTGATGTTTGAGGAAGGCACCTTTCCCAAACATCCACCATACTTTTTTCCAGTTCTGTTCAGCCACTTAAACCTAACAGCTGATCAGTGCAGATCTGCAGCTGAGCTGTTAGATTTAAATGGCTATGAGCCACTTCACTGGTGGGTTTTGCTTTCCCCCTGCTTCATGTATCTGATAGACATGCCCCTTTGTTGTTTAAATGTCTGGGAGCAACTTCATCAGTTGCTTCAAAGCAGGGGAAAGTGAAATGAACCTGTTAAATGGCTGCAAGCTATTTAAACCTAACAGCATGATGGGACTGAGTGTCAGCTGTTAAGTTTAAATAGCTGCCAGCCATTAAATCCATCTGTTTCACCCCACCCCCCTATTCCAGAACGGGAGAAGTGAAGCTACCAACCAGTTTCTTGTAGTGGTTAGGAGTGTGGACTTCTAATCTGGTATGCCGGGTTCGATTCTGCTCTTCCCCACATGCAGCCAGCTGGGTGACCTTGGGCTCCCTACGGCACTGATAAAGCTGTTCTGACCGAGCAGTGATATCAGGGCTCTCTCGGCCTCACCCACCTCACAGGGTGTCTGTTGTGAGGAGAGGAAAGGGAAGGTGACTGTAAGCCACTTTGAGCCTCCTTTGGGTAGAGAAAAGCGGCATATAAGAACCAACTCTTCTTCTTTTACCCTTCTTGGGTAAGCTGCAGCTGTAAAATAGGGGAAACTAAACTCTTCAGATTGGTTCCAGTTGGGGCTTTTCGGCTTGTTTGGGGTTCAGTTCAGGGGTCGTCCTGAACTGAACCAGGTTTTTTGGCCTTGTGCCCATGCTTAGCCATTGAAGAGAAAGGAAGAAAACTTTTGAATGGTATTTTCTTGACTGAGAGGGGATTGCTGTCCTGGGACCTAGTTTCACTGCAGGAAGAATCCCAGATGAATAGCAACCACATTTGTGCCCAGGCAGACAACTTTGTACATCTGTCTGTGTTCTACCTTCATGCACACGATTTGGCTTTGACATACCACGGCTTCAATCTTTTTAATGGAAAGGCATGCCTAAAATCTGAGTCTTGGGAACATCAGGAGCTTCTCAGAGGTTGAGAATATTAGATATCACCATAGAATGTTTCCTGTAGCTACTGTGGCCTGACATCTTTCTGTCATATTTGTATCTGGCCCTCCAGGGACCTCAGGGTGGCATTCAGGGAGTGATTTGATGACAAGATGAAGACTGTTCATCTTCCATCCATAAAAGTAAAGCTCCAGGCACATGCAGCTTCAGTTTGCCTCAGTCTCATGCAGGAAAAGGACATAAGGTTTTAACCCATCATCCATTTGGTTATGCTATTTGAAATTGGGCTCCCTTCTTCATTATTAACACTTTGAAGGGCAGCTGGGAAATGTGCATGTTTTGAAAGATGAAACTTTTCTCCTTTAAAATGCTCATAACAAAGAGGAAGTCTGGTTACAAATGGCCATAACTAAGTGTAGGTTGAAGAATAAAACTTGTTCTCTTCCATATATGCCCCGAGACAAACTGAAGTCACATGAGCAACCTAGTAACAAGAAGGAACTTCTCTTACAGTTAGGGCATTTGTCAGGGCTTTCAGCCGTGTCTGGATGGCACATCCTGCTCAGGCAAAACTCTTTGAAAAACCTCTGAAGATAGTGTCCCTTCTAGCCACCGCATTAGCTGCCATGGCTCTCATATCTAATTGTATCCCATTTGGAGAAGAAGCCATCAGTGGTGCTGCCAAGGACATCTGCATGCATCATTCACTGACTTGAGCATATCCAGCCCTGAAGAAGAGACCCTCACATTGCACAAAAAGTGTAATATTTCTCTTTCCTATCTGAGCTCTACTCACAACAAGTCTGTGAGAAAGCTGGTCAGGCATCCGTATTTATTTATATCGTGCTTTTCTCCTTGATGGAGCTACTTTGTGAGGTTTACAATAATCTCCTGTGTTCTGATTGGCTCGGTTGGAAACTTCTTGCTCCTTTGAGCACACTTCCTCCCTATATGCCTTCAGAGGAAGAACATAGTTAGACTGTTGGGACTATCTCTCTTTACAAAGTTGTTTCTGTTATCAATAAAGCTATTTATTCTTTAAGCAGCTGGTGCTCTGTCCTATTGCGCATTTAAACTCTGTCAACAGTCTGGAGATGAATTGTATGTAATTCTGGAAGAACTACAGACCCCACCCAGAGGCTGGTAGACCTAACTGAAAGACAAGTTAGGCTGAGGAGGAATAACTTGCCTAAGCACAGAGTGGTAAGCAGCAGACATGCTATCTGAAGCTCTGCCCATGAAGTTGGGAGTTCGATCCCAGCAGCTGGCTCAAGGTTGACTCAGCCTTCCATCCTTCCAAGGTCGGTAAAATGAGTACCCAGTTTGCTGGGGGGTAAAATGGTAATGACTGGGGAAGGCAACTGGCAAGGCCACCCTGTATTGAGTCTGCCATGAAAACGCTGGAGGGCGTCACCCCAAGGGTCAGACATGACCCGGTGCTTGCACCGGGGGATACCTTTCCCTTTACGTTCACTTAGTGAGCTTATATGGCTGAGTGGAGCTTTGAACCTGGATCTACCAGATCTTAGTCCGACATTCTAACCTGCACCACAATGGCTTGAGTGAGCTTCATGAGTATAAAGGGAGTAAACCCTAGTTGCCCATGGACAGTTAAAAACACTTCATTCACCACTCCAGACTGGTGGTCATAAAAGACATCCTGAGACATAGTATGAAAGCAGTTCTCCTTGATCCAGTGCTGCAGATGAATTAAAGCTCCCAAAACTAAATTCAATCAAAACCATTGTCCGATCTAGTTTTTGTGTTCCCTTATCACAATTTCCCAGCTAGAAGAAGGTCAATGGGAGTTTTGTTGGAATATGGCCATTTTAATGTTCTTAGTTTTGGGTTTATGTTTTATAATCAGAATGTGAAATGTGTTTCTAAAGCTTGCTTTTGAGGGATGGATGCTGTGTTCTAGGCTAGTCATGTACTCTGGAGGCTGAAGTGAGCTATGTGGAAAACTGAGCTTTGGTTTGTAAATCTTTGATATCAGATCTGTCTGTGTGATACAATTTCGACTTGCTACAACTTTCTTAAAATGGACCAGATGGTTATGTAAGCAGCACAACTCCTCCCCCACCCCCACTTTCATTCACTTATAATTTCAAGCAGCCGCAAGGCAGCCTGAAGCCCTTATATGAAGAGCTACCCTGTTGTATAAGCTGGAGAGCTTGCAAAGGTCATGGGAACAAGTTATTTAGAAAACCTGACGCTTATTGGGTGCCAGCCAGTGTGGGATAGATGAGACTGGAAAAAGACATTTGTGGGTGAAATTTTAGATTGGCTAGCACAGACTGAACAATTCCCCTTGACCTACAACATCCAGCAACAAGTACTTCCTTTGAAAAAATCAGATACCTTAAAAAAATCACAGGCTTTCCTTAAAAGTAGCAACTTTTAAGCAGTTTTATTTATTAATTAAAATATGTATAACCTAGATTTCCATTGTGGCTCAAGGCAGTTTACAATTGCAAAAACTACAATGCCCAAAAGTGAAAAGTGTCCTCTCCCCCACCTCCACAACCAAATGACTACAACCGTAAGGGGAGAGGGATATTTGGTAAAGTTGTTGGAGGGTAGCTGTACTGGTCTGCAGTAGATCAGTTAGATTTTACTCTAGTAGTAGACACCAACAGGGCTTTGAGGGGATGAGCTTTCAAGAGTCAATGCTTCCTTTATCAGACATGAGCAAGGGTGATTACACATTCTACCCAAGAGTCACAGTGGTGCCCAGGAATGGGTATCCAATATGGATGGGGAAAATGGTGGTTCAAATAATTCTTCCTTAGACTTGTCAGTTCTGGATCGGGAAATACTTGGAGATTTTGGGGGTGGGGCCTGAGGAGGGCCGTGGTCGGGAAGGGGAGAAACTTCAACACCATGAAGTCTGCCTTCCGAAGCAGCCATTTTTCCCCAGATGAATTGATCTCTATTGCCTGGTAATAGCAGGAGTTCTCAAACTACCACTATTTATTTTATTTACCACCAACTACTTATTTTATTTATTATTATATTTATATACCACCTTCCCCTAAGGCTCTGGGCATGTTTACATGGAACTGGAGAAAAACAGTACAGATAACATGACAAATTGAACAATAAATGGTGTCAGTTTTGCTAAAGTTATGTTTAAAATGAAATCTCTGTCCCTAAGACCATATTTGCAGAACATCAGGCAAAAGAAGGTTTGTCTGAGGAATTCAGAGGAATTCTGTCAGTGTTGTCAGTGTTAACATGGTTGATTTTTCCAAGAAAATTTGTCTTTTAGTGTTTGTAGCACCCCAGAATGTATTGACCTTTGCTAGTGGGAAGGCACAGCTTGCAGTTGAATTGATATGAATTTGTTTATTGAAAGCATGTTGTATAATATGATATGAAAGCATTATAAGCTAAGTATGAGATATGGGTAAATGATGAAGTGCAAGGATATATGAATACGAAAAAGATGTGTATGGTTACAATAAAAAATATGGGAAACAATGAGTCTATACTGAGGCTTTAACAGCTGTCTTCAGTAGAGCACAGAATGAAGGATGAAGAGACAAATTTGTAAATATACTAGCTTCTGGCCAGGTAAAGGTGGCTTTGGGCCGCAGCTTGCAGCCGGATCAAGTGGGGTGGGCAGGGGCTGGCCAGCTCCTTAGCAGGCCCAGGACAAAGCTCCTTAGCAGGCCGGGAAGCCCTTGTTAGCAGGCCCGCCAGGCCCAGCCTAGTAGGCCAAGAGGCCCTCCACCACAACCCTTTCCTTACCTGCTGCTGGCTCTAGGCACTGAGGTGCATGTAAGAGCAAAGAGGCTAGAGTCCTGGGACAGAGGGTAAGAGCTGCAGAGGCAGGGCCAATCAGGATGCAGCCAGCTTTGCTTTGCTGGCTGCACTCTGATTGGCCATATTACAACTTGAACAGCCAGACACTTTCAACCCCCTAGGCTGTTTCATAAATATATAGAGGAACCATGGATAATTATTATAAACACCTTCACTAGCAATTGGTATAATCCTAACGTTGTTAGTTGCGAAGTCGTGTCCGACCCATCCTAACGTACAAAAGCCCAAAGCCATTCTAGATCGCTAATCATGCCTGCTTCCCTAGCACTGTCCCATTTTTTTTGTTAAAATGCAGTTTCCTAATTACCACAAAGCAAAAGCAGGTTTGTAATTTTCATTTCAGAGACTTCTGCAAGGATGTAGAATCCAGGACAGCTGGAAGATGGGACCTTTACTAGCTAGTGGACTACTAATGGCTCCAAAGAAGCAGGAGGAGAGCACACTTGCACTCTGGAAGTTAGGACCTGGTATCCAGGACAACCTTATTCAGGCTTGGACTTCCTTAAAATGGCTTGCCATCTCCAGAGTGGGTCATCCCTGGAAATCTGGGGGTGGGTACTGAGGAGAGTGGGGTTTGGGGAAGGACCTCAGCAGCCATTTCCTCCAGGAGAACTAGTTGCTGGAGACCAGTTGAATTCTGTGAGATTTCCAGGCTGAAGTTTGAGAACTTCAGTTTTTAGAAATCCAGGTAACAGGACCAGGGGGGTTATCTTAAAACCAAGTCTGGCTCAGTGGTATTGTAGAGTGGAATTTAGGAGAGAAAGCCAGATTAAATATATTGCTTTAGGATGCTTAGGGCTGATCCTGCGTTGAGCAGGGGGTTGGACTAGATGGCCTGTATGGCCCCTTCCAACTCTATGATTCTATGATTCTATGATGCAGGAGGATTCTTTCCCTGGATTAGAGATATAGCTGAGGTGGCAATCCTCTCAAGGACTTTTTATTTGCTATCAGGCAATGTCACACCAAGGTGACCACTGTGTAATCAGTGTGTCCAACGTTCGTAACTGAAATGCTGCTTGTTCACAGTTCTCATTGTCTTTTTGATCTTGCGGGTTTCTTACATTTCTGCAAAGAGCAGATACTTGTAACAGTTCTTAAAGTCACAGTTGTTAGAATGGAGTCCAAGGGCAGTTTGACTGTGCTTGCAAACATACTGGGGGCAGGGTGTGTGTCCCTGTTTATGTATGGGACACAGTTTTGGCTATTTAGGTTGCTGAATATTCCCATTTAGAATGAGTCTTAAAACAGAAGCATTAATGATATCAAACAGCCAGCTTGGTGTAGTGGTTAGGAGTTCGGACTTCTAATCTGGCAAGCCAGGTTTGATTCTGCACTCCCCCACATGCAGCCAGCTGGGTGACCTTGGGCTTGTCACGGCACTGATAAAACTGTTCTGGCCGAGCTGTGATAGCAGGGCTCTCTCAGCCTCACCTACCTCACATGGTGTCTGTTGTGGGGAGAGGAATGGGAAGGCGACTGTAAGCCACTTTGAGCCTCCTTCGGGTAGAGAAAAGCGGCATATAAGAACCAACTTTTCTTCTTCACTACCAATTCATATAGAGTGTCTAGGGCAGGGGTAGTCAAACTGTGGTCTTCCAGATGTCCATTAACTACAATTCCCATGAGCCCCTGCCAGCGAATTCATGGGAATTGTAGTCCATGGACATCTGCAGGGCCATAGTTTGACTACCCCTGGTCTAGGGCACGTGATGGTGTTGCTCTTAGGCTCACTGTCTGAACAGCAAGGAAATAAGGCTGCATGCAGGAGGCAAACAGGCTATGCCTTTGTTTTTCTTGTTGGATTCTGCAGTCCATGTTACTACATAACTTATTTCAGAGGATTTATTGACAAAAGCTGCGTAGAAAGTCATGTGCTCCTCCAAAACGTTGATAACTTCAGCACTAGTAGGTCCAAACATGATTAACTTAAATGTCTCTTAGAGGGCTCAACATGTCTACTTTAAAAATGCCATGGGAACCAAGTATTTCTGCCCCAAGGGAAAAAAATGCCCTACTTATCAAATGCAGTTCAATCCATGGATGAAGCTGGAATCTAATGATCAAAAGAACATTTGTTTTTCTTCCCTCCTGGCACTAGTAGTGTCAGCAGTTCTTGAACACCACGTTCTCTGCATACAGTCTTGGAAAAACTATGCTCAAGAATTTACTCAGCGCCTAATCATTTTTTTTTGTTTGAAAATGGAGACCCCTTAGGCCAATCTGGGGGAAACCAAGCCCCCACAAAACGATAAGATATGGTTCCCAGTCCTGATCTTTTCCTGCTTAATTTCTGTCTATTCAGAAGAGGAGGACACCAGAGCCAGCATGGTAGACCTATTCAAGCCACCTGAAGGATCTTCTACATCCAATAAGTTCTTTCTTTTATTTTTGAGTGACTTTTCATACTTCTGGTATGGTGCTAATGTGCCATGTCAGAAGTGAGAGCTGTTTCCACACACACTTACGGTGTTCTGTTAGTTCATTTCAGCACTAGAGAGCTCAGATGTGCACTGGATCAAAAGGACTTCCACTTTCAGTTCAAAACTATTTCTGGTTTGTAGACAGAGGCAGACATGCTTTTGGCCTTGAACAGGGCATTCAGGAGAGATATGGGTTCAGGATAGATGTCCCCCATCATTCTCGAAACTGTTAGTCATGCAGTTGTTTTTCTACAGTGAACAGACGTGGCCTAAGGACTGCAGGAGCCCTGTGAAAACCCCAGTCTGCAATCTGAACAAGCTCTGCACTTTTCGGACTTATTATACTTCTGATAGTCACACATTCCAGAGAAAGATATAGCTGACCCCTGATCCTTTATGATGGAAAGACTTGCCCCTTCTCCTTTTTGAGCTTTCTAAAATGGATTGTCTGAAACAATTGCTTCTCCTCTACATTGTGTGCCTGGACCAGATCAAGGGAAGGCTGCATTGTGGCCAATTACATGTTGCATTTTTCTCTCATCAGAATTCAGATTGAATAGGCATGTCTTTCAGAAGCTGAGTCACTCTACTGAGGGAGGTGCATGTGAAGAGGGGGAGGGAACTGACCTTTTCTCCCAGCAGGACTACTGTTTCTTTTATTCATTAGGTGACATATTGTATCTGCATATGCGGCTTGTAAAAGAACAGTTAAAGACACAGAAGCCCTTCTAAGGAAAAAATGTGGCAATCCAAAACTCACAAACTGCTGCAGGGGTGGAAACAAGACTGCAAGGCTAAAGCTGCATTCATTTGAATTTGTCCCTGGAAATTAATCTCCATGAAATCTATGGGACTGCTGGTGGAAAGTGCAGGCAAGTTGCAGCTGAGTTCTGGCAGCCCCTAGGATTTCAAAAGCAAGAGACGAATAGAGGAAGTTTGCCATTGCCTGTCTCTCTGTAGCAACCCTGGACTTTTTAAAAATTAGTCTCCCACCCAGTACTAACGAGGATGACCCTCTTAAACTTTCAAGATGTGGTGAGATATCTCAGAGAACATGTAAATATGATTGGACTTCATCAGCTGCCTCTTTCAGTATCCTGTAGATCAGGGGTAGTCAACCTGTGGTCCTCCAGATGTCCATGGACTACAATTCCCATGAGACCCTGCCAGCAAACACTGGCAAAGGCTCATGGGAACTGTAGTCCATGCACATCTGGAGGACCATAGGTTGACTACCCCTGCTGTAGATTGTAATGCAGAATATCACCAGCTTGGTGTAGTGGTTAGGTGAGCAGACTTCTAATCTGGTGAGCCAGGTTTGATTCCATGGTCCCCCCGCCCATTGCAACCAGCTAGGTGACCTTGGGCTGGCCATTTGTGTCTGTGCTCAGTGACCAGAAAGTAGACAATTGAACAATATTTAGGAAGTAGGTTCTATAAATCACACTGTTCTGGGGGAGGTACTGCCTCCTGTCTCTCTGGATTGTGCCAAGGTATTTGACTCATCTCCTGTTTGTATCAGCATTGAATAGATACGTGATGATAATCTGGCATATGGGAGAAAGACTTCAATTTCCAAGAGCCTTGGCTATGTAAACAATTGCCTAACTCTGTGTAACATTATCTTATTTACATTCCTGTGTCTAGTCAATACAATAATTGGTCCAGGAGGATATTACAGAGAGCATTTGAGATCCAGACTTAAGGAAAGATTACTTACTTTTCTTAGGCATGCTTGGCTCAAAGGCAAAAATAAAACATAAAAAAATGTCAGATTAAAGGAATGGTAGGAAGATATGAGGGGGGGAAAGGGGGTCAATGTGACCTGCTCCTGAATACCAACAAGTTGATAGCTTGCATCTCAACACATTAAAAACATATTGTTAGCTCCCTTTTCCCTGAGCCGAGCAACAGAATGTTCTGGATGAGTTTTCACAATGAGAGAGAGCATAGAAGCACTTAGGGTGTCTCTACACAATGGAGGAAAGAGAACAGGCAGATCCAGAAAGTTGTGGGCAATACTCCCCCCCCCCCCCCCAATAAGGTTGCCATCTCAGTCACTTCCACTGGACAGTGTGACTCCTGAGTGCACAGGAAGATGCCTCCAGCTTGCCCAGACCAAGTAACTTTGCAGACTTCTGTCTTCCCAGCCACCACTTCAACAAGAACAAGCCCCATTTTTTTCCAGCTTCAGAAAGACGTGACTTGATTTGCAGGACAATAATCTGCAGTTGATATGCCTGGGCAAACCAGTAGGTTGAACCCCCCCATTCCCCCCCCCCAATTTGGTATTGTTTCCATGAGCTGGGAGGCATTTTATCAGAATTATATTTTGTTGGGTGACCAAATAACACTCAAGGAGGGCCCTGAATGCTCTTGCAGAAAGACACTGCCATTAGCTGGTTCTCCTCCTTCCTCCAGGGGTGCTCTCAGAAGAGAAAGGAGGAGAACCATGTTGAATGTGGAAATGAATCCCTTAGGATTAAATGGATCTTACAAATAAGTATGCATTACATTGAATCCTTAGGCTGGCTAAAAAATGGTAGTGACTGTTGTGACGAGGGGATTATCAGTTTCTAGTATGCGTGCTCAGCACTTGGAGTGCTTCTTAGATAATTGAATGAGATTAGCTCAATAGTGGACTTCCTGAACGTATTAGATGCTTTGGGAATCATTGCTGTCTGCAGCTTGAGAAAGCTGACTTCAATATGGAGAACAAAACTGGCATGATGACAGCTGGCACCCCGGAGCTGCTTGCTGCTTGGCTTGAATTCTGCTGCTTGACTTAGAGACTTCAATGTCCATTGAAGAATTTGAATTGGACTCCCACTCCTGGGTTTTGAGATAATTGTATGTTAGCATATACTGTGTATTTGTATTTTCCAGGGAATAGAAGAGTGTCATGTACCTACTTTGAATAAATTGACATTTCTCTTCTTGTTTTGTATTTTCTGCATTTACCTCTAGAATATACTACTCAGGAGTTGATATTTGTCTGTGCTTGGTATTTATCATGGAAATGAAGCAGAGTCAAAAGGTTTGGAACGCTTTGTTCAAGGTCTGTGAACCAAGAATCAGAAATGGAATGAAATCTACAACTGTCCTCCATTTCAAAGTTCCAGTCCTTCTTGTGCCCATTCTTCAGAAAGGAACATCAAAGCAAAGCCAGTGACTTATAAAACTTAGCTAGCCTCATATCTTGATTCTTTTCTTAGTTTTCTGCAACACTCATGTAACTGTTGAGAGATCTAAACTTGTACTTTGGTGCTCCTATTTCATAGAGATGTATGTTAGCGGAATAAAGATCTTTTTTTTCCTTTTTAACGACTGCAGAACGTGACCATAAGGAAGGCTGAGCGTCAAAGTATTGAGGCTTTTGAACTCTGGTGCTGGAGAAGACTCTTGCGAGTCCCTTGGACTGCAAGGCGAACAAACCAATCAGTCCTAGAGGAGATCAGCCCTGACTGCTCTGTAGAAGGCCAGATCCTGAAGATGAAATTCAAATACTTTGGCCACCTCATGAGAAGGAAGGACTCCCTGGAGAAGAGCCTAATGCTGGGAGCGATTGAGGGCAAAAGAAGAAGGGGACGACTGAGAATGAGGTGGCTGGATGGAGTCACTGAAGCAGTTGGTGCGAGCTTAAATGGACTCCGGGGAATGGTAGAGGACAGGAAGGCCTGGAGGATCATTGTCCATGGGATTGCGATGGGTCTAACACGACTTCGCAACTAACAACAACAAATAATAGGGATCTTGTCTTTTTAACAGGTTTGTAATACTATGCTGCAATTCAAAATAAAATAAACACATTTGTTTTCTGGGGATGTTTTCTAGGATGGTACGTGAATTTCCTCCAGGCCAGGCTGGATTTTGGAGATATTTGAGGGAGGGATCACTTGGGCAGGTGACTGTGGGTGGGCAGGTAGTTGTGAGCTCCTGTATTCTGCAAGGGGGTTGGTCTAGATGACCCTGGATATTCCTTCCAACTCTATTATTCTATGATTCTATGTTGGAGCAATGCTTAGGTTTACACACTTTACAGTCCTTTTTGTCCTGGACACAATTATTTTGCACTTCAGTTTTGAATAATGAAAGATAACTGATATTTTTGGTGTCCTTTATAAGTTTGTTTACATGAAGTTTTCAGCATATGCTCTATAACAGTTTTTGTCTGAAAGATACCATTGTTCCAAGAGCTAGAATTCACTACCTTCAGAATTTAATCATCTTGGTGACTCACACTGTGGAACTTACAGGAATTCTACTGCAGTGGAAAAATTCATTTCCTGAATTACTCATAAGTAAAATATTTCTGGGAGTATAATTTGAGGAGTGTATTAGGAATGAGTTGAGTTTTCTAAAAGTCTTTTGAAAGAGAATCTCTAAATTACACTAGAGGGCATACATAAAAGTAAAGCTTGTTTTGTTTTTTAATTTAGGAACTCATTCACACAAGGCAGTAGCTGAGCACAGCAAGATACCGAAGACACATTTGTGAAGCAGTCTCTGAAATTTTCACCATGCCCTTGTGCCCCAAGTGGACATATTCAAAGCTGCATGCATGTGCAAATAACACAGTATTTGTGCCAGGAACCCCAATTCTTCTGTCAAGACACACATGCATACACATTTACTTTTCACAAAAGCTTTATGCGTTTCTTGAGAGAACAAAAATAAAAGCAGCAAAATCCTCCTGGTACACAGAGAGTATAAGACCTCCCCATGGCAAGACGGTGTCAAGCATGTCAGGTGCTCACCTTGCAGCTTGGCTAGGATGACTAGCACAGGAAACACGGCAAGGGGGAGAGGCAAAGAGTGCATCATGCTCCAAAAGATCCCACAGTTTGGTTTGCCAGATCCCTTATGGAAGTTTGTGGGGAAGTCCCAAATCGAAGTAAGAAACTTGCCTCATAGGCAAGTCTCAATACTGACCACTAAAAACAACCCTAACCAGCACCTCCCTCCAACAATTGTTTGCCTTTACCTACCCCTTTTTCCTTAAAGTTACATGTTTTTGCGAACTAATTTTAGTGGCACCAGAATATTTTGGAAAGTTAAAAACTGTAAATGTCAGATTTTCCCTTGCACAGTATTATATCTCCAGGTATAATGATTTGTCTCCTGGGAGGACTGGTCCTATGCAGTTAGGTTAGATGCACGCTTGGTAAAAACCTAGTGCATCCACACTGGGTAGTTTGCAATGCTAACTGCTAAAACAGACTTTTCTCTCTCCGCCTTTTATTTTGAATGCCAGTGGTGCTCCTCTCATTATACCACATCATTCTGTGAATGATACATGACACAATGTCTACATCAAGAAACCCTTCGTATCTATTATAAAACAATCTCCAACGGCTTTTTCTTGACTACTCAGAGGTCGGTATTGGCCCTCTACTTTAAAAAGTCATTGCTACAGAAAAATGGTGCCCATATCACCTGTTCTCTAACTTACCTATACTGGACCAACTGCAGGTATTCTTGGATAACTCTTATGCTCTAGACCATTTTCATTCTGGCTTCAGGCCAAACTATGGGACACAGCCACTGAGTGTAGAGAAAGGCCTTGTCTCCTGGTTGGTCTTATTGGATTTATGTTCAGCCTTCGGTACAGTAGTAGATCTTACCAGCTTGTTGAGGTGCTTAGAAGCAAAAGTAGGCAGCAGGTGAGGTGTGCTGAACTGGGTTAAATCATCATTTGAACATGGAAGGCAGGTTATCACTGTGGAATGACACAGGGCATAATCCCCTTCCCCATGCTTTTCAGTCACTATGTAAAACCCTTAGGATAAATCATTTGTAGTTTGAGGGTTGAATGCCTTCTATATGTGGATGATACCTAAACTCCATATACCTTATCCAAATCTCCTTGTGATGCAGTAGAGGTCAATGGCTGCCATGGTAAAACAGCTAAGAGTGAACAAATTGAAACTAAATCAGGTGATACTGATCAGGAATGTGGAGCTCTTTTAAGGACATTGTGCTCCCCAGATTCAGATGACCCTTGCTGACTCTGTAAAGGACTGTGGGATTCTACAGGACTCTTTTATTACCAGAGGAGTTAATGCAGCTACAAACAAAAGGCTTTTCCTCTGCCTTGTCCAAATGATGCTTGCCCTCCTCAGCACACTCCCTTCTGCCCTTCTACAGCCTGTTTTTGAAACAGGCTTTGTTGCTAGTCAGTACATAAAAAATTGTCACGTGAATATCATCCCAAAACAGCTTTTTCCAGTGAATTTTAGCAAACTAGAATTTATCTTGTGAATTTTTCAGCACCTGAACTCAGAGAAGTAAACTGACCAAACTGTAAAGTCACAAAATGTAATGAAACATAGGATTAAAAAACATTAGAGTTTTATTTCTGGATTAGACCAGTCTTTATGGTATTCAGAGAAAGCTTGTTTCTATAGAAGACTCCATTCTTCTGTTCTAGCTAAAAGTGTCCCACAAACTTATATAAATACATCACATTCTTTTTAGACTCATCTTGTGGCAGTGAATTCCAGAAGTAAACTATACATCTTGTGTGAAGTTTTTTTTTGGGGGGGGGGCCTGTGGAGTTTATCTATTACATAAAAGAAACCTTTTCTCTCATATAAGATCAGAACTTACTGAAGCAGTTTGTGAAAATTTGATTATCTAGGACCGATCATGGGTAGCAACATTCCTAATATTCTTATTTTAGCAGATCTAGGTTGTAGAGCTGCTGTGCCCCTATTAGTATTGTTTTTGCATTGTTTATTTAGATCAGTAATTTTAAAAACTGTCAGCATTTTCATCCCTGTGGAAGGATAAACTCTGCACTCCCTGACCTAACAGATCAGCTGAACTGCTGGTTAAAGCAGAATCCTTTTGTTGATAGCACATGAAGCTGAGTGAGAAAACTATTTGTTTACTTATATCAAGTAAGGAGAAATGTACTAATACATATCTGAACTGCATCAAATGAATAAATAATAATTTCCCCCACTTCAAAACAGTTTGAGTCTTTGTCCATTTCATCAGTATATGAATAGAAACAGAGAGATGGCTATAAGGGCTATTTCCACATAGATTTCTTTTTGGAAGACCCACAGAAGCCTGAGAATATTCTGGGAGTGCTGTCCAATGTACCATTTGGGGTCTTCCAGGATAGGAAATGGTTTGACTGAATATCGCAGCTCCTTCATCCTTTTCTTCGTAACTCAATTTGCTCCTATTAATCTTTCCTCCTTCACATGTCATAGCACATTTACAAACAAAAACAAACATGTTTAACAATGATCCAAACACACTGCTGCAGTGTATATATATAAACACACACGAATATAAACACACACGAAGCTTCTCTGAAAGTAACACATAAACTTAGTTTTGTAACAATGACAGCTTTCTTTATCTGTTCGTGGTATACCACTTGTTCAAGGCATACAGATCAGCCGCCACTAAAAATACAAAAGTTTTTAGTCCATAGAAAAATATTGATTTTCTAAGGAACAATATAGAAGAGTAGAAACTATACATTGATATTTACATAGCATTATAAAACAAGTTTCTCTTGGTGTCTTCTTATGCCATGATTAATTTGTGGACAGTCTTTTCATAATGGTTTATATAAGAAATCTTTCATCCACCAAAGTTTTAGATGCTAAATTTTTCTGTCCAACAGTACACCGAATAAACCTAAAAATCTAAAGACAGAAAACAGACATAGTGAACATTCCACAACACTACCAACATTCCAACACCCTCAGTGGCAGCAAAAGTTCTTTCTCCCAAGGCTGCATGGCAGAATTATGGGAGAACTTCCAAGCTCTTGGGTCAGTGGCAGTGCTAATGTAAGCTGTGTTATTGTACTGAAGTTGGGTCTCCTGAACGTGATCCTATGAACTACTACTTCTGAATAACAGCTTAGACTCGACGAGTAGGACTGGCATTTTGAGATCTGGACTAGCAAGCTGCAAGTGAACTACTGGTCAAGCATGGGAGAAAATACAATGACAGCAGTCATAGCTCTTTGTTGTTTATATGATTAGCGCACTGGTCGACGCACACATGCAGGTGCAGAGCTCCGCGCCTGCATGTGTGCGCTGCCACACCGCCACACTCCCCACCCACCGCTGGCTGCTGTGGGCGGGAACGGCTGCTTTGGCGGCCGAATCGCCCAAGCCTAGACAGAGCTGTTTCACCAGGTCTATGGCTGAGGACTGGAAACAATACCAAAAATATGTTGGCCTCCCTGCCTAAAATCCACTCAATTGACCCTTCAAGGATTTATTGCATGCCCCCAGTTCTCTGTGAGGAGTAAACTTTTATGCAATTTTAAATCTTAATTTTTTAAAATGGTTTTAAACCTTAAAATGTTAATTTATTTCTACATGCATAATTTATTGTATATTAAATTGTTGTATTTTTGAAACTGACGTAACCTGCCCTAAGCCATTAGGGAAGGGTGGAATACAAATATAAAAATAATATTTTTAAAATTACTGCATAATTTTCTTTTAATTGTCAAATGCTGAAGCCAAAGTGAACTTACATAATTGGGTTGCTCAGCAACTGGGATGGCAGTGAAACATTCTACAACATAGTCCTCCCTGGGGGACATAAGCTTGGCAGGGTGACCCAGTTATGCCATTTGCACTCTCATTTATCTCCTCTTTTAAACACTATACATTTTAATGTGGAAATACAAATGGTCCATTTCCCATGTATACGGACACAGCTCACACAAATGAGTATATACACTGTTATAAACCAAACTGTTTAAGAACTAACATTCTCTATCCAGCAACAAAACTTACCTCTTGTTGTAAATATGTCAGAATAGCTGCTAAAACAAAGCTCTGGGTAGCCATATCCACAATTGCAAAAAACAGCATATCAAAAATGAGAAGAGTGATTTCATTGCCATAATAAAGAGTTTCGCTAAATGAATGCCCTTCATCTGCAAGAGAAATAATCTGTTGAGGAAACTACACACTCTGTGAAACCAATAACAAATTTTGAGTCTGCTTCAGACCACCTGAATCTATTAGCGACAGATAAGATGTTTTATAAAATGAGAACAAATCTCCCTGACACGGACTATAAAAATGGCCAAAGCAGCAAAATCATTATAAAAACAATATATCACTATAAGTTAATGTAGTAATTTTGGATTTCCTAAGGTGATTTTTGTGCAAGCTAATATATTACATGACTTTCAGGGACTCATAAATGCTTTTAATTTGTAAGTCTGTAGCACACTGCTAATAAACGGAGCACTGTCACTGACATTTTATTCCAAATGAACTTTCAGGCCCATGGTAGCTGGTTGAAAGTAAGTAAGAGGATCCTAATTGCTTTAGGATGCTTAGGGCTAATCCTGCGTTGAGCAGGGGGTTGGACTAGATGGCCTGTATGGCCCCTTCCAACTCTATGATTCTATGATTCTATGTTACTCATGCTTTTGAAAGACACCCTCTTTACAGTACTTTTAAGCATACCTGATAATTAAAAATCTACCTCAAAAGCAGATGCTTTAAGGATACTAAGTACATTATAACCAGCTTTTTTACAAGTGAGAAAAAGGAGGGGAGTGTCCCTTTTGACCATCATAAAGGCTGTCTGAGGAACCTGCAAGGAAGGAAGGGATATGCAACAGAGACTGGAGTAAAGCAGGAACTTAGAAGAGACTGAATGAAAAAAGCTGACTGCTCCAATCCAATGTATTTACACAGAATTTAGAATTTCAAAATTCTAGGAGTTAATTGTCTTTTAACTGCTAACTTTTCTCTCTTCTGCCATTCAGCCACATACACACTCAGTACATCTGTTATTCTAGAATTTTTATCAGAATACATCACAAATTTAACGGAGCCTTCTAAAAAGCAAGCCTACCACATCCAGTTCTGACTGACAAACTCCTTTATTTCTTAAGTCAAATAACTGCAGAACTACATCATCTGAAAAGCACACTGTGGAGTATGACAGTGCATATTCTTCGATGTAAGTTTCAATTTTGACACCAGGATGATAGATGACTGAAAAGGAGAGAATGTCTTCAAGAAACAAATCCTTAGAATTCTGATGAGTAACTTCACAGATGTTATGTAACATAGATTTAAGGAAGTCGTTATCTAGCCAACCTGTGCAATGAAGCGCTGATTATCTAAATATGTAAAGAACATATTTCAGACATTTTCTACTACTATTATATGAAAATTTGTCCTTCAAGAGGCCTGTTCATACATAAGGGGGATTTAACTCCCTGTTTGTTTTATTCTAGAATTTTCCTTTTAGTAGAGAATATGAAGTAAAAGTGAATGGGGACAAACATAGTGCTTTAAGAATTATCTATTTGCACAAAGAAAAATATTAACAATTAAGTTGGTAATACCATTGTAAAAGATGCTCTTTTCCATTGGTTCCATAAACTCCATTCCAAGAATTCTTTCTAATAATAGTTTGTCCTTTACTATGTAATCCATTTCTTTATGAACCTATACAAATAGAGAGGAGGGAGGAAAAACCTTTTAAAAATTTCTTTCTTGTCTAAAGAAGAACTGCTTAGAAAAAGAGCATGGACAAGTACTATGTACTCATTATATAAAGAGTACCTCCTGGAAAGGGAGTTAAAATAGACTTTAAAACAGTGAATTGGCTCCTGCATAATAATATAGAATGGCCTATAAAGGCCAACCTATAGATTCATATAGAATAAAAAAATATCACAGTCTCCCATGCCAAACTAACTATCCAGTCCCTCAGTGAAATGTCTGTATACGTACATGATCAATGAAAGAGCCAAGGAATTTATTCATGGTATGGTATGCTTTAGTGCTCTGTTCAAACGTGGTTGTAGAAGAATTCAGAAGCCTCACGGGGCCATGTTTCTGGGGAAAAGAAAAGGCAAAACAGTATAAATGAATTTAAATCACTGATATAACAAGTAAAAGAAATTACTGTGAATTGTCTGATTATCCATCTGATCTGGGAATAGCAACCATTTGCAATTTTACTCAATGGAAAGACTTAATTGCTCCCATTTTTATACCCTAAAGGTGACACAACTTATGTTTGGTGATAAATGTTGCTCCCCACCTCCACAGCATCCCATAATCCTGGGGTTGCCGTATTGTGGCTCCTATGCTTACAATTCCAGATAACAATAAGTATTTAAAACTAATAACATTTGACATTTAAAGTACTGAAAAGATCATCCATTTTGTCTCAAACAATCTATGTAGTACAAATATAATTTAAATGAGAATGTTCCGTGGTCTGTGTTTCATCTCAAATTCCAGTCTTTTAAGCATTAAATCTCTGGAATGCATATCTTTACAAATCTGGACACAATACAATAATCTCAGCAGAGGTTTCTGTCACTTTCTGCTCTCACGGAAGCCTCCAACTGTACTCCTATAAATATGAAACAAACTGCAGAAAGTGTTGAGAATAATTCTCATATCAATTTGCCTGAACCGGAGCCCAAAGGTACACTGCATGCATACACATGAATGACAAAAATAACCATGGAAGAGTCTTAAATAGGCTCTAGAAAATTATATTGTTGGGAGATGTTAGGGGATATAAATTTAAAAACATAAGCTTTAAATAGGAACGGAAAGGCGGCACCGTAACAGTTATATACATACTCTCGTTAATGTTTCATGAATCCGATCATACTGCTGCCTCATCTTGGTTGAAATAGAAATCTGAAAGGTTTGCCCATCTGTATTTGGCACTAAACCCCTTTGACTGCACAAATTTTCCTGAGGAAAGGACACAAAGTAAAACTGTTGAAATCACACAGGCAAACAATGGACTCTACAGTTCATTATTCTTGTTCTTTAAGGAGTATAGCTGAATGCGTATGCCAGATGTTTCCCTTTTAGTATGAATAGATATAGTTACAGGCAGCTATTCTGCACTAGAAATGCTGACTGATTATTTATTTATTTATTTAATTGCATTTATATACCGCCCTCCCCTGTAGCTCAGGGCAGTTTACATGGTAACTCGTGGTGTGGTACAGGGAATTTCATCATTTTTGAACATATAATAATTGGAAACGTAGAATACTTCTGAGCATACAACAAATTGAGAACAGATAAAACCTCTAATAGTAGAGTATATAACCATAGCATCCAGTATTCATCATCATATCCAACAATTAGCTGCAGTACTCTGATTTCACAGATTCGATAGCTGATGTTTCTGCACTGTGGCATGGCACAGCTATCTTCGAGTTGTAATTGGTGATCGGACGGATCCCTGGGTTCTGATAAGTGGGATTGTTTCATTGGCCCGATCAAAAGCCTGGTGGAGGAGCTCTGTTATGCAGGCCCTGCGGAACTGTTTTAGTTCTGGCAGGGCCCAGTTCTCTTCTGCGAGCTTATTCCACCAGGTGGGGGCCAGGACAGAAAAAGCCCTGGCCCTGGTCAAGGCCAAATGAGCCTCCCTGGAGCCAGGGATCACCAGCTTGCTGGTACCTGTGGAGCATAGCGCTCTTTGGGGGAGGGGGCACAGAAAGAGAGGCGGTTCCTCAGGTACTCAGTGCCCAGACCCCCCCCCCCAAAAAGACAGGATTTTAATAATTAAGGCCAAGATCAAAGAACACTGAAATCACTTTGAATGCAGAAGAGCTTCAGATTTGTCCTTCTCCAACAGCAGCATTCTATATTACACTAATGATGGCTTACAAAACTGAAGAGCTTCAAACCAACTGATGACAGGACATAGAAGACAGGTGTGTAAAACTGTCAAACGTTTCACTAAGCATTTATTTGGGTCATGACTTATCTATAATATAGAAACCTCCAGTATCTAGCAATCCCCTTGAAGGTGCATTGAGGCAGAATGTTCTGTGGTGATACATACATTATGTATGAACATTTAGCAGTAATGCATCTGTTGCTGGGAAAGCCTGATTCTGACTGTAGACTTTTTAGAAATATCTCTAAGAAAATATACAAGTAAGGAAGAAAGCAAACACCCAGCCCTCTCTCAGGTGCCTTCTTCAGATGCCTTCAGATTCAGGTTGGACCAGAGGTTTTCCCTCTGAGTCTGCTCATCTGGCCCTGCTCTCCAACTGGATGGAATCAAATCACCAGCCAGAAGGACAAAGCCAGAGATGGAAGTGAAGGCCCTGTTGGGAAAAACACCCGTAAAGAGCACCATTACCTCTTGCTCTCTCCGGGGTAGTAGGCTATGGCCCAGTGGTTGAGTTTCTATTTAGCATGTAGAAGGTCACAAGTTCAATTCTCAATTAAAAGGACCTATGCCTGAGATCCAAGAGAGTTGCTGCCCGACTGAGCAGACGATACTGTCTGGGATGGACCACTGGTCTGATTCAATAGTAGGTAGCTTCATGTGTCCTATTTTCTCCTGAGCACAAAAAGCAATCCAGCTCAGTAGGGAGATTTACCAAAAATGTACAGATATTCATGATAAAATATATTAGTCTAGTGAGGTAGATTTGAATATAACATTGCCTTTCTAAGCAGAACGCTTGGCCAACATTTACCTCTTCATTTTCCCTCTTTCTTTTCACCGCTTTCTGAGGGAAACCTAGTGAAATGAGTACACTTCCAATATTCTTTAAAGTAAACCTTTGGATCCCCCTTTTCGAGTTCTTTTACATACCGCTTCTCTCTTTAGGTTCATATTCATTTCTTCCATATTAGTATCTGCATGGCCATGTACAGAACGACCATGAATGTAATATCCAAAGCATCTGTTTGACAACAGAAAAACAGAAATCTGCAATGAAAGGAAAATAAAATTATATTAATAAACACTCAAAATTGAACAAAAGCATATGTTTCTTTTAGCACGTTAAAATGCTATATGAAGCCTATTTTTATAAGAAAGTTCCAGGGGGAGAAACTCAGGGTTGTTGGGGAGAGGTTAGGCAGTCTGGGCTACAGGTAGAATATGACTCCAGCTTCTGCCAGATGTGGTTAATTAAAATATTGTTTTGTGTTCTAATCACTATCTGGACTTGGAGCTTAAGGCAAGCTATATCATTCCCTTTAACCACAACAGTCTCACAATACCACATAGAGCTCTGAGTATACTGTACTTTGGACTGGATGTTTCTTTCCACATTCCTAATCACAGAATTGAAAAGAGACTATATAGTAAAGGCACAGCACAATGCCTTTGTAGCCTGGGGCTTGGGAGAAGGCAAGCACAGAAGGAACTGGCCAGTTTCAAGCTGGCCACATAGTCTTCAAGGAGACGTGGCAAATCCCATGGCAACTTTATATAGGTCAATCACACCCATGCCAGATGGATCACGTGGGAAGGGAGGGGCAGAGCTGGGATGTTGTGTCATGGGTTGCACTCCATCCTCCCTTTCCCTATTTAAGGCTGCTGCCATGTAGGCTAAACCTTTATTTGGCTGAGGCTTTCCCCCACCCACCCTCTATGCATTTTGGTTGTCATGGGTTGCATTTATTTGTAACTGGCACATTTTAGCTGGTGGGATGGATTCTGTTTTTGGGTGGGGTGGAGCTACCACCCCTTCCTTAAGAGGTCTTGGTGGTGGAGCCGTCAGCAGTATGCCCAGGCGGTGGCTTCGCAAGGGAACCACACAGTGGTCTACACCCACATGGGTGCTTGGAATTTGCCAATCTGTGGTGTTACCCACTAGCAGGTATACTGGTCAGGTATATTGGGCGGCAGTTGGGTCACCCAATGCTGGATCTGCCCCCATGCTGCGCCAATGCTCCTGCTCTGCATTCAATAAAACTGTGGCCTACTTTAACCCAAGCTACTTATATCCTGGTATTTCTTCATTACTCCCCCCCACATACTAGCATGGACTGATGAGATAAAGACAACTGTAGCCAATGCTTAAAACAAACATGAACATATTTTAAATTGTCTACTGGAACTGTACAAGTAATAAGATACTTACATTGCTCATACAGCACAAATCAACAAACTGCCTTATCTTATCTTCTACAAATCTTTCGTAAAAGACAGAAAAGTATGCCATCTGCAATAAAAATCAGATGATTATTCATATGTTCATGAGATTCCCCCCCCTTTCTCTAATACTGGAGAGCCAGGAGTAGCTACTGCTGCATCAGCTCCTGACTTTCCTACAATGCATTCTGGGTTTCAGCGTAAGATTCCCTTCAGTTAAGCGGAATCCTATGACTCTCTTCCACCAAGTCTTCCTCCAACAGAGAGAGACTTTCTCTGTCAAAGTAATCGGAGGAAGTCTTTTCTCAAAGGAGGAAGAAGTAAATCTGCAGCAACCAAATCCACCCCCACTGGGAATGTCACATGGAATGCCTCCATGCCTAGCAGTATCCTTCCATTGAGCCATGGAGCATTCCTATGCAGCTAAGCAGGCCAGATATCTGGGATTCCTCTGCTAGAACTGGCTCCTGACAGGGGAAAAGAGGCAGTTATGGACAGATGCATTAAACTGGCCAGCTGAAGAAACAGGAGCGCGTGCCTGAAGGTACAGGCATAAGATGGCTGAAGGGGGAGGAGCTTGCCCTCTGGACGATACTGGTTATCTGAGCATTTTGCATAATCAAATGCTGTATATTTACGGTACTTAAATGGAGGATATTGAGTCAGATACCCTCCTTCATATTACTGACTACAGATCTTTAACTGATCTAGAAATGCTTCTCCCTAGCTTTGCTACTTTGGAATCCTCTCTCAGAAATAAAGTTTGCAGGTCAGTAGCTCTTATTTTCTCTAATACTGTCTATCTGGACTAAGTATGGCAGTCAAATTCATACAGAAAACAAAACTAGACACAAACTACTGCAGTGCACTGATAATCTATAACAATAAAACAGCTGGTGGATATGTAGTTTGTAACAGTAGAATCATAGAATTGGAAGGGACCTCATGGGTCATCTAGTCCAACCCCCTGCACTATGCAGGACACTCACAACCCTATCGCTCATCCACTGTAAACTGCCACCCCCTTGAGCCTTTACAGATTCAGCCTCTCCGTCAGATGGCTATCTAGCCTCTGTTTAAAATTTCCAAAGCTGGAGAACCCACCACCTCCCGAGGAAGCCTGTTCCACTGAAAAACTGCTCTGTCAGGAACTTCTGGATGTTGAGATGGAATTTCTTTTGAATTAATTTCATTCCACTAATTCTGGTCCATCCCTCCGGGGCAAAAGAGAACAACTCTGCTCCATCTATATGGCAGCCTTTTAAATACTTGAAAATGGTTATCAAATCCTCTCTCAGTCATCTCCTTTCCAGGCTAAACAGACAAGCTCCCCCAACCTTTCTCCATACGTCTTGGTCTCCAAACCCCTCACCATCTTTGTTGCCCTCCTCTGGACATGCTCCAGTTTGTCTACATCCCTCTTCAACTGGGGTGCCCAAAACTGAACACAATACTCCAAGTGAGGCCGAACCAGAGCAGAGTAGAATACACAGGGATGATGTAAAACCCTACCTGTATTATGGCAATGACTAACCAGAGGACAGCAGTGACACCATATCTTAGAATCCGGCTCCAAGGAGCTATATAACTTTCAGGGCTCCTACTAAGACTGGAAGAAGAATCCATTAAAGCCAGGTTTGAAAAGCCCACAACCTGAAAGGTTAATTTCACAATAATTTATTAGTAACTTGCAGTAGCACATATTCTGAAAGGTTAATTTCACAATAATTTATTAGTAACTTGCAGTAGCACATATTCTATAAATTCAATGGATTACTGACTTTAGCTGTTTTCATGATCACCTCAAAGTTCAAACTAGAAATTGTGGAGCTTTATCAAAATCCTTTTTTTTTTCAAACAGAAGAAGAAGAGTTGGCTCTTATATGCTGCTTTTCTCTACCCAAAGGAGTCTCAAAGTGGCTTACAATCACCTTTCCTTTCCTCTTTCCACAACGGATACCCTGTGAGGTGGGTGAGGCTGAGAGAGCCCTGATATCACTGCTTGGTCAGAACAGCTTTATCAGTGCCGTGGCGAGCCCAAGGTCACCCAGCTGGTTGCATATGGGGGAGTGCAGAATCGAACCCGGCTTGCCAGATTAGAAGTCCGCACTCCTAACCACGACACCAAACTGGCTCTCTAAATAATAAAAAAATAAAGTCTTGCAATCATGATGCAGATGTATGTGATTAGACTGGATAAGCCAAAAGACAACTTCAAAGAGTCAATTCAGAATATTTCCATAAACTTCATACTTTTCTTTCATTTACAGAAAAAAAAGCCTCTAGTGAACCATTTTTAGTTATGAATTAGTAAAATTTAGCACCAGGACAAGATAATTTTAGCTTAAAGGTTAGACAATTCAAATGAATGAACACTGATTGCAATTCCGGATTGCAATTTCTGCCCTGTGATGTCAAGCACTCTACTAAGCAGTTTGCCTTGCTTCCGGCTTCACAGATATCAGTTGACAGCAAATGCTTTTTATGGAAATGTAAATCAAAAGGGAATCAGTATCAGTAATAGTGATGAAGATTACACAGAAATTACAGCAATGTGGAATTTCCTTATCTTAACGACAAATGCCTAAGATGACAAAAGTCCTTACTTGCCTCTCCTAATATAGCAAGTGGCCATTTTATTTCACTTAAGTGAGAAAGCTGGAATGCACACACAACATACAGATGAGCATGACACATTTAAACCAATACCACAACTTGATTCCGTTGTCTAGCAATTTGATTTTAACATGTAATTCCTTATGAGTATGTGCATACACTATAAACATACAAATGAATTGTGGGAGTTTTTAATGAAATTACAAATACTATGACGTACAGTGAAGTTTATCTATTTTAATCTTGGACAGTTAACTATGTACTACAGTTGCTATGAAATCTGAAAATCACCTCTAAAAAGAAGAGAACAGCTAGCACTTGAAATAGAGGATTTATTTTCCGGATGGTCTGAATCTCATTCCATTCGTTTGCTATAAAATATGTTCTCCATATGCTGACAGGTGCAGCGGCACTCTTTATACCATTTTCTCCTGTGGAGAAGAACAGGCCATACAAGTAAAGAATTGCAGGGGTGTATGTGGAAATCCCATTCCTTCATGCCCTCTCCCCCTTTGTGACTGGTGCCACTGCCTTGTACTCCCAACTGCGGCTTCTCCAAGCTTCTTACCATCAGATCTGTGAATTTCTTATAAATTATACATCATAATGTACATCATAATGGTAACATATCGTTTGGTAACATATCATTTAGCTGTACTGCCTATGCAAAAAGGGTGAATTCACATACCTTCAACGGCTTTCAGAACTTTTCCTTTAGGACGCTCCCAATCAATAAAGAAGATATCTATCGTAAGTTGGGTAACAAGCATGTGCAAAAACTGCACCACCTAAGAAAGTCAGTAATGAAAAAAACTCCAGGCTTAATTAACAGTGAAGGGAAAGCAAGTCAACTTATAAGACTCCCCACCCCCATGCTTTGGCAACTCTAAAATGGTGGCCAAACATCCTATTTTCTCTTTAAGGCTAAGGTTATGCAAGAGATCCCCAGGACCTATGAAGCCTGTTCTAGAAGTTCAACAGGCTGCTGATATCAGTACACGTCGCTGAAGCCCACTTCCCCTGTTGTTCTACATGCCTAGCCTCTTTCTCCACCATGGAAATGGTAAATAATCGATTAACTGATTAACAGGCTTCCATGTCTGTCTTCCGTGCCCACTTCTCCGAAGAGGCTTGTCAACACTTCTGGGGTTCCTTGTAGCCTGAAAAATATTTCAGGGGTTCTTCCATGGGCAAAAGATTGAAAAAGGCTAATTTAAGATGTAATATTTACATGAGCATGAAGAATGTTTTTTTAAAAACTTTATCTTGTTTTTTTTTTTTCCTGCAAGAAAATCTCTCATGTTTGATTTGGATTGTTTGATTTGTCAGAGGAAGAGGGGAGAAGTTCATTCTTATTTTTAAATCAAGTTAAGTTTTAAAAAACAGAATTTATAAGCCACACAATGTTTATCTACTCTGCACATTAAAGCGGATTTCCTCATTAAACACATGGGTGTTAACTTTAAAGACGACAATCCATGGGACACAACATGATTCCTCCCCTAATCTAGAATAAGGTAAAGAGAAGGGAATTTGTAGGGAAAGGCAATTTTTCTTGACAGCATTGGACTTGGAGAAAATATTCTAGTTCCTAGCAACTCAATGATTTGACTAAACCCTAGCTACTTCAGCAATACAGTACAGATTCTTCTTCTCTACAACATGCTGTATTGGTTATTAGATAAATGTTTATTGAATGTTCCTATATACCTGCCTTTCTCATCTCAGGACTTGAGGAGGGCAACAACAGACATAAAAACAATTTAACAAAATAAATATTAAAAACCAACCTTAAAAGTCTTATTTATTTAATTTATTAACCATTTTATATGCCCTTCCCAATGACTCGGGACAGTTTACATAATAAGAAATACAGTAAGAAAAGATAATAAAATACAGTACAATTATACTTAAGTTATTAAAATTATTTTAAAAAATTAGATTGATTAAAAATGATTTCCTACGACATTATCCTTTGGGGGATAGGAGCATATGTCCCAGCCAATAGCATATTCCCCCTATGTCCAAGCTCAGACTGCTCCCAAAGCTATCCAGAATGGCTGTTTTTCAGCCTCACTGGAAAGCTATTCAGATCTCTTCTGAGAGGCTATTCAGAGGCACAGGACACAGTGAAATGGCTGCTGCCAAATGTGCCTTAGTCAAGGGGTCACTGATTTGATTATTATTGTAGTGGAATGCTAATAAAGATGTAGCACTCCACAGGGAAACTATTACAAAAATGTTTTATTTCAGATGCCAGCAAAGCTATGACATTTGCCTAATGAATGCTGGTTTCCCTGCAATCTAATACCGATAAACTTGAATGGTTTAGAAACGAAACAATCATGGTGCAGAAGCCACAGAACTACAAAGGTGACTTTGCTTACCTTCAGAGTGAAACCACAACCAATGTAAGAAATAAAATCATCTTCTTGAGTTGGCAGAGGTAAGAGAACAGAAATGTACCGCTGTGCCTGTGGGGGGGGGGGCGAAAAGGATCTCAACAGCATCACATAAGCTGCAGCTACATGAAAGTGTAATCACATCACATCAAATTCTACATTTGGCTATAAAATATTGACAACACTTTTTTGTAAATCAGAGAAAGCGGAATTTACTGAAACCAACGAAAATGAGAATTTTAACTAGCTCTTTTTGCTACGGCAAGCATATTCAGAATAAGAAATGCATGGAAAGCATACAAGCAACCACACAAATATCTCACACAAACAACTTGCCTCAATGGTCTGATCAGTAAAGCCAAAAAGGAAAACAAAACAAACATTTAGATGTCATACTCATTCACGTTTATAAAACTATATTCACATTACAAAACTGCTACTTACTTTGAAGAATATAAGCCAGTAAATCCCTGTTCCCACTGTGATGATGAAGAAAACATTTGCAAGGTCTCCAGCGTAGAACAGCAAGAATTTCAAAACTGTCTACAACATCAGATTACAAATCAATTAGATTTTCTTCAACCGAGATAAACAAGAAAACTACTTTTTCATCAGGATACCTAGTACTGTCACTCCTAAGCTTCAGATAACTCTTGAATTTGGTGTGGCATACAGAAAAAGAGTTTCCTATGGTTTCACTGGTGCTTTTATATAATAAGCTGTGGCAAGGAATTACCTGCTGCAACCTTTGCAGCCTTGGGGTGGGGAGCACAGGAGGAGATAACCATGTGGTTTGTTGGCTGGCTGCATGGTCTGGCACCCGAGTCAGGGGCCAGTGGGGCAGAGGCTGGCCAGCATAGGAAGCTAGCATCTGGCGAGAGGGTGGAGATTTGGGCAATACAGGGAGCTCCTTCCTGCCCTCCTGCTGTTATCTTTTTATGGTTTTCCTTCCCACGCTCCCTGTGCTTTGGTTGTTAAAGTTTGTGTTTCAGTTATGTGTTGTTCAAGTGTCAGTTTTTTTGGCAGATTGAGTATTACGGCAGATTCTTTTGGGGGAGGCAGTGCCTGCCTTGGTTTGGGGACTTGAGGTGAAGCCAATTCAGCAACATGCCCAGTTGGGGGATTGGCAGGGCTCTTACCACCATGTGGCAGGAGGACCACGCAGCAGCCAGTGCCCATGTGTATCCCAGTCATCGCCACAGTATTCACCCCCAGCAGATGGGCTGCAGCTAATTTAGTGGCAGGTTGGTTGCCCAATTCTGGGGTCCATCTCCATGCTCCCGCATGCAATCAATAAAGCTGTACCCTTTAATGTTTCCAAGAAACTTTTGGTAATGTGTACATATTCTTCAACGGTGCTCTTCCTTTACCCTGGGGCACAAAATCCTACAAAAATGCATGTATTTCATATTCTGCAAAGATACTGCAGGCATGTGAACTGTATAGTATAAGAGACATTTGATCAGCTGTTGAATTTCTGTTTTCAGTGAGATGCTTCCATATTTTGCTTCTTCATGTATTTAGCCAACAGTGAACCCTACTGAACTCAGTAAATAAAACTGGGCTGTTAGACTAGGAGGTTATATGGCACTGAGCCAACATTTATATTACAGAAAATGGCAGGCGATCTATATTTTAAACCAGGGGTACTCAACCTGTGGTCCTCCAGATGTTCATGGACTACAATTCCCATGAGCCCCTGCCAGTCCATGAACATCTGGAGGACCACAGGTTGACTACCCCTGTTTTAAACAACATATTACATTTTCCCTACATCTCGCACTGGTTCATACCTGCAAATCAATCATGGGACTCCCTATGCGTCTCTTCCAGCCTGCAGTCTTGAGAAGGGACCATAAAACTGCCAGTCCACCTAGAACACCCAGTGCTATCTACAAGAAAAGGTGAACAAAGAATTATGCTGCCTCACCTATAGAAATCAATATTTTTTTTAAAAAACTAAGAATGGTGGAGATGCAACTTACATTGGTCTGACTGCGAGCCTCTGACTGGTTCATTTTGTAGTTGACTGAGAAGGAAACCTGAAGAGTATTTATTTTAACAAATACATTCAATACATCAACTTTACTGGAATATTACATGAAACCTTAAATTACAGATCATTCAATGTAAGCAATAAAATTACGTGTACATTTTTGGCTGTTAATCTGCAGCTGAGAAAAAAAAAATAAGTTTTAGCACTGGAACTTGAAACTGCGATGTGACCACGAGAAAAAATTGTGGTCCAGATTCTATAGTTGTGAACCTGTCTGAAAATTGGGACAGAAGATGGGGGAAGAGGCGCTTCAGTCATCTTTACAAGGGGGACTTGTCCAAGTAGCACTCAGAGGCCTGGTCTCTTTCAATGGCCTATTTATAGGGTTCTTTAGTAACTCTGGTTCTGAGACTGCCACATGAGGGCCTAGAGTTTGAAAATTACAAGATTTTACCTGGTGACTGACTGAACTTCATTTGAATAGTTACAATTATGTCTACTATAATTTCTGGATGAAGGAAACAAAAAAAAAACACGCTAAGAATGCTCGAGTGCTAGTTTCTTGGAATACACAACACCCTCCACCTCATTGTTTAATTGTAATATTTTAACAGTTGGTTTTGTTTCATGGTTACACATTATACTCTTGTTATGTCCTTATAATGTTTACATAACTACTTCTTAAATTCTCATCTGATGCCTCATCAACAATCCTGAGGATCAATGAAGAGTAGAATTCAGACATCACTTGCAAATAATATGAACATAAAAAGGAATTTCTCCAGGCTCCACTACAGCTGCAGAATATTCTACCACAGTTTCATAAATATCAAAAATCATCTGGAACCAACATGCAGGTTCATTTTAGCTGACTATACTTCAACTGTTACGAATTGTTGAGTATACCTTTTTAGTAAATTCTGGATCCTGTACAACCAATCACATTATTTTATGACAACCTGAAAAGCAATTGTTCACTATCCACTCACCTGACATTATATAATTTATTTTATACAAGTTGGTTGAGCTTCTTTTAAATGAGGCTGGGAAACTCAAACCAAAATAAGAGTTACATAAGAACTCACCACCACATTCTGAGTACTAGGGTTCTGGATGAGAATATCACTGTAGGAAACGGTAAGGAGAGGGGGGTAGATGGCTCCTCTCTGAGTATTTGGCACGAGATGAATACTGCAGAAAAATATGCAACACATTAGCTGGGAATAAGTATAAGAAAACTATACACTAAACAGAACCTCAAATTTCTGACCAGTAAAGTTCAGTGGATCTAATTGATTTGTGTGAAAGAGAAAGTGAGAGAATGTAAACATGCTGAATATGAAATTACATTTTAATCTACTTTATTTTACTTAATTTCATTACAATCACAGATTATATTAATCAACAGTCAGCAACCCAAAATAAAATATTAAGTCAAAATAATTTTGATTTTGTTTCTGAATTTCTTGAGTATTTTTCTTGAAGCCAATTCCCACTGCCAAAAAGGAAAGCCACTGCTCAGTGTGTATGGAGGCGGTATAGGGGAAGGCTACAAGAGCTACAGATGGACCTTCTTCCTCTTTCCCAGACTGGAATCTGATAAAGAGGCAGGCCAGCTGAAAGGGAACAGGAAGGACTGCAAGGTGAGGAGGTTGCCAAAAGAGGACTTAATTGCACGCAGCTAGTGCAAGGGAGAAGCAAAGGCAGCTCTCCAAGAAAGAATAGGTTTGGGACTGGAGTCCAAGAGGACCAAGCAGCAGAGAGCAAAACCAGCAGAGAGGCTCTAAACCTAGGGAAATAAATGCAGACACAAATTAAAGCAACAGCACTGCTTTAATGTAAGAATCCAGAAGTAAACTGAATATCTGATGTCATGCCATTTTTCCCTTGGCAATTAGGCGTACCTAGGGTAAGCTAGCATTTCTTCCTTGTTTTTTAAAACAATGTTCACAGCTAATTGTGAGCATTTTACTCCAGACTGCTGGATTCATACATTTGTGTGGAATTACTTTCATGCAGACTCACCTTATTGCTATTTCACTAGCAATTCGAATTACTTTTGGCTGGTTTCCCAAGTCGTTTTCACGCCCACTTAATGTATCCACCAAAAACATTCGACGTGTTAAGAACCAACTATTCATATTACTGCCTTTGAAAAAAAAAGTGTGAAATTATAATTTAAAAGAAATATTTTCATATAGACAATTAGAAGCAGACTGAAAAATAAGGAGATACATATATATTTTTTTCCAACTGGAGATACAGACACGACAATAGTTCAAGAAAAATGAGAGCAGCACAATATTCTCACCTTGGTTCACAAACATCTCATTATACTGAAGATTTAAGTTTAAAACTGGCACAGCCCAAAGGTATTGCTGTCCATCCTCTTCATCAATATATTCAAGAAACACATCATAAAACACTGGATCTGAATAGTCCTTTAAAATTCTTGAAATGGAAATTGTACACTGTATTAAAAATATGAAATAAAAATGAAACAAAATACAAAATGTTACTTGCATCTTTCCATAGCACTTCTTAAATACTTGGAGGTTACAAATTCCTTGAAATGGACTATAAGTGTTTTCCTTTTAAAACAATGAAAGGATAAGATGTGACATTATGTTAAGCAGTATAAACCCTTTGCAAATAAGTATTTCTTGTTCTGGAAACTACATACCTTCAAACTTGTAACAAATGTTGCTCTGTTCTGTGATTTCATGTCCCTTCACCATTAGATACCTACATATCTCACTTCACATGGCCCACAGAGCATGGAAAATAATTTTACATAGGGAAGTCTGATAGCCTAAGTACTGCTGGATTCTTTCCTTCGACACTACCTGAAATGCATTTTGGAAGCATCTAATGTTCAGATATCTGCTTGTTTCAGATTTCCACGATCTGATTTCCTATCACATTGCTTAATTGACATCTAATCCTACATCTGATATTTAAACAGAACTAAAAAAGTTCTGCAAGGTCTGCAAAATGGAGCTCCTCTGCCAGGCATTTGGATGAGGTTGATCGAAGCTCAACAACACCTACTGAGCCCCCGAACCTCCCTCCCTTGAACCCATATGCCTGAACTGGCCAACCATGGGTCTGTTAGATTGTTAACTCCGTCAGATTATTATTTTCTCTATTACTGTTGCCTTCCAAAATTTGATATTGTCACTGAGTTTGATGTATTGTTCTTGTTTTTGTTCCATGCAAACTGCCCTGAGCCTTAGGAGAGGGGGATATATAAATGTAATAAATAAATAAATAAAGTTATGCTTACTTTCTGTTGGTAAGTTGTCCCAAATATGTAAGCAGCATTCAGTTTCGTCACCGTGTCAGGACAAAGCTGCATTAAATAAAGATAAGAACACATCTGGAATTCTTCAGGGCACTTTTCTAATTTTGGAATAAGAAATACTTGCATAATTTTTAACAAGTGATGAATTGTATTTTTAAAAAAGTAATGAGTGCTGAATAAACAATTATAGTAGCTAGTCCTTCGAAAATAAACTGATTGATTTAAGTACATGAACAAAGCAGGGAATAAAAATCATCAAAACAAAATAATCAAGATTTGAGCTCTGCTTGTGTCTCTAACATACTCTCCAAGCCCAATACCAACAAGGATTGCCCAATCACTTTAAAGTTAGGCAAAGCTCTTTCTCTACAAGAATTCTCCTAGGCTGCTGTTTCCCTGTGACATGGAATCTTGTTAACGAGCATGTTTGTGTGCCCCCTCTCTCATCCCGTCATGTGCAAAGAATGACTACAGATTTCCTTTTCTGAAAATATTCAGTCTTACTGTAATTTGGCATTTCATCTGAATGCAGACAATTATTTATGGGTCCAGGTCACCTCTGAGGCCTGTAGTGCCTTTTATCAGTTTCAGCTCCAGCTATGGGCATTTCTCAAAAAGTGTGATCTGGTCATAGTGACCCGTGCTTTAATTTTATCCATGTTAGATCAGTGTAATGAGAGTTATGTGGAGCTCCCATTGAAAATGGTCTGGAACTTCAGCTCACCCAAAATGTAGTAGCCAGGCTACTATCAGGGATGGGACACATCACCATAGTGCTGCACATGGTGCTGCCCATTTGTTTCTGGATACAATTTAAAGTAAGGTGACCAGATTTTAACATTGGTAAAGCAGGATACTATTGACCGGGGGGGGGGGGGGCGGTTCTTGATTAAAAATTTGGTCTATATGGAGCAACAAACATTTTCATAGAACACATAGAATGCAAAAATAGTATTGTAATATATATTTTTAAAATTTCAACAAAAGTACAATTTGCTAGGTGCCACCTCCAAAAGTGGGACAATATGGTCACCTTAATTTAAAGTGCTGGTCCTTACCTGTCAAGTCCTAGAGGGTTTGGGGCCATAGTATTTAAGAACTGCCTCCTCCGATCTTGTACAACCCACTAGTAAAGATATCCCACATGGGTCCTGCTGTGTGCCCCCTACTTTCAGAGGTTAGGCAGGTAGTAACCTGAGATCTTTTTCAGTAATGATAGTTTGTTTATAGAATGCACTTCCCTTCGAGGCTTGCTTGATGCTCTTTTATTGCTCTTTTAACCATTAGGCCAAAATGCATTTGTGGTTAAAGACCAGCAGACTCTAATCTGGTGAACTGGGTTTGGCTTCCAGCTCCTCAACATGCAGCCAGTTGGGTAACCTTGGGTCAGTAACAGTTCTTAGAGCTGTTCTCTTAGAGCTCTCTTATCCCTACCTACCTCACAGGATGTCTGTTGTGGGGAGAGGAAGGGAATGGTATTTGTAAGCTGCTTTGGGATTCCTTTCGGTAATGAAAAGTGAGGCATAAAAAAACAGCTCTTTTCTCTTCTTCTTCATATATCCAAAAGTAAAAGGGACAATTATTTCATAGTGGACATCCAGAAAATAAAAGAACAACGTAGTTCATATGCTGCCCTGGACCTGTTTTCAAGCATCCAATTGAATCTCCATTAGTAAATATTGCTCTCACTGTTTACCATAGTGAACACCCCTGCCCTCCTGGACTAAATAAAGAACATAGTTCAGGAACTTAATCAATATATATCCCAAGGCAAAACAAGATATTTGGATACACTATAATTTTAAAACAATCGGAATGGGATTGCAATGAGCAAGCGGGTTGATTTGACTTGGGTGAAAGATAGAAGATACTTGCATTAGCAACAGAATATATGTCTTTAAACTGGGAAAGGAATTATTTGGATAAAGGAGACAATCAGAAAGCACTGAAATGGACAAAAGGACTAAAGTTGAGCTTTACATGCATGTGCTTTGAAAAAGTATTTGCTGGGACACAAAATGTAAACTTCCAAAATTAAAACTAGGGTGCCAAATTCGTTCCTTTCTTCATTCACCATTGTTGTTGTTAGGTGCAAAGTCGTGTCCGACCCATCGCCGCCCCATACTAGCCTATATATCCAACATCATTCACCATACTAGCCTATATATCCTACAAATTGCTTGTGTGCTGCATTACAAACAAAAGCTTACCTGTAAAAGGCCACCTTCTAAATACTGCCATTCAAGAAAATTTCCCGCTGCATCATATGAAGCGCCAACAAATTTCAATTTTATGTTCTGTTAACAAAAGATTAAAGAGCATTTCAGAACTGGAATCTTTATATTTTACACTCAGTGCTCCCCTACAGTTTTGGAAAACAGACTTACTAAAACTTAATGAAGAATAAGGTACAGACTCTGCCATTTAGCATTTATTTATATCACACACAAACAGCTTCATGAAGATGTGCAAAAGTAAGTGTGCTATTAACATGATGTGGATGGGAGCAATAATCACATTTTAACACAAAATTTAACAATGCAATCGAAGTAGAGTCCTATTTAACTGCAAGGTGACTGCTGCCATAAAAGTGAAACACAGGAAGTTACCCCGGTACTGAGTCAGGTCATGGGCTCCTAGAGCTCAGTATTGTCTTCACTGACTACCAATGGCCCCCCAGGGTCTCGGGCAGAGAAAAGTCTTTCCCAGCATCTGCTAGTCGACACCCTTTAACTGGAGATGCCAGGGATAACATGCTAAGTGAAAATATCAAAGTCCATTAGTTTTTTTGTTAAGGTCTAGTAGAAACTGGTACCTAATATCACACCTACAAAAAAAATGAACATCTGCATATAATCTGTTTGTTTATAAATCCTGTTTTTCTTTTCCTGACAGCTACTTGTAGGGGTGCTATGATGCCATGAAAAGTTTTACAGAAATTCAACAACTAGGTGTTCATCTTTTGTGTGGGAAGTGAAAGATCAAACTGACTGAAGAAGCAGCCAATGATGCTACATCAAAAGAGGGTCAGCAGCTGCCCTGTGCTAATACAGCATTTTATAGGCGCATGTATGTTTCAGAATACCAACAGAAACTGAACCTGAAAACATATAACATTGGTCATCACATTTCAGATACTCAAACCCCTCAATACAAATGTATTGTATACAAATGTACTCAATACAAATGTATTGTTCAAGAAAGTTTACCATTTTACTACTTTCATTATATTTGAACAATATATCACTTTGTATTATAATAAACTAGTAATCAAGCCCGCTGTACTTACAATACAGCGGGCGCTAGACAATGTTCTCGCGGCCGGCAAGTTGGCAGGCCGCCAGCACGCGAGACATGGTGGCCAGGGAGCACGCCGGCCAGGGAGCTGCACGCGGCTGGCGGGTGCTCCCTTGGCGGCAGGGCGAGAATCGGAGAGGCTAATGGGCAGGTGCGGCCCCGCCGATGGTCTGTCCTTACGGCTTTATTTAGTTCGCGGCGCCTGTGGCGCCACGGGCAGGGTTAGGATTACATGTCTCCCAGAGAAAACATTAAAGGCATTAAAGACACATCCCCAGTGTAATTTCAACAGAGTAAAATAAAGTCTTTAGTTTGTATTTCAATGATCCTACCTTATTTGTCCCCTTAAAAGTAAAGCTAGAAGGAAACTCAGTTGTGTCAAGAACCTGTGATGCTAATCCTGGTTGGTCACCATAGTAAAGCCATGGAAGGTTCTGTCTCCTATGAACAGTAAGATAATGTTTATTGCAGCCTACATTTGATTACTTTTCCTAAGGCAGGTATCTAGTAATTGTATCTCACCCTTTCCCAAAGGATCTCAGAGCAGTGAACAGTGAATACTGTTCTTAATTCCCCCTTTTATGTCTGCGACAGTCCTGTACTATAGATTAGAAAGTAATGTTACAACTTGTCCTAGGTCACCTAGCAAATTCCCAAGCAGTGTGAGGATATGAACCCACATCTTCCATATTATAGTTTGATATGGTAACTACTACATGTCATTGGGATTTACAAGGCAAAAGAATTTAGAGTGAGACCACATACCAAAAAGATATTGAATGAACAGTCCCGAGTCCAGCAGTATTTGCAAAGACGTATTGAAAAAGGCCACATGCATCTGTGCTGGCAGAGCTCAAGTAATTCATGTTCATTACACACATATTTCCAAGTGCTTGGCAAGATGTTATGTTGGAGTACAGCTGCAGGGAAACAGGCCAAAGACAATTATTTATCAGAAAACTATTACAGTATTTAAAAATGGAATAAATGTGCAATTTTAGGTAAAGGTAAAGGTATCCCCTGTGCAAGCACCGAGTCATGTCTGACCCTTGGGGTGACGCCCTCTAGCGTTTTCTTGGCAGACTCAATACGGGGTGGTTTGCCAGTGCCTTCCCCAGTCATTACCATTTACCCCCCAGCAAGCTGGGTACTCATTTTACCGACCTCGGAAGGATGGAAGGCTGAGTCAACCTTGAGCCGGCTGCTGGGATTGAACTCCCAGCCTTATGGGCAAAGCTGTCAGACGGCTGCCTTACCACTCTGCGCCACAAGAGGCTCATGCTGTGCAATTTTAGAAATCTATTTATAGCACTCTTGTCTGTTTTGTCACTGCAATCATTCACTTAGTGAACATGACACAATAATGGCACAATCCAGTCAAATCTAAGAAAGTTGGGAGTCCCAACAACTTCAAACAGGGGAATTTAAGCAACTTCCCAAAACATGCAACTCTCTGCCCACAACCTGCCCAGTCCAGATAACACCTATTGTAATCAATAGGATTATTATACAAGAGTATAAGAAGGACGGTCTAATAATTAAACCAAACCAATATGATATATTCATAAAAGAAAGAAATATGTCCTATTTTTGTATTTTCTTTGTTTCTTTATTCTTTAGGACTTCTGTCAAAACAGAATCCAGGTAATGTCCGTTTTCAGTGAGATTCTTTCATCAGTGACAAGTCCTTCTATATATTAATATTATAACACTGGCCACAGGCTCACATAGGTATGGGGATACCAGTCTGTATTGACACGTGTTTAAGTGGGCTACTTCAGGCAAGCATCCCGTGTCATCAGTTTCTTCCCCCATATAGTGCATGTTATTATTTTTAAAGTGTTATTATGTTGGGACACTTCTATGTTTTAAAACAAAGCAGCTTTTTTTGTACTTGGGGAAAGCCGCAGGAGACTGCGGGATGAAGTTAATAATGTTTGTAGCCTCCCTCCCTGAAATGACTGTGGCTCCCTTTCTCTTCATGAAATTAATGAAGACAGTTCTCTTGAATGTTTAATCTTGCTGGGGGGGGGGAAGATGGAGTGGCGGGGTGTGTGTTGTGCTTGTGTTACTTTGCAACTGCATATTAACACAATCCTGTTTAAAATCTTTCAAAAATACAGTGGAAAGTGGAGGAAGGTGGGCAGAGACACAGTGTTGGTTGGATCTCAGGTGAGGCAGGAAACAGTGGAGGAAGCCAGGGCAACTTTTGAGCTTCCACTTTAGGTCATATGAATTTCCGCCCAGGAGAGGGAGGGGGACCTTGGTTTTTCTCAGGAGTCACAAAATGTGCGGCCAACATGGAGCACATTCAACACTCAGATTTTAATGTGAAAGTAATGAAATGGGTACTGCTGCAAAGTTTTTAGTCACTGCTGAAAAGCCCTCAATTGCTGCGTAATTATGGATTTTCTTCCCAGTAAGTTTCTTTGTGGTGTGAAGATGAGTAAGTTGCCAGGCACATTTACTTTACACATATTCCATCATGTGGCTACATGGTACTCTTTAAGGTGCTACTGGACTCTGGCTCTTTTTAAAATTGATAAAAGTAAAGGTAAAGGTATCCCTTGTGCATGCACTGGGTCATGTCTGACCCTTGGGGTGACGCCCTTGAGCGTTTTCATGGCAGACTCAATACGAGGTGGTTTGCCAGTGCCTTCCCCAGTCATTACCGTTTACCCCCCAGCAAGCTGCATACTCATTTTACCGACCTCGGAAGGATGGAAGGTTGAGTCAACCTTGAGCTGGCTGCTGGGATTGAACCCCCAGCCTCATGGGCAGAGCTTCAGACTGCATGTCTGCTGCCTTACCACTTAATGTTTTATTGTTGGCAGGAGGTAAAAAAGTAAGGTAGATGTATTTTTAAAAAAACTACATATTGCATGATGACTCCATGAACTGCAATCTCTGGTTGCTGCTTTTGCACTGCAAAACAATGTGTGATCTACAGCAGTGAAAGTAGCAGGTACATGAAGAATCCTTATCCCTTTCTTCCCCACTCCTACTTTACACCACTTCGGAGAGCTGTTGCTGGACTTTTAGTATTCAGTGTGACAAAGAAAAGTTCCTGCCTAGGAGTCAATAAAAGTAAAAAATTATAGGTCCATTATTTAGTTATCCAGTTTCAAGAGGAAATTCTTATACCACACTTACTAAGCAAGCAGCCGCTGATGCCTGCAAGTTTTTCAGAAACCACGCTGATATCAAGGTAATGCCCTGTAAATAAGAACAAAAGCTTAACTTGAATTAATCCATCTTAATTTTGTGTCACCACAAAAGATGTGCATGTTAAATTATAATTTACAGAGAAACACATTGTGAATATTCTTGTTTTATATAAAGTCAGCCTGAGGCAATTATCTGAAATCCAAGGAATAACTTTTGTCCCCTCATAATCAGACGGAAGCTCCTTGACTCATCTTTTTTTGTTTTTCTGCCATCAAGCCGAATCAAAGCAGGAGATGCTTAGAGGTGGTTTGTCATTGCCTGCATCTGCATACCTTCTAAGATCTGATAACATAGGACTAGCCAGGTCACAGTCATGACTACATCTCCTTTAAAGCAGTGGTCCCCAACCCCTGGTCCGGGGACCGGTCCTGGTCCGTGGATCAGTCTGTACCGGGCTGCGGCTCCTCCTCCCCAGCTGCTGCCTCGGGGGCTGCCCTGCAACTCTGCCACCAGCTCAACTTTGGTGCTCTCCAACAGCCGCCATGGCTGGGGCTCCCGCTCGGCATGGCACTGCGCAGCTGCTGCTGGCAGAGCCCCCCAGTAGGAGGCGGGAAATCAGTTGCACCGGCAGGAAAGCAAGTGGAGCAGGGGCTCAGGTGGCGGTGAGGTCCCTCGGCAAAAGACTAACCCCCTGGGCCTCATTAAGACTGTCAAGCGTTGACTGGTCCCCGGTGATAAAAAGGTTGGGGACCACTGCTTTAAAGAACAGGGTCAGCTGCACTGCCTGTCTTTTTGTCCTTTATGACTAGGGACAGCTCATGAAAACATCTGAAAAACACTTGTGATAAGGCATCAAGAGTTTGAGAAGAAACACACTTACAAGCTTTCCAAAACGTACAGTTGCAATTCCCTTTGGAGGTAGATTTCCAGTGGCGCTAAAACATAGTCCTCCTGTCTGAAAAGATAAAAATAATAAATATTTGAAGTAAGAAGACCTACTTTCAAAGATGTACTATTTCTCTTATATGCTGTTATGTTGTACTTACTAAAATATTTGGTTCAGAACAATGACATGACCTGCTTACACTGATAAATGTTGGGTCACATCTGATGCACCTACAAATGGCAAGATAAATATGAAGAAAGTAAAGAAACCATTGCAAAAACGTAATTATGGGATTTAATCCAAAATCAAACAAGCCTTTAGAGCAGATTATAATGGCCAATAATACCAATTTACTATTCAAATATGTTATAAACAATATAAATAATGCAGAGACATTTATGGTTTGTCTAGATACTGCACTAGTATGAATCGGTGCTGTGACATCAGTAATAAATGCCATACACACAAAAGGAAACTGATTTACTCTTCATTTGTGCACACTTCATTTTGCACGCTTACTTTAAAGCAGAGTTTCAAATGTTTATAATGGAATTTTATCTCACAGGCATCATAGCAGAACAGACTTGCAATGCACAAAGAACTCTATTTATTGTGCTAGCAATGCATATTTAATGAATGGGATGATTAGCTGCACATATGTGAGGGTACGATACATAAGATATGAGGTAGCTACCAAAAACAGTATTTCCACATAAGGTTTTATAAGGTAAGAAGATAAAACAGTAGTTTCAAGGTTTTAAATTAATGAACAGTAATGTTTACAATTATTCTCATAGTCCTTATGAAAAAATATTTCTTACTACATAATGGTCTGAGAAAATCAAACTAATTGCGATGTTGATACAATAATAAACTGATTACCTGCAAAAGTATAAATTATTGATTTCTAACAGCAAGGAGCATATAAGCCAAGAATTCTCTGGGCTCATTCCTGTTAACAGCCAGACAAAGAAATATATCTACTTCCCCAGAATTTATTTTGAAGGACATTTCCTCTTATTCATTGTACTAAATAAGATTTGTCAGTCATGTTTCCAGTCTCAACACTGTACAAAAAAGTAACAATTCAGAACAAGACTACTTACTTGTTACCTAGCCCATTGGGTGCAGCAAATGATGATTCTGCTCCTTCACACTGAACACACGATGCAGCATCTAACAATTTACCATTAGTGGTCCTTTCCACTAAGTAGAAAAAAATGTAGATATGAACACTAATATAGCATGCACTACTTCTTAGGCTATATGAAAAGCAGGACTGTAGAAAAAATAGTTTACACATTTATTTTGCATTGCTTTAAACTCATACATCACAATTTGGAAATCTTAGCTGGGATCCAAGGGATTGCTCATGTTACTCTGTTTGTACAACAGGACTTTCCAGGCTTGCCTTTCCTTTCATAGGCTTTGCTCATCAGCAAATGCCACTTCTTAAAGACTGGAAGCCCTCTGGATTGATATTCCAAGTGGCATGAAGAGATATACTCAGAATTTCTTTTGGTTTCCTAAAACTCATGAAAACACTTGGTGCAATTTACTCAAATTCAAATTTCAAAAAACCTATATAAAAACATTGTCAAAATAGGGGTTATTCATAATTAATTGATAATAATTTATTCTTTGAAACCTAACTATTATCCTGCTAATTCAATGGAAATATTTTAATTAAAAGCTTGTTTTAATGGCAAGACTTTATCAACCAAAATGTAAACATCCTTGGCATTGTACTAAACCATAGGCCTTACTAATGGGCACTAACAATTGGTCCCAGAATAATTGGCATATGTGAGGGGCTGTAGCTCAGAGACAGTGATCCTTTGATACAGAAAATCTCAAGTTAAAATCCAGCCATTTCCTTTACAAATATTAGCCAGGAAGCAGCTACAGCAGTGGTCCCCAACCTTTCTTCACGCATCGGGCTGCGGCTCCACATCGGGCCGCGCCCGCGAGCCGCGCCCGCACATCGGGCCGTGCCCACGGGCCGCGCCTCGCGAGCCGCGCCCCGCGCCCGCACATCGGGCCGCGCTTGCACGGGCGCGGCCTGGCCCCGATTCCCTCTCCCCGCCCTCCCGCAGTAAGAAGCTTCCCGGGCCGCAAGCTTGCGGCCTGGGAAGTTTTTTACTGCGGGGGGGCGGGGAGAGGGAGCCGCGGCCCGGCGCCATGGCCTTCGCGGCCCGGAAGCGGGCCGCGGCCTGCAGGTTGGGGACCACTGAACTACAGCATTCCTTTATTATTTACTACTTTTATACCCCATTTTTCACCCCAGTAGACAACCAACGCCACTTGCAACATTTTCCTTTGTTCCATTTTATCCTTCAACAACTCTACGAGTGCCCAGCCCAAGATCACTCAGCAAGTTTTCATGGCAGAATGGAGACTTGAACCTGGATCTTCCAGATCCTAGTCCAGCACTCTAGCTACTACACCACACTGATTACTAAACAGAGAGACCAACAGGTAGTAAGCTCAAGAGAATTTGCTCAATTTTGTTCCATGAGAATTATATTATTGACTTTTTGAGCATAATTAAGTATTTTGGGCTGAAATAGTATGATTGTAGAGACAAGATATTTCAAATACAGCTGAGTATCTCTACTCCAACATAGCATTTTATGCAGTACCGGTAAAGCTGAGGTAAAGCAAAGGATACCAAAAGATTACTATGTTTTGTGTTGCATTTATTGCATGGGAAAAGACAGGCAATCATTGATATGCCCTTTTCTGCTAGGAAAATTAGGTATCAAGAAGAATAACTGCACAAAGTTCTCACCTAAAATCTCATTAGCAGCACATTTACATTTTCCTTCAGCAGTTACACCTTTAGGGCAAGCAATGCAGTTCCATCCATCTTCAGTGACTCCACTCTAAACAAAAGATTAAAATACTTTACATCTCATTTCACTGCCCTTCCTACCCAGCTCCTTGTTGGCTTTATTCTTACTTTCAATATAAAAAGAATAGCATAGGCAAGATATACTTATTTCATCTTAAGTGAGCTCTGCAAAAAATTGTGCTTGGAAAAAATGTCTTTATAATGATATTGTTTCATAAGGTTGATACAAGACTCCCTTTTATTTTTGCTGGAACACTTAGCACAGCTACTGCTCTGGAAGAAGAAATCAGTGACTCATGAAAGTTCATACCCTGCTACAAGTTTTATAAGTCTTAATAAAGGGACTACTGAACTGGTGCTCTTTTTTACTACTACACACAGACTAACATGGCTACCCATCTTGATTTATATGGAAAAGGTTTCCCATTAACATAATAAAAACTTGCTTACTGCAGGCACAATATTACCTTATTTTCTGGACATTTTTCACAGGCAATGGAAATGCCACCATTATCAGAAACTAGCTTGAATCCTGGTAGGCAGGAACATGAAGTACCTGGAAACATGCAAAAAGTTGTTCACTCAACTGCTACAAACTATAACTAAAATATTAAACATGTAATTTATTAATAAAGAGCACTGCGTTAGAAACGAACAATTTCAAAAACATTAAAAATTTAATTATGCTACGTTAATTGTGCATACATGAAAGTGATCTGAACAACTCTATATAATACTAAAAACTTTATGTCATGGGTCATACTCAACTTATGACAACCACAGGCCATGGAGTTTTTGAGGGAATACAAGATTTGAGATGGTCTGTCATTGTCTTCCTCTGTGTAGCAACCCGTTTCCCTTGGTGGTCTCTCATCCACATACTAACCATGATTGTCCCTGCTGTCCCAAGCTCTAATGAGACTGAGCTTAGCTGGACTATCAACCTGCTAACGTAACAGAAATACTACAGGGCTTCATTTAGCAGCAGTTACCTTTGTGTGATATACCAAGGTCAGTTTAAGTTATTGACTATTACAAAGCCTTTCATGGCCTTGGCCACCTCTTATTCACAGGATCCCACTCTTCCTATGCTTTGCCACACAACTTTGCTCAGGTCACCAAAGGCTTCTAGAGGAGCCAACCTGAAAATTTATTTATTTATTCATATTTATATACTGCTCTCCCCGAAGGCTCAGGGCGATTTACATTGAACTGAAAACTGTACATGGAACTATACATATAGTAACTATAACATTAATATTATTAACTGATAATTACAAGGTAACAGTATAACATTAAACAACAGTAATACAAACAGGTCCAGAAGTCTTGGATTTCTAGGGGGAAGGAGGGGCAGGAGTCCTGCAAATGTTGTTGATTGTGCCTGGCCTCAGCCAAATACCTGGCGGAAGAGCTCCCTTTTGTAGGCCCTGCAGAACTGTTTTAGTTCTGTCAGGGCCCTGATCTCTTCTGGAAGCTCATTCCACCAGGTGGGGGCCAGGACAGAGAAGGCTCTGGCCCTGGTTGAGGCCAGGCGGACATGATCAACAACTGCCTGTACATGTGCTTTCTCTCTGGTGTCTCCCACCCCGTGGAATGGTCTGCCTGTGGCAGTCAGGAAAGTTCCCACTCTCCAGGCTTTCTGCAAACTATGCAAAGCTGAACTATTCATAAGAGCTTTTCTGTGCTGTTAATAAGGTTGCACTGAACAAAGTAGTTGTACAAACTTACTTGGATTAATGATAAGGTATTATGGGCTATTCTGATGCTAATAGCTCATTGCAATTTGTATAATATTTATGCTATATGTTTCAGTTCTTTTTGGTGTTTCCACATATCTAAAATCGTAGAGCACTGGTTATTTAATGTCCCATTTAACTGATATTGATGATTGTACTGACTCACTAAGTGTAATCCACTGTGAGTACCTGTGAGAAAGATGGGACTATTAAGAACATAAATTTAAAAAATATATATACAATGTTAAGGTATCTAACAAGAAGGCTGTGTGCATGTATATGGTTGTGTAGAACAGGCACACACACAGACAGAGCCTTAAAGTGACACACCACTGTAGAAGAACATGACATAGAAGCCTTGTCTGTCCATACACATAAATGAAAGACGGTATAATCTAAAACCAAAGTATGATTTCCCCCGTAACTTTTTCCTTCAAAGCCAATTTAATCAGTAGACTAGCAGCGTGAGTTTTTAGTTAATCCGCTGCTATAGTCCTATACGGGAACCGAAGGGAAGGAAGGATACTTTGCTTTTGGATAATACATCCTCTTACATGCGTGTGATATTGAGCATAAAAGCTGGCGTGTATACATAAGTACAAGGAGAGCATCGTGTATGGCAGATGTTGGGAAGAAGGGAGGACGCACGGCCGTAAACCCGCGCTCAAGGGCGAAACCGGCTTTCTTTCAAGCTCTTTCCTGACATGCGCGTCCTTTACGCAACCAACCGGCTGTCAGGGCCCCCGAACCCTTCCCCAGGGGTCGCACTGAGGGGGCAACCCCCCAAGAAGAAAGCCCCCCCCTGGCCGAAGCGAGGGGGAGAGTCGCCGCTCACCCTGCACGCTCTTCCTCTGGGAAGGCCCGCAGGGGCCGCAAGCCAGGCTGGCGATGTCGAAGTACTGGGTCCCTCCACAGCTCTGGGGCTCGCGCAATGGCAGGGAGAAGCTCTGGGCGCCCGAAAACCTCGCGCGGAAGGCTCCCCACACCACCGCCAGGCCTAGCAGACGCCTCGCCGTCGCCATGGTTACGGAGGCGCCAGCCCCGCCCACCCTCTCTGGGCCGCGGCGGTTTGAAAGGCGGGACTCGAACTCCCACTGACGGGGAGCCGGAGGGACCAAAACCTCTCTCGTGGGCCCGTATTTGTTTCCCCGCGATTCCTCTCAGGAGCGCAGGAGGGAGGAGGGCTAAGACCGCCGTCGAAGGGGGAGGGGCGCTGTAGTGGGGCTTTTATTGTGCGGTTACGTCTGTGGCTCGTCACGCGCCGTCTCGTACGAGCGTGGCGGGCTATACATCATCCAATTATGAATAAATTAATACGTTAAGAAAAAAAGGCGCCCAATTTTAAAGCCTTTGAACGGTGTTCGATAGCTACTAGAACCGGTCCTGAGCCGGGTCAAGCCAAGCAAGCAAGAAAGGCGCCTGCGTGGCGGGAGGCTCGGTGGGGAGGGAGTCTGTGCCGGAAGTGCGTCACGCGGGCGCCCGGAGCCCGAGTGGGAAGGCTTGGCGGGGGCGGGGCCGTGTGCGGGCGCCGGGGTGAAGGCGTCACTACGGGCTGGTGCGCGCGCTCCCTCGCTCCCTCGGCGGTGGAGGTGCCCCGCGCGGCTGCCATTTTGTGCCTTGCGGAGGGGCTTCTTCCCGGAGGGCGGTTCCGGCGGGCGACCGCTCTGTCCCCGTCGTGGGCGGGAGGGCGAGCGAGGCGGTGGAGCTTGAGACCGGCCCTTCGTGGGTCCTCTGACGGCAGTGGCGGAGCCGGGGGTTGGCGCGGGCCTGGTTAGTAGCGCAGGGTCGTGCGTGGGTCGCTGGGCAGGGTGGCTGGCTCCCGCCTGGGCGGCCCGGCCCGGCCCGGCCCCGGGAGCGCTTGCCAGGAAGGAGGCGGGCGGGCGGGCAATTTCCCGAATCCTGCTCTGGAGGAGGCGCCCCTTCCTCGTCGTCTCCCGTGCGGGGGGTAGGCGGGAAGGGGGCCCGGCTGGGCGATCCCCGGCGACACTCCGCTCGGGGGGGGGGCGCAGTTGCCCCCACAGCTTTGTGGCCGATGGGCCAGTCGGCCTCTGGCCCGTTGGTGGCGGCAGAACAGAAGCATCCCCGCCCCGCTTGGCCGGAGGCACGCTAAGCAAACCGGGAGGCGATTTGGGGTGTGTGTGTATGGGTGCGTGCCAGATGACGACTTGGGGGTGTGTGGGGACACGACGACACCCCGCCGGCCGAGGCTGGAAGTGTTCGCTGCGATCGACGACTTTTGTTTTTCTGCCCCCCGAGTGCCGGAGCTCACTCTGCAGTCGGTTGGCGAACGGTAACTTGTGTGCGGGCCTTGGATCTTTCGGAAGCCCTTCTCCCGAGGAGCGTCTTGGACTCTGCAGGTGCTTCCTGTGACAGCCAGCCACGGTGGATTTGAGGAAACGCAAACGTCACCCAGAGCCGCGCATATCAAACCTCTCTTGATGCCTCTCCTACAACTACCCTGAGAAATTACTCTCAACAAGTATCCCCAAGCCAGAAGCTGACTGGATCTCTGTGTTGGTCAGGAGACCGTAGCTGCGGTAGTGTTCTCATCCTGAGGCCTAGAGGATGCTGTTTGGTTGTCAGGCGTGTGTTATGGCAGGATACGAAAGTGTTCACCTGTCATCACCTTTGTTGAGGGGAGAGAAACATACCTGGATGGAGCATGGTGCTACACTTTCAAGTGTGGATTGCAGTAGTCATCAGTTTACAGGGGCTTCCTAGTGTTGCAGGAAGATATATACCTGGATGGAGTGTGGTGCTGCAGGAAGAAACAGAGGTGGCGCTTTCAAGTTAACATGAATGAATTTTTCTTAGTGAGATTTACTGAGGTAATGCATTTAGGGTTTGGCCATGTAAGTAACTGTCATTGCAGATATGGTACTGCTTGCCTTTTTGTTATTTTCAGAGTTTAAACACAGCAAACTGGTTTAATGTACAGAATTCTTTTTTGTTTAGCAGAATATTAGTTTTTGCACAGGTTACCTGGAGGGCATGCTTTTGGTTGAACTGGTCATTGTGTTGGGGTGTACTAGCTTTTCTGTTGTTGCAAAAATAAGGAGAGACCAGTGCCAAAAGTGACGCACTGGCAATGGTGGTACTTGTTAGGACAAAAATAAATATAAAGATTGGAATTATGCTATGGAAGGCAGTCAGCAAAGTTGCCCCTCTTCTTTGTCCCTAGTAGATACATTTGTAGGAATCAAGTAATATTTCATTCTGTCTTCCATGGAATTCAAGGGGGTGCCCATAGGCTCCCTCCCATCCTAAAGAGATCTGGATTACTTAAATTCCACGAGGTTCTGCATCATGTGCCTCCTTACCATGCCTTTGGATCTGACATTTCATGTATTCTTCTTCTTTGGGTTTTTTTTATCAAAATAAATACAAGTTTTGCCTATAGTGGTGGTTTAGAATTCTGCCTAGGTTAAATGGTTGTAAATTTAGTATTTTATTTGAAATGCATTTTTGCATGTTTTCCTGCTGGATATGGTGCTGGATTCTGTGCTGGATATGGTGTTTTTTTTAAGTTTGGTGTTGAGAAAGCTTGTGAGTTGTTTGTTTGCCTATACCCAAGTCAGCTTTTCCAGACTGAGAATGCTCTGTGCAGAGATTTAATGCCATTTTAGGGTGCTTATATGTGGCTGAGGGATTTTGACTCTCCAGAATACAGCTTTTTAACTTCAAAGTAATTGGCTTGTTTTGTTGATGGAGATAAGGAACAAACTACTTGGATTCTAGTTGTTTGGTGGAACACATGTTCCACTTTAAAAGGTTTTGTGGCCAAATATTAGGCCAAGACTGCAATCCTGTGCATGTTTATTAGGGAGTAAGCTCTGTTGGCTGGTGGTTTTTAAAGTTTTGTGTTGAGAAAGCCTTTGAGTTGCTTGTTTGCTATACCTAAAACTTTTTGTGCATTAATTTCTTTTGCTGTCTGTGGGAATTCTGTCATGGATTACAGAGTTTAAGAAATAGATCAAAAAGTGGACCAGATTTTTCAGATTGTGAGAAAATTGTGCAGAAATTTAATGCCATTTTAGAGTGTGTATTTGTGGCTGAGGGACTTCTGCCCTCCTTCACTGTTGTTGGCCTTTTTTTTTATGATGGAGGTAAGGCACAAACCATGGATTCTACTTTTGGGTTTTGTGGCCAAATATGCTGGTGCTATCCCGTGCATGCTTATTTGGGAGTAAGCTCTATTGAACGTAGAATTTTCTAGTGTTTCTGCCTAGGATTGGTCTGTGATTTTCTGTGATTTCCCATCTTTGGCTAATCAGGGAGTCACTTGGCCTATTTTTCAGGGTTTTAAAGTTTGTGGTTCATTTAGGTCGTAGAGAATAGAGTTTTGTGTGTGATTGTAGTAGGGTAACAATCACTAGTTTGGAAACTGGAAAAGAGCATAATGTGTATTTTCCTAGAATATGAGCTTCGGTTTGTTAAACAAAGAGGTACAAAACTACTATCACAATATATATGGTGAAAAAGTAAACATCTTGCAAAAACTTGTGGAAGCATAAGGATTTTAGAAGAACTGGACAGCTATTTTAATTTGGAATATCATCTTTCAAGGACTACCATTGCTGAGCGAGCTGTTCAGTTATCAGGTCTGTGTGGACTTACTGAAGACTACTCTTGGCATATTACCACCATTGACAGAAGTAATTTATAATGTTTTGAATTTTTTAAAAATGGATATACCGGCCAACATGCTGTTCTCTTCAAATTTTTCTTCTTTTTGTATTTCCCTTGGGATGGTGATACAACTTAGCTGAAGACCACCCACCACCATTTCTCTTTTAATTGGTTATTGTAGTTCATGGTTATTGACATACCCTGCCAATGTGGCACAATATGCAAACCACGCTGTTTGTTAGCCATTAATTATGTTTTCATTTTTCTTTCCACAGTTAAATTGATTTCTCAGACTTTTATCAGGCCTACCAAGTGAAAACAGGTAAGCTTCTAGAGGATGACATTTGAGTTATTGTTCTAGCTGATGGCCTTTTCTCACATACTTTCACCTGGAAGGGAAGAAACACAGTTGGATATCTTACACATAAATAAACATAACAGAGTTGAAGAATGACTGAATTTGGATCATTGTATTCTGTTGATAGATCATGTCTGAAATCCAGTGGAAATTCCATGTCGGTTTTGGTAAATTCATGAGACTACTTCTTTGTCATGAATATTTCTAACCTTTTTGATACTGATCGACAAGAATGGAAGGCCAGTATTGTCCTGTGTTTTAATTGCTATATAGACATTTGGACAAACTATATTGTATGCAATCAGAGTTTTTTAATACCTTAGTCAGTAGATACTATTGTTTGGGAATGGTGACATAACAGTGTAAAATTTGAGATGGAATCATTGTATATTTCAGTGTAAGAAAAAATAGGTGCCTTGTGAGTCTGAACATGGGAGGGCAGGTTTTAAAAAAATTGTTGACTAAGGTTGGGCTCTCTCTTTGGAGAGGTCCTCCTGGAGGTGTAGCTCTTTCATTTGCAGGGTACTAAAGGCTTGCTATCACGTATACCTTTCTGTCCACAGGTGATTATTGCTGTGGGTTGAGCTCAGAATGGCGGTAGTCATCCGTTTACAGGGGCTTCCTGTTGTTGCGGGCTCTTCAGATATTCGCCGTTTCTTCTCAGGATTGAATATTCCTGATGGAGGTGTACATATCATTGGAGGAGACAAAGGGGAAGCCTTTATTATCTTTGCAACAGATGAAGATGCGCGACAAGGAATGAGCTTTTCAGGAGGACTTATAAAAGATTCACGTATTGAGCTTTTCCTCAGCAGCAAGACTGAAATGCAGAATATAGTAGAAGTCAATCGGAAAAGATTTGATCACAGTGGGAGAGAGACAGGAACTGGGTCTAGGCGAGCAGGTTCTAATAATTCAGGAGGTGGGAACCTTTCAAACCTTGTTGCAGCAATTAAAAAAGGATTTGATAAGCCCAGGTATGGTCCCCTGGATCACTTGGAGGATGACTTTCTTTCTGATGGGTCTCATAGTGATACAGAGCTTTCAAAGTCAGCTTCTAATCTGCCCAAGAAAGAGTCATTTAGCTCAGACAATTTATATGTTTATATTCGTGGAATGCCTTACTCGGCATCAGAAGATGATGTCGTTAATTTTTTCTCAGGATTGCAAGTGGAGGGAATGCTCTTGTTAAAAAATAAGGATGGTCGACCAAGTGGTAACGGGGTGGTAAAATTTGCTACATCGAGCGATGCCGTGAAATCACTGGAACGGGATCGGGAGTATATGGGTCATAGATTTATCGAAGTACGTCCGTCGAATAAAGCAACATGGTTTGGGTTCAGTAAAAGAACAGATGAAAATAAGGATAATTCTTTCAAACATACTGCTACTGCTCAGTTAAATAAAGAAAGTTCTTCAAACAGAGAACATTATTCAGGAATAGAGTCAATTTACAAGTTCTCAAGAAAACAGTCTAACTCAAGATCTCCAAGGAGAGCTGTGGCACGCTCCCGTTCAACTTCTGCTCCAAGAAGATATTTGGGACACTCTCGTTCTACATCTCCTTCAGCATCTCCCTCAAGGAGATATTTGGCACGCTCTCATTCAAGGTCTCCTCTTAGGAGATCTATGGCTCGTTCCCGTTCAGGCTCTATTCAGAGGATATCTGCGGCACGCTCCCGTTCACCTCTCTCCCCTTCCACCCTGCCTCATTCATTGAATAGGAATGAGTTTTATATACATATAAAAAATCTATCACCTGCTGTTGAGAAAAGAGATTTGAGAGTGTTCTTTGGATTGCTAGATATACCTAGCCATCACATTACACTTTTGAAGCCAGATAATGACTATGAAAAAAAAAGGGAAGCGCTTGTGCTGTTCAGATCATACAACGAATATCAGACTGCACTGACGTATCACAAGGAGAGTCTTTTTGGTCAAGCAGTTCTCATTTTCCCCACTTCTAAAAAATCAGTTTTGCAGATTTCTGAATCTTCAGGAAGTAAAAGATTATCAGAACGGCATCACCATGCAAAGGAGAAAAGGGATGGATATTCTGGCCAAAAGACTTGTGTGTATGTAAGAAATCTTCCATTTGATGTGACGAAGGTTGAAGTTCAGGAGTTTTTTGTAGGATTTAATATTGATGACAGTGACATACATTTGCTTTATGATGAGAAAGGAATTGGACTAGGAGAAGCACTGGTCAGATTCCACTCTGAAGATCAAGCCCGGAAAGCTGAAAGCTTAAATCGTCGACAGTTTTTGGGGACAGTAGTTCTAGTAAGGTGTATATCTGAGGAGCAGATGCAGGACTTTGGTATTAATATCTCATCAATGTCAAGTGAAAAAATGCAGGCTCACCCGCATGCACATTCCAGAAGTGAACATTTTCATACATTCAGTTCTCAAGGACCACCAATGCAGGGGAACCTAATAGATTCATCTGATTTTAGGTGTTCTGATGACTTCCTGCGCTCACCCGATCGTTTTAGAGGTCCTCCCCCTTTTTCAGATTTCCATGGTGAAGGTCATCTAGGAGGTTTCCCTGAGGGTCACCTTATGTCAGACTCTAATTTCAGTGGGGGCTCTGACAGCATCACAATGATTAAATTGAAGAATATGCCATTTCGAGCATCTCCTAATGAAATACTGGATTTCTTCCATGGCTATAAAATCATACCAGAATCGCTTTCTGTTCAGAACAATGATTATGGAATGCCTTCTGGAGAGGCTACCCTTGCTCTGGTGAATTATGATGAGGCAGTGGCAGTGGTTAAGGAATTGAATGGCCGACCCTTTGGCCACCGCAGAGTTCGGCTAACTATAGTGTAGATAAAAATGTGCCAAAGGAGAAAATAAAATACATTTACAGTATTGCATTAGAGCCAGACTCACATTTTTATTATTGAAAAATGGGGCCCAAACCCTATAAAATATTTGTAAACCATTTTACATCTAATTTAAATGTTTATATTTTCTTCTCCGAACTTTAGGGAAATTTTGGACAGCATTTGATCATTTCAATAGTAGTAGCGCACTGACTTGCTAGGTGTGTATCCATTTTTTTGGTTGTGTGTGTGTATGTATATATATAGATATATATTTACAGCACATTTTAATGTGTTGTTTTGCTAATCTGCATCTTCCGAGCCATTAGTCTGCAATCTCTCAGTTTAAGTTCATGCTCTAAATCAGGGGTAGTCAAACCGCAGCCCTCCAGATGTCCATGTACTACAATTCCCATGTGCCCCTGCCAACATTTGTTGAGAGGGACTCATGGGAATTATAGTCCATGGACATCTGGAGGGCCACAGTTTGACTACCCCCGCTCTAAATGCTACAAACGAGTTAGACTTAAGAGTGTCTTATATTCATACTCGTAACATTCAGTGACATGTTAAATTCTAGGGGTTTTGTTAATGTCTGCTCCACAGTTTTTTTCAAAATAAATTGCATTTATTGAAATATGTGGTTGGTCACTTCTGTATATGATGGATCAATGCAAACTTTTGAAATCAATTATTGCAAGTGTGAACCAGTATGGTTGTAGAATATTTGGTAGGACAAAATAAAATATATTGTATCCTAAGCAGATGGGGAATCATGGTTGAGAGGAAGGCAATTTCTCTGTCTCCTCCTCCAAACACTCTATGCCATCTGAAGCTGTGCTTCTTTGGGTCCACCAAAAACTCTGGGAGGGAAGGAGGAATCTATACAAAATGTCCTTCCCTCTTCTGCAAACAGAAATATTCTGATAGCAGAATTGTGTGAAAATGGAATAGCTGATTAGGATCCATATGATACTACAAAAGAAGGAACTGTAGATGACTTTTATTTCCCACTAAAGGAATGGATTGCTTAAAACCAGAGTGGTTTAAATAAGGCATTTTAAAGTGATGAGGCATTTTTATTCTGGAAGAGAAAAAATGTTATTGGTTAAAGGGACCAAGATATGTGATTTTATGTCTGATCAAGTAACAGTAGCTAGGAGTAATTAACTTTTCATTCTTTAGCAAGCGAACCCTGTTTTATGAAGTACTATTCAGCCTACAAATGCTGTAGGAGGAGGTGAGCATCTTCACTTAAAAAGTGAGCTGTACTATTATCTGAACTAAATATTATAGTTTACTCCCAATTCTGAGGGCTGTGCTTCAATTTTGATATCTTAATGGTATTTACCACAGTTCCTACCATTAAAGTGTGTGGATTTAGGGTTTTTAAAAAAGAAATATATAATGCAATTGATTAATTCTTCAGTGTTTATTTCTCTTCTCTGGATATCAGCATCATTTTGAAATTTTCATTGTAATGGTTTACCCAGCTTGACAGTGTAATATCTGTTCTCTGGGAAATGGGCACCGAATGACTGCATGATACACAGCTGGCTTATAGACTGGGGTAGGGGTTGTTTCTTCCCAACTCTGTTAAAAGTGTTTTTTTGTAGTCATTACTACTGCTTGTCTCCCCAACTTCCCTTGCTCCTGGTATGGCAACTCAGGGTGTGTGTTCATGTAGCATTTGGGAAGCAGTCTAGGCTAAGGATTTTGAACTTTTATGACACTGCAGGCACCTTTTTGGATTCTTACACAGTATCATTGGGCACAAAAGAGCTGCCAGAGGAGATGGAACCAGACATAAACTTAACTGCTGCATTTTGTATCCAGTCACACAGTGAAGGTCCTTGTAACAGCTGCTGCTAAATCAACCTTTTAAAAAACCTTCACAGCCAATTGAATCTTAAGTGGTTAATCAGAAACCTAGTTGCCAGAAGTCCCACCCACTATCTAAAAATGGGACTTTTCCCAGCCTCAGCATCTGAAAGCTGGTCAATCGCTGGGAACTATCAAGCCCCACCCCTCATCCATTATAGACAGGTACACTAATGGGTCAGATAAAAGGTAAAGGTAAAGGTATCCCCTGTGCAAGCACCGAGTCATGTCCGACCCTTGGGGTGACGCCCTCCAGCATTTTCATGGCAGACTCAATATGGGGTGGTTTGCCAGTGCCTTCCCCAGTCATGACCATTTACCCCCCAGCAAGCTGGGTACTCATTTTACCGACCTCGGAAGGATGGAAGGCTGAGTCAACCTTGAGCCAGCTGCTGGGATTGAACTCCCAGCCTCATGGGCAAAGCTTTCAGACGGCTGCCTTACCACTCTGCGCCACAAGAGGCCCTAATGGGTCAGATACGCCTTATCAATTTAACAACTATATTTGGGCCTCAATTTAACAATGATATTTGGACCACAATATGGACAATTAAACTTCATGTCTTCAATGACACATTCCTATCCTGTATGCTGCTCTTAATAAGGTCTTGTTTTAATTGTAAAAGGAGATTCCTAATCTGTCTAGGAGGCAGAGGACCATCCTTTGTTACCCATGGTCTCCCAAGCGTATAGTGGATTGGATCTTAAGGTGCTAGTCTTTGCTTTAGTTTAATCAGAGGATTTCATTGTTGAGATAGAATGATGGAGTTCTGCATCCATAGTATCAGCTGGTAAATTCAGCTGAATATCAGAACTTCTGATATTCAACTGAAGTTACTAGCTGATGCTATGGATGCAGGTTTTTGTGTGATGCTAGTTTTTTTCCTGTTTTCATGAGGTGCTCTAATGTTTTTTCTAAGTGTCTTCCTTTGTTAAGCAAGCCTCTCCCTAGAAGTCACTAATCAATAAACATGTTTATTGCTGTCTTGAGCCCAAAATATTTTCTAATAAAGGTATGAGACTGATTATAATTTGGGTTGAGAGTTGTAGGCCTAGAGAATCAGCTTATAGGCATGAACAGACAATATAAAAATTTTACTTAAAACTTAATTTTAAAATTTAACAGGTAAATTCTCCATACACTATTTTGAAGCCCCTACAGTAAGAATCCCAAAACTTTTAAAATATGTGAGCACCTTTGATTTTTCTTGCTTTCATCCTGGCAGACCCACTGGTCTATATAATTCTTGGGGTTGTGCAACCTGTCTGTGCATTTGAGGGAGGACAGTGGGAAGACTGAAATTGGCTTCTCAAGGAGGTTGAGCCTTGTATAGTTTCCAGAAAGCCCAGAAATTGGGTATTTCCCTAACATCCATGGGCAGACAATTCCACTGCAGAGAAAGCAGATGTACAGTCGATTGAACCCATTTGCTGAACTATTCATGAGACCTTGCAATATTCAAAATGGGATTACACACTTAACTTGAATTAATGATATAGCTTATTGTAAGTATTGTTTTTATGTAATTCATATAATATACTATGCTTCAATTCTTTTCAGTGGCTCCAGACTTCTAAAATCCAAATACATTAGTTATTTAATGTCCCATTTAATTGCTTTTACTGTCTCACTACCTGTAATCCACCCTGAGTCCCTGTGAGAAAGATGAACTAAAAAGAACAAATAAAAAACAATAATAAAAATAAATACAAATATGCAATTTTAACATAGTCTGCCGTATTCTTCAATATGCAACAAATACAATGATGCAAGACTCAAGTACTTTTCAAACCATTCAATGTGTGGAAATTAAGCATGTAATAAAGCATTCTTATTGAAATGAGACTTAATACTTAAAAATTCCAATTGATATATTTATTATACTACGCTTCTTCCCAGAACTGAACAGAAACAAATAACCACCCAATAAACTAAGCTTGTTATTCCAGTTTGGTCCTTACACCTGTGAAACACTTTTATTATGCTAATTTGCTACTCACCTATATGTATGGGCTAGCACAGGGATAGTCAAACTGCGGCCCTCCAGATGTCCATGGACTACAATTCCCAGGAGCCCCTGCCAGCGAATGCTGGCAGGGGCTCCTGGGAATTGTAGTCCATGGACATCTGGAGGGCCACAGTTTGACTACCCCTGGGCTAGCAGGTTCCATTTCAGTGTATCTGAATGTATCCATATCAACATGGCAACCCACCTGAATCTATCAAAATGACCATAATTATAATAGATCAGTTGAGTGTGAATGTATATATTTCTGTCTGAATAGGTATACACGCACCAGTCATTTTGTCCACCACTATAGAAAATGTTCACATAGAAGCCTTGTCTGTCTATGCACATAAAACAATGAAGGTGTGCATCTCAACAATGATCTCCCCCACCCCCTAACTTTTAAAATCGGGGGCAATGTAGTAAGGTGTCTAGCAGCATGAGTTAGTCAATCAGCTATTACAGTTCCGTAAGAGAGAAAACATCCCAGAAGCAAAGGGGAGTACACGCTACTTTTGGATAATGCATCGTCTTAAAACACCGTTAAACATCTGCTTCTCCGTCCATCGTCGCCATGGTTACGGAGTCGCCAGCCCCGTCCACCCAAGCAAGCAAGAAAAGCGCCTGCGTGGCGGGAGGCTCAGTGGGGAGGGAGTCTTTTCCGGAAGTGCGTCACGCAGGCGCCCGGAGCCCGAGCGGGAAGGCTTGGCGGGGGCGGGGCCGTTTGCGAGCGCCGGGGTGAAAGCGTCACTGCGGGCTGGTGCGCGCGCTCCCTCGGCGGTGGAGGTGCCCCGCGCGGCTGCCATTTTGTGCCTTGCGGAGGCGGTTCGGCGGGCGACCGCTCTGTCCCCGTCGTGGGCGGGAGGGCGAGCGAGGCGGTGGAGCTTGAGACCGGCCCTTCGTGGGTCCTCTGACGGCAGTGGCGGAGCCGGGGGTTGGCGCGGGCCTGGTTAGTAGCGCAGGGTCGTGCGTGGGTCGCTGGGCAGGGTGGCTGGCTCCCGCCTGGGCGGCCCGGCCCGGCCCGGCCCGGCCCCGGGAGCGCTTGCCAGGAAGGAGGCGGGCGGGCGGGCAATCTCCCGAATCCTGCTCTGGAGGAGGCGCCCCTTCCTCGTCGTCTCCCGTGCGGGGGGTAGGCGGGAAGGGGGCCCGGCTGGGCGATCCCCGGCGACACTCCGCTCGGGGGGGGGGCGCAGTTGCCCCCACAGCTTTGTGGCGATTTGGGGTGTGTGTGTATGGGTGCGTGCCAGATGACGACTTGGGGGTGTGTGGGGAGACGTCGACATCCCGCCGGCCGAGGCTGCGATCGACGACTTTTGTTTTTCTGCACTTCTGGACGCATCTCCTTTCCGCCCCCCGAGTGCTGGAGCTCACTCTGCAGTCGGTTGGCGAACGGTAACTTGTGTGCGGGCCTTGGATCTTTCGGAAGCCCTTCTCCCGAGGAGCGTCTTGGACTCTGCAGGCGCTTCCTGTGACAGCCAGCCACGGTGGATTTGAGGAAACGCAACCGTCACCCAGAGCCGCGCATATCAAACCTCTCTTGATGCCTCTCCTACAACTACCCTGAGAAATTACTCTCAACAAGTATCCCCAAGCCGGAAGCTGACTGGATCTCTGTGTTGGTCAGGAGACCGTAGCTCCGTAGTGTTCTCATCCTGAGGCCTAGAGGATGCTGTTTGGTTGTCAGGCGTGTGTTATGGCAGGATACGAAAGTGTTCACCTGTCATCTCCTTTGTTGAGGGGAGAGAAACATACCTGGATGGAGTGTGGTGCTGCAGGAAGAAATATGGGTGGTGCTTTCAAGTTAACATGAGAGAGTTACTGAGGTAATGCATTCAGGGTTCGTTCAATGTAAGTAATTGTCGTTGCAGATATGGTACTGCCTGCCATATGGTACTGCTTGCCAAATTTTCAGAATTTAAACACAGCAAACTGTGTATAGAATTCTTTTTTGTTTGGCAGAATATCAGTTCTTGCTCCTGGAGGGCATGCTTTTGGTTGAACTGGTAATTGTGTTGGAGTGTACTAGCTTTTCTGTTGTCGCAAAAGTAAGGAGAGACCAGTGCCAAAAGTGGCACAGTGGCAATGGTGGTACTTGGTTGGATAAAAGGCTATAAGGATTGGAATTATGTTACAGAGGGCAGTCAGCAAAATTGCTCCTCTTCTCTGGTCTTTGTAGATAAAATTGTAGGAATCACCAAGCTTGTATTATTTCATTCTGTCTTCCATGGAATTCAAGGGGGAGCCTGAAGAGATAGGAATCTACAGTTCCATGAGTTTCTGCATCATGTGCCTTCTCACTCTGCCTTGAGACCTGACATTTCATATCTTCTTCTTGAAGTTTCATCAAAATAAATACAAATTTTGCCTGTAGTGCTGATTAAGAGTTCTGCCTAGGTTAAATGGCTGTAAATTTAGTATTTAATTGAAATGCATTTTTGCATACTTTGGTGCTGTTTTTCTGTGCTTGATATGGTGTTTTTTAAAGTTTGATGTTGATGTTGAGAAAGCCTTTGAGTTGTTTGCTATAACTAAACCTTTTTGTGCATGGAGATGCAGCTAATTCTTTTGCTGTCTTTCGGAATTCTGTTATGGATTTCAGAGATTAAGAATTAAATCTATCAAAAAGTGGACCAGATTTTTCAGACGTTGAGAGTATTCTTTGTGCAGAGATTTAATGCCATTTCAGTGTGTATGTGGCTCAAGGATTTTTGACCTCCAGAACACAGCTAACTTCTCAGATGTTAGCCTTGTTTGTTGATGGAGATAAGGTACAAACTACTTGGATTCTAGGTGTTTGGTGGAACACATGCTCTACTTTAAAGAGTTTTGTGGCCAAATACTATGCTGCAATCCCATGCATTTTATTTGGTAGAAAGGTCTGTTAAAAGTGGAATTATCTAGTGTTTATGCATAGGAATATTCTGTGATTTCCTTTCTTTGGCTCTTCAGGGGGTCACTTGGTAATTCTCATGCCTATTCTTCAGGATTTTTGAACCTATTTATTTAGGTCATAGAGGATAGAAAGTTTTGTATTTTGTGTCTGTTTGTAATAGGATAACAAGCACTAGTAGGGAAACAAGAAAGAGCTTAATCTATGTATTTTTTTAGAATATCAGCTTCGGGGATTGTTAAAAACATCTCAATACATTTGGTGGAAGATTAAACTTCAGTGAACGGCTTGCAAACACTTTGGAAGCATAAGGATTTTAAAAGAACTGGGCAGCTTTTTTAATTTGGGATATCTTTAAAGGACAACCAGTGCTGAGTGAGCGGTTCAGTATTCAGGTTTGTGTGGACGTACTGAAGACTACGCTTGGCATATTTCCATCACTGAAGTCATTTGTAATGTTTGGAAGATTTAAAAAATGGATATACCAGCCAGCATGCACTTCTCTTCAATTTTTTCATCTTTTTGTATTTCCCTTGGGATGGGGATGCAACTTAGCGCAAGACCACCCACCACCATTTCTCTTTTCATTGGTTATTGTTGTTCATGGTTATTGACATACCCTACTAATGTGGCACAATATGCAAACCACGCTGTTTGTTAGCCATTAATTATGTTTCATTTTCTTTCCACAGTTAAATTGTTTTCTCAGACTTTTATCTACCAACTGAAAACAGGTAAGCTTCTAGAGCTTGTCATTTGAGTTACTGTTCTAGCTGATGGCTTTTTCTCACATACTTTCACTTGGAAGGGAAGAAACAGAGTTGGGTATCTTATTCATAGGCAAAAGTAACAGAGTTGAAGAATGATTGAATTTGATCTGTTTTATTCAGCCAGTAGATCATGGTGTCAGAAATCCAATGGAAATACTATGTCGGTTTGGTAAATTTATGTAACTACTTCTTGGTCATGAATATTTCTAGGTTTCTTGATACTGATTGACAAGAATGAAAGGCCAGAGTTGTCCTGTGTTTTAATCTCTATATAGATATTTGGACAAACTATAGTGTATGCAATCATTGTTTTTAAATACCTTAATTAGTAGATATTATTGTTTGGGAATGGTGATATAGCAGTGTAAAATTTGAGATGGACTCATTACTTGTTCTAAATTCCAATGTAAAAAATAGGTGCCTTGTGAGTCTGAACATGGGAGGGCAGGTTTTAAAAAAATTGTTGGCTAAGGTTGGGCTCTCTTTGGAGAGGTCCTCCTGGAGGTATAGCTCTTTCATTTGCAGGGTACTAAAGGTTTGCTATCACGTATACCTTTCTGTCCACAGGTGATTATTGCTGTGGGTTGAGCTCAGAATGGCGGTAGTCATCCGTTTACAGGGGCTTCCTGTTGTTGCGGGCTCTTCAGATATTCGCCGTTTCTTCTCAGGATTGAATATTCCTGATGGAGGTGTACATATCATTGGAGGAGACAAAGGGGAAGCATTCACTATCTTTGCAACAGATGAAGATGCGCGACAAGGAATGAGCTTTTCAGGAGGACTTATAAAAGATTCACGTATTGAGCTTTTTCTCAGCAGCAAGACTGAAATGCAGAATAGAGTAGATGTTAATCGGAAAATATTTGATCATGGTGGAAGAGAAACAGGCACTGTGTCTAGGCAGGCAGGTTCTAGTAATTCAGGAGTTGGGAGCCTTTCAAACCTCGTTGCAGCCATTAGGAAAGGAATTGATAAATCTACCTGTGGTACTTTGGATCACTTGGAGGAGGACTTTCATTCTGTTGGGTCTCATAACAATGATACTGAGCTTTCAAAATCGGCTTCTAATCTGTCCAAGAAAGAGTTATTTAATTCAGACAATGTGTATGTGTATATTCATGGATTGCCTTACTCAGCCACAGAAGATGATGTTCTTAATTTTTTCTCTGGATTGCAAGTGGAGGAACTAGTCTTATTAGAAAATAAGGATGGTCGACCAAGTGGTAAAGGTATGTTAAAATTTGCTACATCAAGCGATGCCACCGTAGCCGTGCAACGTAATCGGGAGTATATGGGTGATAGATTTATCGAAGTTCGTCCCTCTAATGAAAGAGCATGGTTGAGGTACAGTAGAAAAAATTATAAAAACATAGATAAACCTTTCAAACATTTTGCTCAGTTAAATAAAGATAGTTCTTCATGCAGGGAACCATATTCAGGAAGAGAATCAAGTTACATGTCCTCCAGGAAACAGTCCCACTCAAGATCTCCTCCACGGAGAGCTGGTGCAGACTCCTGTTCAACATCTCCTCCAAGGAGATATTTGACACACTCACATTCAAAGTCTCCTTCAAAGAGGTTTCTGTCACGCTCTCATTCAAGGTCTGCTTCAAGGAGATACTTGGCACGCTCTCGTTCAACGTCTGCTCCAAGAAGATATTTATTCCAATCTGGTTCGAGGTCTCCTTCTAGGAGAGCTGTGGCACGCTCCCGTTCACCTCTCTCCCCTTCCACCCTGCCTCATTCATCGAATAGGAATGAGTTTTATATACATATAAAAAACCTGTCACCTGCTGTTGAGAAAAGAGATTTGAGAGTGTTCTTTGGCGTGCTAGATATACCTAGCCATCACATTACGCTTTGGAAGCCACATAATAACTATGAAAAAAAAAGGGAAGCACTTGTGCTGTTCAGATCATACGACGAATATCAGATTGCACTGACGTATCACAAGGAGAGTCTTTTTGGTCAAGAAGTTCTCATTTTCCCCACTTCTAAAAAATCAGTTTCGCAGATTTGCGAATCTTCAGGAAGTAAAAGATCAGAACGACATCACCATGCAAAGGAAAAAAGGGATGGATGTTCTGGCCAAAAGACTTGTGTGTATGTAAGAAATCTTCCATTTGATGTGACAAAGGTTGAAGTACAGAAGTTTTTTGCAGGATTTAATATTGATGACAGTGGCGTACATTTGCTTTATGATGAGAAAGGAATTGGATTAGGAGAAGCACTGGTCAGATTCCACTCTGAAGATCAAGCCCGGAAAGCTGAAAGTTTAAACCATCGACGATTTTTGGGAACATCGGTTCTACTAAGGTGTATACCTGAAGAGCAGATGCAGGACTTTGGTATTAATATCTCATCAATGTCAAGTGAAAAAATGCAGGCTTATCCACATGCACATTCCAGAAGTGAACATTTTCATACATTCAGTTCTCAAGGACCACCAATGCAGGGGAACCTAATAGATTCATCTGATTTTATGTGTTCTGATGACTTCCTGTGCTCACCCGATCGTTTTGGAGGTTTCCCCCCTTTTCCAGATTTCTGTAGTGAAGGTCATCTTGGAGGTTTCCCTGAGGGTCACCTTATGCCAGACTCTAATTTCAGTATGGGCTCTGACAGCATTACAATGATTAAGCTGAAGAATATGCCATTTCGAGCATCTCCTAATGAAATACTGGATTTCTTCCATGGCTATAAAATCATACCAGAATCGCTTTCTATACAGAACAATGATTATGGAATGCCTTCTGGAGAGGCTACCCTTGCTCTGGTGAATTATGATGAGGCAGTGGCAGCGGTTAATGAACTGAACGGCCGACCCTTTGGCCATCGCAAAGTTCGGCTCACTATAGAGTAGGTGAAAATGTGCCCAAGAAGAAGAAAAAATTACAGTATTACATTAGAACTAAATTCGCATTTATTACTGATAAATGGTAAAACCCCATAAAATGTTTGTAGATCCCTATAATTTAATTTTTTATATTTTCCTCCTGATTTTTAGGGGACTTTATAGCAGCATTTGATCATTTCAGTGGTTGTAGCACACAGACTTGCTAAGTGCGTATCTATGTGTATGGCTGTGTGTGTGTATGTGTGTGTGTGTGTGTGTGTATATATATATATATATATATATATATATATATATATACACACACACACAACATATATATATATTTGCAGAATATGTGCTATTTTACTAATCTGCATCTTCCGCACCATTAGTTAGTAAGCTTTCAGTTAAGTCCCCACTCTATACATTACAAATGGACTAGTTGGAGTCTCTTGTATTCTTACCCATTGTTATATTCAGTGGCTAGTTAAATTCTAGGGGTTTGGTAATGTCTGATTTCCAGTTCTTTCAAAATAAATTGCATTATTTGAAATATGTGGTGGTTCATTGTGTATCTGATGGTTCAATGTAAACTTCTGAAATCGAAGTATTGCCAGTATTTTCTGGTATGGTTGTGCATTATGTGTTAGGGGAAAACAAAAAACATTAGCTTGTTACCAGGCCACGAAGGCCTTGGAAACGGGCTGCCTCCCCCCCCCCCACAGTGAGAAGCTCACCAGGCCGTGAGAGAAGTGGCTCAGCTAGCTTCTTGCTGCAAGGGGCGGGGGGAAGAAGCAAGCGGGGCCGTCAGCATGTCAGCGGACACAAACGCGCATGCACGGAGCTGTAACGCATGTGCGTTAGCGCCCCTGGTGGTAAAAACACGCATGCACGGCACCCCTGAGCCGCCGGCTCTTTCCCACCCCCGGAGCCGGTCCTCAACCTTAAAAAGGTTGGGGACCGTTCAGCATACTGTAATATCCCCTTTTAAAGCCGTCTATAGATAGTGCCTAAGCCAGCCTTATGGTCATATAATGTTTTAATTAAAAAATATTAACTCCCAACTATTGAAACCTTTCTGGGGTGGATGATAAAGCCTGGCCTAAGTTCTTGCCATTGCTAGAATATCTACCAGAGGGGCTGGTGGACTTGCAAACTTGGATGGGGAGAATTGAAATTGACATTAGCCAAGATGAAGGACTCTTACCAACCTTTTGCTCATTGCAAAAGATCCTCAGAATGGTCGTTTAAGCCCAGGGATCAGGTTTATATCTTCACTCAACCTTTAAAGCAGTGGTCCGCAACCTTTCTAGGGCTGCGGACCGGCGGTGGTGGGGAGGGTGGGCTGCGCAGCCGCACGTGCTCGTTTGCGCCATGCGTGGCCCTGCTTCCCTCCCCCCCTCCCAAAACGAAGCTTGCCGGACTGCAAGCTAATTGGCCACTTTTGCGGCCGATTTGCTTGCGCCCTGGGAAATTTCTTACTGCGGGGGGGGGGGGGGGAGCCGCGGCCTGGTGCCGGGGCCTTCGCGGCCCGGTGGTTGGGGACCACCGCTTTAACGTGTCAACAACCATGTAAGAAAATGGGGTATCAATACACTGGGCCTTAGTTACCAAAAACTTTACAGATGTTAATTCTATGTTTCATTGTAACCTGTTGAAGAAGTCTCTGGATCCAGATGAATGGCGTCCCCCGATGGATAAGCCTGTTCCAGTTATAGTTGATGAGAATGTACATTGAGGTGTTTGAGATATTGGACTCTATACTCCACAGGGGTCCCCAGCTATATCTTCATGTGTGGAAACAGTTCCCTGATGGCAAAAGTGAGTACGTGAGCTCTGAACATATATGGATGCCCACTCTGGAGTGAGAATTCCACACACAAAAAGTACCATTCTAAGCCTGCCTTGGGGTGAGAGGGCTTGGCTGGGGGGGGGGGGGGGGGAGGAAAGGATGCATGAACACAAAAGCTTATACATTGAATAAAACTTTGTTAGCCAATGGATTCAAACTTAGTTCAGTAGTAATAACAAAATCCTTATAAGCATATGCATTTGTGTCAGAAATAAGTGGGTGTTTTGTTTCTATCACTATGGGACCCAGGTACTCTAAAAGAGTGAGTGATGGGACATAAGATACAAATGTTGAGAACTATTGTGGATATACACATTTTCACTGGCTTCCATGATCCACTTGTAGAGGTTATAAGACTGAAGATACAGCTTTTATTAGGGTCCGTGGTTGAGTACAATTCAACCAACTAGAGCAGGGGCAGTCAACCTGTGGTCCTCCAGATGTTCATGGACTACAATTCCTATGAGCCCCTGCCAGCAAATGGGAATTGTAGTCCATGAACATCTGGAGGACCACAGGTTGACTACCCCTGAATTAGAGAACTGCTTGTTAGGAGGTTATGTTAATTGAACTCAAAGGTTACTTATTATTTATCATAATTTTAATGGATAGTCTCAAAGTCTTAATGTGAAGTATCAACACAAGTACTTCAATTCGAAAAAAAGTTCTCCAGTCACCAAAGCTATCTTTCGTCCTTTGTAGTTTCAAATTCCTCCTCTTCTTCCTCCTCTTCATCATCTTCATCTTCCTCTTCTTCCTTTTTAAATTGATTCCTGGAAATCTGCTACCCCAGAAAATAATAGGTTAGATTTATTTTGTAACTGAATCTTGGAGAAAAATATTTTTACAATATGTTCTTTAAGAACAGAAATAAAAAAAACATTGTCAAATAAGGTACGTTCGCATTGGTGCTTTGCTGTTGGATGTTGTACCACTATACAGTAGATATGTGGACTCTGGTAGTTAACATGTTCTGTTGTGTGAGAATATTAGTTTTATTCTTGCTTCTGATAACTGATAAAGAAAATGCAAATAGCTTTGAGGGTAGAATGTCCTTTTATAAGCAGATACAGAAACCTGCTTTTTACAATTTGAGAATGACAGTAACTTGGTCCATTGAAATGGCTGTGCTCTGAATAGTACAGGAGTGAAAAACTATATTGCATAAGTCTGTGTTGGAATAGCTATGATGCTCAGGGTGGGGAGGAGGATTTTTAGAAAAACACATTTTTAAAGGTCTTTTTTCAATTTTCCCAACAGAAAAATTCAAAAGTTGGGAGTACTGAGGAAAAAACAAAGAAACGTGGGCAGTGTACACAGATATAGCTCTTAAATACAAAATGCATATCTGCACCTGGAAGGATACCTAATTCTTCATGACAGGAGCATTGCTTCAGTTTCAATGCGGCCTGTCTCTTTCCATGTGGTTGACCTTTTTATCTCTCCCTCCAACTACTGTGCACATAATCCCACCCCTCACATGTAGGGAAACAAAGTTTAGAAGGAGGTGGGGCAGAAACCAAAATCTCAGGAAATTCTTGGAAGGTTTGTTGAAAATTCATCTCTCCCTAACCAGTAGCCCACAGAAGGCAGCATCTAACTTAAACTACATATAGCTGTGTATTATTATTATTCTAACCAAATAACCTGTATTATGTTATTCATACCACAAAGCTTGTGTTTTCTGTTTAACTCCTACCTCTTCTACTTTTCAGATGGCAAAAATTACAGTACATGTACTAAGGTAGCATACTAAGGAAGTATCTGTTTTCAGTTTCTCTCAAGTAGTAGGGATATTCGCAATTTTGCTTGTAGAAAACTAAGGCATTTAACTTCTGATAGGACAGTAAGAATTGTAAATCAATTTTCCACAAAAAGAAAATACTTCCCCCCAACCATAGTTTCAAAATTTTTGAAAAAAATTAATTCCTATGTGGGAGAGAATGTCTTACCTGAATACAGATTTTAAAATCAGTCACAAGTGTCATCTGAACACACTTTCTTGGTATGTATTTTATACACTTCCAAATTTGCAACTGTTATTTTTACATATGCTCTTTAGTGATCTGCTTACTGGCTTCACCTTCACTTTTGAAGGGCATTTTGTATGGATAAAAACTTTTCTTACCCACAGTTTAAAGGGACACTACATACCAGATACCACATTCTGTTTTACTTCCACAACTTTCCTGGTTTTGCTTAAAATTATGTCTACCAGTAAATACAAAAACTATTCCACTTTGAAAAGTCCTATAAATTTGGCTCAAGTCATAATGGATCCAGAGTAAGAAATCTGAATTATAGCCAGAACATCTGGCTAGGTGAAATACAAATACAAAAACTAAGGAGGAGTGTCCAGTAAACATATTGGACATGTACGAATGTAAATTTTTCAGAAACTTTGAAGCCATCTCCCCCTTCTTGGGAAACAATGGGTAAAATTGAAAGATATCAACCCTAAACTATTACTACTGATTGAACAACAGATAGTGTATTTGTACAATATGGATATACATTAGAGATAGGTAATAAAAGAATTGCTGTACCTCTTAATGTAAGAACATGGAAGAAAAAATTATAGCCTTTAAATTAAAAAAAAATCTTGCTTTAAATTATTGACTTGGATTCGAAGTGCTGTGTGTGAAATGAGGCGTATAGAGATTTCTCCCAAATTCCCTGACTTGGTGCAGCCTATGGAGTCCCCTCAAATTCTGCATTAGGGCCCAAATTGGGATGGAGGAATCCTTTGGGATAAGGCAAGCCAATATTTCTATCATACCTGAACTATTCCAGGGCAAGATTTGGACGAACCAGTTCTCTGGAGAAGAGATTTTGAATTTGCACGTACAATATCCAAACGAGATTGATGCTCTGGGGGATAGAGAGAGCTCCGAAACACCTGTTTAACAATAAATTATATTAATGCTGTAGATTAGATAAGAGCCTTCAAACATCTTGCCTCAACAACCCTTTTCAAATTGTTTTTGAAACCGACCATAGTAGCATATTGGACAGGATTCAGGGGAAGGCTCTAGAGCAGGGGTAGTCAACCTGTGGTCCTTTTGCTGGCTGGAGCTCATGGGAATTGTAGTCCATGGACATCTGGAGGACCACGGATTGACTACCCCTACTCTAGAGTCTACAGCCTACGTTCAGCTCATATGGGACACAGGACACGCCTGGGGCGCTTTCATAAATGTGATCTAGGATACATTTGCCTACGGCCGCATATTATAAACAATTATTATTACGGGTAATGGAAGAGAATGGTGTTTTTTTAAAGGGAAATTTGTTACTAAATTTACTAAGAAACACAAAAATAAATTATGATACGCCCCAACAACTGGGTCCATTGCAGGAAAAAGAATCCCTAATAATTCTGAGGAACACAGTCTAAAAGCTCCACTTCAAATAACTAGACTACTGCTCAAGCTGCAACACAGAGTGGTGTTCTTAGATATAATTTGACTTATGTAACACACATCATTTTTAAAAACATCAATACAATGCTGCTTGACTGGCCAGGAATAATCCCTGATTGCCAACAGGGACTAGATTAAATGAGAAGCTCACCACTGCACCTTCTCTAATATTCGTAAACCAGGAGCCCACAGATTTTGGTGCAAAAATGTGACCAGGTTCAGCCAGAATATCTGGCTTCCACTGCTGAAGAGATAAACCAGTGGTTCTCAACTTGGGGGTCAGGATCCCTTTGGGGTTGAATGACCCTTTCACAGGGGTCATAGCAGGGCAAGCAGCTTGGCTGGTGGGGGCACCACCCACACAACAGCCTTGCACGGTAGATCGAGATGTTCCCCACAGATAATGTGTTGTTGGATCCTGTCCCCAAATTCACCATCTTTGCGTACATTAAGATTTAAACACTGTTCTGCCTTTCACAATAATTTTTTTTCACTTGTACCTCTGCGGTTATTTTCAAGCCATACTAATACTGTACTTTTGTGAACAGATCTCCACAGAAAAGTCTCTAAACAAGTATGATATCCCTAGAGTCTGCTTAAAAGTTAACAAGTACAGTCTGACAGTCAAATGACGTGAGATGCAGCACATCTTTCTGACTAGTGAGAATGTACTTGTCTGCCTTCTCGTGTAAATGTTCGGCTCTGTTCTCACAACAGCAGGGGAAGGGCAATGTTTGGATCTAAGCCACTGTTGGGCTATACTTTCAAATAATTTCAGTTAATTTTATGTCAACATTGTAAGAACTAGGTTTACATCAGGGAAACTCTTCCCCCACTTGGAATAAAATATTACATGAATTTGTGTAGCAATATCTACATTGGGGTTATTGTACTTTTCCTGTTAAGAATGTTGCTCTATATAGGAGATTCAGCTAGGCTCTTACCTCTAAGTCTTCATTCTCATCAATGTTTTGTATAGCTTGGTGGGCTGCGGTGTAAATCTCCAAGGCTTTCCCATGGAATAACATTTCGATTGCTATAAATTCTGAAAATATGTTCTAAAAACATAGATAAAAACATTAAATCCTTGCAAGCCAATCCCCCCCCCCCAAATGATCTAAAGCCAGAAAAAAAAATAACTGGGGGTATCATCACCGTGTATAAAAGTATTAGCCTCATTAACTGTAACCTTGGATGACAGAAGAATGAATCTTTTAAATAGCATCCCTTGTGCAGTAGGTGTTTGAGCCCTTATTTTTCTAGTGAAAGGTAACTAGAACTGAAGTGGAAATGAAGTGGAATGCGGGGCCGGAAGCTCTGGAAGTGCTTTGAGGCAGTGGCGGCGGCAGAGGGGGGGGAAGGGATCAGGGACATGGGCCCCCCAATGCATGATGGTGGGGAGCAGCATGCTGCTCTCGCACCATGGTGGAGGTGGGACACCCGTCAGCTCTGCGGAGTTGGCAGGGGTAAGACGCATCCCTGCAGGGGCGCCATAGGTTGGGGGAGACCCAGGAACGTGGAATAATCTGCATTCCCTTAACGCGGGTCTTCCAAGGGCCTGGGCTCAGCAGTGCCTGGGATGGTGGCGACATTGAGTATAATTGGGGATTTTCTCCCAAGCCCTGTCGCTGCCAGCTCGGGTGTTCCGGCCCGTGCAAAATGGGTCAAAACGTCTTACAATCACCTTCCCTTTCCTCTCCCCTGTGATACCCTGTGAGAAAGCCCTGATATTACTGCTTGGTCAGCCCAACATTACCCAACTGGCTACATGTGGGAGAGCGGGGAATCAAACCTGACTCACCAGATTAGAAATTGGTGCTCCTAGCCACTACACCAAGTTGTGTAGTAAATGTGCTTGTTGATTATACTAATGCCATAAACTACACAATCTTTTGATTGAACAGAACAACATGCTGTGTCTTTCAAGATATGCACCAAAATTCCAGGTTTCCATTGCGAAGGGGGAGGACGGAAGCTGAGGACTCCTGCATAATTTAATCTGGTCTAAAGCCTCCATTAATAGTAATAATTAAAAATGAGACTGAACAATTTGCACCAGTGGATTTTATGTCATGGTCTGATTCTAATTATTATAGTGCCCTGTATTTGGCAGCAAGCAAAGCTAAGTTATTCAATATTTAATTGTAAAGGGATGCAGAGCCTTGCTGTGGAGGGATGTTTGGCATCCTGAAATTCTAAAAGTCCCCAATTCCACTGCCTCCCCACACTATTTTTTTCACTTTGGAAATTGGATACAAGTTGACTTGTTTCATTTTTCCTATTTCCCTGTCAACTGGGGAAAATTATTTTCCCCATGGTAAAAATAACTCATTTTCCAAGCCCTTGCAAGGTTATTAGTTTACATTACACTGTATAGTTACCTTTATGTCTTTTATTTTTTGTTTTTCAAAGTTGTCAATGGTTTCCTCCAACAGTCGACTTGTTCTAGTAGCATCCAGTGAAGCTCTCTGTAATTCACTTTCAGCCTTAAAATAACAATAAGAGTTTATAATTGTGTGAGATATTTTAATATGCTGTGCAATCTAGAGCCTCTGAGGCTGCTCAGGGACTACACGAGTACAGTTGTAGGATTTTGACCAAAAGCTTCCGAGTATCAGTTTTTAATGTCTACAATTCCAAGCTCTGAAACACAAAGCTACAGCTGCAATAATAAACTCTATTGCTAGTTTAAAATTACTATAAATTTGTGTTTCTAGCAGAACGATCTGGAAGTGAATGTATATACAAATGCAAGGTTCCTGCATAGCAGATTATCATCTATAAAGGACACAAATAAGAGATCATACATGTTTATTCCAGATAAATTCAGAAAAGCTGTTATCTCTTGGATCCATATGCTTAATTCCACATTAAGCAACAGAAGGGGAAAACTTTTGCCCTGAGTATAAAATGTGATCACATGTTCAAATAATGTATATCTGTGTCAAGTTATCTTAAATCAGAGAATGGATGAATTTGGGGATTCATAAAGGGAACACATAGCAGCAACACTGGGAAAGGTAAACAAGTAAGTGGCAGCAGACAATTTAGTGTATCTGAAATTATGATAGTCTTGGGAACAGGGCTGGGGGGTAGGAATTGGGTTTATGGAAAATGAGGTTGGTCCAGGCACAGAAGAAGCATAAAGGAAATCGAAGTAAGAAAAGGATGCCTGGCACCAAATACACCATGCAGCAGAAGGTCAAGGAATGCTGGTGGAAGAAGTGGCATTTGGGTGTGAGGCTATCTTTGGGACCAGGAGGCATGAGCTGATTAAAAAATAAATGACTTACGAGACACCGCAGAGATGATACATGTGACTATGATAAATGGAGATAAAAATTTTAGATGGGAGGTATGGAAGACAAAAAGCAAGAAGACTGAAGTAATCTAAACCAGAGATTGCAGCAGTAAATACAAAAGGGGTCCTGAAGGTATTTCAACACACTACTATACAAGAAAGGAAGTAACATTCTCTCAAGAGCAATTCCAAAGCAATAAGCTCATTTTCAAAGGGGGAAAAGCCAAAAAACTGACTATTAAATGCTTATGCATAAAATAGTTCCAGCTTTTTCAAGCCTCATCACAGCAGAAAGCAGCTGAATAAGATTGCAACTGATGACATCTGGTGTCTGTTCACTTTATTGCAGCAGTGGATTAGATTAATTTAGATGAAAAGAATCCATGGCATCTCAATTTCTGTCCAGTATTCACAAATGTGCAATTCAAAAAAATCTAAGCATAATTATAATTAGAATATTTTGATATTTCATCTCAGATAAAAGACTAACCTGTGACTGATGTTGGCAGTGAAGGAAAATATTTTTAAGTTACAGAAAATACAAAACCTCTTTGGACATATTAGATACATATTACATCTCTCTTTCAGCAACTCAATGGTTTGAATCCAGGCAGGTTCTTCACGCAATGCCACCTAACTCCCCTCCCTACGACAGTCCCTATCCCACACGGTATTTGCTCAGGTGCCATGATCCCGTCCTTTTGGTAACCCTGATCCTTTTTGTGACTAAAGAGAATCCCTCCCTTTTTCAGCAGGGAAGAAGATGGCAGAACCTTTCTGGATTAGATCCAGCACAAATATATCTGTTTGCCTTCACTCTTTCATAATCAGAAACGTAGGAAATTGACTGCAGGCAGTAATTATTTTCACTAAATCAAAATCTTGTGCAACTAATTTCTGGCCACTATAAAGCAATAGGTAGCGTATAAGATTTTCTGAAAGTTCAACTGCACTGAGTAGGGTCACCACCCTGTTTCCCAGTGACAGGCCCCGTCCTGCTGATCAGCTGGCGAGCAGGGAGGAACTTACCCCGAAAAAGAGAGATCCATCCAATGTGTAGTGATGTGACTACATCACTGTTCCCTGACTCAGAAGTCAGGACAACACTCTGGTACTTAGGCAAAAACTCTATGGTAGAAGCCAAATTTACTGGAGTTTTCCCCAAATACCAGAGTGTAACCCTGACATGATGATGTAACTACTGGGTCATCTAGGCTAGTGGTCCCCAACCTTTTTATAACTGGGGACCGGTCAACACTTGACAATTTTACTGAGGCCCAGGGGGGGGGGGTAGTCTTTTGCTGAGGGACGTTGCTGCGGCCGCCTGAGCCCCTGCTCTGCTTGCTTTCTCACCGGCGCCCCTGACTTCCCACCGCCTGCTGGGGGGGCGCTGCCAGCAGCATCTGCGCAGTGCCACGTCAAGAAGCCCCAGCCATGACAGCTGCTGGAGAGCACCAAAGGTGAGCCGGTGGCAGAGTGGCAGGGTAGCCCCCGAGGCAGCGGTTGGGAAGATGGAGGAACCGCAGCCCGGTACTGACTGATCTACGGACCGGCCCCAGTCTCCGGACCGGGGGTTGGGGATCACTGATCTAGGCAATGATGCAGACACATTGCTGTACATTGAATGGGCCTTCCTGCTGTTATCTGTAAGTCCCCTGCTTCCCCACCAGTTGCCAGTACGGACCTGGCAATCCTGGCACCACAGCTATTCACATTTCTGTATGTTCATCACTGGATCCAAGCCTCTGACTGCCTGCTATATTATGCATTCACATGCATTACAAAAGCCAGTATAACTAGGAAGCAAAAGAAGTCAGTGTTTTTCCCAACAGTCTTTTCTTAATAGAAGACCACTTTAATTCATTCTGCTTTGTGACCGTGTAGCATTCTTACTTAGTAAGAATATCTATTCACTCCAGAAGTGTAAATTAATTACTTCTTGTCGTCAAGGTTAGAAAGGATACAATAATGTGTCGATCTGATGGATTACGTTGACGGGTCCTTTCCAGCTGAGATAACTGTTTGGCTTCTCGGTTCTTTGCTGTTAAAGTTGCTTTGAGATCCTCCTGTAATTATATTTATATTTAGTTTAAGAAACTGAAACAGTTTCCTGCTCATTTGAATTCCATGATAAATCATAAGCATGGCCAAGCCACTTTTATGAATATTCATACAATTTTAAGCATTGTTTGGATTATGTTAAGATCTGCTCAAGATCAGTTTATGAATCATGAAATGTACTTTCCCTGAATTTTATGAAATGCTAGTAGCAAACTTCAGTCCGATTTTAATTTTATCTCAACCCCAGAATATAAAACTGCAGTTTCTGAACAGAACAGTGTAAATTAAAGTCCAAAATAGTTTAACTCACAGAGAGGAAAAAAAAAAGATACCATAGCTCATCTTACTTTGTCCAGCTTATCTGTATAAGCATTCAATTAGTAATTCTAATCAAACTGACCAGTTTTTCTGAGTCAAATTAAAACCTGTTTATTATTTAAGCACGGCATTTTAAACTTTCCCCAAAAAAGAATTTTGCTCTGAGTTAAGAAACCAGATTCATTTCAGAATATCCAGGGTCGTTACTATTCTTGATTTCACAAAGTACTTATTGACTTATTTTATGTACTTCTCAACCAAGTATGTTCTTAGGGAAGCTTACAAGGAGTTGAAAGAAGACAGGACAATGAAAAAAAAAAATAAACATAAAAATTATCACTACAAAAAAAAATTAGAACAAGGCTGGAGTTTGAAATTTCTTTAATGCTGTTTTAAAAACAGCAGTACCATTAATATTTTTAAATGCTGGATAGCCTTAAAAAGAGAAATTAGGTATGTCACATCATGTCAGATTTTTTTTTAAATCCTGCCAACTAAAGAAGGAAAAAGTGGAACAAAGACCAATAAGACTAATACAACAAATAAGTTTTATCTGACTCCCAAAACTCACAAGGCTTAGCAATTGATAACTGGAGTACTGCAATTCAGAAAATCCTGTTTCTTGTGACAAAAAAGAAAAGAAAAAAGAAAAAAAAGAAAGCCAGATACCTGCTTTAGGTATTTTGGTGCAATGCCACTTAGGAATTTAAAGGTAATGACATGAATTCTCAAGTTATCTCTGGAAACAAACAGCAGCCAGAGCAGATTCCTTTGACATTAGCAAGATAGGCATTATTTATTTAGCGTATTGCACGTTTGTTATTTAGTCAGGAAATCCTAACATCGTCTGGCAGCTAGGTTTGCCAAGGTCTGTCCCGGTGCGATCGCCCTGGTATTCCTTGAAGGTCGCCCTTCCAAGTGCTAGCCAGGGCTGACCCTGCTTCTCTTCCGAGATCGGACTTGCCTGGGTTATTCAGTTCAGGTGACAAGATGGGTTCCTGCTAAGCTGGTGAGCAATCTGGATGTCACATGTTGTACCAACTTGAAGCCTCTTGACAACACATTACAGTAATCTATCCTGGATATGATCAGAGCACAGATAGCCATGCCCGATGTCTGCCTTTCAAACAAGGGCTGCAGCTGTTTACTACATGCCACAGACGCAATCTGTGTCTCTACATGCATATCCAAATATAAGAACATTATCAAATTGTTAATCTGCTCCTTCACGGAGAGTGCAATCTTGCCTTGATTCCTCATTCCATGATGGCTACATCATGGATTTTAAAAAATGTCATGGGCTCAAGCCCCAGCTCAATCTTCTGACATTAGTTTGCAAGACAGATGCAGAACAATTGGAATATAGTGTTTCCCGTCCTCATCTCTGCCAACCAGTCCAGAAGGACACAATGGGCAATGGAAACAAAGTATTCTGCGTCAGAAAATGGCAAAATGAAATCATTATTTGAAGATAGTAAGATTTCATTATTGAAATGCTGCTTCCTTTAATCAGAAAATTGCTCATTCTTGCTTCCAGGAAAGGAAATACCTCAAGAATATAAAACAAAAGTTCACCACCTACTCTTTTAAGTTTTACGATGGTCCCATAACATTTCAGGGGTTCAACCACTTTAGCTTCCAATCTTTCCACCTATAAAGAAAAGCAATGAAGAATAAACTCAACTGTATATTTTGGCTACAAATTTTAAACCATGTTTCACAGACTTGAATGCTGTTCAAAAATACAAAAAAGAGAACCACCTCAAATTGTGTAGTAAGGATATCCCGATTATAAACTATTGTGCAAATTTAATCTGCACTTTTTTTGCCAGCAAGTCACAGCTGGTTTATGGTGACCTCATGGGGTTTTCAAGGCAAATGATATCCAGAGGCGGTTTGCCATGACTTGTATTCCTTGGAGGTCGCCTACTACCCAAAGCTGGCCCCGCTTAGCTTCAGAGTTCAAGCTATCCTGGTCTATCCAGGTCAGCGTAGGATATGCACTTCACTGGCCTTAAAATAGTTAGTCATTTGCCTTAACTAATAGACTAAAAGGAAATACAATTGACATATCACCAAAACTCCAGCATAACTGCATTTCTGAGACTCCAAAGAAAGTATGGATACAGTTCAGTTAACAAAATTTTTATAAAATGGAAATATTTAATATTTCCTTGTTCTGTTTCAGTAATACACTCGGATCAATAAACTCAAGTTTGCAATCAGCTCCCTCCCCCAAGTAAAATTGGCTTCCATCAACTAACAGCTCAGTTAACCAGAAGAGCTCATTAATATTTCATATGTTTTCAAAGACTGGACTTGCTGGAGACAAATGAAGAGTGGCAGAAAATGAAGGCAGAAAAAGGGAAAGGCATGGTGATTTGGCTGATGTGTGAAAACATGACTACAGCAGCTATCTTAGATGGAAGCAAAACAATGATTCCCTTCATTGGCCTAGACTAGGACCAATCACAATACGGCCCAACCCCTCTCAGAACTGTCTCTTGCACTGGCCATTGCATTGCTTCATTTACACAGCATTTTATGTTTGCACATAGTTATTCCTGGTTTCTTTCCTATCCTGTCTTCATTTTGTGTCTTAGCTGTAGGACCTTATGAGCTATTACAGCAAGGTCTCTTCTATTCTTTATTAGCACTATAATATACTAAGTGCTCAGTAAATATAGGCTTGAGAAAAATAATGCTAGAAAGGAGTCATAGAAGAAATACTGGGATCTAGCTTTAGTTCTTCCTCATGATCACTGGGAACTTTGCCTAGACCCTCATGTCTGGCTTGAAATTTGTCACTGGCTTTTGACAAGCAGTGTTTGTATCTAAGTTAGTCCAAAAATGATAATCCTGCACACTCTTCCTTTTGTTAGAAAAAAAAAAAAACAGCTTGCACATGCACTCAGTGTTGCAGGGCACAAACCAGAGAAGTATAAGGCCAAGTTTCTTCTTCCTTCTAGCCTCAGTCCTGCAGAAACTACAAGAGCAAGAACAGATATACTGATAGATCAGGCAGGTGGGGAAAGGGAGAAGCAATACAAGGAAAGAAATGGACAGTGGTATCAGTGTAGACACCAAACTGCAAAGAGGCCTGTTTTTGAGCCTGTACTGGATACTGCCCACCTAGATCAAATCTTGCCCTCACTTTCCCAGTTTGTGAAGATTGTAAACACCCCACAGAGATTTGCCAGAAAAAGTGCATTTGCCAAGCCCACAGCATTTATTTTTATTCAAAATGGATTTGGCAGCTATCTTAAATGGATAAAGCTAATAATAATGTGTGCTTATCATAAAGATGGCCTGTGTTTTAAAATACCAGTATTAAAGCATAAAGTGTACAAGCTAAATTTTATACCTCAGCCTGGCGATAATCCTGAAGTTTGGAAAATTCAGTTGCAAAATTTTTTAACCCAAGTTTTAAATTAGGTGTTTCTGTCGCAGCATAAGCATGTATCTCATTCACTAGGAGATCAGCTTTGTCTCGCAGTCTGGCTGTTTTTCGCACATATGCTGCAAATATTTGGCACAGTTCCCCAAAATGCTTTTCCACATTTGTCACAGCATCCCGAATTTGTCTAGTCTGATTGTCCCTAGAGAGAGAGAGAGAGAGAGAGAGAGAGAGAGAGAGAGAGAGAGAGAGAGAAGGTAATGCAATAAAGTCTGACTAGGTTGACAACAACCATAGACTTAAACAATGTTGGTAATACTATGAAATGCTATGGTAATGCTATGAAATTATTGTTCAATTTAAAGCAAAGGGAGGAATACAATTTAGTTTTAAATTATTGCAGAAGTTCAAAGCAGAAAATAATGTAGCATGACTCTAAGAATGTCATTTTCCTAAATGAAATCTAAATATTTTTTTTTTAGATCTTGTGGATTTGTTCCACTAGCAGCGGTGCTTCGCACGTTTCCTAGAGGGAAGAGGCTCTTCAAGCAGAATGGATGGGCAGGAGGGGTCCAACCTAGTTCTTGCTGTTATCAATTAATGTCTGTCTTTCACTTTTTCCAAGGAGCTCCAGGAGAAATATGGGTTGGATACAGCTTGCATTTTCACTCAGAAGGTGGTTTTGCCTCTATGCCTGTTGTTGGCCCTCTGCGGTAACTGGCTGGCGAGGATGCTGGACTAGATCGACCACTGGTATGATCCAGCAAGGCTCTTAGTTTCTTAAGCCTACGTTCAACAGGATTTAGCCTTAAATAAATAGCACGGAAACTACTGAGGGCTATCTTTTCTGGTGACTTCAATTCCTATATCAATCTTCACTTTCATCCACAATGTACATCTACTTTACAAAACACATATGCATTAATAAACCAGTTTGACTCTAAAGTGCTTTCTGAAGCATACACATCAAATACAGGGCTGGTGACTGATTCCAACATAACTTCACAGGGACCTACATATAGATTCACATGCTTGGCAGATGCCACTGCATTTGCGCACAATATATGGCAGGGGTGGCCAAATGGTGGCTTTCCAGGTGCCCCTGCCAGCACATTGTAGTCCATGGACATTTGGAGAGCCACTGTTTGGCCACCCCTAATGGTCACCCATAGGCAAGTGATGGATTTCTGCATATTTGAAGATTCCCTCACATGTAGATTACCACCTACAGCAGCTCTGTGTCTTCACTTTGGAGGTCAGCAAGGTGGCATATATTCAGTGCTACAAGTAGCAGAAATGCCTTTTCCATCCCTGCACCCAGAACCTAAATAGCTAAGGGAACTAAAGACCTCCACATCCAGGGGGCGCAAACCTTGGAACATCAATTTTAGAAGGTCTTGAACTTTTAAGTTTTGTTGTTTAGCCTTGCAAGATAACCCCTCTATAAAAAGGGTGCTGAATTATTCAGCAGCAAATCTCTGAGATTTATAATCATGAATAGCAGAAGTACTCCTGAAACCCATGGGATTTCCTTCTAAAACTGCCTTTGTGTATGCGGAGGATTCAACACACACATGCACTCTTTCCAAGTTTATAATTATAAAACTAAAGATAAATAATGGAGGCCTGTACATTTACAAAAATGATAGTGATCTGAGTTGGTTGGGCCTAAAGATTTACAAAATGATCTTCAGGCTAAAAAGATCAGTTCCCCTGAATAAAATGACTACTTTCGAGGGCAGACTCTTAACTACAAAAGTGTAGTGGCTGAGAGCAGCGGTTTCTAGTCTGGCCAGCTGGGTTTGATTCCCTGCCCTTCCACACACAGCCAGCTGGGTGACCTTGGACTCCTCACAGTCCCGATGGTTCTGTTCTGACCAAGCAGTCCTGTCTGAGCTCTCTTGGCCTCACCTACCTCATAGGGCGTTTGTTGTGGGGACAGGAAAGGGAAGGCAACTGTAAGCCACTTTAGGCAGTGAAAAGCAGGGTATGTCCTGCCTTCCCCAAGCTCCACCCCAAAGTCTCCGGAGAGTGGCGGGCTAAAAATCTAATCAATAAAAATAAATATCCTGGAATTTCCTGACCCAGAGTTAGCAGCCCTACAGGTGCCCGTGTAGTATCTAAAACAAAAATAGACACATAGAGCTGGAAGGGGTCATACAGCCCCGACTCAGTGCAGGATCTGCCTAAAGCAGGGGTAGTCAAACTGCGGCCCTCCAGATGTCCACGGACTACAATTCCCACAAGCCCCTGCCAGCATTCGCTGGCAGGGGCTCGTGGGAATTGTAGTCCGTGGACATCTGGAGGGCCGCAGTTTGACTACCCCTGGCCTAAAGCATCCACGTTAGGTATGTGTCCAGCCGCCGTGTATGAGGACCCACGAACTTAGGAGCGAGAGACAGAGATGACATACCGACTCCCGCGACAAGGGGAAGGAATGAGCGTCCCCCCGACTACCACGAGATGAATGGGGCCGGGCAGTGCAGAGCACAACAACTTCCCACCCTCCGCCTCCCCTTGAGGACCTGGGGGAAGGGGGCCCAGATTCCCTCCAAGCTGCAACTGGGCTCAGCGGGGCCTTGGCCGGACTCCGTCACGCTCAGGAAAAGGGGCCGGAGCACGCGCAGAGCGCCCCCTCCGCCCCGGAGCCCACGCGGCGGGGCCGCGCTCCCGGGCAGGCCGCTTGGCACCCCTCCCGCCCCCCTCCCAGTCCTCCCGGGGCACATCCAACTGGGGCAAGCGGTGCCCAGAAAGGCGTCCCCCTCCCCGCCGCCGCCGCCTCCGCCTCCGCGTCCCAGGCGCGGCCCCTCCCTCCTCCCCTCAGGGGACTCTGAAGCGGGCGCCTTTCGGTCCTTTCGTCCTGCGGCGGCGGCCGTTACCTGGCATCCACCGCGCGGCCCAGCATCAACATGGCGACGGCGAGGACGACGGGGGTCGGGCCTAGGCGCGCGCGTTCTGCGGCCGGCGGGTTGCCATGGAATCCGAGCGCCACCCTCCCGGCCTTCCCTCGATCCCGGGCGGCGCGCTTGCCCCCCCCCCTCCCCCCCTGTGCTCGCGCTCCATTGGCGGGGGTCGTCCGGCGCGAGGAGGGCTGGAAAGGGGGCCTATTTTTTATATATATATTTATTATTTGGATTTCTTACCCGCAGCTGTTGGAAGACCGTCTTGCGGTGGGTTACAGCAGTAAAAAAACACGCATAAACGGTTAAAACCAGAATGCCCCCAGCGCTGCCTTTATGGCACTCCCGACTTGTGCACGGGGAGATGGTATTGGGGGTTTCTGTGGGCCTGACCGGCTCAGACGAATCAGCCCTGCAAGATAGGCAAGGGTTACTCAGGGAAATGTAGAACCAAAGTTGAGTCCAAAGGGACCTTTAAGGCCAACAAAGGTTTTTTCAGGGTGTGAGCTTTCGTGTGCATGCACGAAAATGTGATGGAGAATTAATTCCATCTAATTTTCCCTCTCCGCCAGGTCGGCTACTAGCGCCCTATCTGTCCTCTGAACACTTGGCCACAGTGATCCATGCAACAGTCACCTCTTTCCACCAGGAAGGGACCAGGACTGAAAAGGCCCTGACCCTGGTCAAAGCCAAGCAAGCTTCTCTGGGGCCAGGAACAACCAACAAGTTGGTACCTGCAGAGTGCAAAACACTGTAGTGGACATCGGACGACAGGTGGTCCCTCAGATATGTGGGTCCCAGACCGTGCAGGGCAGCGGTCCACAACCTTTTTGGGGTTGCGGACCGGTGGTGAGGGGAGGGCGATCCAGGAGCTGCGCATTAGTGGCAGTCACCGCGCAAACACACATGCATGGCAGGGCCGCGCATGCACGTTTGTGCCCAGTGGGGCCGCAAATGAGCATGCGCTCCTGGTGGGGCCGCAAATGTGCACGCACGGCAGTTCCGTGCATGTGCGCATGCGCAAAACTGCTGTGCATGAGCATTTGCATCCCCACCGGGTGCAAATACGCATGCGCAGACTTGCCGCACATGTGTCAGAGGTAGACAAAACTCACAACAAGGCTTCTATAGAAAGAAAGCTTTAATTGGAAGTAGATCTGAATACTCAAACATCTGAAGTCAAGACTGTTCGATATTGGGAAAGCAGGCAGTTATCAATACAATTCTCCTGCCTAAGCCAGCTCCGTTCCCAGGGGAGGGGTGACACCCTCCTACCAGGTGCCAGTCTGGGCTTCCTGCCAAAGTGTCTCTGTTGCCGTGTCCTTGGTCTTCTCGATGCCTCAAGTTGTAGATAAGATGTTTACAGGGGTACTTGCAACAAAGTATCACAGCAGGGGGGAACATGCAGTGTGAAATGCTCAGGGGCTTCAAAGGGAAGATAGAGGTTCAAAGGAATGCTACAGAGTCATAAGCACAAATGGTTACATGAGAAAAGCACTAGAAAGTACACACACACAAAGATGGAGTCTCTCTGGTCAGCTTGGCACAAACATGGCAGAGAACAGGGGACTGATCCTGACAGCATGCGCATTTGCACCGCCGGCGTGCCAGTGGCCACGCTTCTCTCTCCCCCCCCTCCCACAGAAAGAAGCTTGCTGGGCCACAAGCTAATTGGCTGCTTTGGCGGCCGATTTCCTCGCGGCCTGGCGAATTTCTCGCTGGGGGGAGGGGCGGGGAGAGGGAGCCATGGCCCAGTGGTTGGGGACCACTTCAGTACTGCTGCAAGACTCCCAGGGGTCCATGGACCCCTAGTTGGGAATCCCTGCTCTTCATTAATGGAACACTTTCCCTTTGTAAAGCTGCACAAGGGGAACTCAAACACTTTGCTGAAATACTGCAAAGTCTTCCTATTTGGACTAATTTTCTGTCCATCGGGGTAAGAATACTGCAGGTAGTTTAAACTCCGGCATCATTTATATTTTAATAATATCACATTTGTTATGATTTATGATTTCTTTTAAGTGATTCTGTAATATTTTTATTCCTGGTCCCTGTGAATAGGGTGAATTAAAAGAAATTAATAAAATACTTGGGTGGGAGAAGCAGAAATCAGAATTAGACAGATTATTCTACTTTTTCCTAAATTTGCACAGGAATAGGACCCAGGAGTTTTCAGTCTACAATCCCAACTCCAGATGGTATTTGATTTGCTTGCCATCTCTTGAAATACTGCATTTAATCTACTGACCTTAATAGTTCTTTCCTTCAAGAACTCGAATTAGCTCAAAAGTATAGCCTTAATTTTACTTTTAATTATAATTGTAAATCATTTCCATTCCTAAAACTGTAAGCAAGGCAAATGGTGGCTTTCAGCCCGTGTCTTGATTAGAAAATGATGAATACATAATATTCAACCAATCAGAATGTATATTTTAAAGTATGCATGTAAAGGAAAGTATTCCTTTTTTGTTGTTACTAAGTGTTCATATCCCAACAGTGCCCAATGTCTTGATTAAAGATCACTATTAATTTATCTGTTTTGAACAAAGAAGCTTTAGAATATTTTTTTTAAACAACAACACTGGGTTTCATAGAACAAATTTGAAATGACAGCAAAAGCAATTGCAGACCAAAAACCTGGGGTATCTTGAGATTTTGCATGTGCAGATTACTTTTTTATGGATGGACAGAAAATTATTTCTATTTGGGAGCATTCCCAGAAGATATGGGGGGATGGGGTGACACAGATAATTTTCTGTAGTAGTAATTCTCACATGGCTAGGCTGTGACACACCAGAGCACTGGGATGAAGCACTGGGATGAATATGCCTCTACAATTTTCAGTTAATACCTTCATTTCCTGCTAGAAATGCTAGACCAAATAAATCCAGAGATGGCATGTTTTTGGCAGCTGTCCCACGGGGCAGCACAGTTCAACCTTGTCTAGCCATTGTGAGATTTTGGCATTCTGAGATAAAAGGATGCCACCCCAAAATGGCTGCCACAGTAGGAAAGGAATAAGCACAAATTGGCTGTTGTGTGACCTGAGGCCAATTACAAAATGTCTACCATGGGTTGGAACCAATCATGAGATGTTTGGCAGTTCCTATCCAAGTGTCTGTCTGGGTTGGAAGTGGCTATTTCCATATGCTGGTACAAGGCGATGGTGTGTCTTGCACTCTTCTGAAACACAAAGAGGAAAGCCAAGATCAGTTGTTCACTTTGTAGAAGAGATGGAGTTAGGTTTTATTTTCTAAAGGGGAGGGTTTGCTAATTGGACAACAACAGGAAGAGAATTCCATGTTTAGAGCCATAAGGACTGCCACCAGCCAAGACGGTAGGGCATAGCGACCGCACACTTTCCCAGGATGAGTTCAGCACATTGCAATTTTAATTAGGGAGACAGAGACCTGAATCAGATTCTTTCATGTTTCACTGAAGATGTGTTAGACTTTATTGCCAAAATTCAAGAAAGAAGCAGGTGCTAGGAGCATGCTGATGCCTGCCAAGTCTGAGATAGCTGCTGTAGTGCCTCATAAGCCCTTTTCAGCTGTGATGTTGGTACACCTCATATTAGGAGAGCGGGCTACATGTGATTGTTTCAGTATGCCAGCCAACCAACCAACCGTGAAATCCGGGGTAGGGTGAAAAGGCGGGACATTTTGTTTTCGGGGGGTGAGGGCTCACAATTATAATGTTAACTTAATAAATAGTAGAATGTGATGTAATTTAGATTGGAATTTAATTCTCTGGTCTGAAGACAAGGGACGTATATCTGCACAGCCAGTCACTTGTGGGGATCTCTCTGTGCTTACGGGGAGACAGATGGACTGTAGTTACAGGGTCTCAGTAAACTACTCTCAGGAGTCCCACAATTGGGGATGCATCTGCCCATTAGTCTTCAATCCTGTCATATTTATTTCCTTCATTATGTTTTTCCATTCCAGGGCTGAACCCAAATAAATGATAACCTTTTGAACTTAGCTTGTTATTCCTGTAAGGCCCTTGAATATGTTGAATATATGTTGTGTGCTTATTTATGTCTCATGCTCTGCCTATATGTCTGGACTTGTAATTTCCAGTCAACTGTGTTCGAGGAGTGGTACTGTGCATAAGAAAGCTTACACCTTGATCTTTTTTTGTTGGTTTTAAAGGTACCACTGGACCCAAACTTTGTTTTACTGCTTCAGCTCAGCATGGCTACCCACCTGAATAGATGCTACCATAAAGAGATACTGAATGTCGGCTGTTTGGAGTTTCTTGAAATTCCTGATAAGAATGTGAACTGAATGGATATATGCCCAGTCAGTAATTTGTGAAGCAATTATAAGCACATTCCAAAGAGCAGTCCAGTTCAGCTCTCTCCATATGCATATCAAACTGCTTCATCAGCTTTTGGCAGCCTTACAGTGGCTTAGCAAATGTTGGAAGCAAGGACCAGGGTGAATCAGTTGCACCCACTTTGTCGGCCTTTCCCCATTCAACCTGTCTTCTGCATTCAGCATTCCAATTGTCAATAAGCACATATGTGACTTTTATTCACAATATAGCCTTTGAGTCCTTTATGCCTTTGGATTTCTGAATTACATTTAAGTTGCCTTTCCTTGGGGAGATGGGGCTACATCTGAAGAAAGAAAGTAAACACAAATCTTGCAGGTCTAAAGACTGGCTTTCGAGAATTATAAATGACCTTCAGACTAAGAGATCATTTCCTTTTGCAAAAAAGGCTGCCTTGAAGGGTGGAATCTATGGCATTAGACCCCACTGCGTTGCCTCCCCTGCTCAAGCCTCCCCCTCCCTGGGCTCCACCCCCAAATCTTCAGGAATTGTTTCATCTGGAGTTGGTTGCCCTAACTTTTGGATTCGCATGGGAAGTGATGTTGCAGATATTCCCACTCCTCAAAAGCTCCCACCAGTTGCCAGCTGGGAACCCTCTGTCATATTAACTCAGAGACATGATGAGTGTCATACCATGGACGAGAATGCTGGAAGGGAAGGGAGCATGTGAAGGGTGGACGCTACTCAGACAAGAGCTATTGCATGCTCAATCAATGACTATTCCAGAAATACGAAAACACTGCAGGAGCTCTAAGAAGCCTATTTGGATGAACAGAGAACTTCAAGAGGAACTAAGAAAGAAAAGGAAAATGTTCAGGAAATGGAGGGAAGGACAGAGCTCTAAAGAAGAGTACCTACAGGTTACTAGGCACTGTAGATCAATCATCAGAAAGGCCAAAGCTGAGAGTGAGCTAAGATTGGCCAGGGAAGCCCATTGTAACAAGAAAAGATTTTTCAGTTACGTGAGGAGCAAACGTAAAGTAAAGGAGGCAATAGGCCCGCTGTTGGGTGCGGATGGACAAACTCTAACGAAAGATGCAGAGAAAGCAGACAGGCTTAGTGCCTATTTTACATCTGTTTTTTCCCACAGGTCTAAGTTTTTAGGCACATCTAGAGATGGCTGTAGCCAAAGGATAGTGTCTGGGTGGCAGGTTAACATGGATAGAGAGGTGGTCGAGAGGCATTTAGCTGCACTGGATGAGTTCAAATCCCCTGGTCCAGATGAAATGCACCCGAGAGTACTCAAAGAACTTTCCAGAGAACTTGCACAGCCCTTGTCCATCATCTTCGGAACCTCTTTAAGGACTGGAGATGTCCCGGAGGACTGGAAAAGAGCAAACGTTATTCCGATCTTCAAAAAAGGCAGGAAGGATGACCCGGGAAACTACAGACCAGTGAGTCTGACCTCTGTTGTGGGGAAGATAATGGAGCAGATATTAAAGGGAGCGATCTGCAAACATCTGGAGGACAATTTGGTGATCCAAGGAAGTCAGCATGGATTTGTCTCCAACAGGTCCTGCCAGACCAACCTAGTTTCCTTTTTTGACCAAGTAACAGGTTTGCTGGATCGGGGAAATTTGGTTGATGTCATTTACTTGGATTTTAGTAAAGCTTTTGACAAGGTTCCCCATGATGTTCTGATGGATAAGTTGAAGGACTGCAATCTGGATTTTCAGATCGTTAGGTGGATAGGGAATTGGTTAGAGAACCGCACTCAAAGAGTTGTTGTCAATGGTGTTTCATCAGACTGGAGAGAGGTGAGTAGCGGGGTACCTCAGGGTTCGGTGCTCGGCCCGGTACTTTTTAACATATTTATTAATGATCTAGATGAGGGGGTGGAGGGACTACTCATCAAGTTTGCAGATGACACCAAATTGGGAGGACTGGCAAATACTCCGGAAGATAGAGACAGAGTTCAACGAGATCTGAACACAATGGAAAAATGGGCAAATGAGAACAAGATGCAATTTAATAAAGATAAGTGTAAAGTTCTGCATCTGGGTCAGAAAAATGAAAAGCATGCCTACTGGATGGGGGATACGCTTCTAGGTAGCACTGTGTGTGAACGAGACCTTGGGGTACTTGTGGATTGTAAACTAAACATGAGCAGGCAGTGTGATGCAGCGGTAAAAAAGGCAAATGCCATTTTGGGCTTTATCAACAGAGGCATCACATCAAAATCACAAGATGTCATAGTCCCATTGTATACGGCACTGGTCAGACCACACCTGGAGTACTGTGTGCAGTTCTGGAGGCCTCACTTCAAGAAGGACATCGATAAAATTGAAAGGGTACAGAGGAGAGCGACGAAGATGATCTGGGGCCAAGGGACCAAGCCCTATGAAGATAGGTTGAGGGACTTGGGAATGTTCAGCCTGGAGAAAAGGAGGTTGAGAGGGGACATGATAGCCCTCTTTAAGTATTTGAAAGGTTGTCACTTGGAGGAGGGCAGGATGCTGTTTCTGCTGGCTGCAGAGGAAAGGACACGCAGTAATGGGTTTAAACTTCAAGTACAACGATATAGGCTAGATATCAGGAAAAAGTTTTTCTCAGTCAGAGTAGTTCAGCAGTGGAATAGGCTGCCTAAGGAGGTGGTGAGCTCCCCCTCACTGGAAGTCTTCAAGCAAAGGTTGGATACACACTTTTCTTGGATGCTTTAGGATGCTTAGGGCTAGTCCTGCGTTGAGCAGGGGGTTGGACTAGATGGCCTGTATGGCCCCTTCCAACTCTATGATTCTATGATTCTATGATTCTATGATTTATTTATTTATTTATTTATTTATTTATTTATTTATTTATTTATTTATTTATTTATTTATTTATTTATTTATTTATTTATTTATTTATATACCGCCCTCCCCGGGGGTTCAGGGCGGTTTACATTACATTTATAATGTGCATGGTTAAATGAAGGAAATGCACTCATTCTTTTTTAATGCATACTGTGGGCAAAAATGCAAAGGACAGGGTGAAAACTGTGGTCACTGATGCCATTTTAAAATTATTTGTTGTTCTTTAAAGTTTGCTGCAAGACCCCAATCTAAATTGTGCATGCAGCACAAAGGGATGCCAGCTCTGCCAGGTAACGCTTCATTTGTTCTCTCCAAACTAGATAAATGTTCTCTATGAGCCTATCTATCAAGCACCCATTCTGTGCACCACAGGAGGTTATCATCTTTGTTCCTTTATTCATGCCTGCTCGTGCCAGGAGCCTCTGGGGATCGTTTGTCCTTTAATCAGAGATGTGCTTAATCTGGGCCCATAACCTCTGCTGGCAGAGTAACATATTAATGGTGCACAACCTGATTAAAGAATAGATAAAGGTTTATTTAGAAATTAATATACTTGATAGGAAAGAGGTGAAACAGGTTCTTAACTTCATCTGTAGCTGAGACAGAGAGTAAGATGGAGTGTGGCACTTCTGAGTTGAAGGGGGAAATTGCCCTAAGAGTAGCAATCTGGAGACAAACACGGAAACCAGTTAAACCAGGTAAGCCTCAATAGAAAATAGGGGTACACAGAACAGGAGGCCATATTTTTTATTACTAAACTCCAAGGCAACGGAGGGGGGAGAATTCTCCAGCTGTGGAAATACCAGTAGAGCATTCCAAAGTTTAATAGGCACTGCTGGTTGCCAATAACAGAATTCCCATTATGCTCTTTGGGATCAGAAACATATATATATGCTCTCAGCTCTGCAGCCCCTTTTCTCTTGGTTGTTTGCAGTTACAGAGAAAGGAAACTTCTTAAAAGTGAACTAGCAGAGTACATTCCTCCGTGATTGGGAACTCTTCCTGTTGGGGTCTCGGGTGGATTCAGAGCTCTGAGCCACCCTGGCTCTCTTCTCATATCATACCAAGTAGAGGGACTTAGCTAGTGGTTTCCTTGACTGAAGACTCACATTTTGATTGTTTTATTCTTATTTTGATACTTTTATTCTTTGTCGCATTGGGCACCCTAAGGTGGCTAGAAAAGTGGCATAAAATGTTTAAAATAAATGAAATCTTCCTGTAAGCAGTTTAGATTCTTGTAGACTGAAGGCTGGAATAACTCAAGCTAGTACCACCTTGTGGTGCTGAACAATTTAATATGCAGGCTCAGTTCAGGCTTGGTGTCTCACCTGAGAGGAATGGGAAGGCGACTGTAAGCCGCTTTGAGCCTCCTTCGGGTAGGGAAAAGCGGCATATAAGAACCAACTCTTCTTCTTCTGCTGCTGCTGTTTACAAGAATGTTTAATCATTGTTACTGTAGAAGAGAAAACAGAAGAGAGGCCTTTGTGATGCCAATGAGCATTAAAAAAAATACAAAATGTTCTTTCAAAATCAATAACAAGTTGAAGCAAGAACCACTTTAAGCTGTATGTGTGAAAATGTCCAAGAATTAGCCAGGAAATTCAAGTTTGGCTCTCACAGCAGTTTTATTAGTCAAGTAACGAATGTCTGAGCTTCTGCATATAATATGGGCGAGATGAAGGCTCTGTGTTCATGCATCTGTCTTGGATGAGAGCTTTCACTATTCTTATCTCTTCCATTTTATCTTCACAACAACCCTGAATGGTAGGGTGAGAAGATGTGACCATGTATGGTCCTCTGAGTATTTTTTGTGGGAAATTTCTTTGTATGCCATCTCCCAGTATGATCCTCAATTTATTTTTACAGAAAAAGAACAATGCCCCCTCTAGTAGATTGAATATGATCTAAAAGTCAAGTGGTCAGACTGGACAACTCATGGAACTTAGTTCTGCAGAAGGTATGTAGTATTGGTGCTACGTGACCCTAAGGGGAACAGCATCAACACTGAAGGATTACACTGGCCATTTTATGGAATGAATGAACTGATTTCTGTTGTTACTTAAAGCAGGGGTAGGCAACCTGTGGTCCTCCAGATGTCCATGGACTTCAATTCCCATGAGCCCCTGCCAGCGTTTGCTGGCAGGGGTTCATGGGAATTGTAGTCCATGGACATCTGGAGGACCACAGGTTGACTATCCCTGACTTAAAGAACGTAATTTTTTTGTCAACACAGCCACAGACAGTAGTTTTCATTTGCTAGACTTTGCCACTAGGTGGCGCTGTCGCATAAGGCCTTCCATAGTCTCATTATCAGAACAAGTTTGATCTCTGTCTTTGATCCGCCTTAAAGCCTGAGGAATGTTTGCCCTGCATGGTATTCCTATTGGGATATTTCCAGAAGAAAAGGTCCCCTCATGCTTTTTGTTACAGTGTTCCTTCTTCCAAAACTAGGATCTCTGCTTAGGAACTTGAGGACACCTGGAACTGGTTCAGGTGGTTTATTCTCAGCATCATCCGTACCTGTGATGAGGAGCAGAACTGCAGAGCCTGGAACTATTGCTAGCGGCGGAGCTCTGAGGACATCTACGGAACTGCATTTGGAGTGCGATAGCTATAAGGAAGATATCGTCCTTTTAGACCAGGCTTTCTGAACCAAAGTTTCGTGAAACCCTGGTATTTCTTGACAGCCCTGGAAGGGTTTCCTGAATGGGTGGGAGTTAATGAATTTTGTCTATATATATATTACAATACTATTTTTGTGTTCTATGCATTCTATGAAAATGTTTGTTGATTCATATAGATCAAATTTTTAATCAAAAACCCCCATGGTCAATGGTGTCCCGTTTTACCAATGTTAAGATCTGGTCACCTTATTATATTTTAAAAATTTGTTAAACATTTATCAGGTGATATGACCATATATAGTCATGTTGACCTCCCCCTTCCCCCCAAAATGGCCAAGGATGGGCCTGGAGGGGGTGGGAAGGGCATGGACACAGCTTCCCAACCATATTCTGCACGATTGTACCACTTCTGGGGGTTCTCGAAGCCTGAAGAATGTTTCTCAAGGGTTTCTCAATGGTAAAGAAGTTGAGAAAGGCTGTTTTAGACGCTCAGTGCATAGGAGGGAGCAGCACTGTGGTGGGATTGTGATTAGGCTCCCCGTTGCACAAAGAGCAGCTTACAACTGGGACTGTGGTTCAGTGACAGAGCATAGGCTTTGCATGCAGAAGGCCCAGGTTCAATCCACAGCAGTTCCTGCTTAAAACAAAACAAAACAAAACAAAACAGGGGAGGTGTTGTGAAAGACCTCCAGCTAGGGATGCCAGCCTCCAGGTGGCACCTAGGGATCCTCCGGAATTATAGCTCATCTCCCGTCTACAGAGATCAATTCACCTAGAGAATATGGATGCTTTGGTGGGTAGATTTGGAGGCACTGTATCCCACTGAGGCCCCTGACCTCAGGTTCTATCCCAAAATCTCCACGATCCCCACATTTCTACCCAGAACCTGTCTACCCTAGTCCCCCATCACCTGCTAGTGGCTGGGGGGGGGGGACATAGCAACCCTGCCTCCTGCTGAGATCATGGTATGCTGTTGCCAGCCACAGTAAGCAATACTAGCTGTGAAAGACCTCCCTCTGTGTGTGTGTGCTATCAGTTCACTTCTGTCCTCTAAAACATCCTATTGTTAACAGCCTTGCCCAGGTCTTGCAAAAAGGGCCACAGTTTCCTTGATGGAGTCAATCCATCTCATGTTGGCTCTTCCTCTTTCCCAGCTGCCTTCCAGTGACGCTTGTTGTCTCTCAACGTGACCAAAGTCCAGTAGCCTCAGTTTGAGCATTTTAGCTTTGAGGAAGTGTCCAGGCTTGATTAGGTTCCCATTGGCTGCAGAGGAAAGGACACGCAGTAAGGGATTTAAACTACAAGTACAACGATATAGGCTAGATATCAGGAAAAAAATTTTCACAGTCAGAGTAGTTCAGCAGTGGAATAGGCTGCCTAAGGAGGTGGTGAGCCCCCCCCTCACTGGCAGTCTTCAAGCAAAGGTTGGATGCACCCTTTTCTTGGATGCTTTAGGATGCTTAGGGCTGATCCTGCGTAGAGCAGGGGGTTGGACTAGATGGCCTGTTTGGCCCCTTCCAACTCTATGATTCTATGTCTAGAGTCCAGTTATTTGTCTTTTTGGTGCTCCCTTGTATCTTCCAACACCACATTTCAAATGAATTCACTTCCTGTCAGCTTTCTATCTTGTTCAACTTTCACCCCCCTACACCTATAGATTCGAATTAATGTGTAGGTCTTGATACCTCCCGCCACGTTCATTCTGTAAAACGAATGTCTGAAAAGGTCTATTGGGTCTAGTCTCTTTTACTATGAAAGCAGAGTGTCAACGGGAGCACTGGTTTTGAACTAATACCGTCATCAGAGGACCTATCCTTCTTAGGGCCTTGCAAACCTTGGGGACTATAATCAGAACAAACTGCAGAAGAGCAACAGTAAAGGTGAAGCAGCAGTGACAGAACTGTTTCCCCATTTTTAAAAACTGCAGCCACAGAAAATGAATTGAAGGTTATGTTACTATAAACTGATTAAAAAACTATATTTCCTATGACCTGCCAATGATATTTGCTAGAGGAGCTTGATCCTGTCAGTTCTTGGAAGCTAAGCAGAGACAGCTCTGGTTAATATTTGGACGGGAGACCACCAAGGAAGTCGAGGGTCTGTGCAAAGGCAGGCAATGGCTATCTGTCTCAGAATGTCTCTTGCCTTGAAATCTCTAAGGCAGGGGTAGTCAAACTGCGGCCCTCCAGATGTCCATGGACTACAATTCCCAGGAGCCCCCTGCCAGCGAATGCTGGCAGGGGGCTCCTGGGAATTGTAGTCCATGGACATCTGGAGGGCCACAGTTTGACTACCCCTGCTCTAAGGGGTCGACATAAGTCAGCTGGGACTTAATGAAAGGAAACAAACCACAAAAAACGACCAGCAAACATCTGCTCCCAGTTCACCACTCTGGCACTTCATCTTCAACAATCTTAATATTAAGCCACTGTTATGAGCAAATATACCAGTGTAAATACTCAGCATTGGGAACCTGGCTCCATGCAAGTCCCTCCGAATTCAGTGGGTCCTGTGTGCTCAGGGTTTCCTGCCCTAGCCCAGTTTGCACAAGGACTGTTTGTTGTATTTGCCCACAGAGGCCACAATGCAAAACAGAGTCCAATGAGCCTACTGATTTAATGGGCTTAAGTGGATTTAAGCCAGAGTTTAATTATGCCCAATGTGCTTAAAAGTCTCTAAATACGTTCTACCATAGAAAGACATTTTCATTCCTCTGCTTCTAGAGGGCAGCAAAAGACTGCATTTCAGCTGTTGTAAAAAAATGCTACTTGTACAGAACTAGCAGCCTGGAGGATCTATCTATCCTGTCCTGCCAGCTACTGTAAAATGCTGCATAGTGAAGAAGAGTCATGCGGTTTTCTTCAAAGACAAAAGTGCTAGGCCTCTTTCACTGTTAATTTGCTGTTCCCTTAAAAAAAAAATCAAGCACTGTGGATAGAATAAAGTGGATTCCTTTTATTAATCTTATTGTTTTGTAAATGGAGTGAAATAGACGATGGGTACAAATCTAATCCTTCTGATTATCATTTGGGGGCTCAATCAACTTGATGGCTGTGTGTGCAGTGGTGGGGCTTCTATATATGAATGTGTTCATTAGAATGCAAACAGAAAAGAATTGTCCCGCTTTTATGGCAAGCAGCAGAATGCAGATACTTTTTCTTTTGATCTGTTCGCATTGTGATTAGAGATGGGGGCAGCTGGGTTAGGAGGATTCCTTGGTGGAAGAAGAAAGCTGGCCTACCTGGCAGTTTGAGGTCACCAGGAAAGGGTCTGGGTTTGGTCAAGGGAGAGAAATCTCCTTCAACTGTTTTTTTTTTAATTGGTGAGTAAAGAGGGGGTAGATTTTTGTAGCTCAGGGGTATTTGCTGCTCTTATGCATGCCCCTCCAGGCATGGACTGTTTCCTCCCATTGGTCTGACACGGTAATGCTACCTTTCACTCAAATAAATACATTCAAGCGCCTATGGAATCAGGAGGCTCAACCGCATCAGAGCTGTATCAATGGACTGTAGACTCATAGGCACGGCTGCCTGTCACTCTTACAGTTTTACAGTAGCCTGTGTCAGTCAAACAGTTTTTTGCTACTGAGCTTGCAACTCTGCAGGAGCAAGGGTAGAACAAGAGAGTTGGGACAGCAGAAGAGATTGGTGTAGTGGTTAAAGAGCAGCAGCTTCTAATTTGGTGAGCCAGGTTTGATTCCCTGCTCCTCCTCCTCATTATGCCAATAAAGGTTTCGGAGTTCAGTTCTCCTCCACATGCAGTCAGCATGGGCAATCTTGGGCTAGTCACAATCCTGATAGAGCTGTTCTCACAGAACAGTCCTGTCAGAGCTCTCTCAGCCTCACCTACCGCATAGGGTGTCTCATGTGGGGAGAGGATGGGAAGGCAATTGTAGGCTGGTTTGAGACTCCTTCTGGTAGTGAAAAGTGGGGTATAAAATCAACTCTTCACACTGGTCCCAGCAGCTCTCGGTCGTGTGGTAGGCTCTGCCGGTGGTGGGTGCTACTCTAAGGATAGAAATCCCTCCTTATCCGTATCCCTATTGGAGGGCTGCCTAGCATTGGCCAAAAAGAGACACAAGGGTGGTGATGAGTGATGCTCCGGAGCTGCAACAGACAGCATACGGATTCTCAGGCATACGCTGCAAATGGTATGGAGAATGGATCTGAGATAGCAGCACCATCAAAGTGCCCTTTCAGTTCCTGCATCTTTCGCCCTTCTCCTTTGGAGTGTCCACACTGCAGGACTCACCTACGGTTTATGTCGGGGAAGACTGGGCCAATGTGTGCCCGTCTTCTATAGGAAACTCACTCTGCAGTTACTGTTTGTCCTGCTCCATAAGCAAAAGGGGTCAACTGGATTAGAATGTACAAGATCTGTAGTGTGCATCATCATCATCATCATCATCATCATCATCATCATCATCATCATCATCATTATTATTATTATTAAATTTATAGACCACCCTTTTCTGTAGACACGCTTGGGGCAGCTTACAGCATATTAGAATCTAGTTAAAATATAGTAAACCAGTAAAAGCAATTATGCCCCAGGCTCCTATTTCTCAGCTGTTTGTTCAATGGTGGGATATTCTGGAGAGGGAAGGAGGGAGGCCCATATGATTATATTAACTTGTTCCGGTCTCATCCATGTGCCTGGTGGTGGCATAATGCTGTTTTACAAGCCCTGCAGGTCTTACGTAGTTCCATCACAGCCCAGATCTCAACTGGCAATTGATTCCACTGGGTTGGGGGCAAGGCCAAAAGGGTCCTGGCTCTGGATGACGCCAGCTGTACATTTTTCGGGCCAGGGACCACTAACACCATTCTAATAGATTGCACAGAATATGGGGAATGTCCTGCAAAGGGCATTGGAGGGTATGAGTAGTTAGCATATTTAGGTCACGAACTTCCTGATACTTTTCCACTACTACTACTACTACTACTACTACTACTACTACTACTACTATCATTATTATTATTATTGTTATTGGGTTTGTTACCCACCGCTATTGGGGAACTGTCTCGCAGCTGGCTACAAGATAAAACTCCACACAAAAGAATCATATAACCCCATTACAATATAACATAAACCCTTCCCACACCACAACAACTAATCCCCAAATGGTGAACCATGGGGGTATCAATAGATGGTGGTAGTTCAACCCAGTGATGGTCCAGCCTAATATAGACTCTCCTGGAGTCTCTCCTGGAGGGACCCATGATTAGGTTGGGCGCTTCAGCGTTGCAGTGCGGGAGGGGGGGGCGTTGTCGGTGTTGGTGCGCCAGTTGGTGCCTGCACCAACACTGCCCTTCCCCCCCTGCACCGCGGCACTCACTGCTTCGAGCTGGAATGGCCACTTCAGCGGCCGAAGCACCCAACCCTACCCATGATCTGCCATGCCATGGCCTCAACCATAAGCCCGGCAGAAGAGCTGTGTTTTCCAGGCCCTGCAGAATGCAGAAAGCTCTAGCAGGGCCCTCAACTCTTCTGGGAGCTCATTCCACCAGGCAGGGGCCAGGACCAAAAAGGCCCTGGCCATAGTCGAGGCCAGGCAGGCTTGCCGGGGGCTAGGAACAACCAACAAGTTGGAACATGCAGAGCATAAAGCCCTGCAGGGTGCATAAGGCAGAAGGTGGTCTCTCAGATACGTGGGTCCCAGCCCACAAAGGGCTTTAAAGGTCAAACCCAGAACCTTGAACTTGATCTGGGCTACAACTGGTAACCAATGCAGCCCTCCAAGGTGTCCCTGTGAGGACCCTAGCTGCTGTACTTCCTGTACAACATAGCCTCCTCCTGTGTCCTGATTGGTTCAGTTGGTGTCTTCCTGCTCCTTTGAACATTATCTCCTCCCTGCTTGCCTCTGGAACAGACAGAATGAATGCAGAACTACAGTCAGACAGCCAGCCAGTAATCTCCCCCCTTTCCTCTTTCTCCACAGTTTCTCCCCTTAATAAAACTACTTTATACGTTCAAGCAGCCTGGTGCTCTGCCCTCCTTTCCATATCCAGACTCTTCCAACAAGCAGCAAGGGCAGCAATAGTTGGAGTGGCTACTAGTGGTTCTGAAATGTGCTCCCCCAAGTGGCATAAGGGTTTACAGTAGCCGGCACCTGCGCCTCCCCCCTGCAGCAAAATCGCTCCTGGCTCAGCAAGTGCTGCATTGCAGGGGGGGGGGAGGGAGGTGTGGCCGCTGGCGCCTGCACCTCCCTCCCCCCTGCCACGGCCCAGTACCGAGGGCTGGGGAACACTGTTCATACCTACTCTCTACCCCATGGGAGGAGACACAGTAAGCACTCATGGAATTATCGAATGAATACAAAGTAGGGGCGAGGGGAGAGATTTGCAGGAATCTGAGCAGAGCAGGGTTGGCAATATGCTGAAGCAATGTTTGCTTTCTTCTTGTTGCCCATTTGTGCAACGTGCTCCCTTTTCTGTGCACCGTGTTTATAGTTTCCATCATGAGAGTCTCCCGTTGTGTCTTGCAAGTATGTGTGACACAGGGGCCGGGAGATGTAGCCCCTTCATACCGTGCATTCTGTCAGCTGAGCTACGGGTGTCCTGGCAGAGGCCGGTGTGATTTGGAGGATATCTGTGCATTTGAAGAGGTGCTACGGCTGTGCAGGTCTGGTGGCTGGTGGTGGGGGCCTCTGTCTTCATTCCCACTGGCTACAGGGAATGGCATCCTATGCTAGAGGACTTCTGAATTACATCGGCAGGCAACTTAAGTGGCCGTCCTAAGCAGTTACTTTGGGATGACACCCGAACAGGACAATCCCATGCAGAGCTACTCTAGCCTAAGTCAAGGATTGTAGAGGCTGTCCTATTCAGTATGCTTTTATTCAATTTTGTTAAAATTTGTAAACCGCTTTGGATGTTTCCTGTTGGTAGAAAAGTAGTTACAGGACAGAACTAACCAGTAGTTGCAAACTCCTGCCGCTCAAAAAACTGTGAAATCCACCAAACAACTCTCCCTATATAGCATCCTTAAAGACATCTTCAGGAGCTCTGCCCTCCCCCCCCCCCCACACCAGCAAGAATGTAAATTTCTAGAGCAAAATTCCAATGCACGAAAATGGTGTACTTTGAGTTTTAATTTGTTTATCTGCTTCAAGAGCTGAAAAGGGTGGCTTGAGGGATGGATGTTGCTTCAAGCCTTCCGGGACATTCTTTGTTTTTCTCCCATTTTGAACCCTGTCCAAAGTCTTGTCACCTGTATCTTCAGAGAAGTAATAGCCCTCCCAGCATGAGGTGGGGGAAAGGGGACTGGGCATCGTGTTCTCCAGCAAACTTCATGGGGGTGGCCATTCACCCCCCCCCCCAAGATCCCACAAACAGACCTCCCAAACAACACGGTAGGTTGTGACACTAATTGGAAGAGAAGATGGAATTCCGCTAGTGCCAGCAGCTCCTGCCAGTATTTCATTGACTTCAGGGGATGATCTGCATCACGGAACTTGCTGGAAAGAAGCTTAGCTTGCCGTCAACAAAGAAAAGGGCCAAGAAAGTGACTTCGAATGGCAAGGATAACATGCCAGACAGATGTGCTGCTGATATGCACTCAATTGCAGGAGCAGAAAAGGGAATTTGCTGTGCAGTTTTGTATTGTTCTTGGCATCAGTTTGGGTGATATAAACTGCTAACACCCTCCTCTGTTTTTTCTTCCAGTTTTTGTAATTCCCCCCCCCCCCAAAAAAAATATTGCCTCTCTGAGCACTGTAAGAATTAAGCAAATGCAGGATCTGAATATTGTTTCAAGACCTGTTTCCTTGGTCAGTGACTTCTTGGCCTCTGACTTTGAGTGATAATTAACTGGCAGTCGAGGTTAGCCTGGAATGCAGGTCAGGTGCCAAGAAACTGGGAGGGGGAGGAGTATTCTGAATTTTACGGGAGATGGTTGGCAGGAATTTGTTTAGGCAGTAGGGAGTTGCTTTGGTACACTTGGAGGTCTTAGCTACGGGGCAACTGGGCCAGGTGACCTGGGCCTTCTACTGTGCTTGTGTCCTAACTGGGAAGAAAGGCAAGATACAAATGTTTCAAATAAATGCCCAAATGCAAATGATAGCGTGAGGATGGCTACTGTATGGGCTGCAGGTAAAAAACAGGAGCATGTGAGACATTCATGTTCTGTTTCCTTTATGAGCACCCATAGCTTGGCATACCAACTGGCCAGACAGCAAAGGTAAATCAGAGCAGGGGAACATAGCATACAGCCCATCAAAATCTGTGGTGCAGCCTGCAGCCCCAGTTTGGCAACCCAGGAGTGGCTGGAGGGACTTCATGCCCAACTAGTTCAGCAGTGTCAGGGCGGTGATCGTGGGGGCCCTGAAGCAGCACCACAAGAAAAGGGTGGCAAATCTTCAGCAAGGTGGCAAGAGATGCTGACAGCCAGGGTAGTGTTTCTTTTAAGAGGCAAGCAGTGAGTCGGCCTGTGAACAGTAGAATGAAGTTGAAAAGTTTGAAATCTTCTTTCCTTCCCGCACCACCAGAAGGCAACTTTAGGTTGTGTGAACCTATGTCTCTACAGAGTGAGATAGCTGTCTTCATCCTGTCTAGCTGAGCTCCAAGCATTGGCATATATCTAGTATCCCAAACCCTAAAACTTATAGGATGGTCATGGGGTGCAGCTTGTTGATGACCTCCTTCCACAAGACAGCCCCCTTAGTTCCCACGAGTCAATTTTGGCCCATGTAACTGTTTCAGTTGGGGGCCCCCTGAATCAGAGACGTCTGACAGTCACATCACCTGAAACAGACCTGGAGATGACTGCCTTCCTAGAAGATGCTCTGGCATTATGGGGAAGAGAAGGATTGGTACTCTGTATTGAAGCACATAACCATGTCACCTGAGTAAAAGGTAAAGGTATCCCCTGTGCAAGCACCGGGTCATGTCTGACCCTTGGGGTGACGCCCTCCAGCTTTTTCATGGCAGACTCAATACGGGGTAGTTTGCCAGTGCCTTCCCCAGTCATTACCGTTTACCCCCCAGCAAGCTGGGTACTCATTTTACCAACCTCGGAAGAATGGAAGGCTAAGTCAACCTTGAGCTGGCTGCTGGGATCGAACTCCCAACCTCATGGACAGACAGCTTCAGACAGCATTTCTGCCACTTACCACTCTGCGCCACAAGAGTCACCTGAGTAGGCAATTTTTCTTTCCTGTGAGACAGCATGCATAGAAACATTTATGGTCGAGGAGGACTGTTACAAATACAAACGTCTCCAGGTTTCCCAGAAATGATGGGTTTGGGCCCTGTTTACTAAGTGTAATTGCTGAAGTCAAAGCAGGAGCTGACAGAAACAGCGTAATCTGGCACGAATAATATATATTTGATTCAGGGTTGATGGTTAGCTGCTTGTGTGTGTGTTTGTGTATGTGTGTACGTGTGTGCATCAACTTTATTGAATTTGTAATGTATTTATCTTTGAACCTTGTTTGAACGCTGAAGCCTTGTAAATTTACTGGTCTACAAAAGTTTATTTCAAAAAGAATTACGATGTACTTCAGTGGTGATCATTTGCATTTTAGACAACTGGGAAAAGATCGTTTTAAGCATTTATCAAGCATGTTAAAATTATTTGTCCTACCGCTAACATTTTTGCATCAGGACTGACATGAGGAATTCTATTCACGCATTTAAAATGCATTGCTACAAGTTGGCATAAATTTTCCAAAATGGTTTACGTCGATGCTTCTGTGTTATCTAATAATCTGAAGACTGGGGTAGTCCCAAATATCTCAAGATCGGGCTTCATCCTGTTCCCACTGAATTCAGTTAGTCTCCACATGGCTTCATTCTACGGTTGGTGTTCAGCCCCTGCAAGACTTTGCTTTGAAATAATTACGAGAACAGGAATTAATTTGTATATTAAATGCCATAAAATAATGAAGAGGGAAGGAGGGAAACGGCCCTGTTTGGATGTCTGTCTTCAACCCTTCTATAGCAACCTGAGCTACGTTGGGTTGCCTCAGGCAGACGCTCTTCTAGCTAAGACACCCGGAAGCCGTGTTAAATTACCAGTCGCTCATTGAGAACCAAACCTAATTTGGAAGGTGATGATATTTCTGCTGGTGTTTAGATTGAACAGACTAATTTAACAGAGAAAACGTCTTTTTTCAAAAGGCAATTCATGGTGAGAAGGATGCCGTAGAAGGGATTCAAAATGCAACCAAGCCTTTCAAATGGCATCTTTTGGATACACAATTGCTTGCAAGTTGCAAATGAAACGATGGCATCAGGAGCCGCAGTGGAGGGAGGTGATAATGATCCTGTGACCATCTTCTCTAATCACCCTACTGGGGAAGAGATTGCATTAGTCCTACCCAGCTGTGAGCAGGAGAACAAAGGTTAGGGACCCACTTCTGTTTTCAAAATCCCCCTTCCCCCCTCCCAGAAGTAGAAAAGCCGCTTGTTGAATTCTTCCAAGTTCTTTTGTTGCTTGGACTAATATTAAAATGTAAAAATGTTATGGTGTGAAGGGAAACCGCTGCAACACAAAACAAAGGAAATATTTAGTTTTGTTTTATGGCAGTCAGAGCAAGGGGTGGGGATGGGCGATAGTGACAGTGATACATTTATTTGTATATAGCCTTTACAAAATATGATGGGCAATGTTAATACACTGTTATTAAAGATGTTAGTATTTTGTGTGAAGAAATTGTTTATGCTGGGAAAAATTTCAAAAGTGACCATTCCTCTTGCTCCTGTTCTAGAATTAGGGGGGGGGAGAGAACCAACTCCTCACCTTCCTTCAAATGCAAATGACTTTAGCCAGGAGGTAATAGGATGGGTCAGCGCTCCCCTTCCTCCTACCCGGTATTGGAGAGTTTGGAGGTGGGGAAAGGTTAGATGGGAATTTCCTGTGTGCCCTTGTAGAAATGATTCTTTGACTCCACTGATCTGGTGAGTGGATGGGGGGAGAGGAGAGGTTGTATAATCCCCTGGCTCCAGGAAGAACCTCTCTTTTGCCTGGATCATCCAAGCAGGCAGCACATTGTACCTGTGCTCTGGAACTGGCAGCCATCTTGAGACATGTGGCTGCCAGGGGAGCTTTAACAGCCCTTGAGGTAATAGATATGCTATAGAACATTGTTATCACTTAAGATATAGGATCCTGCCTTACATCTAACATCTAGTGAGGCATGCTTAGCAGAGGGACAGAGGATTTCTGTTTCTAAGGTTGGTGAATTTCTCTCCCCTCAATTACTTTGGAGTTTTGTAAACAGTTTAATTGAGCAGAACATCCCTGAACCATCATAGACAGCATGAAAGTTCATGCTGGTTGCCTTTTCACAAACATTGCTTCACTAACCACAAACCAGTGAAAATTTGTGACAAAGTTTTCTTCATGAGCCATGTTGTACCCATCCCTACCCAGAAGTGGCATCAAAGTTTCAGCACAGTGCCCCTTGAATGCCAATTCCTGGACATCAATTCTGGGTTTGTGCTAGAAGTGACAACACTCATTGCTGTAGCACCTTCCCACCTTCCACCCCTTATTTAGGAAATAATATAATAATGTGAAATAGAGTCATTCTGATTCTATTGACAGAGTGTTGTCAACCTTGCTGTCTAGTCAATGTGCAACTGAGGTTTCCTGCACGAAACAGCATTTAAGGGACACCAAGTTTACAACAATCCAGGAAAGGCAAATGAGTATATTAGATGAGCACATTTTATATACGAAGCCCCCTTTCACTGAATCAGATCACTAGTCCCTCAAATTCAATATTGTCTACTCAGACTGGTGCTGATTCTCCAGAGTCTTACATAAAGGTCTTTTACCTGGGGAATTGAACCTGGGATCTTCTGTGTGCAAAGCAGATTATCTACCCCTAAGCCACTGCCACTTGCCTTCATCATACAGTATGGGACAGTCCGCTCACCCTTCTGAAAAAAGAAAAATACTTACAATAGGTCACATATTCGCTTCCAATTCTGTGCACTTTTTGAGCTATTCCCTGGTTCATAATGAAAGAAGTCACTGGAGCAAAAATAGAAGATGAAGATTGACTTCTTGTATTATCTTGTGCAAATCTATATATTGAGGAGGGGCTCTTCCACTCATTAATCCTGCATTAATATTTGCTACCGCAAGGACTATTGTCTCATCTAACCATGGCTATTTAAATCTTAACAACAAACTCTTCTGACTATCTTTGTATTTGTGTGTATGTGTGTTAGGTTTGAATTCTTTTCTGTTAAATGAATTGCTTATCTGTGTTTCCCCCTCATATTCTGAAAGTCATCTGCGCAGTGTTGCCGGCCTCCTGCCTATTAATTGGTGGATCTGAAAGCTGAATGCAGATGGTAAGCCTATTAATAAATAACGGTTAGGGAAATACAACATGGAATCGGAGAAGAAAAATTCTATATACATGGTGCCGTGTAGTTTTAGATAAAGTGGGATTTACATCCTCCACGGATTCTCCTTCCCTTGCAAATTAGACTTAATATATGTATGCAGCAATCCAAAAATTAACTTTGCACTATGATGAAACTGTTCAGTTCTGAGGAATAAAAGCCACCTGAAATATTCTCATTAAGGTAGCAAATTAAAACAATAGCAAATGGGAAGCTTTGAGGTCGGTCTTACTCAGGATAGATTCTAGAAGCATAGACTTTCTCAATGGAGTTTACTTTTTCCCGTGTATAATGTTACTGCAAATCTTGCACATTTGACTTCCTTTGCAGGACATTATTGCTAGCTAATAAAATATCCACTGAATAGTGGAACTTATTGAAATGTGGGCTACCAATACACTGATTTGCATTTATAACACAGATTTAGGTGGGATGTCTGGGGAGAGGGAGGGGGCTCCCAACCAACCTAGGAAATGTGGCCTTGACTCTTCCAAAACCGTTTTCTCTTCAAGCAGTAGCTGAGATGATTAAACAACATTCTGAACTCTGCTGTTGCAAACTGAACATTTAGAAACATGCAAATACAAGGGAAGACAAAGAGAGACAATTAGATTGCAGGCTGGGGTCTCACAGTCCCCCATAATTTTATATACTGAGATTTCTCTCTTTTTATGGAGATCTAAGAGTCTTTGACCAGGGTGAGAGGTTATAGGCTCCCCAGATTTGATCTATTACCTCTCAACTTTCTATTGGCATGTTATTTGCCTCTACTAGTCATGTGTGGTCAGGCAGTTAATTTTTTTTTAAAAAAATATAAACAACTGGAATAATCTCTAACATTAGGTAACCATCAGAATGCATTTAGTCTATTATTCTTGATCCTTGCTGTCTGCTTTCAGTTTCCAAGGCAGCTAGGGGGTGAGTGACATGTGGTTCCCAGAGATGTCATCCATCCATTTCCCTGTTCAACCAGATCACTCCAGCTGGCATTTCTATTATCATTGCACCATCTCAGTGGCTTGGGGAGGGCTTTCTTTATTCTATAAATACACAGGATAATTGTGTGAGCTCTTTTCTTACCTTGGGTTGCACCAGCTAGAAGCTCAGCCTTGGCTCACCTCCCTCACTTAAGCAACTTGCACATTTTCGCTAACTGGGATGGAGGCGAGGGAGATAGATGCCAACAGGTAGTCAACACACACATACATGGGTACGTGCACACCAAGCCAGACATGCCGCCCATGTGGTGCATTGGCTAGCATATCAACTAGGGCAGGGGTAGATAAACTGCGGCCCTCCAGGGGCTCATGGGAATTGTAGTCCATGGACATCTGGAGGGCCACAGTTTGACTACCCCTGAACTAGGGCCAGGGAGAAGTGAGTTTGAATTCCCACTCTGGTCACTGTGGCTCAGGTCACTGTCTCATCTAATCTGGTGCTCATTATGATGCCTTGATGTCCTGAAGCCAAGGGGAGACAGAGTAGGAGCAAGATCTTGTTTTTCTCATGCAATGCAAACATTCTATTCTAATAGAGAACATGCAGCCTGATTTGGAGTAGTCTGTTAAGTATTGAGATTTACCCAATATAGATATGGAATATTAAAACTTATCAGAATTTATGGGTTTAGAAGAGAACTAGTCCTGGCAAGGGGTGCTGAGATTTAGGGTATCTCTATTGCTGACAAATGGTGCGTACGGAAGACATTGTGTCCTGAAAACCTTGAAGCTAATGTGGGAAAATAATAATAAATAATTGAACAATATGAGCAATTAGTGATAAGACAGGAAAGTTCAGCTCTTATTATGTAAGATGGAACAGATGAGATCTTTTGGCATTTAAGGGCTCTTTAATTTTATTTTTTTCTGAGATATTTATAATTGTGTTTAAATCTGCTGTGTGGACAGCCAGTTGGGGGAAAAAGAAATGCAAACAAACCTTTTACATTCAGAGTCATTCATTCCATATTTATGCTCAAGTCTGCCTGCTAACATATAAAATGGAGGGTTAATTTATATTTTTATACATAAATAGCATATATCAGCAAGAGGTTGCCAACTCTTTACCCCCCCCCCCCCTCCCCATTTACTTGACTGATGCCATTGATTCTAACCGTTTCCATTGCAAGGATAATATCTCCTTGGAAAGCTAGCCAACCTGGTTAGCTTGGACTACTAATTGTTAGCTTGGACTAATCAAGATCATTGTTAGATCTATTGCATTGGCGCCACCCTTTTTCTGAATATTATTCTCCCCACCAGGCTGAACTTGGGGGAAGTTGGGTAAATACGATTAGAATTGTGACCACCGCCTCTTACATGTTATATGTGACATGTTGTTTGACGTAAATTGGGGTTTTTATGGGGATTTTATTGTGTTTTAACTGTTTATGTTGTAAACCGCCCTGAGACCTATTTGGAGAAGGGCGGTCTAAAAATTAAATAATAATAATAATAATAATAATAATAATAATAATAATAATAATAATAATAATAATAATAATAATAATAATTCATGAGGTGGAGAATTCTTAGCACACCCCTACAGACTTACCTACAATAAAAGACCAAACTCAGGGCAGAGCATCTGGTAGTTCTGAGGACTTGGGGAGGTTTTATGGGAGATGGCACTTGATCAGAAGCTACTCAGTACGCAGTGCAGGCAAGCCAACAACTGGGGACATGTTCAGCCAACATTTCATTCTTGTCAACTAATAACCCATTTGCACTGACTGAAGCTTCTGGATCATTCTCAAGGGCATCTTCAGAGCATCAGCCACTATTATGCATTTCCACACAGAATACATTATAGTAATGCAATGAAAAATTACAGAAATGTTGACAAGTCGTTGAGTAGCTTGTGTGTGTGGGATAGGTAATGTCCTAGGTACTGTCCAGTAGGCACCAGTAATACTTGCAAAATCACTATCTACTATCACTATCACTATCTGTAAAATTACTATATTATTACACATGCTTACTGTATGGAAGGGAAGAAAATACATTTTTTCAGCAACTGAAAACTAAGGTTTGAGTGCTATAAAAATGTAGTTTCCCTGTAATGAATGTGCTAACAAAGAGAACACCATCTGGAGCCATTATAATTACTCAGCAGCCAACACACCTATATTTTATTGTCTGGAAAGGCTTTCCAGTGGGCTTTCAAAGAATCTCTTTTATTTTGGAAATTACAGACAAATATTCTCCCCAGCTGTTGCAGTATCATGAAACATGAATGCTGACTTCATACCTTGCTCTTCAGACTGCCCTGTACTCACATTTCATTTTTTTGTGTGAGTGATGCACTGAACCCAACCTGTGTCAATTGTTTGTAGGAATCATCGGGGACAATGGTGGCCTAAGGAAGAGATGAAAGATCATGAAAGCATCTGCCCCTTTGGGTGTCAGTCAAGCTGCAAATGGAGTACACATTAAGGTTCCTTCCAAATTGGTGTTAGGTGCTAATGTGAATCAAGTTTGTCTCCCCTGCCTCTTCATAGCACCATGGCCCAATGGTGCACTTATCACCAGCATTACACAGGTTTTGCTGTGATCTTTCCTAAGTCTGTTATGTTATGAATGGAAAAATCACAGCAAAACCAGGGTGGGTGATGAGTAGACAGGAAAATGTGGATGTTTCCTTGTTTCACCTACATCTCTGCCACTTCCCTCCATCCCAACTCCCACAGCTGCCATTTCCTTGTACACCACAAGAGATTTTTATTTTACTCAGAAATTGACACTCCTACTATAGTGCTGTGTCAATTACAGATGGGGTGGAGGAATCCTGGAAATGACCCCTAGTGGTGAGAGGAAATGGTGGTAGCAGGGAAAGTGTGGGGAAGCCTGCCATGTGATGTCTCCCTTGTTGCTTTTCTTCTCTGGCACTGAAGCAGTAACAAGAAAACTTCAGAGAATGGTTTGATTGGGTTGCCTACAACATGCAATAAAATAGGACACTATTTTGAAGCATTTTGAAATGTTTCTTGGTATTAATGTTGCTTTGGTCTGCTCTCTTACTTAAAATTAAACAGTTTCTTATCTTGCTAAGCCAGTTCTGAAAGGACAGCTATGTTTTATTTTTCCATTGTTGTGTCACGTAAACCTTTGCAGTTGCTAATATAGGAATCAATTTGATTCTAACAGAGAGGATTTAAAGGTCATTCACATAACTTAAAAGGACAATTTTGAGGTCTTGATTGTATGCTATATACTAATATTTTTCAAGGAGTTTGCAGTACTCTAGAATGGAGGACTCTGAACTGACTTCTTAGTTTGTGGGAAAGCCACCAAATAGGGTAGTTAGTATATTTATGCCCATTCCTTTCCAGCAGAGGCTGCCTTTGTTTGCAGAGAACCAAGACATGAAAACAATTAATTTCAAAAAAACTTTGCAACGGAGTGAATCATCTTTGTCTGCAAAACAACTTTGGGGGGAGGGAGGGGGCAGAGGCTTTTAAAATTCATAGCACATGAATTAATGTGTCACCAGATCACATGAGATACCATGACTTGGATCCCAAGAACCTTGTAGGACAGATCTTTTTGGCCATCTTCTTTGTGCTGAAGGCCCTTGCTGCTGTTGCCAACCCATTCCTGATGGTCTGGGAACTCTTAGGAAAGACACAGGATGGAATGTGGAGAGCTGCCACTCTGGAAAGATATAACAATGCAATCCTAAGCAGAGTCCCATAGACCTCAGTGGATTTAGAAAAGTGGAATTCTACTTCGGATGGGATCGTAAGTCGTGTAAATTAGTGATCAAATAAACGTTGGACGTATACAGGGAAAGGATCAATATGAATAATCAGTTCAAACATTGGACACTGTCCTACATCATGAAGGATTCTTTAAATTGAATAGTTGATTTATTGCACAATCTCTCTTATTTTGTGGACTGCTGCAAACTTTGTACTTATTTTAGTCAAAATATTTTTAAAAGTTAAGGTACTGCTTAACAGATACCTAGCTAATGACAACACTTTCTCCAGATTTCCCCCAAACAACACGAGGTTATGTTTTTGTTGCATTAATTCATTTCCACAATGAAGTTGTGAAAATGTTCATTTACCTGCTCCTCCAATAGCATCTTAGCTGTTGAGCATCTGTTTCCATTTCTTTAAAAAATCAGTAAACTTCCAGCATGTGACTAGTTACTTTGTGTTGATGTTATTCCTCTCTGAATCCCTCCTCTTCCAAAGTACCTGGCTGGTCATGCATTAATCACCAAGAGGCAGGGTTTTTCTGCTAGACTGATCCTAATTTCAGAGACCAGATCAGAGTATACTCTTGATATTTTATCAGCAAAAAACTTTGCAGAAGTATTAGAGCTAATCATCTGTTCCAGAGACAGTAAAGTCTCAGATCTAGGAGACAACAGATGCCAAACTACCTTAAACAAATGTGATTGATGTCAGCCTCACTTACTTCAATGGGATACAAATCATAGGACTTTGAAGTTCCCAAGAATATATATTGAAGGAATTATGAGAAAAACTGAAAGTGTCTGATTCATATTGCATGAACTGGTTGGCCTTAGGAAAGGGAGGGAAAGAAGGGACGATGATCCAAGGGTAAAGAAAATCAGGTTTATTGAGCTTCCTTAAAAATGTAATACATGCACATTTAAAGCATTAACTATTTCCCAATGACTGTTGCCTAAACAAAGAAATATTTTTCTTTATTTTCTTACACAATGCTCAGTTTCAGTACTTTGTAAAATGGGAGGAGGAATAGCTTACATGTTTGTTGTACAGATGAATAGAAATGACGTATGAAAAGCACTATTTAAATACTGGGGGTATGAACCTGGGTGGGCTCAGCACTTGTTTGTGGAATGGTTGTTACAAGGGAAGGGATAAAGGAAAGAGTAGGGGAAATGATACAGGAGAAAAAGATGTGTTTCCACAAGTCCTTGTGGGTCCATCGCTTGGAATTGTCTAATAAACAGTACTCCATAAGACCAGCTGATTGGGCATGGAAAGAAACCATTCTGTAGAGAAGGAAAGTGGCACTAGGTATAGAACAAAGTATTCCCCATTACTTGGGTAGATAGGTGTCAAAAATACACGTAGAAGATGTTTCTTATATGCCACTTTTCTCCACCAGAAGGAGTCTCAAAGCAGCTTACAATCATCTTCCCTTCTTTCCCCCCACAACAGACACCCTGTGAGGTGGGTGAGGCTGAGAGAGCCCTGATATCACTGCTCAGTCAGAACAGTTTTATCAATGCTATGGCCAGCCCAAGGTCACCCAGCTGGCTGCATGTGAAAGAGCGGGAAATCAAACACGGCTCGCCAGATTAGAAGTCCACGCTCCTCCTAACCACTACACAAAGCTGGCTCTGTTGTGAAACTGCCTTGTATTAACAAACTATTAGCCTATTGTTGATTCTGATTGGTCGTGTCTGTCCAGTACTTTTGGCAAAGGTTCTAGCCTACTCTGCCGCACAAGATTCTTTTAAATGAGAAGCTTGTGGACGAACCTGGGACCACCTGCAAACCATCTACTCTACCACTGAATAATGGCGATGTTGTGATGATGTTTCAGTATTTTTGTGGGAATTCAGGGAGAAGAAGCAACAAACTGTAAGGATTGTTTCTGAATCTTTATGGGCTCCATCATTCAGACTGCATCCTTTAATACTTACTCATGTTGCAGCTTTATCAGCCTTTTCAGAATCCGAAAGAAAGGGAAGGTTGTTTTTAAGGTCATAACTGAGTGGAGCAAAGGTGTGTGAATGGGCAAAACAGCTGGGGTCTGTGACAGAAATCTTTATAATCCTACTGTGAGCCTCCTCTCATAAAGGGAGTTTTGTAATTGGAATCATAGGGAAAGCATAAATTAAAATGATAAAAAATGATTTACCTTGTCTTTTATATTGTTGCTTCCTGGAGTTTTATATCATGGCTGTACAAGATCTGTATTTACTAAGTAGCGGGTAGCCCGCTACCATTAAAATAATAATCTGATGTTTATTTATTTTTTTTGTTAAAACTTAATTTTAACTGTAGCCCTTTCATCGTAATAATACAGCCTTTTAAAATTAGCCTGATTTTGGTAGGAGAGTTTGCACTAGAATTTCCATATTTGGAAATTAATTAACCATGTTTTGGACTCATACTGATAATTAACCTGTTTTGGACTCTTACTGATATGAATTACAGTATGTCATACAGATGTCTGAGTCCTGAGGTACTTATATCACAATAAAAAAAATAAATAGGAGTTCTGAGGCACCTTATAGGTTCCCATTTGTTTTGCTTTCATATACACTATCATATGCATGTTCTGCTCCATGAAAGCTTATGCCAGGAAAAAACCCTGAAATAAACAATTGAACAATTAATGTTTTCTTTAGAGCTGAGTTCCCCCCTTCAAGGATCGCTGCCTTGTTGTGGCAAGGGGGCTTGCGTAGTTCAGTGAAGCTATGAGCTATGCCGTGCAGGGCCACCCAAGACGGACAGGTCATAGCTGAGAGCTCTGACAAAAGGTGATCCACTGGAGAAGGAAATGGCAAACCACTCCAGTATCTTTGCCATGAAAACTCTATGGACAGTTCCAATAGGCATAACGATATGACGCTGGAAGATGAGCCCCTCAGGTCGGAAGGTGTCCAATATGCTACTGGGGATGAGCAGACGGCTAGTACGAGTAGCGCCAGAATGAATGAAGCGGCTGGGCCAAAGCCGAAAGGACGCTCAGTTGTGGAAGTAACTGGTGGCGAAAAGACAGCCCGATGCTGTAAAGATTTTTATTCCATAGGAACCTGGAACGTCAGATCCATGAATCAAGGCAAGCTGGACGTGGTTAAACAAGAAATGACAAGACTGAACATCGACATTTTAGGAATCAGTGAACTAAAATGGACAGGAATGGGTGAATTTAATTCAGATGACCATCAGGTATACTACTGTGGACAAGAATCTCGCAGAAGAAATGGAGTAGCATTCATAATCAATAAGAGAGTAGGAAAAGCAGTCTTGGGATACAATCTCCAAAATGACAGAATGATCTCAGTTCGAATCCAAGGCAAACCATTCAACATCACAGTGATCCAGGTCTACGCCCCAACCACTGCTGCTGAAGAGGATGAAGTTGATCAGTTCTATGAAGCCCTACAACACCTTCTAGAAGCAACGCCAAAAAATGATGTGCTTATCATCATGGGGGATTGGAATGCTAAAGTAGGAAGCCAAAAGATAACCGGGATAACAGGCAAGTTTGGCCTTGGAGTACAAAATGAAGCAGGGCACAGGCTGGTAGAATTTTGTCAAGAGAATACAATGGTCATAGCAAACACTCTTTTCCAGCAACCCAAGAGACGACTCTACACATGGACATCACCAGACGGTCAACACAGAAATCAGATTGACTATGTGCTCTGCAGCCAAAGATGGAAAAGTTCTATCCAGTCAATAAAAACAAGACCAGGAGCTGATTGTGGTTCAGATCATGAGCTTCTTGTTGCAAAATTTAGGCTTAAATTGAAGAAAGTAGGGAAAAGCACTAGGCCACTCAGGTATGAACTAAATCATATCCCCGACGAATACACAGTAGAGGTGACAAATAGATTTAAGGAATTAGATCTGATAGACAGAGTGCCTGAAGAACTATGGACGGAGGTTCGCAACATTGTACAAGAGGCAGCAACTAAAACCATCCCAAAGAAAAAGAAATGCAAGAAATCAAAATGGCTGTCTGAGGAAGCTTTACAAATAGCTAAGGAGAGAAGGGAAGTGAAAGGCAAGGGAGAAAGAGAAAGATACACCCAATTGAATGCAGAATTCCAGAGAAAAGCTAGAAGAGATAAGAATGCCTTCTTAAATGAACAGTGCAAACAAATAGAAGAAAACAATAGAATGGGGAGGACCAGAGATCTTTTCAAGAAAATTGGAGATATGAAGAGAACGTTTCATGCAAAGATGGGTATGATAAGGGACCAAAATGGTAGGGACCTCACAGAAGCAGAAGAGATCAAACAAAGGTGGCAAAATTATACAGAAGAACTATACAAGAGCGAGCTTAACATCCCTGATGACCACAGTGGGGTAGTTACTGACCTGGAGCCAGACATCCTGGAATGTGAAGTCAAATGGGCCTTAGGAAGTCTGAGCAACAATAAAGCTAGTGGTAGTGACAGCATTCCAGTTGAACTATTCAAAATCTTAAAGGACGATGCAGTAAAAGTGCTACACTCAATATGCCAGCAAATTTGGAAAACTCAACAATGGCCACAGGATTGGAAAAGGTCAGTTTACATTCCAATCCCAAAGAAGGGCAATGCCAAAGAATGTTCAAACTACCGCACCATCGCACTAATTTCTCATGCTAGCAAAGTTATGCTCAAAATCCTACAAGCTAGGCTCCAGCAATATGTGGACCGAGAACTTCCAGAAGTACAGGCAGGATTTCGAAGAGGCAGAGGAACTAGAGATCAAATTGCCAACATACGCTGGATCATGGAGAAAGCTAGGGAGTACCAGAAGAACGTCTACTTCTGCTTCATTGACTATGCTAAAGCCTTTGATTGTGTGGAGCACAACAAATTGTGGCAAGTTCTTAAAGAGATGGGAATACCAGAGCATCTTATTTGTCTCTTGAGAAATTTATATGCAGGTCAAGAAGCAACAGTGAGAACTGAACATGGAATCACTGACTGGTTCAAAATTGAGAAAGGAGTTCGGCAAGGCTGTATACTGTCGCCTTGCCTATTTAACTTGTATGCAGAGCACATCATGAGAAATGCGGGATTAGAGGAGTCACAAATTGGGATCAAGATTGCAGGGAGAAATATCAACAACCTCAGATATGCAGATGATACCACTCTAATGGCAGAAAGTGAAGAGGAACTAAAGAGCCTGTTGATGCGGGTGAAGGAGGAGAGTGCCAAAGTTGGCTTGAAACTCAACATCAAGAAAACAAAGATCATGGCATCCGGCCCTCTCAATTCCTGGCAAATAGAAGGGGAAGAAATGGAGATAGTGACAGATTTTATTTTCCTGGGCTCCAAGATCACTGCAGATGGGGACTGCAGCAAAGAAATTAAAAGACGCTTGCTCCTGGGGAGGAAAGCTATGGCAAATCTAGACAGCATCCTAAAAAGCAGAGACATCACCCTGCCAACAAAAGTGCGTTTAGTCAAGGCTATGGTCTTCCCAGTTGCAATGTATGGCTGCGAAAGTTGGACCATAAGGAAGGCCGAGCGTCAAAGAATTGAGGCTTTTGAACTCTGGTGCTGGAGAAGACTCTTGCGAGTCCCTTGGACTGCAAGGCGAACAAACCAGTCAGTCCTAGAGGAGATCAGAGAATGAGGTGGATGGATGGAGTCACTGAAGCAGTAGGTGCAAACTTAAATGGACTCCGGGGAATGGTAGAGGACAGGAAGGCCTGGAGGATCATTGTCCATGGGGTCGCGATGGGTCGGACACGACTTCGCACATAACAATAAAAAGAGCTGAGTTCATGGTGAACAGAGCTTTTTCTGTGATGGTGTACAAATTTTGGAATGCTCTCCAAAGCAAGCATCAATAAGCTTTAGGTGTTTTAAAAAAACCCATTTATTAAAGTTTTTGGCAGTATTTGATTTGATTCCTGGCCTACCGTGTTGCTCTCTTTACCTACTGGTGGTTGCGTCTTCTTTGATTCTTGTATAATTAGTTTAGCCATGATGGATTTAATTCATGCTATTGTCATGCTACCTTGGATAACAGCTTCAGGTAAAAAAAGATGGCGCAGAAATAGCTTAAATGAATGAATGAATGATCAGGTGAGGTTGACTATTAATAGTATATCCTTCTAATTGATTAAATTGCATCTGTCCTCTTTCAGTTGGAGTGGGAGCCCTCAAGGATCAGGAAGGACCTCAATGTTTTACCAGAGTGACCTGGAACAGATACAGACTGGGTTTAGTAGACACAACAGAGAGATGGGTTGCTCAGTAAGGCATGGGTCAGGGTACCAGGCACAATGGCCAGTGCCTATGTTTCAGCCACAAGTGATGTTGCTTCTGCAATGGCTAGACCTGAAATGAGAACTTTTGGGTTGGACCCAGTCAGCTTTTTCACTCAGCACCAAACTACACATTATATTTACCATGTGGTCACAATGGGGACACCACCTATGAACTCTCCATGGGAACTCTGTTTAGAAGTGCTGCAGGGGCTCGATTCTGGTCAGGACTGTGATGTATGGGGAGGAAGGGCTCTTGCTTCCCCTCACCTTTACCCCAACCTGAAACAGCACCAGGGATATCATTTGCTCCATTGAAGGGGGGTGGGAGCATGTGCAAGTATTCAGAGCATATGCAGCTCCCCTGACATGGTTTCAGATTCGGGTAATGGCCTTGAAGAAGTGAGGAGTCCTTCCTAGTGTGCCACCATCCCAGCCAGAATCAGGACTCTGCAGTGCTCCTAGACAGAATTCCCAGGGAAACTTGCAACTGTTTTATGGCTGCAGGTTCCATGACAACCCCATATTACAAATGCAACATATAGCTTGGACTCCAATCTCATCTAATTATTCCACCAGTTCCAGGTTTAGTCCTTTCCCCAAATCTGGCCAACAAATTGGTCAAAACTAACCCTCAACATCGCTCGGCCCCTCTCTGGATGGTTCTCCCTGAAACTTAAAATTTTAATGTGTACTTCAAGAGCTACTAACAGCACTGTGATTAATGCCAGCAACTGGTCGGATTGCTTTTAATTATTTAATTGATTTTAACAGTTAATGACTGGCTAAATGATTGAGAATTGATGTTTGTTTTTGTTGCTGTATGGTTTTATTGAGACTGGTTGGAAACTGCCCTAAGTCGGCCATGCTGAGAGGGGCTGTCAAGAGATCATTGACCAACCAACCAACCAACCAACCAACCAACCAGTCAGCCAAACAAAGAAGCAACCAGTCAACCAAGCAAGCAAGCAAGCAAGCAGGCAAGCAAGCAAACAAACAAAATTTTAGGAGCCTCACTGCACAAACCCATCTTGGCTGGGGAAGGAAAGCTATTTGGCCTCCAATGCTGACTGTTCCTTACGGGGAAAGGGTGCTTCACTGCTGGTAGGGGGGGAGAGCAGGAACATGCATCTTGCAGTTAAATGCACAAAGAAAAAGAAAATGATTGCACAAAACTCTTCCCTGAGTTATTAGTGAAGCACAACTACATCAGAGATGCACTGATACACTAAAGGTAGAATTCCACCGCTCTTTTAATTTGGGGAGAAAGCTGCACTGTGCAGGGACAAAGGTGATTGGTAGTCTTGTCTCTATAATTACTAAATAGGTCCATTGGACATTACGTTTGCTGAGTCTTGAATTTCTGCCAAAATTGGGTTTTATAATTCTTTAATGTCTACAGTGCAGCTGGATAATGTTAGGTTTACACAAGCCCAGAGTCTAATGCATTTATCTGTTCCAAAATTGATTCCCTCTTTTTTTGCCATTACTCTTATTGGACTGTGTTAAATAATAAACAGCCAGGTGCCAGCAATCTGAACAATGATGCCCCTGCTAAATCTTCTGTGGATGAAGGTGCACCTGCCAGACATATTTCCAAGATGACACAATAATTTATTCCAGTTAAATTGCTCCTATACGGGTCTAATTAGATGCATAAAGAAAAGTGAGCTGGTATCTTCCCTGCCTGATGCATTTTGAATCTGGTCTTACAGGTATTGAATTATAACTGTATGCGGTTGCACTGCTTTCTGTAAAGCTGTTTAAATGCTGAGCACCACTAAGGGTGCCGTTTCAGTATATGAACTCTCCGTATTATCTGGAAACATTAAATATTTATATAACATATAGGTATGAATATGCATATTCACAACCTGTTCTTCGGAAAAAGGGTCTGTCTGTGGAGGAGGTGCACAGTGCATATGTGCTGCACCCCTTTTGCAAAGCATTCTATTCATTGCCAGAGAACAACTTTGCAGATCTGTGGCCCCCACCTCAGTCAATTGCATCTTTTGCAGTGGGGAGGGTTCTAAAAGCAAGAGTGCTGGAGAGGAACTTGTTGACAAAAACCTCTGCAGAAGGCTTATACCCATCACCATCATGTGGCTGCTTTTATTTCCACTGAACGTAGGTGTGGTATAGGCTATCCGATGAAGTGGTAGAATTCTAAGGTAGCAAATTGGACTGTACCAATTCAGCCTGCCTGGGATAGGGGTGGGAGAGGCAGAATCAATTTTTTGAGTGTTCCCTCTAGACTCTATCCACTACCCCATGCTGGTTCTCACTTAGTAGGTGAAAGAGCTGTACATAAGATCCTGGAGAGCAACTGCCAGTCTGAGGAGACAAGACTGATTCCATATAAGGCAACCTCATACATTCATGTGCATGGCTATCCCTTGTTTCTTGTTGAAGGCTTGCAAGTTATCTGGGAAACAAGGCAATTTGACAACTCATGTTTCATCTGAATAAGTACTGCAGCGTGTGCAATTTCTCTATCTTCAACAATACCTAGCAGACTAATTAAGGTTTATGCTGCTAATTCTTCATGATGCAAGTTGGAATTTCATGTTCACCCTAATTCTCTCCTCTTTTGCACTCTGTGTTTTGTAGAAATTGGAAGCAACTCTTTGGAAACAAATGTTGGAGAAAAGAGCTGGTATACTTTTGATATTGTAATTCTGTCCTTTGCATTCATACTCAGAAGTAAGGATGAGTGAACAAGAATCAGATGTTGGACCATCAAGCCTCTCTCATAATATTCAAATCAGGACTCATCCAATGATGCTGCTGGACCACAGATCCAAGACAAGAAAAGAAAGTCCTTTGTACAGCATGTCACTGTGGAATAGAACTTAAGGGTAAGGATAGAATGGTGACTGAGGGTCATGTGTACTGTCTAAAGCAGGGGTAGTCAAACTGCGGCCCTCCAGATGTCCACGGACTTCAATTCCCAGGAGCCCCTGCCAGCATTTGCTGGCAGGGGCTCCTGGGAATTGTAGTCCGTGGACATCTGGAGGGCCGCAGTTTGACTACCCCTGGTCTAAAGGGTCAAAGGAGATGAAGATTACTGGAGAAAGACTCACATTTATGGGTGTCTATATGCCAGTGCTAAAATATAGGAGAGCTTTCGGTAGAGGTGTTTCATTGTGCATCAAAAAGGGGTAGAATCAAGTAAGTTAAAAACATCAGGGGGGTTAACTGCACTGAAGATATGGGTGGAAAATAATACTGGGTCCTAAGGGTTACTTAAAAGTGGAGATGATCAAACCCTTGAGACTGATCTTGAGATGGAAATAAAGGGAGGTGACTGAAGCAGATAACGTTATTAAACTAGGAGACTTCAACTACCTTCACATTGGCTGGGTAAACATATACTCAGTCATGCTGTAGGTATCACAAATGACTATACACTGGAACAGTTGGTCATAGAGCCAACCAGAAGTGTACTGATCTTGGTTCAAGACCTGGTGAGAGCTGTGGTTGTTGCATTGATTGGGAAAAGTGACCGCAATGTTATTAAGTTCAGCATTCATGTCAAAAGAAAGTTACTTCTAAAATCTGAAACTATAACATTTGATTTCAGAAGAGGGAACTTTGCAAAAAAGAAGGGAATAGATCAAAGGAAGCTGAAAAGGATACACAAGACAGCCAAATCTCTAGCAATTGCTCAGAAGCTATTTAAACAACACTAATTGAAGATCAACTAGAATGTATTCTGCAGGTTTAAGGTCCTTTCCTGGGAGTAAATTCACTGAATAAAATTGGACTTATGGTTGCTTATTCGTGCCGCGTCTCTCAAAATTGCAGGCTGGATGACATGGTCTTCCTTTGTTTGTTTGTTTTAAAGCATCTACCCCAAATCCATGTTAGAACAGAAAATATTTCTGAAAGAAATGCTGGCAGCATTATAGAAATTGATAAATAATTTTTTTTCTTCTTAATTCCTTGAATCAATTAAAAGAAAATGAACAAGACATACAATTTAGGAAATGCCAGTGGTGGTCATGGTGGTGAGGATCTCTGAAAGGCCAGGAGCAACACCAGCTTCCAGAACGGCATGCTCTTCAAAATGTACATTACCCGCACTCAATATAGACTTTTTTCTCTGTTTAATGCCAATGCAGCTAAATTAACTTATTTTTCAAATCAATGTACTTGTCTTGCCAGCTTAGTGTTATGTCTAAGAGTGGTGGCTTCTAATCTGGTGAGCTGGGTTTGATTCCCTGCTCCTCCACATGCAGCTAGCTGGGTGACCTTGGGCTCATCACAGTTCAGATAGTGATGTTCTCACAGAGCATACCTGTCAGAGCTCTCTCAGCCCCACCTACCTCAAGAGCATCTGCCTTGGGGAGAGGATGAGAAGGTGATTGCAAGCCACTTTGAGACTCCATCACTGGCAGTCTTCAATCAGTGGCTGGACAGATACTTATCATGGATGTTTTAGGCTGATCCTGCATTAAGCAAGGGGCTGGACTAGATGGCCTCTATGGCCCCTACCAACTCCATCTGGTAATGAAAAGCGGGGTATAAAAATGGATACTTCTTCTTGCTCTTTGTTTGTTGCTTGTATCCTGGATATTCTTGGCTATAGTACACTGATGGTTGATTTTCTCAGCTTTTCATAACAAATCCTTCACAGCTCAGTGAATCATCTTGTTAAACTTGTGTCAGTGCTCTTATTATTTCCTGGTCCCCACTTTCCTGAGTACTAGAAAGTTCTTGAGGAGCTTCAAAATGTTAGCTTCCCTTTCAGTAGAGGGCACTGAACTCAAATGTATTTGGTTTCTACATAGGTTTGTAAGATAGCAATAAACAACCAGAGCATGATACAAGGAGGCAATTGTGTAATGGCAATGACTGCACCCATAGTCACAAGATTTTATCTGCCAGACTGCTCTAAAAATGTAGAAGTAACAATTCTCTTTCTATGGTCAAATTCAAGTACTCTTAACTCTGAAGGCTTCTATGACTGAAGGCAGAAAACTAGCCTCAAGACACACACCCCTCCAGTAGACATGACTTACATCCCAGGTAGTGTATTGATGGCTGGTGTAATGAGCCATTGATTAAGCCATTCTAAGGATACTGGGAGTGCTACTTTGTATAAGACAGTATGTCTGTAATTTTATATTAACTTCTTATGAACGGTTCCCTGGAACATGGGATTGAATCTAACATGTGCTGAAAGGAAAAGGTCATTGCCTTTAGATATATGCATATTTTCCTATAAATGTACAAAATCTTCAGAGTTTCAAGTTAAGTGGGCTTAAGAGACTTCTTTACTGCAAATTAATGCTCTCTGTCATACTTGTAGCCTGGAGACTGGACTTTGCCGAAGAGACTTCAGGGTGAATGGCAGAAACATTAACTCTGACTGCAAATGGATAAGGGCTTGCCCTAGCTTGGTCAGACAAAGGGACGGCATTTCTTTCAGAAAGTAAAAGAACAGCCTAGCCTTGCTTAGAAGCAAGGAGCAGTCTTTGGAGTCTTTGTTCCCCATCTTATTCTTCTTTCCCTTGTCTGAACCCCAATGGTCAATAATTGGACACATATATGCCTTAATAAACAGAAGGTTAAGTGGGCATGTTCTAGAAGAATGTTTTGGAAGAAGAACATAGACATTTTGGCTTCTAGCCATGGTGAGGTAGAAAGAAAAAAGAGAATATTGCATCCATTTGGCTTTCTTGCTGTGCTAGGTATCAGCATTTGACCTACTTTTGACCTCAGGATCACGTGCTTCACCTCTAAAAGCTAACCCAAGCGATAACTTTAGCTGGTCAATAATCCTGGATTTAACTGGCCCAGGAGACAGGAATGTTAGTGTCCTGTGGATGATATCTAAATTAGATGGTAGTCAGGTATGTGTACACTGGTGCGGTCATTAGCGTGGGCAGATGTGCACAGCTAATGGCTTACAGCAAGGATTGCTATAAGGGGAATTGCATGAGAAAGTGAGGGGGGGGGAGTTACATAGGAAGGTGCTCTAAAAGCATAATTTGAATGGCAACAAACCACATGGTGGAATAATCCAAAACAAAGCCTGATTTGTTTTATATATGCCTTTAATTCTTAGATATAGCCCTTGGGTTGGAAGGTCATCTGAGATCTAGCATGGTGAATCCCTCTCCCCGTGTACATACCCAAATATAATGCACAGAATATACTGTATGGCCCTCTTCATAATTGCACTTGTGCTTTACATATGTAAGCAACACCCCCCCCCCCAAATACGAACACCCCCTATCTGGCCACACTTTCATTAGGCCACTTAAAAACTCGCCACAGTCACAAAGAAAACTAAATGCAGTACCAGTGACCTGCATGCCAGTATGCATGCAAATCTCAAGCAGAGGCTGAGATTTATATATGCTTTACATACCCCTGAGGAAATACCTATTTTATAGCACTGATGGACCAGATGTAGTTTTCTCTGTGAAATGTGAGCAGAATCTAATCGGGAGTGGGGAGGGGAGGGTGCTCTACGTATTCAAAACAAGTTGATGCATACTCCACGCCTTAAACCTGCTGGCACATCGGAACAGATAGAAATGGCATCTCTGAACTAATTAGGCTGCTTATTGTATGCTGCAACTGTGCATTTGCATCCCTGCATTAGTGGAATCTCATTCCCTTCCAGCTGTACTGAACGGCAAAAATAAATCTTACATTTCGATTGTGTAATTGACAGCATGCAGAGTTTCCAGCATGAGATGGTACAGTCCCTTTAGAAATGTTTAGAAATTGAGGTCCAGTAATTCTCTCCTCCCCCCCCCCCATCTCCAAACAATTATTTCTTTTTACAGCTCTGGAAGCAAGATGGCTTTGGGGAAAACCCATCCCTAACACAGCCTGTTGGAGCAATCAGCGGTCTGCTATTGCTGAAATACATCTGTGCAAGTGGCAATTGGAAAGTGATTATTACGCTTGCGACTCTGAACTTGCAGCCTTCTGTTTAACTATTTTATTGTCACGTTGTACCATTTAAAAAAAAAAAACATACCTGGCACAGTTAATGTTTGAGCAATCCTACCCATCTCAAATGAGATGTATATTCAGAAGGTGTTTCAATAGTTCCTGTAGCACAGGGATGGGCAATTATGTGCACAGCCATGAATAAAACATCTTTGAGGGCACAAACAGAGCAGAGGCACCAGTGACAAGAATAGAACCTGTGCAATAATGAACCAAGAAGGAAATGCATCCTTTAATCCATGCCATACTTTGGATCAGGACACTTCAAGTGAAGCAGAATTAACTCACAGTAAGGTCCAGAGAAATAATGGCAATAAAAAATAGGCATGTGCATTCGGTTCATCTGAACAACAACAACAAAAAAGCCTGAAGAAATACCTTATCAGTATTTCCCTGGTGTTTCGAAGCCAAATACAGATTCTCTAATCTGTTTCAGCTACCAGTATAGCTGGCCTGAATAAAAGGTGGTGGGGTTTTGTGGGAGTTTTTTTGTGGGTTTTTTTGGCTTTCATTTGGGCATATTCAGCTATACCAAATAGGCTTACATTTTGTTTCTTCACTTCCAAATGGAAGGGAGTAAAAAGAGATTGCTGAAATGGCTGCCAGCCATTTAAACCTAGTAGCTAGATGGGTCTGCCCATCAGCTCTTAAGTTTCATTCATTCATTCATTCATTCATTCATTCATTCATTCATTCATTCATTCATTCATTCATTCATTCATTCATTCATTCATTCATTCATTCATTCATTCAATATATTGGCTGCCTTTTCCCGAAGGCTCAAGGTGGGTTACAGTGTCTGGATAAAATGCCAATAAAGCCCCTTAAAAACAGACATCAAAAGAGCAAATACTTTACATTCAAAAATCCCATAGGGATAAAGATGCTGCGGCTAAAACACCTAATAATACCAGACCTAATCATCCTCCAAATAATACATCCAGGAGGGGAAGGGTGATCGAGGGCAAAGGGTGATCGAGTGCTACTGCCACTCCTGCAGGCTGGGGCCACAATCTTCCTTGCTGCCTGGCCTCAACCAAAGACCTAGCGGAAGAGCTCTGTTTTGCAGGCAGAATGCAGAGAGATCCCGCAGGGCCCGTAGCTCTTCCAGGAGCTCATTCTACTAGGTCGGGGCCAGGACCGAAAAGGCTGGGGTTGGTGGAAGACACTGGAGAACACCCATGGGGGGCTGTTCTGAAGCCAACCTGCTTACCACTTGTTTTTTCCTCTTCCTCTTCCTCACTTCCAGAAAAAACTCCATTTCTCTCTAGGAATTGCCCAAACTGCTATAGTTTTCATAGCTGTCCCAGCCACCTGGGTCTCTGGGCCCTCCTGGATCTCCCAACCGGGAGCTCAAACTCCTCTACTCCCCCCACAGCTTTGAAGGCGATTCTCACATCTGCTCACCAAAAGGGGAAGCCCCCAAAGCTGGACAGATACTTATCATGGATGTTTTAGGCTGATCCTGCATTAAGCAAGGGGCTGGACTAGATGGCCTCTATGGACCCTACCAACTCTATGATTCTATTCCATCTGGTAGTGAAAAGCGGGGTATAAAAACGGATACTTCTTGCTCTTCGTTTGTTGATTGTATCCTGGATATTCTTGGCTATAGTGCACTAATGGTTGATTTTCTCAGCTTTTCATAACAAATCCTTCATAGCTCAATGAATCATCTTGTTAAACTTGTTTCAGTGCTCTTATTATTTCCTGGTCCCCACTTTCCTGAGTACTAGAAAGTACTCCGTAACCATCCCAGCCGACGCATGGGGGCCCATGCTGAAGCCAGGACTGATGCAGAGTCATGAAAGATGATATTACACCATCACTGATGACCACCTTTCCATGTCCCTGACCCCTCCAGCCTCCTGCTGGTTGCCAGGCCATAACATGCTCTGTGAAGTCAACTGAGCATTCTTCCCAGGATACAAGGGGGATGTAATACCATTGCCCAGAAGATACTTTCTTCCTCTCTACTTTTTTCTGTTTTTAAACTTCTAGTCGAATGAACAGTTCTGGAGAAAAAAGTTTTTACATTGTGCTATAGAATTTTGGGTTGACTCAGTAAGAGAAATCAAACTGTTTTCAGATTTCCCTTTGCAGCAACATGGCTTATTTATATCTTTTGCCTAATATTGTGAAAATTCCAGAGGATTAATGATGAGTCAGTCCATCGATCCATTTCATACATAATATTTAATAATAAGATTCTAGTAATGTTTTACAGCAAACCCTACAACACAGCTGTATGTATTGATGAACTATTGACATGTTGTACCTTTAACAGATCTTGGATTCTCTGTTGATGGGCAGTCTTAATATCTTGATCCGGATGAAATCTCTAACTAGAGTGATTAACATGCTTTACCTTGTTTGTAGATTTTCTTTATTACATTGTCCTCCATGTGTTTGTGCTTTGGGAACAGAATTTCCCTTCTGATTTATATTTTCAGAAGACATTCTGACACTTCCCATTTATTTTCAGTGTTTCTAGTGCTTTGTGTACATTATCTTTCAGTCCTTATGACCGTCCTTTTAGGTAGATCCATATAATTATAGCTGTGTTGTGGAGAAGGAGTTGGAAGAAGAACAGCTTGCCTAAGGCCACAGCCGCTGCATTCAGGTGTATTTGTGCACACCTTGTTCCTTTGGTTATTCAAGGAAAATACTGATGAAAAAACTAACTTCATTTGTCTGTGATGTATGAATTCAGGCACATGGGTTAACTGGAGTAAGTCCTACTCATTAGTATTCTAAGCCTGAATTCAACTCTAATAAGCAAGGGGAACAGAAACTCTGGATAGCTCCTGATAACCTATTCATATATTACAGTTATCTAGAGCTGATTTATAACAACAGTTTAGAGTGGGAGAGATTGGTACAGGGAGAGTAGCATTATTTCTTGCCCTTTATACCATCTTCACAGTGAAAATCACCACCTCCAAGTAGCATGTATCCATGCTGGGTAAAATGTTTCTGCACTTGTTTTTTTCTACAATGAGTGTAAAAGCAGTGTTGGGTTAATATTTTTAGAGGGAGGAACAACATAAGGGAAAAAGTTAAATGCAAGTTATTTGGCCTCCTGCTATGGTGGGAGGCCTGTTGCCAGTCACTGCTGTTGGCTAAGCAGTGGCAGGAGACAAATTAAATTGCTGCTGGTGTCTGTGTCAATAAGTCACTTCCAGTTACAACCCAGACTGACAAAGAGTAGCTCTAGGAATCACCAGAAACTCTATGGTTTTCCCTATATCACACCCCCATGACCTCCTGAACACTGGCCTGGCAATCCTAAATTAAATAGTCCCTGTGGTGAGATAACACCACACCCGAGATATTTGTGTAAACGATTTCCACTTTGCTTTGTGAATCTTGGGCTTACACTCTGTGAATGTTCAGAGGTTAAGCTGAAACTACTTTTACATTTGGTCTGGCAAGAAAAGAGGGAAAGAGTCAGTTTTTCCTCTGCTGAATTCCTTCAAATACCAAGCTGTGGAGCTTGGCAGGGGGAGGGGGGAGAGGGGATTAAACCATGAGATTTCATTTAACTGGCCTACCCAGGACCCAGAGGTCTGGCCCAGCTTGGTTGAGCAGCACCCATGTGGCATGGTGAGTGACTAAAGTTTAAAAGTTTGGTTTGAGGGTGTTGTTGGTTAAGTAATGGGAAGGCTGAGGGACACCATAGTTGGATTGTGCTTAGGGCATCAGTAGGGTTTGTATGCCGTAAGAGTTTTGTTAATGTGCATCTATGGGAAACAAAGGTTGCCACTTAACAGAATGCTCCTGATTACAAACTTCTTATCCAACAATGAAGCAGCAGTTCAAAGTGGGTGGCAGCCCTGCCCAGGAGTCTCAGCCTACTCCACTTCTGCCCACTTGGCACTGCTGCCCTCTTGCCACCACTAAGCCTAGCAAGTGACTCCTGAGAGCACTGCTTGAACTGGCTGGGCAGGCAGTACTGAAACACCTTCTAAATAGACTCAAATCAAGCACTAGGATTTTCCTTCTCTGTTGTTCACCTGTCTGAGGCATTCAAGGATCTACCAGGTAAAGTGGCTATATCTTCTGAGGCTGGATACAACACCAGAGCAACTGACTGGAAGAAGGCATCTTAAATTTCCTTTATGCTTCCCCATTCAACACCTGAAGAGCTAAGAGAATTTAGGAGACTTTGACTCAGCTTTAATTTCTGCTCTGATATCAGTTTTGTCGTTATTTATTATATAACTAATTTCATTGAGAGGTACGCTAGCCTTATGCATTCGGAATTGCTGAGAGCTGATAATATCTCAGGGTTATAATGCTGCAAATGTTAATTTGCCCACAACATGAGAATGAGAAATAAGTTTTTTGCACAGGCCATCTATGGAAATATGATATAAATTACGATTCATGTATGACGGGACAGAGAGGGTTAAAAAAAATCTGCAATCGGTGAAGAGAGATCTACTTTTATCCCCTTCATACGGACTATGCCAAGCATCTAATTGAATAAGTCAACTATTAGAAAGGAGAAGGAATTGAGATCTAAAGATAGACCCGAAAAATCTCCTCTGTTGTGCTCAGGAGACTGACCTACTGCAATCCTGGAGTCTGGGTAGTTCTTCTGTCTCTGTAGCAGTGTGCTTTAAGGGAGTTTCTGTCAAGCTCCATCATTCCTTGTTTGATAACATAGCTGCTGGGCAAGACACTAATAAAAATTCTAGCAGTAGTTTGATCTACCATGTTCAGTTCAGCATCTAAAATACTAGCCTTGCTTGGAGACAACAGGGTTTCAACTAATCTAAAGCCCGTGGCTGCCATCTAGGAACCGTAGCAAAGTACTTGCACCTAAGGCTAGCTGAAGACTTGGGATTGTTCACAGGTTCTCTCATACACCCAGGGGAGGCTCACCGAATGTCCAGTGCTCTCTTTTCACCGGTGGCCAGTCAGACTGCTCACAGGGCCCCACAAGCAGAATGCAAAGGCTCCCTGCCACGTTGTCCTAGAGGGGTATCCCCTCTGAACACAAATATTCCATCTAGCTAACATGGCTAATAGCTCTTGATAGATCCATTCTCGTTGAATTTGTCTTAACCAGTTTCAAAGTCTTCTAGAATAACATAAATCGTTTCAGAGGTTCCGAGACAATCTGCCTCCTGGCACAAGTTTAAAGCAGCCTTGAGACATCAATATGTAACGTTCAGCTTCTTGGCTTCTCAGCTCCACTGCTGCAAATAATTGCCATTCACTACCCTTTAATCTACCTGCATGTGTGACATTGTTCAGTTCCAACTGGAGAGGAGTGGATAGTCGCAGTACTCAAACACCCACCGGTTCAGCTCGTGTCCTGCTTGACAGTTGCAAATAGCCAATTTCTCCACGACTGGTTTGACCGTTCAGCGATCCATTCACGGATGCTCATCATGTTGCTTCATTGTATTTCTTCCTAACCACGCAGTACCACACAATCAGCTTTTGTGCATGCGTATTCTCACACAACCCCCATTGAGTCCTACTGGTCAGTTGCAGGTTAATTTGGTATTGGCAATGCACATGAAAGAATTTCACAAAAACCCGATGAAAAATGTGTACCTGGGAATTCATGGTATGAATGCTTGGCTCACATCTAATCCACACCTTTGAATGCCATATGTCCGACGGTGGAACATGTTTCTGGTGAAACATACAGTATCCCTAGCAGATACTAGGCGGATAATGTAATGCAGTGGATGATTTGGACTAGAGAGTATTGGTTCAACTTCTATCTCATTAAAAAATTGCTTCTAGGTATTAGGTACTTATGATTTTTAATTCTAACCTTCTTCATGGAGATTGTAAATACTTTGTGTGTGTATGTGTGTATGTGGGGGGGGGGGGCGGGGAGAGCTGGATTCATGCGTCAGATAAGCAGTCTGCAGTTTCAGCCTTCAGGTTATGAGGAGGCTCTAAATACAAAAGAATTACTAACAGTTATAGCTTCCGAAGGTCATTGAAATCAGTCAGTGAAACTCTTCTTAGATTTCTGCTAAAAGGTAAAGGTATCCCCTGTGCAAGCACCGAGTCATGTCTGACCCTTGGGGTGACTCCCTCTAGCATTTTCTTGGCAGACAGGGTGGTTTGCCATTCCCTTCCCCAGACATTACTGTTTTACCCCAAGCTGGGAACTCATTTTACCGACCTTGGAAGGATGGAAGGCTGAGTCAACCTTGAGCCGGCTGCTGGGATTGAACTCCCAGTCTCATGGTCAGAGCTTCAGACAGCATGTCAGCTGCCTAACCACCCTGCGCCACAAGAGGCTCTTTCTGCTTAGACTGCTGCAAAATACCATCTTTGGTTATGTTATGAGGCCTCTTAAACTTTACCAAAGCTCAGAGCCTCCACATGTCTCAGTTGGGCCTTGCTGGGGGAGACTGGGCTTTTTGGATGAAAGGCTGCCCCCCCAAAATTTACTTTCTGAAAGATCTCTAGCAATCCTGATAAGTGGTTGAAAAAACTGAGATCTCCATGGCCAGCTGAGTCCTTCTTGGTGATAGGAACGTATACTTTGCTCATTAGCCCCTTATATTGTAACACTCCTGAATTACAACAGGGATTGGCAATCGACTGATGAAAGGCATTATGTTCTTTAACAGGCTTGCAAACCACTCTGTCCTCCATTTGTGAAAGATTTCCGTAAAATACTATTTGCCTAAATTTCTTTAAAAAAAGGGAATGAGGTAGAATTACACTGTCATCTGAAGTTTCATTACAATGCTATTTTCTTGAGCAGCACTGATTGACCCAATGACGGCTTTGTCTAATTTCAGCAGAGTTGTTATTAGAGCAATTTATTAAAATTGCATGCATTGATTGGAGCCACAAACGATTTCTTGCTAATTATGCAGATGATGTACGAAGCTCATTTCAAATTCCTTTTTGAACTTCACTTCAGTGAACAAAAAATGTCAAAACTAACATATGGTTGTACTGTCAAAGGCAGAAGCTGGCTACATGTTAGTGACATGCCTTTGGACTTTGTGAAAGGAGAAGGGGGGGCACACCCCACCAGCTTCCACTTCATAGATTCCTTGAATCATTTTTACAGACCATCTTTACAAAAATTCTTTTAAGGCAAGTTAACCGAGAGAACTTCATAGTCTGTATTAATACTTTCATGTTCAAATTTGCCTTTAAATTAATGACGATAATCAGGGAAATGCTTTGAAATTGTGACTTAAATCTACAGATTTAATTTCCATATCTTTACATGTAAAGAAAGTAAATTTGAATTATTTCAAAGAATGAAGCACAAATATAGACCAGCACATTATCCATGACCTGGGAATGCTGCCAAATACAGTATCCTACCATTCCCCCCTCCATTTCTACGGATGAGTGCATATGTTATGCTTAATCTCTTTATATATGTTTATATTTTTGTCAGTGGTTTCACAGTTCTATGCTTTTTCATTGCTGTTTTTGTATTATTGTTCAAATTGCATGCACGTACTGCATGGTTTCCTGTAGACACTATATGTGGACATTTGTATATATAAATGTATCATATATATAATCTACAATAAAGACTTTGTTAACTGGCATGTGGTTAACCGGATAATTCATTTAACTGGCCTACCCAGGACCCAGAGGTCTGGCCCAGCTTGGTTGAGCAGCACCCATGTGGCATGACTTGCCTGCCCAGCCAGTTCAAGCAGTGCCCTTAGCAGTCACTAGCTTGGCTTGGTGGTGGCAAGAGGGCAGCAGTGCTAAGTGGGCAGAAGTGGAGTAGGCTGAGACTCCTGGGCATGGCTGCCACCCACTTTGAACTGCTGCTTCATTGTTGGATAAGAAGTTTGTAATCAGGAGCATTCTGTTAAGTGGCAACCTTTGTTTCCCATAGATGCACATTAACAAAACTTTTACGGCATACAAACCCTACTGATGCCCTAAGCACAAGCCAACTATGGTGTCTCTCAGCCTTCCCATTACTTAACCAACAACACCTTCAAACCAAACTTTTAAACTTTAGTCATTTACCATGCCAAAGAAAACTTTTTAAAAACAACGCACTTGTTGAACATGTTAAAGTTCAACAAGGCAGATAAGGACGAAGTCCAGTATGGCAGTGAAATAGTTAAGAGCATGGTAGTTACGGGGTGGTGGCCCCTTCCCCATTAAACCCATGCTTATTTTGCTTCATGGTTAATCCAGGGCAAACTCTATAGCAGTAATGTATTGATGCTCAAATGGATGTTGAACAATATCTGTGGACATCTACTTAATGGGAAAACATTTATGGATTGAGGAGATCTGGGTGTATATTAGAGGCTCTGTGCCCTCAACAGACAGTTGTATTAAAATTACAGAACAGAAGACAAATATTTCACACACATACATGCACATAAAGAATACTTATACACGAAATTGCCTTATAGTGCATCAGACCACTGGTCTTTCAAGGTCAGTATGGGTTGACAGAGTCTAAATCTGCAGAAAAGCTGAGCACACACTGCTTAAGAACAAAACAGATTTATCAAAGAAAAAGCATACTTTGTAGGAAAGAGAAAAGATAGAAGCCTGCCTGTCTGCACTAGCTGAGTGAGAGGAAGAAACTAACCATTCTTCTCAGAAGAACCAGGGGACAAGAAGGGAACAATTTGAACTACGGGATGGTCCCTAATACTGCTACTCTAATTAGCTGTCCCCTTTTATGCCCTTGCAGGATTTTCCAGTTTTCTGCCTACATTTATGCACATTAAATCATATATATTCCAACAATGCTAGCAGAGCCTCTCTGTTCCTGATTTTTATATCCCTTGATTCTTTTAACTTCCTACATACAAAGCAGATACTTTCCCACTGACCTACTTTCCCTACATTTCTCAGAGCAATAAAGAAGGCCTTTTCATCACAATCATCTGCATACAAAGTGCCAGAAGGGCCCAAAGAACAATGCCAGGTAACATCATACAGTGTTTGTATCTGAGCTGGCTTATGGGGATTGGGCCCTGCCAGGATGGCCTAGGCTAGCCCAATCTCATCAGCTCTTGGAGACTAAGCAGGGTTGGCCCTAGTCAGTTTTGGGATGGGAGACTACCATGGAAGATCAGAATTGCTGTTCAGAGGCAAGCAACAGCCTCTTGTTTTGAAAACCCTACAGGCGTCACCATAAGTTAACTGTGACTTGCTGGCACTTTCCACCAGCACTATGGTGTCTGGGGACAAACCTATTTGGGAAAGTTTCCCCCCTCTACTGTTTCCACACCCCTTCTTTTGTTTCTCAACCATGAAAGGTTGAAACTGATATTATGGACCAGACCTTGGAGCAGATCTACCAATGCTGCCTCCCGGACTACAATACTAGACGTGTGCTGCTGCTTTGAAGCAAAGCAAAATACATCATTAATAGACGTGCTAAGGTAATTGTAGTAATACTTTCCCATTGTCACTGGTGCTGATGCAAAGGTGCCCTACTGCTATGGTATAGCCTTTTGACAACAGCCAATGGGGAGTGGGGTCAGGCCATTTAGTTTTGCCAATGCTGGCCTCTGAAACCATGCTCGCGATTACTGTCATTACTGCAGTGAGCTGGCAACATGCTAATAGGCATGAGATAAAAGATGTGTCAAGTGACGTTACACAGATGCTAGATCCTTAATCACTCTAATAGATTTTTTGTCTTTAGTACTGAGGGAAGAATGAATAAAGGTGGCAGAGGGAGGTGGTTCAGCTTACTACTCCTCTGTCCTTTTCTCAGTTCATCTTCGGCCTGAAATGACAAAACCACAGTTCTTGTGTAGAAGGCAGACAGATGTGTAAACTCGACTTGCTTCCTTATTCAGGTAAAGTATGATTATTATAATGATTCTCACTGAATCACACCAAGGATCAGTTTGGTTTTGCTGATTGACTACAGAAATCATGGGGAACTCTGGACAAGCCACTATCAAAATTTCCCTTAAAAAAAAGCTAAGCTTCCTAAAACGAGACAGACAGGAACTCAAACAAGTGTGGGAGTCACATCCTCTTTCATGGAGACTAAGATCTCCTCGGCTGGATTGGTGAATATGTCCTGTTACTTGCATACGGTTGCCAACTCTGGGTCGGGAAGTTCCTGGGAAATTGGGGATGGAGCCTGGAGTTTGGGAAAGGACCTCAGTAAGGTATGATGCTATACAGTCTGTCTTCCAAAGCAACCATTTTTCTCTAGGGAAGCTGATCGCTGTAGTCTTGAGATCAGTTGTAATTCCAGGAGATCTGCACACGTCACATGAAAGGCTGACAACCCTAAACCTGCCAGAACTCAGCTATAGCAAAAGAATAGATGGAGTTTACTTTTTTGCACCACTGAGTAACATTACATCTCCAGAGCAGTATTTTGGGGCTAAAGCACAGTAAATTCTTACTGAAATGAATCCTTGGCAACTTTCTCTTGGCCTCTGCGACTCTTCAACTCTGTGACTCTTGAGTGATCCAGGAGTAACACTAATGACAACAATCCAGCTCAGAGGACTCTTATGAGATTTACAGCAGAAGGAAGGCAAAAGTTGATGTCCACTAAAATCTGTTCCAAAAATTATCCATAATTATAAAACCAGTGGCAGGGTTCAGAGGACAGTGTAGCCCTCACTTCATCCTCTTTCGGGATTTCATTTGACCTGGTAATTTAGAAGTTCTAGAGGAAAGCGTGAGGAGAAAAGAAAAGGCCACCCTTCTTACAGAGGCACCCAATTATGTTTTTCATTAAGCTTTTCAAGTCCTTTAAAAAGCTGGCAGAGCTACAGGAAGGTGTGAAGGGGTTAATCACTGGGGTTTGCTTAAAAATTCCGAACCACGATGAAAACATTTTAGCACCTAAGAGCAAAGATTGTGGGTGAAAAAAAAAAACCCGAAGATATATGATTTATCACTCCCCTCACAAATAAAATTTATTCATTGCATCCACCAGCCATCACACAGATGGTCAGAAAATTGGCTTTGTGTAGAGATGTGGATTCAGGCATGAATATTAATATGAGACAGATGTAAACGCATATTAATATGCACTTGCTTTGCATGGACTGACATTACAATATTTTCATTAAAGAAACCGCATTTGAAATGGAAAGTGTAGGTCACCCTTTTATAAAGCATAAAATGGTACGGTACAACGTATTTACCATTTCCTGAAAAAGCAACAGAAAACAAACAAAGGAAAAGTAGCTGCCATAATTTAGCGAATGAGATGCAAAAGAGAAAGAAAAAACAACAACCCAAGACTGAACAGAAAGCGATTGATTTGTACTTAAATTATATTTTACAGTCCTCCCCCCCATTTTTCTTTATCAGTAAGAAACGCAATAGTGCAAAAATAAAACATGTTCATACATTGCGTCACTGTAACATTGATACTTGCCTATATGCCTGAAAGCATAATTAAAATAAACACAGATTTCTGTTCTACCTCTCTGGATATGTTTTTGTGAACACATGAGGTTTCAACAGAGGGATAATGTTCAGGAGTCCAGTGATCTGCAAGTTTTCATGGTTAAAGGGTACAAAAGCAGGATATTTGAAGAATGATACGGTTGCATATTATACCTCATAAATAACAATAGCAATGTTATCAGCATGGCACCCTCTTTTTTGTATGGGAATTAACACCTTAATCTTTTCCTTACTGCAGCTTAGTTAAGCAGGTGCTCCTGGAATAAATACATCCTCTCCCCATGTTAGACTGTAGCATCTTTAAGGCAAGAGCTTGTCCACTTGCACGTGTGATGTGGCAACCACAACGAAGGTGGCATAGACTACGTTTTAAGAAAAAGGTGTACATTTAGATAGGTAGGGCCCAAGCTGTGGATGGCCTTAAAGGTCAAAACCAAAACCTTGAACCTGACCCGGGCCACAACCGGCAACCAATGAAGTTGCCTCAGCACAGGCTGGATGGGGGCCCTCCAAGGTGTCCCAGTAAGGACCCTAGCAGCTGCATTAAGCACTAGTTTGAGTTTCCAGTTCAAGGGCAAGGGTAGGCCAGCACAGAGCAAGTTACAGAAATATAGTCTAGAGCTGACTGTTGCATGGATCACCACGGCCAGACAACCTGAGGGCAGGTAGGGTATTCGCTGGCGAAGATGGTAAAAGACTGAGATGTTCCTCAGAAAAAATAAGACATGATTTAATTTAATGTATTCCATTGTATGGGGATAGGGTGTCAGACCAGGCTCAGCTTCCACTCTGCCATGCATATGGTTGCCACCTCTGGGCTGCTCTAAACCACTACACCACGCAGAGGAGGAAGGGAGGGATTAAAACGCACTAAACAAATCACTAGATTACTTGACAGACACGGGAATAGTGGAAAAGGGACATCAAATCGCTGCTGCCATTTGGGATCCCCATCAGGTTTTCAAGACGAGAAACATTCAGAGGTGGTTTGCCAAGCAGAGGTGGGATAGCCAAGCACTTCCTTGATGGTCTCCCATCCAAATACTAAGCAGGGCCAACCCTATTTAGTTTTCAAGACCTGCTGAGATCAGGCTAGCCTGGGCCATCTCAGTCAGGGGGGCTGACAAACATACCAAGCGATCTTTGATTTATACAACTACTGAGTGTATAGAAACTGGAAATATAGGACCTGGAATATAGGGCCTGGAAATATAGATCTTATTTATGTATTTATTTGTTACATTTATAGCCAGCCACTCTCCATAGACTCGAGGCGGGTTACAGCATGTATAAAACCACATTAAAACCCCTACCCCATAATCCACCATAGAAACTTAACAAGATTAGCCTGGCAGCCATCCTTGTTAGGATGTTCGTTGTAATATCTAGCCTGAGAAGGGGCCTGGTAGATCATTGTTCTGACCTCAGTCAAAGGCCTGGTGGTAGAGCTCTATCTCTGTGCAAGCTCCGTCAGGGCCCTCAGCTCTCCCAGGAGCTCATTCCACAAAGTTGGGGCCAGGACCGAAAAGACCTGGCCTGGGATGAGGCCTTGGGGCCAGGGACCACAAAGAGAGTAGCACCCGCAGAGCACAGTTCCCTGTGGGGGACACAAGCAGACAAGCAGTCCCTCAGATAGGTAGGGCCCAGGCTGTGGATGGCCTTAAAGGTCAAAACAAAGACCTTGAATCTGATCCGGGCCACAACCAACGCAGCTGCCTCAGCACAGGCTGGATGTGGGCCCACCAAGGTGTCCCAGTAAGGACCCTAGCAGCTGCATTCTGCACCAGTTCGAGTTTCCAGGTCAAGGATAAGGGTAGGCCAGCACAGAGGGAGTTACAAAATCTAGTCTAGAGGTGACCATTACATGGGGGCAGGTAGGGCATTAGTAGCCTCGCCTGGTGAAGATGGTAAAACACTGATGTATTCCTCAGATAAAATAAAAATGTATCCTGGAATGCAAGGGGTGTATGTTTCTCCCCCAGATTTGATTTAATTTAATGCATTCCATTCTTATCCTGCTTTTCAAACATCTGAAAATAAAACAGCTTACTATTTAAAAAAATGATAAAACTACAGTTAAAATTGGTCACACACCCTCCTGAGAAACGGGGCACTGGATGCACAAGTGGTTTTTTTTTTCATTGCTGTCCAATTGGCACATTGGCCATTTCAGTGGTTATGAAAATATGCAGTAAATTAGCAGATTGTGTGTGGCTCCTTCTCCTCATGGTGGCTTTAACCTGAAGAAAATGACTGATCGCAGAATATGAGGACTGATGGCTCAAGTGACGTAAGCAGCTACCTGAAATCTCGGGACAGGCCACATCAGCCAGGGGTTCTATGGCACCCTGGCTGAGAATCCCTGCCATAAACACTAGAGAGTGCGCCCAAGGTAAAGTGGAGTGCGCCCAAGCTAAAGTCCCCAACCCCCAGTCCAGGGACCGGTACCGATCCGTGGATCAGTTGGTACCGGGCTGCGGCTCCTCCTCATCCTCCTTCCTGGCTGCTGCCTCGGGTGCTGCCCTGCCACTCTGACGCTGGCTCACCTTTGGTGCACTCTGGTGGCCGCCATAGCTGGGGCTCCCCCTCGGCCTGGCACTGTGTAGCTGCTGCTGGCAGTGCCCCCCAGCAGACGGCAGGAAGGCAGGGGCACCAGCAGGAAAGCAAGTGGAGCAGGGGCTCAGTCGGCGGTGATGTCCCTTGGCAAAAGACTACCCCCCCCCGGGCCTCAGTAAAATTGTCAAGCATTGACAGGTCCCCGGTGATAAAAATGTTGGGAACCACTAGATCAAACCACTCTTCAACAGTATTTACAATAACTAGACTCTTATTGGATGTTGTTTCTGCAGTACCACTTCTCAACTAGGGGTGTTCCTTCGGTTTGGGTAAATTGAACTGAGGTTCTTTGGTGGGATTCATAAGATCTGAATCAGTTTAGGACTCCTGAATTGATTTGGTTTCCTTATAAATCTATGGGAATCTAGCCTATTCAGTGCTCTGGTGGGGCAGGGCTTGAGGTAGAGGCACCAGATATGCAGCATAGCCCCTGGAGCCTATCCTCAAGGGGCCCTCAAGTCCCTCAAGCGTCCAAAAGGGAAAATGTATTATGTAGGTCATCCTACAATATGGGTATATGTTGCTGACCTACAGTAAATGCTTTCTGTATATATTTCTGAAATAATATACATGAAGAGAACAGTAATATAAATAGTAAAGATAAGTGGATTCTCCCAGTCCTATTCCTTTACTGTTCTGGAATTTCTCTATGTGCTCATTTCGTTTGTCTTTCCTTGCAGCATAACTAGTCTCTAAAATTAATTGCAAAATTAGAACATACTCTGTTTGGCAAAGCTTTCACGGTTCCATTTATTTGCATCTATTTTCACCTCTGAAGCGCATGAGTGCACAAGGCACTAGAAGCAGGCTCCCTTACTGAGATTTATGTACGATTGCATCAGCATTTTTTACTGTTTTTTTTTTTCTGCGATAGTGAAAACCCACACAAGAATAATGATAGAGCAGCTAGATGTATAATCACATCAATTATCACAAGGCCCTTTTTTGGACACTGTTTTGTCAGCACAACTGAAGAGCCGTCGCAATCTACACATCTATAATGCTTGTTGCACTATTTGGAAATGAAACAAACAAACAAACAAAACCCACAAAAACAAAATCAGATTTATAGTGAATTCCTAATCTATTGGTTTTGCTTCAGATACAAGACCAGGAAAGTCAGACCTCTAAATTCTGAGTAAGAAAATTTTAAAAGCATCCTTAGGAAATAATGCAAAAGTTCATTTTCAGCTGAGGTAGGTGGGGGTGAGAGAACCGTAAGAGAACTGCTCTGTGAGAAGAACAACTCTAAGAGAACTGTGACTAGCCCAAGGTCATCCTAGCTGCATATGGAGTGTGGAATCAAATCCTGTTCTCCAGATTAAAGCCCGCTGCACTTTAACTACTACACCATGCTGGCTGCTGGCTCTCTGTGTGGAGCAGCAGGAGCAAAACAGCATAAAATGAGGTTCTCCCAATGCTTCAATCACTTCTAGAGCAAAACAGAAAGAGAGTCACTGCCGTGTTGGCGGCAGCAGCGCTTTGGGGAAAATCCCTGATAATGCTTGCTGCTGCTGCCAGCGCAGGTGCCTCTCAGCCCACGGCTACGGAAGGCCCGCGTTAAGCAAACACAGGATCTTCCGTAGCTTCCTGGGTAAGCCGGGGCTGCAGCAGGTTGGCGCTGTGCATAATCGCCAGCACCACGCCTGTCAGCCCACTCAGCCCTGACCCTACCCTATGGAGCCACGGAGCTGGCAGGGGCGACCCCCTGGCCCCACCAGTGTGTGTGGAGGGGACCTGGCCCCTCCCTATCTCCCCACCCCCGCTGCTTCACTTACCTTGGCCGGCAGTGCTACGCCGGGACAACCCAGCATGCCCCGCTCCTGTGCGTACACGGGAAACGGCGGGGCATTGTGCCCCGCCGCAATGGCACGGCGCCAGCGCGGGGAAGCTGCTGCCGTGCATAAAAGGTCTATTGAACCAACATTATGCTACAGTAATACACAATCCATGGTATACAAGCGATCATCTAATCATAGAGTTTCAGGAGAATCCTAGAACATTGCCCCCGCGCAGTGACATCAGTGCCTGGTTTGTGCTGGAAGTGATGGTATAATGTTGATTTGAGGCCTCATTTTCATCTGGTAAGTCCAATACCAGTCACTGATCTGCACCGGGGAGACAGGCCCCAAACTGCCAAATATGATTTTTTTTCTCCTTCTATTCCTAGAAGCAGTCTAATGATTTCCTGACAAGATTTTTGCTGCAATGCCCACCAGGAAAGCCTTCCTTATTTAAATTAATTGCAATCATTAGTTGTGTATAGAATACCGGTCATGACAGTCTTTCCAATAGTGCCTATGATACTGAATACATGAATGGCACAATGTGCTCCTGCCATGTTGCTCCTGCCATAATACTAACCCTGTTTGGGATGCCAGCAACTGGGGGAAGAGTCTAGGGAACATGTACCTTCAAGCATATCCTCACAGCTATAAAGATGAGAATAATAGAATCATAGAGTTGGAAGGAGCCATACAGGCCATCTAATCCAGGGGTAGTCAAACTGTGGCCCTCCAGATGTCCATGGACTACACTACCCATGAGCCCCTGCCAGCATTGGCTGGCAGGGGCTCATGGGTGGTGTAGTCCATGGACATCTGGAGGGCCACAGTTTGACTACCCCTGATCTAATCCAATCCCGTGCTCCATGTAGGATGAGCCTAAAGCATCCAGAATTAGGAACTGCTTTACATGTAGTCAGGGGGGCAGCTGTGATTCTGGGTTGATAATACTAGGGACACTGGGATATGTTTGGAGAAAGCCCCTAGCTACCTTTTGTAATCATACATGAATGGGCTGTACCACAGAACACTTACAAGCACGTAGCTCACCCATACAAGGCTGTTTACACAGTGGGCCCTCTCATAAACCACATTTCTTTCATTTGTAAACAAATTTCTCTCCTCAATAAAGCAATCTCATCACCTGGAAGTTTAAAAGCTTCACAGTTGATATTTACTTCTAATTTCTGTGTTTTCTTGGCTGCTAATGACTTTTTCTGTTGCCTGCTCTTTGTTTCTTTCTGTTTTCATTGGCAAAAAGCTAAACAGTTCACAAGCAGTCTATTTTTTCAATTATAACTTGAAAGTATGTGCAGTAGCACTTGGGTGATTATTTGGCTGTATTGTTAATGTTTTTTTTAAAGGAAAATCAGTAGCTTGCCACAATGTTTAAGCATTTTAAAAGGAAAATTATTTCCTTCCAACATGGGATTTTTCAAAGAGAAAACAGAGAAAATAATTGGTTCATACTTTATTGCTGGTTCTTGTAAGAAGGAGAAACTTTGCCATTTTGCCAGCATGGAATTATTTGTTATTACATGCATGAGTGTAAGCTTTCATTCAATTCGTTCTCGTTCATAAAAAACATGGCAGATTTGCATTCCTTTTGGCATGCAAAGCTGTCTATTTGGTCTTTAAAAATAAGCAAACTGGCATGTCCTTCCCTTCCCTCTTCCTCAGCAACAAATCCCTCAGTTCAGTCTGTCTGAACAACCTCAGCTATTTCAACATTACACAACTGAGTCCCCTGATTAGAACAGAGCAAATAATAACAGGAATAACTAATGGAAGACGTTGTAAAATTGAAATTATTTTTCAATTTGGGTTGACTTAAATATCTATGTTTTTTATTTTAAAGTGAAAATAGGCTAGGGTAGGGGAACTCACCAAAGCCCGTTTATGGTAAAATACACTCAAGGCTCTTTGTACGTCACACTAAAAGCAAATGCATTGAAAAAAAACCTATATCCAGGCAATCCAAATTCTGTTCCAAGGAAAGCAGAATCCGTATAAATTATTAAATGGGATCCTAGCCACCTTGGTGGCTCACGTTAGGGTGGAAAAGTATGCTATAAATTTTGTATCGTAAAAGAATAAAGTATACATTTCTACAAGCTATTCTGCAACCTACACTCATTTGCAGAACTGACTCTGGCTTTATCTTTCATGAGAAGGGCAGGGAAATTTGGAGGGTAGCAAAGCCCTTCCCCATCCACTAGACAGCCACCAGTCTGGCTTCTGAGATTTCACCATAAATTGACCATGTAGTTTCAAGCATATCCTCACAGCTATAAACATTAGGAACTGGCTTGAAATGTATAAGCAGCGATTCTTAGGAAGATGAATTCTAATGCCACACTTGGTGCACTTTTCAGTCTTTCTAAAGAATGGCAGAACATTTCCCTGGGTTTGCTTGCTTTCCTTCCTAGGAAGGAAGTGCTGTGGCATCTGCTTTACAGTCCCTGGCACCTGCCTTTAAGGAACTCACATGGCAGGTAAGAGAAAAGACTTCACAGAGCCACTGTCAGCCAGGTAATACAATTCTGATGAATGTTCAACAGAATCAGTTCCTTAAGTATCTGGTGTGTTACAGAATGTTCTTTTTTGTTTGGAGAATTTGTATGACGCCTCTCTGGAGAACTTGCTTGAGGCAGTTTACAAACATTAAAAAAGCACAAAATGAGTTACCGAACAACAAAGTACTAAAATCTAGCCAGAGCAGCATTCAGCATTTACACGGCAATTTAGAACTAATCTTATAAAACACTTCTCAGGTTAGAAACAGACTGGGTTCTCAAATCCGCCTTGTGAAATGCTGGGAGATTTGTGTACATAGGTGAAATTTAGAGAGGATATGATGTCTTTAGGCTTCAGGGTGGCTTTTGGAAATCCCTAGGATACCCCTCTATGGAGGCTGATATTTTTCCTGTTCCTTAATATTTCAGGGGTGGGAAACTGGGGTGAAGGATAGTTAATGAATGGCCTAGAAATATACTGTAAAGCAATGCTGTCAAACATTTAGAATTGTGGTTTAAACTGATTCTATTCTCTGCCCAACTTTGAATCAACTTTGATTCTATTCTCTGCCCAACTCTACCCATTTTTTGAAGGCTGCTGTTGGTATATTCAGCAGTTTATTTTGAGCACCGTCCTACCAAAGTTAAACACTTTAAAACCATGATGTCACTGCAGTTCTGATATAATGGACTTGGAATACACATTTATCAAGTGTAGAAGGCTCCGATGGAGTTGGGGGACAATTCCATTCCTTCCCTACCACTTCTTCCCCTCGTAATTTAAATCAAGAGATGATGAATGTCTGCTCATTCTTTTGCAGTGCTACATGCATTCCCCAGAGCAGGCACTCAGTGTGCTTTATAGATCCAGATGGGTAGCTGTGTAAGTCTGTCTGTAGCAGTGGAAAAGAGCAAGAGTCCAGGAGCACCTTAAAGACTAACAAAATTGGTGGCAAGGGAAGAACGTTCCTGAGTTGCTGATCACTTGTACAGATACTTGTTTGGAAGTGAGCAGCAGTGACTCACAAAAACTCCTACCCTACCATCAGGATCTGATTTAGGTGAATGGAGTGAAAAGAGATAACTAATAGGAGAGTGGTAAACAAGAAAAAAAATACAGGACTGAGCCAAAATTTCAAGGATGCTTTGATTTCAGTGGGAAAATTCCACTGAAATCAATGAAAATAGCGATGCATAGACACACCCACACACCATGTCAGTTTAGAATTATAGGCATCAATATGGTAAAAAAAAAGTTGTTTTCCTAGGAATATTATCTTAGTTTGGGCTGTGTGTGTGTTAGCTTTCTACTTTAATTCTATCTCTTCTAGTCCACATTTGAAGACATCCCACCATTTAATGAAATTAACATTTTCCCTAATTCTGAACTACCCTCTATTGTTTGTTTCTGTAATTGTGTTTTTTCCAAAACAACAACAACGTTCCTATGGCATTTCGGCACCTTGAGGGCAGACTGAATGCCTAAGTGAAATGATAGTCATCAGAATCAGCATTTCAATGCAAGATTAAACTCAATTCTCTGACTCAAATTCAGATACCATCTTTAGTGGTTATTCCCCAGGGGTCCCAAACGCTCTGTTGTATTAGAGCAAATATTTTTTCAGGATGCTGTTTGTCAATTCCTGCTATTCCTAGATGTATTATTTGCGTGCAGTCTTTATGCATCAAATCATTCGTGGAGAGACTACGAGGGTGTGAACGCTGACGGAATGATGAACATCAAACGCAAAGGATAATTAAGACAGACAGGTGCTTACTGCCTGGGAATGTCTGGAGCAATTCTTTCTCTCCCTCCTCACTCTTTCCCACCAAGGATGATTTGTAAAAGGGCCTCACTCCATATTTAAACATTCTGACTGCATGGAGAGTTCTTTGGGCAGCCCTGGAGTCATTCAGGAAGCTTGAGTAGAGCAGTTGCTGTTTTTTATTAGCTGGCAGGCACTGGAATTTGTGTCAACATCCTATTCCCCTGAATTCTTACATGACTGAAGCTGACATATTTTCCATACCCATAAATATTTCAGAAGCGACTCGGGTGTGCAGGTGAGCATTTTACTGTGAGAAATTAATGGCAAATAGCTTTAATTTTTTTTTGATCAGAGGGGAAGTTATACAAAACAGAATGCCCAGATCATAAATTTTGCACAGCTGTGTGTGTGTGTTTCTGTGAAGGTGAATATATCTCATAAACAAAGAAGGAAGAAAAAAAGTGCAAAACAAATGAAATCCCATACAAGCAGGCTTCGTTGTTGTTGCCAAGGGGAGGAGGGTGGGAAAGCAACAGAGATGGGAAGGTTGCAGTGGGAATAAGAAAACAGTGACAAGAGTGGGAGAGGGTTTGAACAAGAGGAGAGGAAGGAGGGGCCTGTGGGGAGAATGAGATTTCCCCTGCCATGCAAGGTGCCCTCATGTATGCATGTGTATACTCTCTCTCTCTCTCTCTCTCTCTCTCACACACACACACACACACACACACACACTTACACAAGTTAACAAATATTACCGGACACATTAACAGAGGAATTGGTCTTTATGAGACATTCAGCCATCAAATATTTTAAGTATTTTAAGAGATGCATTGCGAATCATGCTGTCTTGGCTCAGTGTGCCTTGGTCACTGATGATGGGGACACGAATGAGAAACGAGCTGTTCCATGGAGATGGCACACAAGTGAAGCCCACTTGCTAGCTCTGGGGTTCGAACAGCTACTCTAAAGGATAATAACAGAAATGTGCATTCCAATAGAAGCAACTTTGATTTCATGGGGGGGAGAGGATCCCATGGGCAAAACCTTGTGTATTCCCCTCCCATGTCCATTGCCAGCCTGTGTGCTTCATTCTGGATTCCCTCACAAGCTTGCAAACCCGGAAATCTGTGATGACAGGAAATAGTTATGCTGTAAACCTCAAGTGTCCTTCAGCCAAAAGAAACTGGACCCATGTACCTTGGCCATAGCTAGCCCACCATGTGAAAAATCAGGATTGTGGCACGTTATTTTTAAAAAACAATTATTAGTACTGCTGATCTCTGAAATCAAATGTATTTTCATCATTATCTGATTAAGGCAGTGCCTCTGACGGGAAAGATTCATTTGCATTCCATTGCTTTGAAGAAACCTCCTGCACGAGGAGGTGCCTGCGGTCAAGCCTGAGAAAATGGGAGCTCCGAAGCTGCATTTGGAAGTCTTTTGCAAATTTGGATCCAGCTGAGTTAACTACTCCCAATAAGCTCTGCAGTTGCAATCACAACCTAGCATGTGGATGTGTTTTCCATTGTTCTCTGTGGGAAAGGGATCTTCATCCTATGTTCGAGTGGGTAGCCGTGTTGATCTGAAGCAGCACAACAAAATTTGAGTCCAAAGGCACCTTTAAGACCAACAAAGATTTATTCAAGGTGTGAGCTTTTGTGTGCAGGCACACTTCCTCAGACACTTCCTCTTAAAGGTGCTACTAAACTCACGTTCTGTTGTTCAACTTATGTGCGATCCTATCTAATGGAGGGGGGATTTCAAATCAGTGAATGGCAGCACCTTGAAGGCAAACAGATGTGAAAGTGCTTCAGAAGTATGGGAGGTGGTGGAGGACGATGTTTAAGGTATTGTGGTTTTCAGCATATCAAACAACTCCACAATTCAAGATAAAACTGAATGATAATATCTATGAACATAATAACATGCAAATAAACAGTGCCCTTCAGGAAGAGCATTCAGTACAAAGGAAGATTCTAAGAAACTGTGCCTTTTGGATGAAGGACACTTGCGCTGAGAGGGGAGGTTCTATAAATCTAATCAATCAATCCATCAGTGGTGCCCATTGCTCCTGCTGCTGCCATCACTCTGGACTCCCGCTCTGGCTTGGGCCTGCAAGGAAAGCAGCAGCCCTTCAGGTGATCTCTGGGCCTTTTTTCTCTGTTGTAGGCTGGACTGACTGAGGGGATGGGGCTCCTGCTTTCGGTGATATGGGAGCAACTTTAGCAACTGCCCATGCTCTGGGACCTTTTGTTCCCTAGACCTTAAATTCTAAATTCACAGGACTGCTGTGACCCGCCACGAGCCTACGGAGAGTGGCGGGATATAAATCCAAATAATAATAATAATAATAATAATAATAATAATAATAATAATAATAATAATAATAATAAACTTTAAAATAGAAATAAAATGTTCAAGTGAAAATGACATGGTCCATTTGCATAGGCATTTTTCTCATACAAGGCGATGGGCCTTTGTATGCTTTGCACATGAGAAGAACCATACAAAAAGCCAGCTGCATGCTTAGATATGTTCCAGTTGGGCATGTGCAGATCAATTCTAATCTTCTACTGAAAAGGTGGAGGGGGGAGGGGGGGTTGCCACCACAAGGCTGCTTCTCCCCCTGAACATTCCATGTTGTTGTTGTTGTTATGTGCGAAGTCGTGTCCGACCCATCGCGACCCCATGGACAATGATCCTCCAGGCCTTCCTGTCCTCTACCATTCCCCGGAGTCCATTTAAGTTTGCACCTACTGCTTCAGTGACTCCATCCAGCCACCTCATTCTCTGTCGTCCCCTTCTTCTTTTGCACTCGATCACTCCCAGCATTAGGCTCTTCTCCAGGGAGTCCTTCCTTCTCATGAGGTGGCCAAAATATTTGAGTTTCATCTTCAGGATCTGGCCTTCTAAAGAGCAGTCAGGGTTGATCTCCTCTAGGACTGACCGGTTTGTTCGCCTTGCAGTCCAAGGGACTCGCAAGAGTCTTCTCCAGCACCAGAGTTCAAAAGCCTCAATTCTTTGATGCTTGGCCTTCCTTATGGTCCAACTTTCGCAGCCATACATTGCAACTGGGAATACCATAGCCTTGACTAAACGCACTTTTGTTGGCAGGGTGATGTCTCTGCTTTTTAGGATGCTGTCTAGATTTGCCATAGCTTTCCTCCCCAGGAGCAAGCGTCTTTTAATTTCTTTGCTGCAGTCCCCATCTGCAGTGATCTTGGAGCCCAGGAAAATAAAATCTGTCACTATCTCCATTTCTTCCCCATCTATTTGCCAGGAATTGAGAGGGCCGGCTGCCATGATCTTTGTTTTCTTGATGTTGAGTTTCAAGCCAACTTTTGCACTCTCCTCCTTCACCCGCATCAACAGGCTCTTTAGTTCCTCTTCACTTTCTGCCATTAGAGTGGTATCATCTGCATATCTGAGGTTGTTGATATTTCTCCCTGCAATCTTGATCCCTAACATTCCATGGACACACATTAAACATGGATCTGTATTTTACATATTTTGAAAAGGACACGTTGGAAGTCTCCATGAGTTTAGAGAAAAGCAGGATCCACATTACTCAATAAAATCTAGCTGCCCCTTCATCTTCTTCAACTTTCTCTTTTCAGGTGCTGCCTGAAACTGGTGATGGGATAAAGGAAGACAGAAAGAAGCAGGTTCAAGCAAGAGAAGGTGAGCCCCTGGCCTCTTTCCCTGCCCATGGCATGGTTTAGGAAGGATACAGCAATGGACAGAGAGCTAGGTGTAGAGCCATGTTTTGCTTAATGTTTCAGTTGTCAAATTGTAGCCTGATTCACACACTGCAAAGTCCACCTGTCCTCAACATCACAAAACCAGTGCCCAATAGTACCTTTAAGAGTAAGACCAACAAAGATTTCTTGAAGACGTGAGCTTTCAAGTGCATGCACTCACTCGAAAGCTCACATCTTGAATAAATCTTTGTTGGTCTTACAGATGCTATTGGGCTCTGTTTTTGTTGTACTACTTCAGACCAACAGAGCTACCCACTTGAATCGGTCCTCAACATGACTTTCTATAGACATGTTCTGGGAGTCTCCAACTGGGGACTGAATTCCCAGGCTTGCAGGTTCCCAATTTGGATCACAGTGAAACAGCCTAAGGCAGGGGTAGTCAACCTGTGGTCCTCCAGATGTTCATGGACTACAATCCCCATGAGCCCCTGCCAGCAAACGCTGGCAGGGGCTCATGGGAATTGTAGTCCATGAACATCTGGAGGACCACAGGTTGACTACAACTGGCCTAAGGGAGCCACTAGGGGACATTTGTGCCTGTTGCGTAAGCTTACATGTGGATTGGTTACATATCATAGTGGCTCCCTGGAGGAATTTTAGTTCCAGAAAATGGTGTGTGTGTGTGTGTGTGTGTGTGGGGGGGGGGAAGCAGGCTGAAGCCATTTCCTGCCAATGGGCTTTGTGTATCTAGGCAATTATGAAAATAAAATGGTGTGTGTATGGAGCATGTATGCTGCCTTCATCTCCTTGCATGAAGAGTAGATAAAAATATGAAAGGCATGTACAGTTTTAACATTTGATTAAATTTATGACTATTTGGTACAGCTAGCTCAGAGTGAAATAAGAATCCGCTAAAGTAAAACAAAAGGGAGGTAGCGTTGAGCAGAACGAAATTTAGCCTAATCTTGCACTAAAATAAACAGATGCTGTATTTGGAAATAAAATGCCATGAGCTTTTGCAGTGTGGGGTAAACAAAGATTTTATGCTATGATGAACAACGGGAAAAACATTTTTGAACAAGGGGTCCCTTAAAATATTTTTGACATTACAGAATGGGGAAGGGGGGTGCATTGGTCACAGGTGGGCTGAGTTTTGCCTGGAATTTAGCATTCACATCTGTATGTTTCTCCTGTTTTTCCATGGTCTGTGCACTGACTCATTTTCAAGATTAATACATGCTCTTGATGGTAAGGGTTTGTGCTCTTCCATAATTAAGCTACCCTCATAAAACAGCTACGATTGGTAACTTGAAGGAACCCAAGTGAATGAACCACTTCTCAGAATCTGCATGACAATATTGAAAATTAAACCCAGTTAATAGAAAAAAATGCTAAATCAATTGCCATAAAATTTAATGGGTTTATAGCCGTCTTAACTCAGTAGGACTGAATTATCATGTTAATTTAATTTCCATTTCTAAATGAACCAGAAGGCACAATAAAGGTCAATTAACCAACTACCTTCTCTGTCTTCTTTTTTCCCTTTTACTGCCAGTTTTAAATCACAGGAAGCCCCAAAGCATTCAGATCTTTTAAGAAACTCATTAGTTTGCTCTTAGAGAGTCAACAAAAACTAGCTCGGAACCATGTGCTGAGAATCCATTCCAGCAATTGCATCACAAATGCCGTAGCTGAACAAGACCGAGGACACTTCTGTGCAATGGTTTATTTCAGAATTCCAGTGTGTTGCAGTGAGCAGTCAGACCCCTCCTTGCTTTGAGGGGCAGTTTGCCCATCAACGTTGCCTGCACCCCGCTATCATCATCATCATCATCATCATCATCATCATCATCATCATCATCCGATTTATTTCCCGCCACTCCCAACAGGCTCGTGGCGGGTAACAGTAGTCTTAAAATCCCCCATTAAAACCCCCACTAAAAGACTTTTAATAATATCCAGCACAGAGGAAAATGCCACTCTCCCACTACCCGAACAAGGGCATTAGGGGATGGAGGGTAATGGTGTATACTTCAGACCCCAGGGAGGGCAATGTTCTTGCCAGTCCCAGCCTCAACCATAGACCTTGTGGAAGAGCTCAGTTTTACCGGCCCTGCGGAACTTTGACAGCTCCCGCAGGGCCCGTAGCTCACCCAGGAGCTCATTCCACCAGGTAGGGGCCAGGACAGAGGAAGCCCTGGCCCTGGTTGTGGCTAGGTGCACTTCTCTGGGGCTGGGAACGACCAGTAGATATAACTTAGCAATTGCATCTCCGTGTTAGAAATATACAAATATAGGTCAGTTTCACCAAAGGCTGACCAGCAATGTCTACATTTACACAGGAAAGAGAACATGGATTCTGTAGCTAGCTGCCATGCTTTCCAGGAGCTGTCTGGATTCCTGAGGTGACATGGTCCTCAGCCTGCAGGGGTACTCAACAGCTAGCTTTTATTTCCCTCCTCTATAGAGACTGCAGCTCAGTGGTGCACCTAGGAACTATTACTAATCTCATCCTCTTCCTTCCTTCCATACTTCAGGAACTCCAATAGTCCTGATTAGCTCATCCACCACAACTTCCATCTTCTTTTCTCAAGGTTGTCAAGACACAATTTGTATTTTGCTTAATTTGGCTAATATGATCATGCCTTTGTTTCCTGTCCTGGGAAACTCATCACGGATCCATCAGGACCATTACAGGCACTATCCCTGTCATGGGAAACGTCTGGGACATTGTGATATACTTTGTCCATATTTTGTCACCCTATACTTTGTCCACAAGAATACCATTTGCCTCCTAGATTCCTTTATCTTGCACTGGCAATCAAATAAAGTCCACTGTTTTAGGGCCTGCAGACATCTGGCTATTTAAGGCACAGGATGTAACTCCTATGTGTGTATGCTTTCTGGATATCCTGCATACCCCCAGAGTGCTGGTCACTTTTTCTGTTTCGTGAAGGTAGACATAATCTTTCTCCCCCCCCCCAAATTATATCCCCTATCATACCATCTCACCTCTATATTTCCTCTTGGGTATATGTTTAGTTTAAGTTGTGTGGAAGTGTGTTAGTTTCATTTTTAATTTGTTTAACGTATGTTACAGAACTGACCTGTAATCTCCTTGAGTTCCACGGTGTGTTTCTGTGGAAATAGCCAGATGCTTCTTATAATGAAAGAAAAGTTTATTGGTAAAGGTTGAAAAGGGTTATAGGATTAAATCAGTGAGATACAATACAGAAAACAATTCAATCAACAGGAAGATAATGAAACTAGCTATCTACTTGGATGATTCCAAGCCATCATTTGATTACATTACCTAAATCATTCCAGGCTCTTCCTCCATTATTCTTGGTGCAGCACAGCTCTCAGGCAACATGCACCCCAAACATCTAGCTAGCCTCTGACCCCCCCCCCGTCCCAACCTACATTTAACTCTGTAGCCCAGATAATCAGATGTTCCCCCAGATACCACTTTGATGGAAACTGCCAGAATGCAGATCACCCCACACTTTCCTTTCTCTGAAGTTCACAGGATGGGATCAGGGGCAATTAACAAGACAATATATGGCCTTGAAAGGTACCAATATCCAAGCTCAAGGAGATAACACCAAATGGGCTGATGCTGGAGGCAATTTCTCATATCAAACAAACAACTAGCAGGGCCAGGGACCGAAAGAGAATGGAAGAAAGGGAGGAAATTAAAAAAAGGATCAGAGATGCTTCTGTTTCATAACATGTCCAGGTCCAAGCCCTAGGCATTTCCATTAAAAAAAATCTAGCCTTGCAGTGAACTTGCCAGTGGCTGTTTGTGGGGAATGGTAACCAGCAAGCATACTGAGCAAGATGGACCACTTGTTTGGGTTGGTGTCAGGCAGCCTATATTGGAGACAGCTCCCTGCTTTAGAAACTGCAACAAAGGGGGGCACCAGTTCACTGGAGAAGCTCACCTCTCCCTTGCCATCAGCAGCATGGCTGGTGTCTGACATCTGGGGTTGCCAACCTCCAGATAGGCCTGGGAGCTCTCCCAGAATTACAATGGATCTCCAGACAAGAGAAGTTAGTGCATCTGTATAAAATGGCTGCTCTGTGGCATTAGGCCCCACTGAAGTCTCTGCCCACTCTAAACCCCACCCTCCCAAACTGGAATTGGAAACCCCACTGACATCCCTACACCGGGAATGGCACTGGTCCAGGAACAGATGGGTGCATTTGCTTTGGGCCACAAAATATCTCCACGATGTTTTGATTCCTCTCTTTAGCAACTTGCTTTCTTCTATGTAGCTCTGTTAAATAATATCCTTAACACGGCCGCCGGCGCCACGGACTAAATAAAGCGCTAAGCGCTTTGTGGGAGGAGTTAGGGCGGGCTTAGTCCTTGATGAGGAAGGGGCCTGATTGGCCCCTTCCTCCGGACAGACCATCGGCCAGGCCAATCCCCGCCCTTCCGACAAGGAAGCAACTGTGAGCCGCGCAGAGCGCGGCTCGCAGTTGCTTCCTTGCCGGTGGCCTGACGCGGTGAGAGGCGCAAAGCGCCTCTCGCCGCGTCAGGCCAACGGCCCAGAGAGCCCCCGGCAGTCGAGATCCTAACCTGGGCTCATTCCGCACACATAGGATAAGGCACTTTCAATGTGCATTGGCAGCTGGATTTACCTGTGCAGAACAGGAAAATCTACTTCTAAAGTGCATTGAAGGTGCATTATCTTTTGTGTGCAGAATAGGCCATGATATCCCACTGTACCACACTGGCTCTCACACACTCCATAAAGACACCACTCCTCTTTCTGCAGCTTTTTGAAAGCACTTTTGAGAAGAGCAGCCAGATGCACCATGTATTTTTCTACTCAGTTGCCAAAGGATCAGTCTAGGACTGGGAAGACCTGGGTTCACATCACCACTATGCCATGAATGTCACTGGGTGATTTTGAGTCAGTCACTTTCTCTCAGCCAAAGCTACCTTCCAGGGTGGTTGCAAGGGGATACTAATTTATTTCATACATTTTCATCCCACCCTTCCTCCAAAGAACCTCCGACGGAGTACTTAATTCCCTCTCCTTCCATTTTATGACAATCTTGTGAGGTAGCTTAAGCTGACATAGAGCAACTGGCCCAAGGTCTCTCAGGGAGCTTCCTGGACAAGTGGGGATTGGATCCCTCATCTCCCAGGTCCTAATCCGATGCCCCAAACAGTCACACAGTTCCATAAAAGAACAAAAAATATGTTACATTTAGCAAGCTGCCTTCACAGCATTGTCCACTTCACTTTCAATTTCCTTGTAACTAGATTTTCCTGTTTCATACAGTGCCTGGACCAACAGCATGTGCAGGCAGTCTTAAAGAGAAAGCTATTATGAATCTTTAGAAGCAGCCCACGCCATCCGGAACACTGTGTAGGTTTGATCAAATCCTGATCTATGTGAATATAGTGTCTATATGTGTGGTACGATGAGGAAAATATGTTTCTGGTTAGTGTGTACATTCTTAGTATCAAGTATGGAAGAAAAGACAGAAGTAGAGTCCCATGTCAAATATCTTAATTTTCAATGAAACGAGGATGGATATAACATAGTACTTTAAACTTTCATGCCCTTGGATCTTACAGCTCCCAAACTCTCTTTAAGGGCAGTCAGTATTTTTTAATTAATCAAAATATTGATTGATTGATTTGATTTCTTCCTGCTGCTCCCAGCAATGCTGGCTCATGGTGGCTTACAATGATAAAATCCCACATTCAACTGTAAAACCAATAAGAACAATCCCCACCTTTATAGCCTGTATTCCCTCTGTACTAAAGAAACTCAAAGTAGTATTCTCTTTGGGTACCCCACACTGCAAATATGCATTAGCCTGATACCTGTTTGGGGTTTTTAAAATGTTTTTTTCCCCAAAGAATCCTAGGAATTGCAGTATGCCTGGCAGGAATAATTTGGGAAATTGGAGCGGCTGTTTCGGTCTGCCCCTTTTGATTGCTGCCCCTCCCTTCTCAGCCATTGGTCTAAAGTTCTTTGTTCTCTAGACAGGGCTGAGCAGCCAGTTGGTCTGCAAAAAGTGCCGTGTTTGCCAGAGAGACCGGGTTAACAGGTTTGCATTAAGACCATGCTATCTGGAGGCAAAGCTTGAAAAAACTGTTCTTTAATCAGAATGCCCCTCAGTTGAGCATGATTGAAGGCTTGGGCCACCTCCACCCATGAACCTAGCCGCTTGCTCAAACAACTTGTAACAGCCACACATGACTCTTTGGGCTTGCCTTCTTAAATTGCAGCCACTATTGATCTTCTGACAGTCTAAACCTCTTTCTGACCGGTCTCCTAAAATGCCAGTAATCCCTAGACCTCTCTGGTGACTTCCAAAAGGTCACTCAACTCACCATGGGCATGGAGAAACCTTGTGTACTCTTGTTCAGGGACTCCAAAATCCTCATAAGAAGCTTCAAAGAGACTGAAATACAGTCTTGGCTGCTGCTCACTCAGGAACACAGAGGGGCTTTACGCACCGGGATCTTTGTAGCACATTGGTCACTGAATGAAAAATCGCCATTTAAAATAGTGGAATTCGTCGTTATGCATACCTGCCATTGTAGTGGAATCCAGTTGCGTTTTGTAGCGTTTCCCACAGGCTTCCGGTCTCGGCAAAAATCGCTAGAAAGGAAGCGCTATTGCCAATCTCGTCCCGCCCCTGGCCGTCAAGCAGCCAATGGGCAGCCGTTAGCATGCTCCCAAACAGCCCCTTTCCCTTTAAGAAAGGTTTAAAAAAAAAAAACAGACCCATTGCAACGAATCTGTGTTAATTTGTTGCAACGGAGAGACCCATCTAGCTGCCTAGTGTGTTTGAGCTGTCGTTTGATCGTTGCCACGCTCCCTCCGAGTGAAAAAAAAATCCCCCCCCCCTCACGGGCCCGATTTTCGGCTGAATGAATGTGTAAAAAATAAAGTGAAAATACATCAGCAAACGGGCTTCTCTGTTCTTTGTGCTTAGTGACTGAAAGGGAGGGACTGAAGCCGGGGAAGCCTCTAAACTGAAAGAGGCTCGCTGGTGCGTTTATCCCCGCTCGCTCGGAGGAAAAAAAAATGGCGATCGCTTCGCCGGAAGATCAGAGGAGAGAGCCAGGGGGAGGGACTTTGTAGAAACCGCAACAATGTTAACGCACAGGTCTTTTTCGCTAGTGTTGCAGATTGGTTGCAGGAGTGTATGGCTTTCCGGAGGGTGAATCCACTTTTGGGGATTTCCCTGAAAGCGCTACAAGGAAGCGCTTTTTGCAGATTGGTTTCAGGTGTGTGGCAGATTGTCGACGACGTTGTGCATAACAGCAAATCAGTAGCGTTTTCAATTGGCAACCATTGTGCTATTTTGAAGGCGTGCAAAAAGCCCCAGAGAATCTACGCGCCTCCCAGTTCTCATCACGGTTCAGAAGCAATCAATCTATCTGCCGCTTCTATAAATTCACGAAGATTGTAAAAATGACTTACAAGTCTTCAAGTTCAGGGATCCTCAACCTGTGGTCCTCCAGATGTTCATGGACTACAATTCCCATGAGCCCCTGCCAGCATTTGCTGGCAGTGGCTCATGGGAATTGTAGTCCACGAACATCTGGAGGACCACAGGTTGAGGATCCCTGTTCAAGTTGATTTCCTCCTGTGGCATTGTCATTTCCAGCTTTGGGCCGCTGCACAGATTTCCACGTGGCCTTCTCCTCCCTGTCCTGGCCATTGCTCAAGAAAGGAAACCCTGGGCTGACCCAAACTGGCCCCCATTCCTCACTCCTTGCTTTCTCTGCACTGACTAGGCCCTTTAATAATCATGTTAGCCCTGGTGGAGAATTAGGATGCTTTGCCTCACACAGTGATGACATAGCATCATTAATGTACCGGCTGCTGAACTAATGAATATCGTTGTCATGATATCTAATGCAGTTAAGCTTTAAATGTAAGAGTTCCTTCCTACTCATTCAGCTCCTTAATTCAAATGGAAAGAGTTAGTGGAGTTTTAAGTACAAAACTTTTCCTTATCATGGTGTGGATTGTTGGTTGGGGTGGCTAAAATCCAAGGAGAAAATCTGATGTGTCTTGTAAAGGGCTAAATTCCTGAAAATCCAGAGCCTCACACACAATACATATGGATTCTGGCATATATTGGCTGTCCTGTACAAGGGAACCTGTTTCTCTGCTGCAAGTTTCTTTATGCAGAAAGTCACCCAATGGTAAGGCAGTGGGACACTTGCAAAATACCATTAGTATGGGAGTGATTTCCCCATGATGAGATTCCAATGAATACCAGAACAAGATGGGAAGGGTCGAACATGGATCACATATGCATAAAGCTGCCTTATGCCACCATTCCATCTGCTCTGACCAGAAATAGTTCTCCAGGGTCCCTGACAGAGCAAAGTCTTTCCCAGCAACTTCTACCAAAGAGCTTTTAGCTAGTGGACTAAACTGTGGCGTGGGAATATGCCTTGTCTCCCATGCCAATAACAGTATGAGTATTATTATTTATCGTATAGTACAGTGGTCTCCAACCTTTTTATTACTGGGGACCGGTCAACACTTGACAATTTTACTGAGGCCCCGGGGGGGGGTAGTCCTTTGCCGAGCCCTTGCTCCGCTTGCTTTCCTGCCGGCTCCCCTGACTTCCCACCGCCCACTGGGGGGGGGGGGCGCTTCCAGCAGCAACTGCACAGTGCCATGCCAAGGGGGAGCCCCAGCCATGGCAGCCGCCAGAGAGCACCAAAGGTGAACCAGCGGCAGAGTGGCAGGGCAGCCCCCGAGGCAGCAGCCGGGGAGGAAGATGAGGAGGAGCTGTGGCCCAGTACTGACTGATCCATGGACTGGTCCTGGTCCCCGGACCAGGGGTTGGGGACCGCTGGTATAGCAAGTGTAGCATAGCCCAGAGAACTCATGATTGATTGGCAGGCAAGGGATGTTCAGAGGTGGTTTGCCACATCATAACCCCTAGTGTTCCTTGGAGGAAATCCATCCAAATCTTCCATCCAAATACTAGCCAGGGTTTGCCCCGCTTCACTTCCAAGATCTGATGGGATTGAGTTGCCCGGGTTATGTGTAAATAGAGCATCCATAAATAGACAGGCATAAGTTGCTGCTCCCACAATTAGAAGGAACAGCAGGATGCAGTTTTATTTGTCTTCTCCGATTCTTCACAAAAAAACTGCATCAAAATTTCCCAGATTTGCAAAACAAATTGTGTAGAGGAAAAACATGCAAATATGCCAAACGCGACTAATTTATTCCAAACGCTTTGTGAGGTTAGAGACTTTAGCTCGGCATTCATTCCCAAAACCTCTGAGCCTATCTTACGTTCACCCGGCTTAGCTTGTTTACTCCTTGAAAGGAGCTCCTGGTTGGAGTATGTTTTTGAGATGGGTGTAAAGAAGTGCATGTGTGGATATGTGTTTGTTTTCATTTACGTCTGTCAGGAAAGCTGGAGAAAGATGTTCCTCATTACCCGATAGGGAACATCTGTCCATTTTTGCAGAGTACAGCTTTCTTCAGGCACAGTATTTAATATTACATTTACACATCCCCAAAAAAGGTTTACAAGGAGGGAACTAAACTGTTACAACTGTTGCCTGAAACTGTAAACAAAAATGTGTACCTAATGAAGGAATATGGCAGAGGAATGATTCTTGGCTTGGAATCAGGACGTGAGCCAGGTATAATGATCACCCCCCCCCCCCAGCAACACTGCGAGGATATCAAAACAGGAAGGAGGAGTTACTTTACTGTGGGGGATTTTCTATCCAACACATTTTTATCATGCATTTTCCCCCCTAGGGTGAGTGACTGTTGGTCCCCAGGTCCATATCTACTGTGATGTATCAGTTGGTGGGTGGTAAATGAGTGAAAAAGACTGGTTGGCATTCCTCCTTAAAACAAAACCATTCTGTGCTGTTTATTATAACAAAAGCAGCCACTGCCTTTGCCATTTAAAGCTTAAAAACTCAATGACGAAGTAGGGTTCATAGAGCTTTGGGGGTGGTGCCTGGGTGGAGAGCTCAAGCAAAATATGATGCCAAAGAGTCTGCCTTTTGAAGCTATTTCCTCCAGGAGTATTTCCTCCATAGTATGAAGAATTGTATATTCTGGGAAGGCTTTTCATTTTCCTACTGGGCATTGGAAACTTCCTGCCCCAGTTCCTGCCTGGTGCTCAGTGGTACTCCAGCTGTTGGCAGGGGGAAAATAATCCCTGCCATGTGATGGAGAATTCATTCGGTCAGATCCCTTTTGCTAGGAGTCTTGGGGGGATATGCTGCCCGTGTCTCTGTCCCACCAGACTCTTGCTGGTTGCCAACTATTGGCTGGGATTCCTAATTGTGGGGGAATGTCATGCTCCACCTTGAAGTTAAGAAACCCATGGTAATGTCAAGACAAACTTACTTCTTGGGAGAGGCAGGCATGAAGGGGCCTTGTGACATCTCAGGTAGCTGATTCTTTCTTCTCTCCCTTAGTACTAAAAACCAAGGCTTGGGCCTTGTGGCGCGGGGTGGTAAGGCAGCCGACATGCTGTCCGAAACTTTGACCATGAGGCTGGGAGTTCGATCCCAGCAGCTGGCTCAAGGTTGACTCAGCCTTCCATCCTCCCGAGGTCGGTAAAATGAGTACCCAGCTTACTGGGAGGTAAATGGTAATGACTGGGGAAGGGAATGGCAAACCATCCCGTATTGAGTCTGCGAAAACTCGGTGCTTGCATAGGGGGGCCTTTTTTCCATTGCTGTCTTATCTGTAGCAAGTTAAATTGCAGCTACGCAGGGACAATGACACATAAGCTTTACAGGACCTTGCAAATCATTATTACATTAAATAAATCAAAAGCTGGGGAGTGAGTTTCCTCCACACCTAAATCTTCCCACGCTTATTTGAACTGCAATCTTGACACAAAGTAGAACACTCTTCATACGCTTCTATATTCCCCTTGTTCCACCTCTAAAATCTCCAGGTATTTCCCAACCCAGAGCTGGCAATCCTATTACCTAGCCAATGAACCCACCTAACCTCCACTGGTTACCCATCAACCTACCCTGAGTTGTCTAAAACCATAAGGTGGGCAGTTTTAAAAATGATTTAAATGAGTTTAAAACCCAATTAGTTTATTTTAAAGTAATACTATGTATACTGTACAACTATGGGATTTTATCTGATGTTACCCACCCTTAGCCTATTGAGAAGGGCGAGTTATAAGAATAAATGGATTTACTATTTATTATTATTTAATGTCTTCCAAATAACTTATCATTGTCTAGTGTTACCATGTAAACGGTGCTTGTTATTCTTGGGTATGTTAGGAATTTTTTTCATGTGCCTCTGAATGATAGGAATGGAAGTTAAAGGCAGTCTTACGGACTATGTTCACTTTGGAGGAAAGAACATGAAACACAGATGGACTTCTGAAAATAAGCCAATTGAGCTGGCATCCCAAAAGAGGAGGAGGAGAAGAGAGTTCATTCTTATATGCCCTTTTTTCAGCCTGAAGGAGGCTCAAAGTGGCTTACAGTCGCCTTCCCTTTCCTCTCCCCACAACAGACACCCTGTGGGGTGGGTGAGGCTGAGAGAGCTCTATCACTGCTTGGTCAGAACAGTTTTATCAATGCTGTGGCAAGCCCAAGGTCACCCAGCTGGCTGCATGTGGGGGAGTGCAGAATTGAACCTGGCATGCCAGATTAGAAGTCCGCACTCCTAACCACTACCCCAAAAGGGCAGAAGAAAGCACATCCCAGTGCTGGGCTATCACTCTGAAATCCCCAGAGATGTCTGAGGACATCTCAGTATGGTGGAGCCGGCATGGTGTAGTGGTTAAGGGCAACAGCTTCTAATTTGGTGAGCCGGGTTCGATTCCCCATGCGTCCACATGCAGCCAACTGGGTGACCTTGGGCTCATCACAGTCCTGATAGAGCTGTTTCTCACAGTGCAGTCTTCTCAGCCTCACCTCCCTCACTGGGTGTATGTTGTGGTGTGAGGAAGGGAAGACGATGATGTGCCACTTTGAGAGTTCTTCAGCCAGTGAAAAGCGGGGTATAAAAGCCAACTTTTCTTCTTCTCTAAGAATACATCAGAATGAAGATCCACCTGTAGCATAAATAAAACCTGACTAGGTGATGGGTAGAGTTGGGACTCATCGCCTTCCTGATTAATTGTCTGTCCAATGAACAGCCAGTCAGGTAGGCTCTCCCATCCCTGGCTGCATCCCTCTCCAACTTCTTCCATGTGTAAAAAATGCCAGCCTGCGGTAAACCAGGCAGTTAGTGGGAGCTGGGAAGGAGGGGGGAGGGCACAAGTGAGGGGGAGGGAGATAGCCCCCAGCAGTGCTTCCCCCTTGCCAGGCCTCGGCAGGGCTGCCTGGGTTGGGGTGGGGAGGAAGGTAGCCCGCCCCTGCCAGTGCTCCCCCCTGCCCTGAGCAGGCCCACCCATAGCCTCCCCAGGACTTTCCAGGGCTTCCTGGGGGGGGGGGAGCCCCTGCCAGCACTTGCCCCTGCTCTGAACAGCCCCACTGCAGCATCTCTAGGCCTCAGCAGGCCTGCCCAGGTCGGTGGAGAGGGATGAGGCGAAGGCTAGCGCCCCTTGTATTTTTCATACAACGGGCTTTTCAGCTAGTTAAATAACAACAACAACAACAATAGGCTGTAGCAAACCCCTGGATCGAAGGCTCCCTTTCCCCCCATTTCATTAACATGTCTCTTTAGGTAGTTCTCAGCCACGACAATCCAAACAAATCGCTGATGGCAGCCAGCACTGACTGAGTGTCCACGTTATCCCTGTGCTGTTCAAAAGGCAGCGTTTAGAACACACCGAGGGGTAAGAAACTTCAGAGCTGACTGAAAAACAGATGGGATGTAATATCATAATATCCTTTTGCGCAGGGAGGCAAAGCGGTTCACTGCTCTCCCCCTGCTCACCTCTAATCCCCAGCACAGACATACGGAAGAGGGACACAGATGACATTTTTGGGCCTAATGGCCCTTTTGCTATTTTTATTTCTCAGCTGGGGGTTGCCTGCTTACAGTTTTACGGCCGCTTGTCCTTTTCAACTCAGAGCAGCGTGTCTTCTCTTTGAAAAGCAAGAGTCATTGGGCTGTCTTGGTCCCGGAAAGCGTTTGAGTCCAGAGGATTGTTGCTAATGGTTTAGGTGTATTGCTGCTCTTTGGGCATACTTTTGCTGTCGTGTCAAGACAGAAGCACACATGTCTGCTTTTCAGGTTTTAAACAGTAGTTTCTTATTGGATCCTATAAGGTTTGGATCCTATAATGCATCAAAGGTTTGATTCAGTACATATAGAAATTACAGCTGATTTATGAGCTTCAGAAGGCTTTCGGTTTACCAAACCCGGAGTTTGTCTCAAAGTCTCCTAGTTTCGCACAGTTTTCAGTGTTGGAATAAATGCACGTTTTCTTGGACCCTTGAGAGAGAGGTAAAAATCTTTTTGAAAGCATTTCCTTATCTTTCACAGTGATGAAAGGTCTTCGGCTCTTATCTAGTGCTTTGTACTTGCTCTTGTATATACAGGAAGCTCTTGCACATGGGGTACTTCCCCATCACTTCAGTGGATGAGGCAGTTCCATGTGTGCTGAGTCTGGACAACAGGGCTACATATAAACATAGAAGCTTCTGTACCATAAGGGAATGGCTGGACTGAGACTAGAGATGAGCTCAAATAGGCTTATGAGCTTATAAAGTTCATGACAAATTTGGGTTTGCAAACTGAAGTTCATGGCAGGTCAATTGGCATGAACTTTCACATCGTTTGTGGAGTTTCATGGTGGCTTCTGAATAGATATATTTCCAGACAGACTGTAAATGTTTACCAAACTTCAGAGCAATAGGGGGAGCATAATTATCAAGCCTTGGAAACACTCTTGTCAGTTTCAGGAATGTTCTTCCTCTTTGCCAGATCTCCTTTGTGTTCCTTTCCCATTTTCTTGCACAGAGCTTGCAAAATTCCCCCCCCCCTTGCTTGAATTCATTGTGACTCTGTGCTTTGAGAACATTCCTTTTAAGTGTACAGTGCCACTGCTCTGTTGGACATTCTGAACTGGTTGTGCTGAGCTTGTATTCCCCACTCCCAAACTTGGATCATGATTCTTGTACTTCATGTCCGTCCTCTTAAGCTGGCATTGCCACAATGGCACTGGGCACTAGTACAGCACACTGATTCTGCTGGAACTGGAACCTGCCCTTGCTTGGAGGGTGATTCTGTGTTATACATCAGTCCTGTTGAACTGGCATTGCCACAATGCCACTGGATTCTGTTGGGTACTCTTTGATTGCACTGGTTCGGCTGAGCACACCTCACTGATTTGACTGGGCTGGCAAAAATGCTTCCCACCTTCAGATTCTACTGCAGAGATTATCTTGGACTTTAATTCTGTACTGCTGGGCTTTATGATTTTTTCCCCATTCATGTTTGTTTGGAGCATGTAAAAAAGTAGGGAGGCAGGTTTTTTTTTTTAAGATATCTTCATATCTGACAAATTGTGGTGAAGGAGAACATAATGCACAATCAGTGCTGAACAACGGCAAACCTGACTGCTTCTTACTTTTTAATATTTACAAAATAACAGGGTCACCAGGTTGCAGGGTCACTAAGGGAGCTAACAAATTGAAAACATGCATAATAAAACAAACTCCTAAAAACCATTAAAACCAAACAAAAAACCATCATTACAACAATTAAAACCAAGGTAAAATATACACATCAAATTAAAACATAATGCCAGAAGAAGAGATCACTGTAATAATGCCAGAAGAAACAACGAAAGAGTACAATTAATTCTACACGGAGAGAGAGTTCTACAGTTTTGCTACTATGACTAAAAAGGTTCTCTCCTAATCTCAGAAGGCAGGGGCACCCAAAGCAAGGCCTTGGGAGATGACTGTAGCAGTTGGAAAGTTTCATAAGGGAATAGGCAACCTTTAGGAGTCCAAAGCCCCTTAGGGATTTAAAGGCCAATACCAGTACCCTGAATTGTGCCCAGAAACAAACTGGGAGCCAGTGTAGATAGCCTTATCAAGTCATCTGACCAGAACTCTGTGTTTCACAAATATTCTCCCACAGCAAAGTCATTGTTGAAATTTTGTATATCTTGATGTGGTTCACAGTGATCACAGAGCTGCAGAGAATCACCTTAAGAGATCTACAACCCTGTCCAGGCAACAGTCATAGTTAATACTGATATCTAAATTCTAAGTAAGTTTTCATCCCTTTCTGAGCCGTGTAAGCAAAGGGCTGGCTTGCCACCTGTTCCTTATTTAGGATTAATAAAAAAAGAATTCTTGAGAGGAAAATAAAACCTAAAGTACACGCTCAACAGAATGCTTGGATAAATAATTGAGTTTTTGCCTGGCACCAAAATCTTAACAAGCTTGTTCCAGTGAATGCACATAGGTCAACCTGGGGCAGGGTGAAGCTTATTGCTGGCATCCGGCTTTTCTCGCTGTCTCCATGAATACCTGGAAAGGGCTTCAGTGTGCGGATGTGGCTGCCAATTTTTAACAATCGCCTGCCTAAATTAAGTAGCTGTCTATTTCCTTATCACTGTATTGCTGTGTGAGGGGAACTTTTAGCGGCTAAATTTCCAAGTGCCCGGTTATTGTTAAAGGATAAGAAGCAGGACTAATTAAAAAGATGACATCTTTAGGTAAATGAATTTACTTTCTGGTTTCCAGTTCCTTTATTTGGAATGTGAAATGAAAGGTGTTTTTGTAAAAAAAAAAAAATCCTACATCTTCTTATTAGGAGTTTCAAAACCGAGATCAGATTTGTTTAGTTAACACTACAACAGCGCCAATTTATGATTGAGCAAATGAGTTTGGCCACAGTTCTTTTCTCTGTCAGTGGAGACCAAGCTGGCCTGTCAATTGACACCTTGGTGTTGAAGGCCTTTCATTCTGCCCTGACAGATTTCATAAAGAGAAGCTCTGTTAAATTTGACTAAACTGAGTAGATGTTACTGGAGGGAGCTCTGCAAACATGGGATGAAAGGTTCTTATTCTATGAAATGGCAGTGATTGAATATGTTATCCAAATGCTTGGGATTTAACTTTCTCCATCCACTTCAGGGTTCCTTTAACATTCTGCTCTTTGAGTTTGCCACCCACCTCCCTCCCTTACAGAAAACTCAATAGAAGGCATAAAACTCTATCAGCCCTGGCTTGATTGCAATCACCTCTCTGCAGCTCCCCAATCATTCACAAAGCCAATTAGCATTGGCCTCAGTAGCTCTCTCCAGCTGTGAGTTGTATGGGGGAGCAAGACTCCATTTTGAGCTCTGACACACCACCTGAGTCCTACAACCAGCTAATAGAAGTCTTCCAAGGGCAAACACATCACAATACCATTCTGTGCACTTCACAATTCTCCTTTTTTCCTCTCCCCCATCCCCTCAGAAACAACTGATCTGCGAGCAGGAAAACCCATTTACTCAAAAATAAGAGTAAAATGTTTTTTCTCCTTTCGATAATGTCTCTGGTTCTTTCAGTAGGTATTATGCTCTATAATGTGCAGCGCACACCCATTTTGTCATCGCTTTGGGTCATCCTTGCTCACAATTGGTTATTTACTCAGGGGCTTTTGAAATTATTGAGTTGACACATCTGTCAGGCGGCAAAAGCAGAAATGCTAAAAGGTCACTTGGAGAGAAACCAGCTGCTTCAGACAAACCTTTCTGCCTTCAAATAGCACAGTCATTACAGCCTGGCAGATGGGACCTCGGCTTTCATTCCTGCTTTTTCTCCTTCACTTCAGGTATTTAGATATATACTACTTCATTGCCAGGTCAGCATAGGCCTTGTAATTACTTACACAATAGGCGACTCGCTGCTTAAGGAAAACAGCTCTGTCTCTCAAAACGGGCAGCCAGTTTCACCACAGTTAAGAGCTCCAGAGCTGCTTGCCACAAACTTTCCAATTAACAGATTAGTCTTGACAGGGGTAAGTACATTTTTAGCATGCCCCACCTTTCAATCATTACACCATGAAACCAGCATTTAGCGCCGAGTGTACAGCGTCGGGAGCCTATTGGCAGCCATTGGACTATAGCTGACCAAATAATTCTCGATGAAAAATGGATCTGAGAAATTTGGCCTCCTTTCCCAATAGCTGAATATTTATGAGCAGGTTGCCGTCTCCATCCCTTTGGCTCTTCACCCAAGCTTATTTAATAGACACCTTTTCAAAACGTTTGGCACTGCGGGACGCCTGATGGTGACAGGCTTTGAGATGTTTTTAGCTACTTCTTGGCTGATTCCGCAAGGACGGAAAATGCTGAGAGGGCAGTCATATGGAAGCAGGGCAAATCCCCGCAACAAAGTGACATCACTTCTGGGTATACAGGGACTGATGTCAGGACCCCCACCACAGGTATATCCCCTGCTGGCTATGGACTCCCACCTGGCTGCCCTAATCTCCCCACCCCCATTTCAAACCCATGCTTGCTGGGATCCACACAAAAAGACTTTTTGGCAGCCACCCCTCAATACCCTTCCCCATGAATTTTGTTTAACCTTCTTATTGCAGGCCCTTTGCCATCAGTTGTTGTTGTTGTTGTTGTTATTTTGGAAGGCCTTTTGATAGAAATGTTAACTGGACTTTTGTGCTGGAGTATATGTTATTGCTATGTTTTAGTCTTTTAAAAATAAAAATGGAAGCAGCTTAATTAATTAATTAATTAATTAATTAATTAATTAATTGGATTTGCATGCTGCTACTCCCAGCAAGCTGGCTTATGGTGGTTCACAACAGTGACATATATATATATATATATATGATCCTGTGCAGTGTAATGGCTAGTATTTGTGGGGCTAAGACTGGGGAGACCCAGGCACAAATTCCCACTTAGCCTTGATCTGGTGATCCTGGGTCAGTCAGTAACTTTCAGTCCAACCCACTTCTCAGAGATGTTGGAAGAGAAAACAGGGGAGGGGAGAACCACGTACACTGTCCCTGAAACATAAATGCAAGGTAGAACTCTCTCACCAGATCACAAACATGTAGATCTGCAAGAGACCAAAAGACCAACTGCTTAAATCTCTTGCCTAGTAGAAGGAGTGTCATAAATACCCTCCTTAGCCAGGGATGAGGAGCACCTATATACCCAACACTATCATAAAATGAGAGCAGTTGGGAACATGTAAAGCTATAAATAGAGATGGTTAGAAGCCAGCCACATTTTATAGCTAGGAAGGTTGCACAGAGCAAATTCCCTTTGTACTATCATCTCTGGTTCAATTGAGTAATTGCTACACACCCAGTTTGCTAAATTGCTAACAACTGGATTTCAGCAGCCATCAGCCACCTTTTTGCTGCTCATGTTGTTGTTGAAGGTGTCTAGTCTGTGCAACCATTATGATGCATCCACCATTAAGAAGTGCAGCTTTGTTTTAACTCATTGTGGGGAGAGATCCAAATGAGCCACAATGCCAGAGAATTCTTTCAAAATACCATTTTAATAGCTGCAGCATTAAATAAGGGGTGGCACTGCATCATGTCTAAAATCCAGGGTCCACACTGAGACACATTGGGTACAGATTTTTATACAGTCCAAATAACATGCCCCAATTAAGTCATTATCGAATTAACCACTCTATACAAAGTTAGATGGATATTTATCCAGTCAATGCACGGCCTACTTATCTTTTTAGTCTTGTCTCATCTTTAAGCACCTGGTGTGTGTGGGGGTGTCTTTCCTGTCCAGGCCAGCTTCCAGGGACTTTCCCTGCTCTGTCAGGCAAGCTGCCAAGGCACCTTACAGATATCTTAGTCCGTACCAAGTTTACTCTCTGTTTCTAATAGCAGGATGTTTACAAGAGGGAAGACCCTGATGGGAAGACCCTCCATCAATGACCACAGCAAATAAACTTATGAGCCACAAGGACTTCTATTCACATTTCTTACAAAAACTACCATTCCCCCCTCTTCTCCTAGCTGGAGAGTATGAGATTTCTGTTTTTTTAAATTAAATAAATTAGTCATTAGTCATCATTCTTAGCTGCTGCACCAATTTGCTGATTAGCAAGAACTTGCCCTTGTGTGTTCAAATTGTAACTTAGCTTGGTGGGGCTTACTCACATGTAAGCATGCAAAGAACTTCAGGTGTTTGCCATGGTAGTAAGTCCATGAGAGAAATTTCTCCTGCTTAATCTCTGTGTCTAAGGTGCTATTAAAGAGACAGGAACAGGGAAAAATCAGATAGGCAGATGCCTTTCCCTAGTAGTGATAGACGAAACAGAAGGATTGGACTGAAGGCCCTGATGGAGGAACCGCTTTGAGTTCATTCCCTTCTCAGTGTTGGAATTTGCTAATAGAAATTTAGCAGCTGAATTTTTTTTCTAGCAGTGGGATAAAGTGGTGATGAAAAAGCTGTGCTTTTTCAAATTATATAAGTCAGGCTGCAGGTGAGACTTTGAATGAAGGTACCCAAATAATTTGGGAAGGACTGAAAGGTGCATTGGAAAATTAGGCCAATGTATTATGCATTCCACAGAGCTGGAAGGTTTTGTGTAGCATTAGCCTAACCTGCCAATATCCAAGTAGTGAAATCATCCATGGGGACATGTCACCACTGTGATTCCCTGATGCAGCCTGCCTTACAACTGACAGGCAGGAGGGAATCTTAAGAATACAACGAGAAAGCACTGGACTATACAGGTACCCACAAATACATGGAATTGCCTTGTGATGAATCTGGCCACTGGTAAGTTTTGTCTGCTCTGAATAGCAGCAGCTTTGCAGGTTCTCAGGTCTTTCACATCATCGAGACCTTTAAACTGGAGATACCAGAGATTGAACCTGGGAACTTCTGCATGCAAAACAATTGCTCTGCTGCAGAGCATTATGCACATACAAACACACAACATTTTTTTTCCTGTACCAAATGAGGCATTCCTCAATTCCTGATCCAGACAAAAAAATGTGCCCTATGTATCAAAACTCTGAGAAATCTTACTAAAGAAACAGATCCAGGAAACAAAATGGTAGGGGATGGTTGCTGGATGGACCATAATATGGTCCAAGGTAACCTAGAAGAATGGACTTCATGTTCACCCAGCCACAAGTAGACTATCAGTAATGCCAGCACAAGGTTCTCCCTGCCCCCCCCCCCCCCCAAATCTAATATAAACCAGGACAGGATGCTGCCTAGCTAGAATTCTAGATGTTGCGATCTGAAGAGGTAACTTTATTATCATCCATCATTAAATCCACTAAGTGTCAAACTTATCACCTTGACACTTTAATGATCCTTAAGCTGTCCTTGTGAAAGCCTGATGCCATGGCAACTGCTCAAACACACAGCCCTGGTTCTGCTGAACTTCTCTTAATAAATCAGGCATAATTGGCATCTATGCATTATAATAAATTAAAAGTTATTCAACTGGAATGATTTTATATTGTACAATATTAAGTCATTAAATTGGCTGTCCTAATCTCTCCTTTGTGGTAGAATTCCTCACGTGGAGGATGGGGATAGTTATTTTTAACACAGAGGATTTTTTTTTAATCTAACCTTGCACTTAAAACTGAAGATCATTAATGGCAGAATGGGGGGAAAGGACAGAAAATGTGGTGAATTAATGCCAAGGCTGTCACCTGCTGACACCTGGGTTCAATTTAAGCCCCCCGGAGCAATGAGTTACATAGAAGTGAGTGGGTTAATTAAATTAAGACGCTAAAGTTAATTTTTCACCCCTAAGATATAAGTGAACAAACAAGCTAATTCATTAACCATTTCTTTCCCCTGCCTCTGTGTTCCATATTTATAGGGCTGTTTTGGGGGGGGGGGAGGGGAGGGGAGGGAGTGTCACTAGTAAAATGTTATCGGGCCATGAATCATGCCAAATCTCTGATTATGCTCTTTCCTTTTCTCTGCAGGGTAGAAATTAGCATAGCATTATAGATCAAACCAAAAGTCTGACAAGCCCAGTGTTCTATTTCGATTAGTTACCAACCAGTCACTATTTTTAAACATGGCGGGAATGGATTTGTCTGTCTGTCTGTCAAGTGAGAGAGTGTTTCCTTGGCATAATGCTACTGATTCCAGGTTGTGCTGGAAGTGATGTCTTTGCATGGGGATGTTGATCGAGTACCCCACACTGTAAGTACCCTCTTCCCCCATTTCCTTCTGGTTGTCAGGCTATGCATCCCAATCCTAATATTTTCATATAGCCCTGTAGCATGCATAATTCCCACCTCATATAATTTAATCTGACAGTCAGATTGGTGTAATGTCTAAGAGTGGTGGCCTTTTCTTCTTTTTTCTTTTTATCCTTTAGCTGGCGATTAGTGGAGCAGGTTGTCTTCCCAGCCAATACGCTGCTGTAGGTGCTGCTGGATTGCTTGCGTTGCTTATAATATGTTTCCATTCTTGGCGACTGGTGGCAGTAGTTTTGGCCATATGGATAGTCAATCGCTGGTTCTAAGGTCTTCCTCAATCTGTTTCAGCCATGTTTTCTTTGGCACCAGTTGTTGGATCTTCCATTCAGTTGGTCATTTTTGAAAGAGGAGTTTCTGAGGCAGTCTGCTGGTGTTCATTCTGCAGACATGGCCAAACCATTGTAGGCTGCATTTTTGGATTTGTTCTTTAATTTGTGACTGGTTGTCACATTTTGTCCGAATTATCTCATTTCGATTACGATCACATCAAGAGACACCCGGAATCTGCCACAGGTGTCACATTTGGATGGTCTCAAGTTTGTTTATGTCAGGTTTTAGGAAAGTCCATGTTTCTGATCCATATATGAGGATTGGCAGGATTAGTGTCCAGAAGAGACAGACTTTGGTCTTGAGAGAGAGATTTGTCTTCTTCCAGAGGCATCATTTGAGTGTGGCAAATGCTGATGCTGCTTGGCCAATCTTATTGTGATAGATTACACTTTCTTTTCTTGCAGCAATGAGCCTAAGTATTTAAATTCTTGATTTGCTCAATTTGGCTCCATTGAGGTATACAAGGTGGTGGCCTTTAATCTGGAGAACTGGATTCAAGTGGGTATCCATGTTGGTCTGAAGCAACAGAACAAATTTAGAGTCCAGTGTCAACTTTAAGTTGAACAAAATTTTATTCAAGGTATGAGCTTTCGTGTGCACGCACACTTCCACAGATACAAGGTCAACACATGGTGCACATCAAAGCGTATACCTTGAATAAAACTTTGTTGGTCTTAAAGGTGCCCCTGGAATCTAAATTTGTACTGCAGAACCAGGTCTGATTCCCTGCTTTTCCACATGCAACCAACTGGTTGACCTTGGGCCAGTCACAGTTCTCTGAGATCTCTCAGCCTCACCTACCTCACAGGGTATCTGCTGTGGGGAAAGGAAGGGAAGGTAATTGTAAGCTGCTATGAGACTCTTTCTGGTAGTAAAAAGCAGAGTACAAAAACAGCTCTTCTTCTTTTTATTTTATTTTATTTTTATTTCTACTGATCATCAACCCTTGGTAAAGTCATCTTACCTGCTGCACAGATGCAAAAGTCAGAAAATTAAAGTCTATCGCCACAACTACTGCACAACTGCAAAGCTATTCAATAGCTGCTTGAGGTAGATGGTGGGCAGGTGAACGATTGGAGGCTTGGCTCACAAGAGACTTTGCCCCCAGAAACTCAAAACTAGGACATGAAGAAGACAGCCTCCTTCTATAATTATTGCTATATCTGCTGAAGTGTGTGCTACAGTCACAGTCTGAATTGGGCAACCCATGCAGGGGAACTGAGGAGTACCTGCAACTCCCATCTGATTGTTACATGGAACCCTGACTCCAAACTGTAATCTTCATAATGTGTAGACAAGCCTACTTTTTAGATGGAATTGTAGAGCCACTGCAAGTATGAAAGGCTACTAGAATAGGTGAATAACTATTTTCTTGGTTAGGGTAGGGAAGAATGTGTGGCAGAGCCATTGTAACAACCACATACAGCCTGCACACACCGTACATTGAAAAGAAGAAAAGCTGGTTCTTTATGTTCTGCTTTTCACTACCCAAAGGAGTCCCAAAGTGGCATACAAACACCCTTTCCTCTCCCCACAACAGACACCCTGTGAGGTAGGTGGGTTTGAGAGAGCTCTGCAAGAATAGCCCCAAGAGAACTGTGATTGGCCCAAGGGCACCCAGCTGGCTTCATGTGGAGGAGCAGGAAATCAAACTTGGCTCTTCAGATTAGAGGCTGCCACACTTTAACCACTACACCAGGGGTGGTCAACCTGTGGCCCTCCAGGTGTTCATGGACTACAATTCCCATGATCCCCTGCCAGCATTTGCCCACATGGGAATTGTAGACCATGAACATCTGGAGGACCACAGGTTGACTACCCCTGCACTACACCACCCTGGCTTTCAGCTACGGTTGGTTTTCAACATGCCAGAATTTATTCATCGGATGCTAACAAGATTGTTTGAGTTCAATTGGATCTAGCTGAGCTCGGATGACAGAAGTGCAAGACTCCTGGCTGAGACGGCAGAGCCAATGGCAGATCTGTGGAATAACCTGTCTCCCATCGTGCTACTTTGCGGCTATCTCTTTTTATCCCATGAAAGGACTGCACTATTCTGTGTATGAAAAATGCATTCTTGAACCACTCTGAATTAGTTTTTAATGTACTGTGACCTCGGATTGCCCCAGGATATTAATGCTAAATGATTACTTCTGAATGCTTTTTGAATAGCTGCAAAGAGCAATTAAATGTGCCATATATCACACATGACACAGTTAAATGCCTCTTCTGGTCAAGGAACCTAAACAATTCTTTCAAATGATGGCAATTCCATAGTACTGGAGAGTGAAAAAAGAGCACTTGTTACCATAAAAAAGCATAAATCGGAGTGGGTGATAACCTTTGCTTGAGGTTGATCAAAGGGAAATTAATTTTTTTATGGCTATCTAAAAAGGAAGATGATTTCTGATCACTGAGAAACCAGTGTCCCATTACGTTATGTTCTCCAACTTCTAAGGAGCTGAGGTGATCAATCTCAGCATGGAATGACACATTTCCAATTCTGGTTTTGTGTGGGAAATTAAAAAAAAAACTGAGTGGAGGCTACAAAGCCAGTACAAACGGTAGGTATTACTATTCAGAATACATCAGATAGCAGTATCAAAGAGAATGGATACACATATGGTAAAGTGTCAATATTTTGTACACAGTTTGACTGATGAACACAGGCCAATACAAAGCAATTCAGTCAGGACTGAAATATAGCCAGGATGGAAAGTGCTGAAATGAATTAACTTATCTGACCACTGCATTCATTTTTGGAAGCCTTGCTTCAGGTGCCTCCCCCTTCTGAAATTAGGCAGGTAACTACCTGAGAGAGGCCTTTCTTGGTAGGAGCATCAAAACTCTGTTACTTTCTCCGTAGGGAGATTTGCTCATCCTTCTATTGCCATCTCCCACCCGTTATGTAAGACATTTTGTAAAGCAAAACAATGCTTTAACAGTTATTTAATGTTTTAACATTTATTTAAAGTTTTGTTTTTAGGTAGTTTTAATGATGCATTTTTGTGTTTTCTTGACTTTTAAGAAGAGACTATAATTTGTATGTTTTATGTTTAATTTGTTAGTCACCTTGGTGGCCTTGTGGCGACCGAAAGGCAGGATAAAAATCTTGTTGATAAAATAAATAATAATATAGATATTCACAGCTCTTGAGCTCAACCCTAAGTCTTGACTAATCCATTTTATTAGTGTATGTGCAAATTTATCCTTGGGCTAGATACATAGGACCATAGGAAGCATGGCATGCTAAACATCAGGGATACAGCACAGATCCTCTCCGAAAGTTAAGTATCCTGTGATAATGTTGTGAATTGGATTTCATGCATCTTGGGAGGGGGGATCATGAGGTCCAAGGCATTGTTCAGTTCAGCCAACTGTACAACACTAGGCTCTATGTGTGGTGCATAATAGTGTAGAGAGCAATAATAAATCCTGGTAGGACCAAAATCACTTGTTTACTTTTGTGGGTAAGTGTCCCACAAATATGTGGCCAATATTAATGAAGAAAACAAGCAAAAGTAAATTTTGCATAAGTCCCATTGAGGGCTTTTATGGCTTCCATGCCACAGTGGAGCTGTTCATTATGGTTTGTGCTCTGGGACAAAGCTAGTTCCCAAGGAGCAGGGGTGCGAATACTCCACTCAACCTAGCTGGGAGTCATACCTTTATTATTCTGATCTGCTTTTCAGCATACATTTATCATGACTATAATGCACTATGAATAGGAGGCACAGGTGGACATGTTCCATTAATGACTAATTGCCTTGTGGGTTGCTTGTGCCTGAAAAACATTGGCTTTCTCCTTTACTTTGGGCCCAGAAGAGGGGTGGTTCTATTGTGCATGATGGTTATTTGTGTTAAGATTTGGGATGCTGCAGTGTTCTCTCAATGGAATTCTAGTTTTGAGGGAAGCACTTCCATGCAAAGATGTTCAAGACACATTAAAATATTTAATGTCAGTGTCCGAGATGAGTCATCATCTTTCTTTGGAGGTTGCAAAGATATTTCTCAAAGTTCCTTCTCTAGGAGACAGTCGAGATTTACAACATGAACACTGCACATGATTTGTGGAGGTTTGTGTGTGCTGAGTAAATGGGCCATTTGGGGGCGGAGAGATTCTTAGTATTGTTTTAGAAACAGATACAAAATTAAATCGAAGGTCACTGTTAGTGTAACGTTTGTTTGCCTCAAAAGCAGATGCCTCTTCATAAAGATCTTTGGACTTCATTGACTGGCTCTCTCACAAGGGATATAAAGATTGTTAGGGATGCTTTACAACCGACTGAATGCTGAAATTGCGTCCACGTGCAGTGCAAGACTTTCTAATTACGCGAAGAGGCTAAGCCTCTCAGTGTTTTGCGTAACCATCATAAATCTGGAGGCAGCCCGTAAGAACCAGGAAGACTCCAGCAAAGGAAGAGAATATGTGGATGAAATGCATTTTAAGGGAGGCAAGAAAGTGAATACTGGGACTTCCCAGAAGCAACAGAGATGGAGCTATACTTGCAGACTGCAGGCTGCATTTACAACTCCTTTCTATAAACAAAACTCTGGGAAAAGTTTGTGGAACTAGTTGGTGGAGCCCCAGGCAAGGAAATCACTTATGATTGGCACTTAGGTGGCAGGTAATTTAAACTGACACTGACCTTGCCAAAAATCACACCATAACATTTCCACTAGAATGAACTGTCCTTGAACAGTCTCTCATCCGTGTGGGTGTCTGACATAATTTCCTTCAATGTAGGGAGTCAGCAGTGCTCTGTCCCATCCATTTTGCACTGTAAGAATGTGTTAGCTTTGATCCGTGCAATTCCTACAGTTTTGAGTCTCTTCTTGGGCTAGCCTTCATCTTTTATTGCAAGATCTTATTCAAAGTCTGCATTGTTTATTCACCAGTTATGTGTCAAATACAAGGAATTGAGACTAATGCCCTTATAGAGTCTATAGCATGGCTGTCACGGATTCCAAGGCTTGAACTAGAAGAAGAGTTGGTTCTTATATGCTGCTATTCTCTACCCGAGAATTACCAGCTAAAGTAAGCTGGATTCCAAGGTGCTCAGGATTTGCAATATTCAAGAAAGGAGACAGGCTAAGGTAAAATTGAGTTAGCACACCAGCACAATATTCATGTGGCCTATGGATTTTTAAAGAAGAAGAAGAGTTGGTTCTTATATGCCGCTTTTCTCTACCCGAAGGAGTCTCAAAGTGGCTTATAGTTGCTTTCCCTTTCCTCTCCCTACAACAAACACCCTGTGAGGTAGGTGAGGCTGTGAGAGCCCTGATATTACTGCTTGGTCAGAGCAGCTTTATCAGTGCTGTGGCGAGCCCAAGGCCACCCAGCTGGTTGCAGGTGGGGGAGTGCAGAATCAAACCCGGCTCATCAGATTAGAAGTCCATACTCCTAACCACTACATTAAGTTGACTCTCTTCAGGGGCTAAGGCTCAGCTGAGGTCACAACTGTTACTGCCAGAATAAATGTGTTACTCTTTAAGGTGCCCTAAGACTCTGCAATTATGGGTAGAATCATGCCCTGATTTGGATGGCCTGGACTAACCTGTACTTATCCAGTCTTGGAAGCTAATCAGGAAGTTCAGGGGTATCTAGTAACTATATGGAAGGGAGACCACCAAGGAAGTCCAGGGTAATGACCTGGAGGCAGGCCATGGCATGGCCATGGCAGGCCTCCCTGAACCTCCAGGGAGGGCGATATATAAATAAATAAATAAATAAATAAATAAATAAATAAATAAATAAATAAATAAATAAATAAATAAATAAATAAATAAATAAATAGGGCCTCTGAATGTCTCTTTCCTTACGTTCCCTATGGAAATGGCACATATCAGCTATGACTTGATTTTACTTTCCAGCACCGCCATGGGTTGAATACAAACCTCTTTTTCTCTAGCAAGAAAAAGGAGGAGAATGTATGTGTGCCCCCTCTGAACACACAAAATGCTATGTTGTGGATCATGGTAACATGGGCTGGAGTCAGAAGGGGACTTGTGAAATGGAGTTTACTGGCCAGATCCAGATCTACAGCATAGGCTTATTTTCCCACAAGCATTAAAAACCAGACTCCATGAAACCCTTTTCCAGAACACCCAAGACAAGTTATCACCAATGTTAAGGCTATAAAGTTTCTTGTACTCCCCTGGCTCCCTTGCGCGGCTACTGACGAAATATTCTGGAGTTTGCAGACAGAGGGTGACAAATACATGGTTGGATCTCATGGACACCAAGAACAATTCTATTGCAGCTCTGCTTTAGTTAAAGATTAAGAATAGACACCGCACACAAATCTCTGCAGAGCGTTCTTTCTCCCTCGCTCTCTCTTGCAGCTGAGAATAATTAACTGTTCTTTTGTGACTGTCATTTGTTCTCAAGGAATTAAATGCCACCTTATTTCCCAGTACAAAAATTCAACTACCATCATTATAGCTTCATTTTAGGAGCAAGGGAGGGGGGGGGGGAAATCATAATTTATTGCAGATTGTTCAGCATATGCAGTAGGTTTAAATGCCGCTGAAAGTAAATTGTGGCATGTCATGAAGGGCTTTTTGCCATGACTGTAATTGATTTATAATTTCACATTTTAAATTAACAACATTCATTCATTGTGCCCTCCATTATGTAAGTCTCCATCAGTGACTCGAGAATTATGGGTTCGGTTCGACCACCGTATTATAATCATCATAATAAAAAATAATAAATTTATAGTAGTTGGAAAGATAAAAAAAGTTATAGCCCTTTGAAAGAGAAAAGTGATAGTGTGAGCGACTATCAGACTGGTTCCAGCCCTAAAAATTATGAGTTGGAGGTAGAGAACGGTGTTTAAAAGTGAAAATCTGTGTGACCTAGAAAGCAGAGAGTTAAGAAGGAGCACAATAATCAAGAGGTAAGCTATAAAAGCATTAGAGAAAAGCTTTCCAATAGTTTTTTTTAAATAGCTTATATCAGTTATACATGACACGGTTCTAGCTACATCCTGGGTGGATGCTGCTTCTCAGTTTGAGGTCATAGTTTAATGTGAGGAAACAAAAACGACATATACCCTAAATAGACTTCGCCTCCCTGTTCTTTATTTCTGGTGCCAGATAAGAACCAGAGTCAATAAGAAAAAGGAACCACTAAAATGTATAGCTCGTAGATCTCCAAAACCCTTGGTGAAAGAGGAGTATTTTTGGTTTGCAGCAGATTAGTTTGTAAACCTCTGGGATGAGGAATGCTAGGACGTAGTACTGAGCATTGTATGATGGTGTGCTAAGAAAGAGTGAGAAGGCGAGAGCAGACTTACTGCTACGATTGGCATGGAGGTGCCATTTTTGGTGACACTCCTATCCTGAGATTTCTCATGCCCTCCTCCTTTCTGTAATATGGAGGAATATTTGCCAATGTCACTATCAAGTGCTCATTGACTTGTTTCTGCTCTAAAATTTTAGCTTTGTCAGGGGGAGAGGACTGGCTGATGACGCCATAACATGGCTAAATATTCCTGCACATTACAGTGTGGGACTCTTAATGATGAAATATTTTGGAGGTCATGAATTCACCATAAATCAGAAGTGACATGACAGCTCTTAATATGCACATACTTATGGTGGCAGAAAGTGCAGTCAAGTCACATCCAACTTACGGTGACCCCCACAAGGCAAGAGACAAACAGAAATAGTTTGACATGGTCTACTTTTGTGTAGACACCTTGGACTTCCTTGGTAGTTCCACATCTAGAGTCAATCCTGCTTTGATTCTGAGATCTGACAAGTTCACAGGGTACCTACTACCAGTGCTGATATATTTATGCACTGCTAGCTCTTCTTCTCTGTTCTGATGAAACAGGTCCACTCCTCTGAGCAAAGCCTTTTGGAAGTACCGTCCGGCAAAACAGCAGCGAAAATCAGCAAATGTGTGTTCATGTGCATTCTCTGTTGTGGGATGGCCAGCCCAAAACAATCAGGAAGGCCCCCCACACTCCTATTGTTTTGCAAAATGTGCAAAGCAGAGTTTGTTAAGGCGGGCATTCTTGAAGAGGGAGCAAGGCTGAAGGGGTACAATTTCCCTACACTTCCTGGTTGCCAGTGTTTGCATACATTGTTTTCATATATTGCCCCGTTCCATGCACCAGCCTAGGAATCTTTGCTACTCAGTGGCTGTTATTGTCTCTTGTAAAAGACTTACTGATTGACTAATGTTGTTACATTCCTTAATCTGCTTAGTGATGGATGGAAAGTTTTGAATCATACTTTTATCCACTTGGAGTCCTTGTTGGAAAAGGCAGGTGATGAATGATGAGGATGACAACATCTGCCTAGGGTGGCAGTCAGTGGTTGGTGGGCATCCTTAGTGGCTGAGGACCCTGCAATGTCAGAAGGGCAAATTCTTCAGGCCCCCTAGAAACCCACTTCAACAAGGTCTTAAGCCAGGGGTAGTCAAACTGCGGCCCTCCAGATGTCCATGGACTACAATTCCCAGAAGCCCCTGCCAGCATTCGCTGGCAGGGGCTTCTGGGAATTGTAGTCCATGGACATCTGGAGGGCCGCAGTTTGACTACTTCTGTCTTAAGCAAAAGAGGCAGGTCACAAATGGGACTGGAAATCTTTCCCATCTGCAAGCTACCTCCTCACTGTCTGCCACATGCAGGCAGCACAGAGAGCTGGGATATAACTGTGATTCAGTACTGGTGCCCTTGGTGACATGTCTGATCCCTCCTTCCCTCTTTCCTTTGATCATGGAACTTGCTCTTTCCCCACTGGATCAAGCTCCAGTTTGGATGCAGGTGTCTCAGCAAACTGGATCCCAAATTAAGCCAGTATTCACAAGTTCGGTTTATGTGGAGTAACCAAACTCCCAGTTTGTCTGGGGCAGCTGTATTCAGACATCAGAATGAATTAATCAAACTCAGGATTTGCATGAGAAGGGAAGGGAAGGGGAGGTTGAGGAGGGAGAGGTGTGCATACGCATGGAAACAAGCTGCATTTGTTTAATCACAGTTTGTCCACATGTCTGAATATAGCCTGGGTCACTTCATTTGAGCTGGATAGAGAACTGGGTGCCCTTTGGTGAATAGGAAGGAGAGGCCAAGAAGAGGTAAACAAAGTTTGAAGGGGATTGAAGGGTGAATAGGAAGGAGAGGCCAAGAAGAGGTAAACACAGTTTGAAGGGGATTGAACTGGCTTTGCCTATTCACTCCTTTTGTTTTAAAAATTGGACCCCCACCACTGCTCAATATGTAGTTGGGTTGGAACTACTGCTGTCATATCCATGTCGGTCTTTATGTATGTAAAAGCATCATGGAATGTACATGAATTACAAGTAACTGAATATCAAAATGCAGAATGAATCAAAAGCCACAGGTTCCATTGGGACTGATATGTGTATGTGTGGGGGGGTGAATGAGAGTAACAGTGGTGGTGAAGGGAAGGTGTTTGTAAGCTGCTTTGAGACTCCTTTGGGTGATGAAAAGTGGGATATAAAAACCCAGCTCCTCCTCTTTCTTCTCCTCTTCTTCCTCTTCTTCCTTTTCTTCCTCCTTCTTCTGCTTCTTCAGAACAAGTCAGGGTATTATTTCTTTTTTCTGTCCAAGCACAATGAAAATTAATATGATTTTTGCATGTATTTTCCATTCCGACAAGCAAAGCATTGAGCAAACAGTGCCCTACTGGTGCAAACGTTGGCAGAATACTGATACTATTTCACATTTTATCACTTTTACATCACATCTATATACCTCTCTGGACATAGTAGCAAAAGGGAGCCTTTGCTAGACTCAATCTGAAGCAAGGAGGACTTGAGTTGTTCATTTCATCTATTAAGTTTGGATAGCAAACCAAAATTTTATAAATGTAATGTGAAATGTTAACTGGCAGGTAAAAGTAATCCTCCTAATGAACATGATTAAAAGAACAGTTGGAATACAGAAATTGCAGTGTATGCAACACTGATGGAATTAACAGACCTTAAAGTATTCAAAGATTCAATTAAATAAAAGCCTCTTCAGTGTTGAGAGTGAGCACGAATACATTTGGATTGACAGAAATGATGGGAAATTAAAAGACAAACCTTCCTTAAGGAAAAAGAATATTTAAAGCACAGTCCTGAGCAGGGGGCAAAAGTGAAAAGGGAGTGGAACAGGTGCTCCATTGGCGTAGACTGGAGAAATGCTGGTGCACCCTGGAGATACACCAGCAGAGTGTCCGAGCATCCCTACGCCATTACAGAGCACCAGTGTGGCAATATTGCAGCCCTCAGCTAACCCGATGTGCCATCTGGGGAGGTGGGCAGGTCCGGAGGTGTGACCAGTGTTAGTTGGTTCTCTAAGTTGCCCCAGCCCAAGAACACCACCCTGACAACAGCACAAAACCCCACAAAACCTGTGGCATAGCCCATGGTCACCTATGAAATGCTCTATGGCTTTATAGGCTTTTTAGTGCACACTCACTGGCTCCCAGTTGACCTCAACCCCTCATTCCCTGAGCTATGGCAATGACAGTTCTTGTTGGTCCATATAAATCTTGGTCTGTTTGCAGGCAGGCCAGATATTGAACAAATCACTATTTTATAACCTCACCTTTCTCACTGGAATGTGCATGAAGAAGATATATTTTGGAAAATGATACATAACCCCTCCCCCCCAAGAATAATAATTACAAAACTGTTTGGTCCTTGAATCTATTAAAACCGATATGTATGTATGGAATGGTAATTTCCATTTCATTGTATCTGAGGAAATATACTTGTGCACGAAAGCTTACACCTTGTTCTTAAAGGCGCCCCTGGACTCAAACTTTGTTCTTCTGCTTCAGACCAAGACTGCTACTCACCTGAATCTAACACTCAGTGGGATAGTGAGTTCAAAGGGGTAGGTCTGATTGACTGGGATCAGTTTCATCAAAGGTAATTAAACTTTTGAACCATGGAATAATGCACAGGATTGGCCCAATGGCTGTAGGGCTTTAATGAACACATGGTCCATTCCTTTGCAATGTCAGAACATTTTAGTTGTAACTCTGCTTAAAAACAGCTGAGCAATTCAGAAAGCCTTCAGTGACAATCGATGGAGCTGTCCAACGTGCTGAACTCACCGGCTCTTCATTCCATGGAAGTTAGCTCTCATTCTTTCTTCATAACTGCCAGATATTGATTTCTTTCTTTGCATCCCTATAAATAATGCAAACCTTGTTTAAGTTCAAGTAATTTTCATCTTGGATTTTGGAGCTATTGATTGGTCCAGACAACTGAGAATCCGTATAATTTTTCAGCAGTGGTTATTAATTCAAATGCTTACGTGTGGCATAAAAAAAGAGAAAAACTTTCACGGAGGTTCCCAACTAAAAATACAAGAAAATAATCAAGAAAATAACATGAGCAATAGCCATCAAGGTCTATGAGCATTGAGACTGAAGGCAACATTTGACACATCATACAGCTAAATATTTCGATGTGTATGCCCTCCAAAATAGGGCTGTCTTTTCCTGGTGCCTGAAGACTGGCAACAAACAACCTTTGTTACTCCATACTCCAGTTTGAGGTTTGTGGTGTAGAGTGAAGGGAAGAAAGGGACTACACCTTTCATACCAGCCTAAGACAACAAGGTTTTGCCAAAATCAGAAGTGATTAGGCCAGAATTAAGGATCTCCTGTAAACTCTTCAAGCTACTTTCATTCTTGTTGCCATTATTGTGTATCTTATCTTCTCATTTGAATTGTAAAATACGAGTAATTAACTTGCTAGGAACATTGATGCCATGGATTTCCCCATTTATAGGAGGGTAGGTCAAAAAGTATTGCTACAAAATCATAGAAACCTTTAAAAAACTAAAATATCAAAATGTGAAGCTATTGTTTCTTGACATATCCTTGACATCTAGGTCTATATTTTTTCCAGTTCCATCTCTTTAACCACTCCCCAAAGAATTCAGTTCCCCAAAGAATCCTTCAATTTCCACCACATCAAAACAGCAGTTTTGGCACCCCCGAGGGACACAAATTGTATTCCTTTTAAATGTTCTTTGAGTTTGGAAAACAAAAAGAAGTCTGAAAAGCTGTAGGGTGGGTGGGGTAAGGATTCCCAATTAAATTCTCATGGTACAGCCCTTGTTATCCTCAAAGAATGAGCAGAAGAATTTTCATAATGAAAAACAATTCCTAGATGCTTTTTCTGGCCTTTTTCTCACCAAAGCAGTTTTCAGTTTTCTTTAAACTTCTTCATAATAAACCCCTGCAATGATGTTCTGTCCTTCAAGACAATTGTTTTGTTTGGAATAAACATTTTGTTTGAAATAAACTTTTAAAAATAAACCTGTATAAATAAACCCTAGTAGCAATTCTTTTGACCTACCCTTGTATATTAGAGCCTTTTATTAGCTCTCTGTACACCAAATACTTTAGGACAATTTGCAAAGCATCCTAAAAGACAGAATATTCCTGATATTCTTTCCACTCTTATCTATTGGGACATTGGGACATCTATTGGGACATTGGGACATCCCAAAACTATCCTATCTAGGATAATTTCTTCTTCTCCTGATGCTAGCTATAGGAATCTGCTGGAAGAAATTGTGAAATACAGCTATACTTTCCCAAACCATAGCAGTCATGTAAATTATGCCGGCCTACCCTTGTCTTTGACCTGGAAATTACAGATGGTACAGAACATGGCTGCATGGGTCTTCACTAAATCATCATGCAGGACCCATGCCCAGCCATTGCTGATGCAGCTGCACTGGTTGCCAGTCTGTTTCCAGATCAAGTTCAAGGTATTGGTTCTGACCTTTAAGATTATATGTGGCTTGGGTCCTACTTACCTTGGGACTGCTTACCTCCTTATGCCCTCCACAAAGTGCTTATTTCTGCAGGTATGAATCTGCTGATGGTCTTGGGGAAGTACGCCTGGCCTTGACCAAGGCCGGGACCTTTTCTGTCCTGGCCCCTACTTGGTGGAATGAGCTCCCTGAAGACCCGTTGGCCCTATCGGAACTCTCTGGGTTCTGCATGGCCTACAAGTTGGAGCTCTTCCACCAGGTGTTTGGTTGAGACTGGGCGCAATGAGTACTGGGGAATAGCATCTGGTATCTCCCCCCATGGGTCTTAGGCTAAGGTATTAGACCAGCCAAGAACCCTTCATTTCTTTTTTCTTTCATTCCCAGTTTTCTGGCCTATACTGGCTACAGCTGCAGCAGAGGGATTTTTACCGCCATCTTGATTTTATTAGGTTTTGGAGGGTTTATTGTTTTATTGTGATAACTAGTAATCAAGCCCGCTGTAATCTAAATACAGCGGGCGCTAGACCAGGGAGCCCCTGGCAGTCGCGCGGAAGGCGGCTGCCGGGGGTTCCCTTTGTGGGCGGCCTATCAGGCTGCCAGGCATGGAGCCTGGTCTCATCTTCTTGAAACTTGGGTGGTCTTTAGAGAAGAAGGTTTTCAAGCTACGCCCCCCCCCCCCAGGCCATGGAGACGACAGAAATAGGAATATTCCCATTGCCTTAAATGGCGGCATTGACTTTAATGATGCTGAATTGCTTCGGAGCCCAGATCTGAATAATCTGTTTTGGATGGCTTTAAATTGGTCCAAATCGGGTCCTGATGAACCTGAAATAGTCTGATTTTGTTTTTTATTTTTTTCCCACATGCCTAGTTTAGAATATAGTGGTTTGCATTGAGGGGCAAAAAAACCAGCAACCTTATGTAGTATGGAAGAGCTGAAGGGGAGAATTAGGGTTCATCATGTATTTTCCAGATTCCCTCCCTTGCTAGGGTATCAACTACTATAGACTCTGTCTGCTTTACAGGTAGCCTTTGGGGCTGCAGGTACTTAGGAGCAGATCATTTTTTCCTCTTCACTCTAGCTAATTCCATGTGACAGAGCCCTGAAAAGTTTCCTGTATCCTGAGTTGATAGGATGCTGTGAATGATGGATTAGGGATGGTTCTGTACACTTCCAACCATGTACCCTTCAACCCTGTTCTTACCCTGTAGAATCCTATAAATGGACAGGAAGACAAACAGACCAAAGGTCTGGCCCTCCCCCCATTTCCAGTTTCCCTCTCCCCCACTTTGGTGGACCCTCAACATTGCAAGATTCCTAAAGTGCCACCAGCATGCTCATTTTAGGGAAGGCATTATTATTTTCCACCCCATTGCTTTTCTAAATGAAATTGCAGGACATCCCTCCAACTCTTTGTGGGTTGCTCCATTTCGGTGTCCTACTGAGAGGCAGAAGAACAACACATTTAACATGAGGAAGAGTGGGGTGGGGGAGATCTCATTGAAAAGCTCCCAAAGCAAAAGGAAGCTGCATTCCCATCCCCGTACACACAGACAGAGCTCTAGTATCCTTTTGCCCCTACAATCAGACTGTATCAAGTGTAGCACTTAAGTGGCAATTCCGATTGATGGTGTGATTGTGAGAACTCTCCAGGTCCATTAAATGGCGTGGGGGGGAGGGGGGAGGCTACAGTCACAGGAACCTTTACAAGTTATAAATATTAATGGGCAAGATGTTTAAAAGGCTGGAGGTTTTGTGGTGGCTTGCCTACCTTTATGATATGATTAAAAGGATGATTAAAGTGAGTTAAGGGTAAACTAATCTGCATTCAGAGACCATAGAAACCTTTCTTGAAGTCTGGAATAATGACTTTAATCTGTATTAACTATTGTGAGGCTAGAGAACAAGAGGGAGACATTTTTGCCAGAATAAAAGCCCACGATGCCTTAAATGCCTTCACCCCACTCCCACTGCCATTTATTTGTTCCTGCCTCTTATCTTTGTACATGTGCCGCTCTTTCCTCAGTATAGCAATTTAAGACATGAAATATATCAGCTTTGATTATATTTCCATTAGAAAACTGGTTAAAGTGCAGCCCTAATTGCCCTAAAGAAATTAAATAGGCTTATACTACCTTAGCTAACTAGATTTTTCATTACCTTTTGAAATAAGAAGGGGACACTTTAACCACTGTGCAGTCTCTGATTACCAGAAGGGGAGTTTACGGAGAATAAAGCTAACCACAAGAGAGCTCTGCTGTTTTTCCTCCGAATGCAAATGAAACATATAGAGTTCTGCAAGGGAAAAAATTAATAATAAAAAATTGAATATCAAAGCTATAAAGTTCAGATTACATTTGCTCCCTGGTGCAAAAATGCTTCTGCACGCCTTCAATGTTTAATGTCAGCTAGACTCATTACTGTATATTTTGTTTTGCTTCCTGAGACAAGGGAGAGCTATAATCTTCCCTTGCCTCTTTCTTTCTTGTTGGATAGATTTGGATCCTGGGGGGCAAAAAGAAACAGGGAACACCAGTGAGCATTGCAATCCAGCTTGGTGCATGCGTGCAAGAGAACCTACCTAGCTGGGTGAAGGTTCCAGGCATGCAAAGAGATGTTACATACTGGGGCCTCTTCCACTCTTGCTCTTGAAAGGGATGGGCAAAGTGCCACCAGAAGCCCTGTACAGTCTTTGCAGTTTTGGAGATCCAAGGGGAGAGTCATTGCTAATTTTTGTGAATTGGGATAATACAGGCATTTCCCACTTTTCTGCCAATGCATTCCCCAAAGAGTGGGGTTCTGATCATAGAGATGGATATGGGGGAATATACATGTTGTTCTGTTCACCCAAAATGGCTGGCAACTGCACATAATGATAGGCTCATGTTTAACGTGGTCTTTTACATTCACATTGTGATGAATGAACAGGGCTTTAGAGAATGGGAAATGAAGCTGATCAGTTTTGGGTGTAAGAGTGCAGAATCAGAGTTTAGCCACCCCATCTCCCTCCCCTGCTTTCCCATAACTGGATCAGGCGACAGAGACTTTTTGACATTGATGACTGCCGAAGGATGGAGCCTGGGGCAGCTGTGACCCCAGAGTCCTTGACCTGCAGGCCACAAACAAAGTCATAGTCTCTGGGGAAGGAGAGGGTTCATCCTCGTCCTTTTCTCCCTTGCTCCTCGTACCTCCTCTGACTGCCAGGTTGAGATATGGCCCATGCTCCTTTAGCTGTTCTGCCTTTTGGTTTTAAAGGATTTTCTTTAGGCAGGACAATCCTCGTTGAAGCCTTCATGAAAGGGAGCATAGAGCTGCTGGGTATAAGTAACAGAGGGGGTGTTGTGGAACAACCAGGCCCTGGAGACAGTTCTGCTGAAGAACAGCTGGATTTCATGCCTATCAGCCACCAGTCAGCTACAGAGGAGCAACCAGATGAGAAATCACAGCTGGGAGGCAAGGAGGTATTGGTTACATTCCCTGCCCAGAGCTGACAGTTCAGGGTCAGCCATATATTTTGTCTGCTCCAGGATCACCAGATCTACAACAGCAACTTCCCCTGGTACCGTGGCCTGCCTGGCCCTTCCTTGTCTGGTGGGGTTTCCACTGGGGGCTTGCTCCATTCCTTGGTGGGGTCTACATCACCAGTCCTGAAGCCTCAAGCCACTCTGGCCCCAGGCCAAATGTATAACCGCTATGTAATATATAAATTCTGCTTTTCAGTCAAAATGGCTCATATGTTAAGCATGCATCCTGGTCTATTTCTTTCCCATGTGTTTACATACTCATATTTATAGGTAGGCTGAGTGAATACTGTGACTCCATCTTCCCAGGGTGAAAGGTTTTCAATGCCCTGAAAGCCAAGAAGGAAGGAGCTAGCCAGGCGCTGCCCTGCCTCTTTTGCTGGAATAGCAAAAATAATGAACTGGGAGGGGTGGGTCCCAGTGAAGAAACAAATGCGTCTGAAGCACCACAAGCTAAGTTTAGCTATTATATGACCTTATACACTAACACTTATAAATTCCTTAATAAGTTGAAGTTGGTCCTTAAATATTTAAAAAATCCCTTGAAAAAGCTATAAGGTGAAACGCGTCGGGACTTGTGTGAAATAATAATAATAATAATAATAATAATAATAATAATAATAATAATAATAATAATAATAATAATTCAATTTATTTCCTGCTACTCCCTTGCGGCTCAGTAAAAGAATTATTGAAGAGAGATGACTCTATATAAGTCCAATTTGGAAATTTTATTGTTATATTGGTTTCCCAGTGCATCTGTATTGTTCTTTCTTGCTGGAATGGCATTTGCTTGGGTTTACCTGGAGGCCAAGTTCAGATCTCATTGCTTTAAGCTAGGGATGGCAAGGGGAGCAAAGCCATTTTCCAGCCCCTTACATTCCACATGTGATTGTGTGCATTCCTTCTTTCCTGACATTAATTTCAGAATAGCATTTTGAAGTCAAACCAGCATTTAACTTGTAACTTTTCTCAAACCAGTGTTTAAAAAAAACAAAATGTCCTCAAGATGCTTAACTGGGAGGAATTAGATTACTTAGCCTCTTTCCCACTAACTGTTTGTCTACTCCAGATTTACTTCCCAGCTGTTTTTCTACCTTGTGTTAAGCAGCTTGTTAAGGTGATTTTGAGTAGCAAGAAACTGAGGGGGGGGGGGAAAGTTAGCTTCCCCTTTTCTTTTCCCTCTGCCTTTGCCATTCCTTTGCTTAAACCCTCAACTTTGCAGTTTTACTTTTGCTTTAGAAATCTGTACAAAAGTGAAGCCTTACGTACCTGTGCAGATATTTTAAACCCAAGTTTGTCTCCTTTAAAGCTAGCATTCTAGGCACTGTGCCACACTAGCTTTCATTGAAACCAGCTCTAATAGCCTAAGATGTTCAGACAGCATAACTTCCAGGCGGGCAACATTATGGGTTGAGATAAGAAAATATATGGCAGCTTTGGGGGAGGCAAAATATTGTCACGCTTAAACTGCAAGGCATTTTAATTGCTCATCCAAAGGCTCAAGATAGTCAGGAAGTCAAATATATATGGTGCTAAAAGTCAATGTTAAAATATTGCAGTTTTAATGCTCCTCACCTCTTTTAGGAGATGCGGAACAGATGCCAACAAGAACCACATTCTTGGGGGAGGACAAAATGCCAAAGGAAATCAGAAGACAAGTCAGTGTAACTCATCCAGAAATGTCATGGTGCAGAACCTGATTTCTATCAACGGTCTTTGGACTGATGGGCAATGTAAGGAATTAGAGGGTTTTATCCTGTATTTAAAAAAACCCCAGAAGGTCCATATAAGGCCATGTCTGCACATGAATACGGACTTTGATCTGTGAAATTGTATAAAATCCCCAAACATGGCTGAGCTATTCCCCAGTCTGGTTAAGAGACACCAGCCAAGACTCAAGAAGTGTTTCTGACACACACAATCTGTGTATTTCCATAACATTGACTTCAGAAGCATTGTGCGCCGAATTTCCGGCACCACCGGGGATTGCCTTATGACAGACTCAGCGTGGCATTAGGAAGTTTTGCTTAACAAACTATGTGTGATTTTAATTGCAGAAGTTGCAAAGTACTTTTCTTTTTCATAAAGACCTAATGAGGACAGGTCTGAGAGCTGCTGAATGCCATATTTTCGTGCAATGCTGATTTTTTTTTCTGAGGGAGGGGGGAACCCTAAAATCCTTTGAAGCATTTCCAGCCAACTCCTTGGAGAGGCGAACACATTTTCTGAGGCATGATTCTAGGTTAAACAACGATGTCCCACGCTTGTTTACAAAGCAGTGCAACAGCTGCTGTGAGCCACTGCCCCCCCCCTTTGGACAGGCAGGAGGCACTGGGATGTGTTGCACTGAGCCATGCAGCCATCAAGTCATTCCTCAGAAGGCTTCAGCTTGTGGTAACATGGAAAGCCTTGCCAGTCTGACGAACAGCTAATGACATCAGGCTTGTTTCCGTTCTGCTTCCCTTCTCTTAGGAAGCATCATTATTAATCACCAGCAGAGAACTTTCCAGAGCACAAAAGCGGTCTGTTATTTTAGGCCCCAGCTATTTGTGAATCTGGAATACCATGAGAACATAGCTGTCCCCAGAGCCATGCATACCCTTGGGAGAAACGGTTTTCAGTAACGTCAAATAAATAGCATCGAAACGTTCTTCATGCTAATAAGCCCTGTTTTAAATTTCCTGCAAAATTTTAGAAGCCAGACAGGCATGAAACTTCAGTCAGGTTCTTAAGATAGTTTTTAAATAGCTTGATTTAAAAGCAGCACCTAAGGCATCTCCTTTTATTTTGACCGAATCAGAGAATGAAATAAATGAAATCCCTGCTTTGTACTATGAAGCAAAGGACTTGTCAAGATCTCAGAAGCTAAACAGGGGCAGCCCTGGCTAGTATTTGGATGGGAAGTCTGGGACTGTGACACAGGGTCAGGCGATGGCAAACTGGCTCTGGATGTCTCTGGCCTTGAAAACCCCAAGGGGTCACCATAACTCAGCTGTGACTTGATGGGGAAAAGGGCACCTCCCTACAGCTTTACCAAATGAAGGAATAAAACAAACAAGATTCCTGCTATTCTGCTACAAGACAAAGGAAGCTACAGGATACAGAACTATGCAGGATCCATTATATATGCCAATCAGCAAATGAAATCAGTTGTGCTTTAGAACAAACATTTTCTATTTCATAAGACTGCATTGCCCTTTGAACCCGAGGCATTCTAAACTTTAATGGGCAAATTAGAACATCAGATCTAAGGAGATGTCCACTTAATAAGTGCAAAGAAACTCTTCCGTAGAAGTGGACTCCTGGAGACTCCTGGAGTCTCATTCCACACTGCAATCAAGTGCTGAGGAGGTGTTGCACCTGTAGGTGCAAGAAAGAGCACTCTGACAGTGTAGATGCTACTGATATTTTAGACACAGGAGAGGTGCCTTGAAGAAGTGTGGAGTCTTACCCGACTCAAGCAAGAAAGATTAATGTTTGTCGGCTACCATATGTGTGCTTTGCTGATATAGATCTGGATGCACATTCCCATCCACAGCACTGCCTTGACGGGTATTTTGATGTGTATGGGGATGTGCACCACCTGGGGCCACCAGCTGTTGCTGGATTAGGGCCTTTGTGATTTGGATAGAAATGCACTTTTAATGTGCAAAACCCAATTAATTATGAGGAAAGGCCCCCAGTCTTTCAGAACAAGTTCCAGTGCACCTTCCGTCATACTGTTCTAGTTCTCAGTAATTGATGTTGTAGATTACTTCCACTTAATTCTGGGATTCTGGAAGCAAAAGAAGTATTACATGAAAAAAGGAACATAACCTATGCTGGTCCAGTAAGGGCTTATGGGAATGAGAGTAGGACTTCCTAATATTATCAGTACATTTTGAGTCCACCTTCCTTCCAGGGAGTTTACCTTGCTCGCACCTTCATTTTATCTTTACCATGGGAAATTTTACCATGGGAAAGTGTTTGGCTGTGGAAAAGTTTCTGGCATAGACCAGTGGTCCCCAACCTTTTTATCACAGGGACCAATCAACACTTGACAATTTTACTGAGGCCCAGGGGTAGTCTTTTGCTGAGGCACGTTGCCGCCTGAGCCCCTGCTCCGCTTGCTTTCCTGGCGGTGCTCCTGATTTCCTGCTGTCCACTGGGGGGCACTGCCAGCATCATCTGTGCAGTGCCACGCCGAGGTGGAGCCCCAGCCATGGCGGTCGCTGGAGAGCACCAAAGGTGAGCCGGTGGCAGAGTGACAGGGCAGCCCCCGGGGCAGCAGCCAGGGAGGAGGACTAGGAGGAGCCACGGCCTGGTACCGACTGATCCACAGACCAGTCCCGGTTCCTGGACCAAGGGGTTGGGGACCACTGGCATAGACTGTTTCTGCACTGGGAACTTCACTGCCCCGGCTCCTGTGAGGGAGCACAAATTCAGGGCAGATGAGGTGCCCTGCGGGACTTTCTGCAGGGCCTGCAAGATGGAGCTCTTCTGCCAGGCATATGGTTAAGGCTAGAGTGGCTCCCGGCGCTGTCAGCTGTGAACTCTAGCCAAAACCAACTAACTCTCTCACTCCCAGATACAGAGTAATAGATCTTTGCTGGACGGTGGGAGGGGAGTGGGTTAAATATTTATTATCCGCCATTATATTGTATTTTAATTATGTTTTAATGTTTTAATTATGTTTTACGGGATTTTATTGCACTCATGAATCTTTGTAAACCACTGAGAGACATTTGAGAGTGGCGGTTTATAAATATAAACAAACAAACAAATGCTCCCCCTGCAGCCTGGTGCGAAGCCTCCAGTGGGGAATAGATCTAGTGACACCCACTAAGCCTCATGATCTCAGTTAATATCAGAGCCTTAATGTTCCTGGTCTCAGTTTTTTACCCACTGCACCACATTACCTCACTATTATCTATTTCCTCTATTTATACCCCACTTTTCTGCCCAATGGGGAGACATTCTGGGAGTAGGTGGCTGGTTCAAAGTCACCGAGCAAGCTTCCACGGCAGAGTGGGGAATGAAGCCATGCTGGCTCTTTCAACGTGTACCTTGAATGTTTCTCCCTCTAATGCAAGAGTTTTCTTTGAAGTCTGTAGAGGACTTTGATTTGCATAAGGAAAAGAATGGATCTGTGTTGGAGCCTTCCAGTGCTATGAATGGGTCTATAAATGCAAATTATTCTACAAAGAGTATTAGTTCCTAATATTCTAAGGTCTAATCTGAAGCCAGTAATTGTTTATGACTTAACTTTCTATCTGTTCCAGTGTGGATTGTGCAAAATGCCTCAAGTGGTTATTGGCTAGTGTCCCCCAGCTTTCTATAAGTTCGCTTTTAATAGAAAAGTCAAAATACTGTATTCTAGAAAGTGTTTTATGAAATCTGTGCTTTAAAAAAAAGACTCCAGAATTGCTAAAGAAATACTCATGAAAATCAAAGAGCAACTTTGTGGGCAGGATGGAATGGAATAAGAAGACAAGCAAGTTAAAACTTGTCTGGAAACATTTCCATTATTTTGTCATGCTGAACATTCAATAATGTTCTTTGGTTGGCCATTCCCAAGGTGCTATAAAAGAGCAAAAGCAAAGCATACAGTAACCAGACGATTCAAGTTTGGGACTTGTATGTTGTCAGGTTTATATTTTTTCCTGACACATAAAGTGCCATGGAGTTAAGAGATGTAGTCACTCAAATGTTAACAGCTCCACCAGATGTCCTTAATAAAACCAGGTAATTCACAACAGGCAAGTTGCAACTTGGATAGTGTAACAAGCAAATCCTATATCCTTTAAGATTTGTGGGAAAGATCGCAGTGGCTGACTGCCCCAATTATTCACTATCTACTCGCAGACACATTTTACACCTGGTTTCTGGTTATCTGTGTCGCCATAGATTACAGTTCATGATTGGCATAAAAGTTGTAGTCCCAGCAAATGGTCTAAAGGCACATGGTACAAGTAGAGATACAAGAAAACTTGAAACAAACTCCATCAGCATTCAGATTCGCTACTGGACGGTTTGTCTACACACAACGTGTAGACAGTGTGAAGCCTTGATGATGTCAAGGAAATTTGTGCCAGCTTCTACACATTTTGTTGAATAACTCGTTTCAAGTGCTGCTGGGTAATAGGTGTGTGAAAGTAGCCAACTGGAGTGGTGGTTTGTCCTGATCAGTATAAAAATGGTGCCTGTGGAATCATGGATGCTCCTTGCTCTCCAGATAACTACAATGCCACAGAAGCCATGTAAGAATGTGTATGCACCAGTTCTTTCCAATCTGAACAGGTTGTCTGCCTTTCCTGTTAAGCAGTACTAGGCCACATGACCATGGCTAAAGATGCACCTGCGTTATATGATTGTTTCTGGTGTGTTCTGGAGGCTGCATTTGGCACCAGATGAAACCGTCTTCAAAAGCATGAACATATTACAATATTCTAATCTGAATGTTACCAAGGCAGGTAAACCCAATCTGGAGCCTCTTCACACTGCTACATTCATTCTGTAGTCATAATTTCATCCTTAAAAATCTAATAATAGTTGAATGTTTGTTATTCATAAGTTCTCAACACTTCATAAGAATCAGCATTCAACCAAGTTGTCTCTCACTCTGAAGGAGTATTCTATAGCACTTTTATTCACCAAAGGGAATTCTATGGCACTTGTAGTGAATAAAGCGCTTTCAGAGATTTATTTGTTCATTCTTTCAGTCACCATTTGAAGAAGGCCATTAGAAGCTTCATTTACAGACAGGTAGTGGATTGAACTTTGTATCCAAATTCAGGTGTTCTGGATCCAACAAGCTATAGTGGCTCTATCAATGGCGACGGACAGCAAAATCGATTCAACACAGAATTGTTCTGCTCTTCATATGATTCCTCCTCCATCTAACAAGATTTCCCTTTTAGAGAAAATAAACTTAAGCCATTGAGGCCGTGAATTTCCTTCCCGGGGAGCTGCTGTTGTCATTGCCTAGCACTGCCTTTCAGACAAAGAGGATGCCAACGGAGCCTTTGAAGCCCACAAATCCAGTGTGGCCAATCAGTCCTAGTCAGCTACAATATTGCTTCCCTTTGCAAGTGGCCATTGCCCAGGTTATTTATGACTCGTGGCATGTGACAGGTCCCCATCACTTCTCGATGCTCATTTATAGGTACCACTTCTTTCTTTATGACTGCCAGCCAAACACCTGTCTGTCATTGTTAATGGCTTAGTTCTCACCGACAGTGTGGAAAGGGCTCAAGGCAGAGTAGAACTCGACCAAATGCTTCATATAAAAAACCCGGGAAAACCCTGTCTATAGAAGGCTGGATTTCTTCAGAAGGGGTTTAGCCTAGTTCCCCTGCCAACACGCCGGTTTTTTATGTTCGCAGAATTGTTTGTCGTGGAGAAGCAATCCACCTGGTTAGCCCCCACCTGCCATGGGACGGATCATACTCAAGCTCTCCTTAGGAGCTGCTGGCGAGAACCAGGTTACTGTCTCTGCATAACAGAAAAGAGTCTCAGCCACTATCCAGTGTTTTATTATACTCCCAATGTAACATTTTATCACACATTCCTTTCACAAAGCCTGTCCCACCTTCCCAGCTGGCAGCTCTAAAGTCTACTAACATCAATCTTCTCCACAATGCTAGGAATGGGACCATGAATGATTTATTGCAATTACCCGTTCTGGTAAAGTGGAGCTCAGGTGAGGCGGCCTCAGTTGTAGTTAAGGGGATGGATTCTCTCTCGGAACAACCCAGGAGAGAAAAATATATTGGGTTGCCTTTTTTGTGCCTGCCTTCCTGCATAGCCTGAGACATGATTCAATTAAACCGAAGGCAAGACGTGCATGTTATGAGACTGTGAGTTGCTAACCCTGTCAGACAGGAGCCTGGGTGTTCACATTGATCTGCAGGCTGCCACACATTCATAATCCAAATTTGAAATGTACTATTTCCTTTGATCTTAATGCTTTACATATGAAGCGGCAATGAAAATGTTCTAATTTAAGATAATGCTTGTTTGTGAATCAGTACCAGTTAACATTATCGTGGTTTACTGAACATTTTGTAGAATAAAGTGGCTATACAAGATACATGGATCATGGGTCCCCAAATTCTGGTCAGCCTTGGTAGCCAGGTAAAAATCATGCTGTTGACCCCCCCCCCCCCATTCTTTCCCTTGAAGGACAAATCTGGTGTTTGAAGTCACATGGAACTTTGGAGGTTCTTTGAGCATGTCTGAGTGCACTACAGATATGAAAGCAAGTCCTCCTCCTCCTTTCTGATTTCAACTGTGAAGTGGAAGCTTATCTCTGTTCCTCAGAGAGATATTCAGAATGCAATGAGACACTGACTTTAGGCAGGCTTGGGGGAAATGAGATATGTTATTTTCCAAGCTTCTCTGAAGCACAACACAACAGGGACAAGTCCTTGTCAGTCTTCAGATTTGAGAAAATGGTGGAAGCTCTATTTGACACCTCACTGAGCCTGCAAGGCCCTTGTATGGTTGCATGACATCTCACTTTCCCCCAGTCTGGTGAAGGGTAATCATTTTTGCCAGAAGAATGGCTACAGGGACATTCCCGGGGAGATTGAAGGAAGCTGTGGTTTAGCCCCTATTGAAGAAATCACCTCTGGGTCCACAGGACCCAGCCAGCTACTGCCCCGTCTTGCACTCAGAGTTTCTGGAGAAGGTAGTTAAGAGGGTGGCTGCAGTCCAATTAAAAACATATCTAGATGAAGCATTGGTTCTGGACCCATTCCAATCTGGTTTCTGACCTGGCCATGGGGTAAAAACAGTTCTGGTTGCTCTGACAGATGAGCTCTGAAGGCAACAGGATCAAGGTGGATTGGCACTGCATGTACTTCTAGATCTCACAGCTGCATTGGATCTTGTATATCATGAGCTTCTGACTCACTGCCTTACTGACATGGGGATATAGGGGTCAGTCTTGCAGTGGGATACAAAGTCAGGGATAGAGGGTCACTATTGGGGAAGAAAAATTGTGCCACTGCCAACTCAAAGGCAGACTATCTCAAGGTGCAATTATCTCCCCAATATTATTCAACATATTTATGCGCCCTCTCACCCAATTTGTCCGGGGGTTTGGATGTGGATGACACCCAGCTCTTCCAGTTAATGAGTGGCCAACAAGATACCTCACCTGATTCTTTGGACAGGTGTTTGGGAGCTATCTGAGACTCAGCCCCTTGGAGAGGGAGGCACTGTGGCCAGGAAGGAAGGGACCAGAGGAAGAAGAGTACTTCCCTTGTCTTGGTGGGGTGCAGATGTAAGCGGCATAAACTGTCAGGAATTTGGGGGTGACCTTTGATGTCTCCTTTACTATGGAGACACATGTCACAAAAGTAGCTCATGGGGCAAAGCTGCTACTGCCCTACCTGGACCCAGAACACTTAGCCACAGTGATCCATTTTAACCTCTTTCCCTCTATTTCCTGCCAAGAATGCCTTGAACTGTTGTTCAGATTCCTCAAAGTTTGGAAAGAATATGAATGGTTGTGACTCAGCTTGGACCATGGTTGAAAAGGAACCTGCAGGGGCTGAGGTGGGAAATACATCTATTTGTATGTCTGGTGTACTCAGTCTTGTGGTTTTCCTTCATACTTTTCTTCCAGCCAAGGCAGTGAGAATAAATATAACAATAATTTGGGTAAACTCGTGTATAGATTTCCAAGCCCAGTAAAATTAACTTAACGGCTAATGTAATGAACATCTCAATTAATTCCTCATCATAGAAGTCTGTGTCTGTTCGTGACATTAAAACTGTTGTTGAAATTAATTGTTTTACAAGTAATTTTGTGATGTAATAACAACACAGACCAAAAATATTTTTTCCCTGGGGGCAATCCACTCATTTATTCCATTAACTCAACTGAAGTTACTGAGGGTTTTTACACTGGCACATAATTAGAATGTAACCTAAGCCCAGATCTCTTATTGACGCCATTTTGTGCTGCATGACTCTATCTATATCTTCTTGAAACTCACTCCCATTATGTTCAATGGGCTTTCCTCCTAAACTGAAAGTACAGTAGCTTAATACCCCAGTGAAACTGAAGCCATATGGAAATGTGTATGTAAAAACAAGTCTTGAGATATATAATTGTGTATATTAATTTGTACATTTGTCCCCATCTGTAAGTACTAAACTTTGCATCTGGATTCCAAATTCTTGAAAACAGAGAGGTGTGTGGTGATGAATAGACACCTACTTGAACTTTGTGACAAACAAATTAGAAGCAAAGCTTTAAGACACAGTTAAGTTATGGAAGGGCGATATAAAAAAATCTAATAAAATAAATAAATGATATTATAATGCACAATCAAATTATTATATGCTGTATAATACAATCATTCAGTAAAACCGTATTCCAAAGATAATTATATATTTCGTGTGTAAGATGTACCTCAGATTAAGAGACTGTGGGTTTATTTATTTACCTTTCTACTACAGTTAAATGCAACTGCAGTTCAAAGCGGGTTAAACAGAATGCCAGACGACCTTTGATTCTAACGGGCTTGCACTAGTAATATGAAACATAAGAAGAGACTTCCTGGAACAGACTAAAGATCTATCTGATCTGGCATTCTTTCTATCAGGAAAGGTCATGAGCAGGGCATCAAGAGGATGGTCTACAGCCTCTGAATGCAGAGGTCATTTAGGTACCATAATTCATAGCCACTGATAAACCCATCCTCAGTGAATGTGTAGCCTTTTAAAGCCAGCTAAAGAACGTAATGGCAAACTACCTTTGTTAGTCTCTTACCTTGAAAACCCTGCAGGTTCACCATAAATTGGCTGCAGCTTACACATACACACAAGCTAAAGATTGTCATCAAATCTTGGGGTATTGAATTCCACGTGGGAATTATGTTGGTGAGCAGAAATATAATGCATGATATATTTCTTCAAGATTATCAATCTATTTTGTATTGCATTATGTAATGTATAATAGTTCCTAAGTTATGTATAATCTCTTTTTTCTTTTCTGTTTCTCTATCTCTTTGTTGACTTACAGAAAATATTACAATTGTAATAGAGTTATTGTAATATTGTAATCTATCATTGTCATAGAGTTATATTTTAGGGTAAATTGTTGAGATCAATAACATGGTATAGCTATCATAGTGTAATTGTACATAGCCTGAATTTCCAAAACAGCCTTGGCAAAAAATGTTATAAGCTGTCTCTTCAAGTTGTGAGAAGTTCCAGGGGCTGGTGCTTACCTAGGGTGGGTATCTTTGGAGAAGACGGGGCTGGAGCGTGGTAACATGCTATACAATGATATAGGCTAGATATCAGGAAAAATAATTTCACAGTCAGAGTAGTTCAGCAGTGGAATAGGCTGCCTAAGGAGGTGGTAAGCTCCCCCTCACTGGCAGTCTTCAAACAAAGGTTGGATACACACTTTTCTTGGATGCTTTGGAAAGCTTTGGGCTGATCCTGCGTTGAGCAGGGGGTTGGACTAGATGGCTTTTGTGGTCACTTCCAACTTTATGATTCTATGATTCTATGTTTATATTAGTTCCTTGTTTACAAATATACAAGTCGAGTGCAGATGGAGGGGCACTCTTGAAAGTTACCAGATTTGTTACCCTACATCGGGTCAAGATATACTCACAGCAATGACTGCTCCTAATCTTTCCCCAAGTCTAAAAAAACACCCAATTTTCATGCTTTCATTTATTCATCTCCTATATTTATTTAGACATGTTTCTGCCTCCTTTCTGAAGAACCTGCTTGAGGCAACTTACAAAGTAAAGCAAAAGAAACCATCAATCATAAAAAGCATTAACCATTAAAACCCCAGCATGAAAACCAGCAAGAGCATAATATTAGCATAAAATGGCTTCTCATAAAACTGTTCTCAGGCTAGATGCAGACTGTAAAAAAGATTTTGCATAGACACCCATCTGTCCCTTTCCTCAAACTAGGCAGGAAACTCTTGCTCTGTGACACTGCTGCTCAATGCTCACTGACTTGGCAGGAACCTCCCACTGAACCCAGGGGAATTTAGGTATGGTTTCGGAGAGGACTAGGTTTTATTTCTTACTAAAATACATGATATAGATGATTTACCTGTGTGTGTATGCTCAGTAGGATGTTGCAGTCATCATAATTTTTGCCATCTCTTAGGCATGGTTTACTTTGCCTCTGTAGACAGCCAATTATTTTCTTAAAAACCTTAGACTTTAGAAGGACTTCCCATTGTAAATTGATGATCTGACATATCATGGGATAAAAACATCAGAGGAGGAAAAAGCCAGACCTGTACATAATTATCTCCTTTATAAAACCAAAAGAACCTACATACTTTGCACAGTTAGTTCTGGAGAACGTGTAATATTTTCATGCCAATCTTGAGAAAGCATATCTAGGATTCTGGGAGCCTGTTAAAGAAAAAGAAACGAGGGAGCAGACAGGGATTTTGGAAAATGAGAAATAATGGTTCTACTGAAACTCCCACTCAGATATCTATTCATACTGGATCCCCCCCTTTTTTTTTTGTTTTGGGTAAGAAGATGAGGTCCATTATAAAGCTTTTTCTAAAAGTCAAAGTCATTCTGAGGACCGCATAACGAGTACAATTCTCAAAATATTATAAACTTTATTTATCAACAGTATTTGTACCCTCCCCCGATTGTGTATACGGAGCATTCTTTCAAGTTTTGGTCCCAATAGTTAAATAGTGAGGCATCTGAGGCTGACATTTTCAAGGCCATCTAGCTGACCTTTACACCTGAGTGTGAATTTGAACTCAGGACTCCCTGGTTCAAATGTGCCATTCCCATCCACTGTAGCACAGTAACTGCCTATTAGAGTTGTATCATGAAGTGGCAGAAGCACATGTTTCGCTGTGCAAAAATGCATTTATTATGTACTCTTTGCTCACCAGTGCTTAATAAAATATACATAAAGATTATGAGTTCAGACATAACCCAACAAGGTCACATCAAGGCCTATCAGCACTTGGATAAAAGATGCTAATGATTTCTGATTCAGCTTGCATAAACTAGTCCGAATCAATGGCTTTAGGCTAGTTTCGAAAATTCCCCCAGTGAAAGTAATCCAGCTTGGACAGAATTATTAAAACATGGGGTGGAGCCAAAGCTATCCATATGTTGAATGCCATAACCAGGGTAGACCTGTCATGGCTATTCAAGCTGGGAAGGCAGGCGAAAAGAAATTGGCCTGAAAGGACAACATGTATCCCGCCATGAAGAAATGAGGACAGAGGGCTGTGGGCGAAGCATTGTCCAGTGACTGACATTTGTGCTGATAGGAGACAACAGTGGGAGTGCAGCCATGTCTCGGCAAACTTGATTAGGGTGGATGGGACCCTTCAATCCAGACGTTAAAAAACCTCACCATAATGCAAAGCATTCTCTTTTGATATGTTTAATAAAAACACAGAGATACTCATGTGAGCAGATGACTAATGTATCTACGGGACGCTACAGCCATGGAGCAATATGAAAAACAACGATGACTCAATCCAGAGTCATACATGTGCAATAAACATTAGCATTTTCAAATTCAGTAGATTAGTCAGATACAAAGCATGCTTTGGGTCCCTTGTACTCACCTTAATAAAGCCCATGATTTGTAGAAAGCTCGGTGCGACATTTTTGAAAGATGTCTGACAAGAATAACAGATTTTCCTTCCACAATGAATGTATGCAGTTGAACACATTTCGGATCCATCTTCTTGTATCTATTAAATTAATAAGATGTTTGAAAGGATGCAGGTTTTGATTTAATTATGAAAAATTAATTACCCAGATTGGTTTGAACACCCTTTGACAGACTTTCCTGCGTTAGGTGATACAAGTGCAGAAACGCAGAAGACGGGCTGTTGATGTTTTGATTTACTAAACTCCCAGACTTGCATGCATCTTAGTTAATATCATTAAGATCGCCCACAAAAATATATTCCGTAAGTCCATAAGGCCATTTCATTTTATTCATGTCCATGGTATATCGAGCTGCCTCAGTTTCTCGTCTACAATTGAAATGATCCACTTGCTAATAGCAAACCATGTTGCAGAATATGTCAGCTCATGAACAGGAATGGAAAGATTACCTATCCATAGGTAATTCCACAGGAGTAATAGAAAACAGGCATACTGTTAGGATAGGTAAAGGTAAAGGTATCCCCTGTGCAAGCACCGGGTCATGTCTGCCCCTTGGGGTGACGCCCTCTAGCGTTTTCATGGCAGACTCAATACGGGGTGGTTTGCCAGTGCCTTCCCCAGTCATTACCGTTTACCCCCCAGCAAGCTGGGTACTCATTTTACCGACCTCGGAAGAATGGAAGGTTGAGTCAACCTTGAGCCGGCTGCTGGGATTGAACTCCCAGCCTCATGGGCAGACAGCTTCAGGCAGCATGCCACTGCCTTACCACTCTGCGCCACAAGAGGCTCTACTGTTAGGATAGCAGATGACAATTACAATGTATTATAAAGGTTGTTATCTGTGACTCCTTTTTACAATAAAGGTGATCAAGAATAATGAAGGCTCTGTGGGGATCACTGATATGCAGGGAATGCAAGAAGTGGAGATGGGCACAATGCCTGCTGCCCTGCCCTGCCCCTAATATCCATTGATTAGGCATCCTCATGCAGTTGGACTCTACTGAAGTCCGCATCAATATATGTAAAATCGGATAATAAAGCAGGGTCAGTTATCCTAATCCCCTTTTGCATGTACTAATTATCTCAAAATTTCATCCATCTGACCAGGGCTAATATCATAACTAAATTCATTTATTAGGGCAGCCAGTGACCTAGAATGATAGACAGCCCCTCTTGTAATTAAACAGTGGGTTGGAGTCAGTGATAGATTTCTGTGAAGAAACAGGATTTGTATCCATGAAGCAGGACTCCCCCCCTTCAGTTCTTGGAGACTCAAAAGGACATCAGTGGGAGTTAGAAGTCTCCAGCAGGAAGGAGAAATCTGAAAAGCACTTCCCCCCCCTCCACCTGTGTAAATCCTCTGTGGGATACAAGCCATTAACTAGCACAATTTTATCTCCAATGCACAATACCAGATTGATTTTTAAAATGTTTCAGAGTACATTTTCATCGGGTTTAATATAGTCCACTTTAGATCAGGGTTTACGGATAATCCATGACCAGAAAACGAACAAAGAACTAACATTTTTGTTATGTGAATGTCTCCAGGTCAACACTGCAGTCGTAAGCAGAGTTGTGCCCTTGAGGTCAACTGAACACTTGAACTCCGCTTAGGATGGCAATTACAGTAGGGAAGCAGAACATCTCAGCACCATTTAATTAAAAGGCAGGGTCTTCTTCTCACTAGCCTGGCTGCTGTAGGCTTTATTGGTAATATTTTGAATGGAATACAAACATGTATAACTGAGCTGACCAGCCAGGAAGGGGCATTAGACGAGAGGCTTGCTTTGCTTTACCTTGTCTTTTAGCTGGCCTAAGTGGTCAGAATGATTGTCTGTTGTTGAGAACGGATTTATATAAAGGCACTCGCATCTCTTTGCTGTCTCTTGTTCTGTTCATTCCATATTGCTAAGTGAAAGACATTACTGAGAAGAAATTCACTGAGATGAAAATAGCATTTGGTGGATGGGGGAGCAGGGAGGGGGCAGCTATTTCGCAGACTTCAAAGCAGATAAAAGTATTCAGTAAAGTTTTATCTTTATTTTATAAGCACATCCAGGAGACTGAAAAAAAAAATGAAGCAGTGGTCAAAAGGCATTCTGGTTTAATGTTTTTCTCCAAGATGTACATAGCAGAAAAAATACTTTATTGAAGCTTACAGTAAAAACTTGATTCCCGTAGCATTTTTATAAGAATCCTTTCAATTTTTTTTTACATAAGTCCATTATGGTGGCTTCAAAATATTTATGGTATTCAGTTTTTTTTAAATTGTAGGCTAATGATATAGGCTTAATTCAGACAACGCATTAGACCAAAGCTTGTAAAAGCTGTACTTTTGAACCTCAACTATGATTTGAGACAGACCATGATTGCAGGCTGTTTTGCATGCTTTCATTTTCTCCTCTTTGTGTGCAGATTTGAAGACAATCACATACACACACCCCTTCCATTAAAGGTTTATTTCAAATATCCACAGATTCAATTTGGATAGGGGCCACATGAGAATAGGAGAGTGGATTTAACCCTTCAACCCACCCATGTTGTTGGGCTAATTGAAACTGAACTGACAATTTTTAGCATTTCCAATGGAGGAAAGATACATCTTTTTAAAAACATGGCCCATGATCTTCGTCACATCTGTCGGTGCACTCAGCACTCAACTTCATATGTTTATACCAGGCAGAGCAAAGGAAAACTTAGCAGTAAGAAAAACTGCTGCTAAGCACATGTCGCCTAGGCGTGCTTCCTTTTATTTGTTTATTGATTGATTCAATACATTGGGTTCCCTCCTTTTTCACAATTAGGGTCTGTCAATTTGGACATCATGCCAAACTGTGGCTGTGCATTCTTAAATGTAGTTTTGGTATGAGAATGGAGCCATAGGAATCCATAATGAAATGGAAACCTTTCTGGAATTTTTAGAACGCGATATTAACATTAACAAATAAGCTCGAATTCTTTTTCTTCCCTGGACATTGTATAAGAACGTACATTTGGTCAAAATATAATTTAGCCCTGTCATTTTAGAGGGAAAATTCTTCTGTAACAGAACTCTCTATTCAGAGATGAGAACCTTGCCTGGACTGAATAGAAAAGGGTTTAAGTGGTTGTGTGAACTGGCCCTTCATTATGGTGAATTGGCCCTTAATTACTGAGATGGTGATGACAATAATTTTTTTTATCAAGAATATAATTCCAAGTCCACAGTGGAGAAGTGCTTGGTGATTTATTTCAATTTTTGCTCCTGCAGAGACTTCATTTAGGTTGGATATAGAAGGGAGGGAAGTGCTGATTATAAGATAATGAATTTCAGGAAGAAACGTGTTGTTCATTCTTGGGTTTTATTGATCAAGTGCTTGTTGTTTACAATTAATAACAATCTGAACTTGGTCTTTGTCCAGGAGATGTAATCCTAGCTTGCTGTTTTTCAGCTCCACAGTGATACACTTAACATCCCTGTGATCCACTGCACAATCTGGAATTCTGAGAACAATTCTAAGCCTCCTTGAACAAAGTGGGACTTACTACTGAATAGTCCCACTGAAGATTGCTCTCCAAACCTCAGTGTCTTGAGCCCGAGTGAGAAAAGTGGGTTGTAAACAAGGTAAATACATGAATAATAGCCCTACTTGTCTGACTGGAAATGTTTGGAGCTTCTGATTCCAGTAAGATAAAAATCTCCCCAGTATACTTTGAGCATCATCTTTCCTCCTCCGCATTTTGTTCCACTTCTCCCTCATGTTCCATAACTTTTCAAAAATATGTTGATGTTATGGATTATTAAAAAAAAAAATCACAAGAGGCTTTCCTGCTACTCCTTAGTAAGGATTCTGAGGCACTTCCGCATTCAATAAAAACAAAAGAAAGATAAAAATGTCTACTGCTCTTAGTAACAATAACCAGAATTTGTCACAACCAAATCCTGTGGCACCTTAAAGACTCTTTATATGATGAAATGGGCTATGGCTTCTGACATTTTATGCCACAGTATATTTTCAGTGGTTAGGTAACAGAAGACTCTACATGACCATCTTTCCCCTTTGCCAAATAGTTACTTTTCTACATTCAACAACATGCTGAATCACAACAAAGGATCTCCAGGACATTGTGCCATCGAAATAATTTACCTCCCTTTACCCCATGTCCCACTGGGGCTGGTTCTGTGTCATGACCTTACTCCTTTCCATTGTTCACTGATTCCAGCAGAGATACTCCCTGTGGCATTTTGGAAGAAGTGAGCCAATTTGTGGTATTACTTCATGGTTCTATAACATGGAGGGGCTGTGGTTTATTGGCAGTTCAAGGCTCTATCTTCAGCATTTCCAGTTTAAAAGATCAGATGGTAAATGATGTGAAAGACCCCTGCCTGGAACCCTGAAGAGCTTTTGCCAGTCTGAGTAGACAATATTGGCCATTAAAGAGCAATAGTCTGATTCAGTATAAGGCAGCTTCATATGTATTCATTTCTAATCCCCACATGGCAATGAGAGCCAGTTTGGTGTAGTGGTTAGGAGTGCAGACTTCTAATCTGAAGAGCCGGGTTTGATTCTACACTCCCCCACATGCAGCCAGCTGGGTGACTTTGGAGTCACCACAGCACTGATAAAGCTGTTCTGACTGATATCAGGGCTCTCTCAGACTCACCTCCCTCACAGGGTGTCTGTTGTGGGGAGAGGAAAGGGAAGGCGACTGTAAGCCGCTTTGAGACTCCTTTGGATAGAGAAAAGCGGCATATAAGAACCAACTCTTCTTCTTCTAAATCCTCTATTGCACCCAATAGCCAGGAAGGAATTTGTGCCCTCTGCCTAGGGATGCCAGATTCTATTATAGCTCATCTCCAGACTAAAGAGATCAGTTCCCCTGGAGAAAATGGTAGCTTTGGAGAACAGAGTAGACTTCATAGCATGCTCCATTGAGGTCTCTCTCCACCCTAAATCTCACCTACTCCAGACTCCTGTCTCCAGGTATTACCCAACCCAACCCAACCCAGCTGGCACCCTACCTCTGTCCCACAAAGAAGACTCTAAGCTGACACTCCCAAATAGAAAACTTCCTCTCAGCAATCACATACTGAGGAATGAAATTACTTTTTAGTGGGATGAATAGGCTGATGTGTGATGATGACCGCTGTGTTTCAGATGTTCCCCCGTGTGGGAACAGGAAGAGGTGGGGCAACTTGCCCCAGCTCAAACTTCAGCCTGCAACCCAGCACAAAGACTCCAGATTGGAAATGGTCTCCCCGAGTCTACTATGGTGATACAGCCACCATTTTAGGAATGAATTTCCCTCTTTCCCTCAGTGACTGTGGCATGAGAGTAGGAAGAGTTTCTGTTCTCCATTGTGCCATTTTCAGGAGCCCAGCTCCCCAGCATTGGGGCTCTTGAAAAAGTCACACGGGCAGGGGGAACAGGCCTCTACCCTGCTGGGAACCCCAAATTTAGCAAAAACTGCAGGCTTGCATTGCAAATACTGAAATGTCTGGGTAGGATTGCCTCAGTCACCGAGAAATGAAGCAAACAAAATATGTGTATTTTTGTGTAAATGAATATATTTGGGCCTGTGGATTAGCATTTCCACCTATCTGTTGTATGAATCCTTATTCTTTCGCTCATCCAGAAGTCCCTGCCACAGGGCACAGTGATGAAAGAGAAATGGCCACCTCACGAGATCATCCTTGGTTTTGTAAAGGTGTCAGACACGGAAGTATATTTGAGCTATCTGAATAGCTATTTTCTCCACTTCAGAAAAGTACATTTCCCTCAGTATCATGTAGAATGAAATCATACTCTATCGGCAATGTGCCATTGGTAGCATGGTGATTTCTTGAAAACATTTGGCTCTGAGAAAGGAATGCAACAGCCTCATGCCCATTGTCTTGAGCTTAATACACAGTTTGTAATAGAAGTGTTATGAAAATTAGCTTGCGTGCTTCTGGCGGCCACTCTTCTGTCATAAATAACACCGCTGTTTAGATTACACACATATATGCCCAACCCCCAAACTCCTCCAAAAAAGATCTAATGCTCAGTAAGCTGTGTTTTAATTAGAAAAGTGTGAACTAATGAGCATCTAAATCCATCCAATAGCCTGTTTTTGGTATTAACTTAGAAATTGTAGGGTTTTATGAATTCATGTCAGACCCTTAGGGGTACATTTTCAAAGTGCTGCACAGAATTTTAGCCATGCAAATCCCATTAAAGACAGCAGGAGATGTGTGGCTAAAACCCATGCAATGCTTTAGAAATGATGTACCCCTTAATGTTATCTGAATAGGGGTTTGGCCTGTACATTTCTTGGCTTTAATTTTTCTTTTTTTCCTGAAAAAAACAAAACAAAACAAGATGTAGCTGCCTTTTGAAGAATAGAAAATAATATAATTTGGAAATATGAAAACCCTCCTGGGAGTGTAACTGCTGGGCTGCAATTATAACGGTGTGGCAAATCTAGATTTCCCCCCCTTAAAATATAACAGGAAAAACAATGTTGCAAATGTACAGAAAGTTCAACTAAAAGATGCAAATAAAGACAATAGTTGGCATGTGTGAAATAGACTGGATGAAATTAAGAAATGAAAATTCCATACAAATGAATCTCATAGTTCTGGCACCCTGGCATCCTGGTCAGAAAGTTCTTGGCTGTTCTCAAAGCTGCCATTGACAATAAAGTCATTATTTATATAAACGAATGATACGCATTTCTTCAATACCCACATAATTGTATTCATTAATAGTTGCTGTTATTGTCATTTCACCATCAAATTGCCAGGTGCTGCAGGGAAAGGCACAAAGGATGGTTAGGGAAGTGGGTAAGGCTTAGGCCTACTTTCAATAAGGAAGCAGGATTATGCTAAAGACTTTATGAAAAAAGATGAAGATCTGAAAGAAGTGAGAGGTGGTATCATGGAAGTCTTTCAGGAGGGACCATAAGGTCAACCAGGGGGAAAGGGCCAAGTCTTGATTGGGAAATACTTGGAAATTTTGGAGGTGGAGCCTAAGAAAGACGGTGTTTGGGGAGGGGAGGGATTTTAGCGGGGCATAATACTACAGAGCGTCTTCCAAAGCAGCCATTTTCTCCAGGTGAACTGAACTCTGAGATCTGGAGATCGGTTGTAATTCTAGGAGATCTCCAGCTACCACCTGGAGATTGGCAACCCTAGTCAAAATATTTCAGGGGCAGGAAAATTTTGGACATTTGAAAGCGGTGAAATGGAGAAGTGAAGGTCATTGATGAGGATGAATCAGGATAAGAGAGTTAGAGAAAACGAGGCCAAAGGAAACAGAAGGTTTGAAAAGAAGGTCAAGAAGTTTATGCAGTGAGGAAGCTTACAGAAGTCTTTTGCACCAAATTGACCCAAATCCTCAAATTGTCTCTGCCGTCATGCTCCAGTGTGACAGTTTCACTCCTGGGTATGGTAGCCAGTCTCCAGGTGGTGGCTGGAGATCTTTAGGATTTGGGGAGGAGTGGGACCTCATTGGGTAAAATCCCATAGAGACCATCCTACAAAGCAGCCATTTCCTTCAGGAAACAGATCATTGCTTGGAAATGAGTTCTAGTTCCAGGACTTCTCTAGGACCCCCCTGGAGGTTGCCAACTCTAAACTCCACCAATTAGCCTTGAGCCTTGAAATGGGAAGGCAGTTTGTGAGTTGTAACACAGAGGCCCATATTCATGACAACTCCAGACTGAATGTTTGGCCTGCTCATCTATGAAGACATAGGGGCTTTTCACACGCCTTCAAAATCGCACAATTGTTGCCAATTGAAAACGCTACTGATTTGCCATTATGCACAACGTCGTCGACAATCTGCCACACACCTGAAACCGATCCGCAAAAAGCGCTTCCTTGTAGCGCTTTCAGGGAAATCCCCCAAAGTGGATTCACCCTCCGGAAAGCGCTACACTCCTGCAACCCTGCACGGGCTCAACCCACCAGCGAGCCTCTGTTTAGAGGCTTCCCCGGCTTCAGTCCCTTCCCAGAGCTGTTTAGTCACTAAGCACAAACAACAGAGAAGCCCGTTTGCTGATGTATTTTCCCTTTATTTTTTACACTGTTTTCGGCCGAAAATCGGGCCCGTGAGGGGGGGGATTTTTTTTTTCACTCAGGGGGAGCGTGGCAATGATGAAACGACAGCTCAAACACACCTGCCAGCTGGATGGGTCTCTCCGTTGCAATGAATCAACACAGATTCGTTGCAACGGGTGTGTTAAAAAAAAACCTTTCTTAAAGGGAAAGGGGCTGTTTGGGAGCACGCTAACGGCTGCCCATTGGCTGCTTGATGGCCAGGGGCGGGACGAGCTCGGCAATAGCGCTTCCTTTCTAGCGATTTTTGCTGAGACCGGAAGCCTGTGGGAAACGCTCCAAAACGCAACTGGATTCCACTACAAAGGCAGGTATGCATAATGACGAATTCCACTATTTTAAATGGTGATTTTTTGTTCAGCAAACAATTTGCTATAAGGATCCCGGTGCGGAAAGCCCCATAGAGCTGGGTATAATAATTTCCTTTCTAACATCCAGTAACTGGATATATTTTCACATTTTCTTATTCAGATGTTAGCTCACTGGCCAATTAGCTCATAGCCCATTCTCTAGTTCCAATCAGGGAGTTGATTTTCTGATGACCTGTTTATCTCTTAGTTGACTCTTCCATGGCTGCAACACTATGGTCCTTCCTTGCATTATAGTGCGCAAAAAATGGCTTTTCACATGTGCACGTCCTTGCACAGCCAGATTGAATTCCATTCCCCCACTGCCCTGGCTGACTCACTACTCCAGCAAGTAGGAAACTGTTTAAGCAGACAGTTAAATCAGGTGCAAATCACATAAGTCAGTCATAAATAAATAAATGCTATGTTTTTAATATCCTGCCAGTCAATGTTCGCCTAAGTAGTCCTTAGCGATACTGATAGCTGCTGATCTGTTTGGACTGGCAGTATTTTTGTGCATGCGCAATTCTGGGAAAAAAAACACCCTTATGTTCAGCAGGCATCTGAGTCATTCCATGCTGAACTAAAAAGAGCTGGTGATTGGCTTACACTGGAGATTGGAGATGCCAAATTCAACTGTAATGGGATACCAATATGGCAATCATAAATCCAAATAGAGTAGTCTCTCTTCAGTTTCAGATGTGTTTTAATTCTTACTTCATATAAGTCTCAAACATTTCTCCTGCTGGTTTTGTCAAGGGACAAATTATTAGTGTTTCAGACAAACTTCATATAAGCAAATAATTGTCTCTTGGACAGAGTATAAGGTCATATTAACCGCAGCTACTCCTAGCTAATGGCGTTCCAGACTGAAGAGAGACGACTCTATTTGGATTTATTATTGCCATATTGGTGTCCCAGTACATCTGTACTATTTCATATTTGTTTCTTCACTGGAACCTACCCCTCCCAGTTCATTCATTTTTAAATTCAACTGTAAAACATGTTCACTGTGAAATTGGTGGCATCCTTTCTTCTTAAGTTAACTGACACTGCAGAAGTCCAACTTTGTGCTGGAGCTCCAAATGGCTCCAGCTCTTGCTGGAGAGAGCCAGTTTGGTGTATTGGGCAGGAGTGTGGACTTCTAATCTGGCATGCCAGGTTCGATTCTGCGCTCCCCCACATGCAACCAGCTGGGTGACCTTGGGCTCGCCATGACACTGATAAACTGTTCTGACCAAGCAGTGATATCAGGGCTCTCTCAGCCTCACCCACCCCACAGGGTGTCTGTTGTGGGGAGAGGAATGGGAAGGCGACTGTAAGCCGCTTTGAGCCTCCTTCGGGTAGGGAAAAGCGGCATATAAGAACCAACTCTTCTTCTTCTTCTTCTTGCTTCCTGCCTTTTCAAGGGCCAGCCTGATTCCTTTTGTGGGCAGTGACCTTTATTAATTTAGGGTCACTTTGACTGTTTCCACACTGGAGGCTCTGCACCAGTTGCAGGCTGGAATTTGAGTTGGGGCAGGTTGCCCTGCCTCTTCCTGCTCCCATATGGGGAGCATTTGGCCCAGTCCACCTCTGCCCCGGATTTGTGCTCCCACTTGGGAGCTGGGGCTGCAAAATTCCCAGTGCGTAAATGCTCTGCGTACTTTTCTCATAGAGAAATTAATCACCAAATGTTGGTTTATGTCTCACTTCTGGTGTTGGAGATAATGCAGGAGATGTGTATTTAACACAGTTAGAATAGCATCCTAATTGGTTCAGTTGGAGGCTTCCTGCTCCTTTGAACATACTTCCTACCTGCTTGCCTACAGAACAGACAGAATGAATGAATGCAGAACAACAGTCTAGCCTTTCTCAACTTTTTAACCATTGAGAACCCTGAAACATTATTCAGACTTTGAGAAACCCCAGAAGTGGCACGACTGTGCAGAATATGGCTGAGAAGCATAGCTGTGGACATGCCCACCCAGAGCCCCTTCCCTTCCCACCTTCTACACTCGCCATTTGGGGGGTGGGAGGCAGGTGGGTTAACCTCATATAGGGTCATATCACCCGATAAATCTTTAACAAACTTTAAATATATATAAAAATTAACTCACACCCAGTTGGGAAACCCTTCCAGGGCTGTCAAGAGTGCTGTTTTCATTTTGTGATGTCATTTCCAATTTTTGCTGAAATTGACATTCTATGCTGGCACACTATTAGTATACTCCTCCCCTTCCCTCGCATTCTCCTTGGGGTTGTTGGCAACCCTTGCTGAGTGACATTTAAACACCAGCAGCCTTCAGCCAAGGAAGAAGGGCCTGAGTGTCTCTCCACAGTCAGAATGTGTACTTGTCAACTGGGAAAACTGCTGGAGGTTTGAGGATGGTGCTTTGGGAGGCTGGAATGTGGGGAGGGGAGGGAGCTGAGTGAGAGAATGATCTCCTAGAGTCTGTTGCTTCCAGTAGGGTTGTCTCCACATAGGGAGGAAGAGCTCCTGTAATTACCACATTGATCCCCAAAGTTTCCTGAAGAAAATGGCTTTATACTCCCCACTGAAGTCTGCCCTTCCAAGTTACCCTGTCAGATCTCCTGCACTTTCACAGGCTGGAGCTGGCAACCACATTGTCAAGGGTTGCTGATCATGCAAGCTGGAGGTCAGTAGTAATTCTAGGATTACTCCAGGTCCTGCCTGGAGGTTAGCAACCAGCCTAGAGATACAGAGATTACAGTCGCTTGAGGAGATAAGGTGGACATTATCTGCTTAATGTTGAGAGGGAACATGATTGCCCTCTTTAAGTATTTGAAAGTTTGTCATTTGGAGGAGGGCAGGATGCTGTTCACACTGGCTGCAGAGGAAAGGACACGCAGCAATGGGTTTAAACTACAAGTACAACGATATAGGCTAGATATCAGGAAAAAAATTTCACAGTCAGAGTAGTTCAGCAGTGGAATAGGCTGCCTAAGGAGGTGGTGAACTCCCCCTCACTGGCAGTCTTCAAGCAAAGGTTGGGTACACACTTTTCTTGGATGCTTTAGGATGCTTTGGGCTGATCCTGCGTTGAGCAGGGGGTTGGACTAGATGGCCTGTATGGCCCCTTCCAACTCTATGATTCTATGATTCTACTTCTTTTCCCTAGGCCCAGAAGCAAAAAGTGGAAAGATGACAGCTTCTAGCCTCACATCCCTGCCGGCTAGGTCTGGAAACCACCTTTTAGCTACCATTTGTGGTGGTGCTTTAGTGTAGTTCAGGTTAGGAGGACATCATTGGTGCAGGAAATAAGGACCCTTGAGTTTCAAGACTGATGTTACAGAAGGAATAACATTTGAGGTCCAAACACCTTAAGTTTTGCTAGTTCTGGGTTGGGAAATATTTGGAGATTTGGGAGGTGGAGCCTCGGAAGGGCAGGAATTAGGATGGGAGAGACTTCAATGGGCTATATAGCACCATAAAGTCCACCTTTCAAAATGGCCAATTTTTCTAGGCGAGCTGGTCTCTATCATCAGTTGTAATCTCCAGCTACCACCTGGTAGTTGGAAACCCAACATCTATGGCCTAATCAACTGGGTTAAAAAGGTCGTTCCTCTCGTGGGACACATGCACCCCTTTCACTGTGCTCCGTGGAGAAAACTATACCTGTAGAAGTCTGAATTTTGAAAAGGAGCAAGGCATGCATTTATCCTGGGAACAGGGTTGTGGGCACAGTTAAACTCTAGGCCAGGGGTAGTCAAACTGCGGCCCTCCAGATGTCCATGGACTACAATTCCCATGAGCCCCTGCCAGCATTTGCTCTTTGACTACCCCTGCTCTAGGCTCTTCCTTCCTTAGAATTGTGATTCAAAATCCTGAAATCACCAGGGACAGGTCTCTGGAGCTCCTACTACAAGGTGGAGGACTGCTGGGAGAAGAAGCTGCCATTGGGGTGGACGAGCTCACTCCAGTTTGTTCGTTTATTTCATTTATATCCTGCCTTTCTCCCCAGCGGGGACCCAAAGCACGTTGCATTGTTCTCCACCCCTCCATTTCCTCCTCACAACATGTAGGGCAGGTTAGGCTGAGAATATATGAATGACTGAAGGGAGCCCAGCAAACTTCCAGGAATTCACCCCTGGATTTTTTAGCGCCTGATCCTCTAGCCCATTAGTAGTCAACCTGTGGTCCTCCAGAGGTTCATGGAATACAAATCCCATGAGCCCCTGCCAGCGGACGCTGGCAGGGGCTCATGGGAATTGTAGTCCACGAACCTCTGGAGGACCACAGGTTGACTACCCCTGCTCTAGCCCCTACACAACATAGGTAGCCAGTCTTCAGGAAGAAGCAGTGAAGGGTCTTTCCCAACATCCACCACCTGAAATGATTTAGACGTGGATGCCAGGGATTTATTCTAGTACTGCTGATGTTCAGCCTAAGAGACATGGCTCTTCCTTGTGCACGGCCATATCTATGTGCTACGTGGGATTCCAGATTCCGTATATATTTCCATGGGTGAGGTCTCTGTATTACTGCTTTGCATATTAAATTATATCAAGGTATGCTGAGCTGCTAATAAGGCCCGACCTGCCAGATCTGTAAAAGAGTTTAACTGAGCCTCAAGGGGGGGGGGTGAAAACACCCCCTCCCCAAATGCATCCCATTGTTTATTAGCTTCCAGCCTTCATTCTGCCAAACAAGAGCTCCTGCTGATGTATCTATATCTTCACTAGGTGGAGCTGCAGGACGGCGGTTTGAAACCTCAGCCTCAGCTGCTTCCCCCCCATTGTCTGTGAGACAAATTTCCTTTGTTTGACAATTTACAAATCATCAGTGAAAATGACAATGGAAGAAGTTGAGGGAATTAGCCGAGCCATTGGCACACGGAACCTGCCTGCAGATTGCCATTGTGTGAGCACCCATCTTTTTTCCCATTCGCCATCCCGCCAATTACTTTCCTCGATAGCAATAATTTGATCATTTGTGTGTTAAATGATACACTCCCTTCCGATGCTACGGTTGCCACCAGACTTGGCAGTGTTAAACTGCAAATCATTCTCTTCTTAATCAGGAGCTGGATTAAAAACGGAGTCCTCCCCTCCCTCCGCACTCAGCAAGCAGCAGAGGGGGGAAAACCCTGGTCTTTCCCTGGAGAGAGGTGAGGTGCAATGGTGTCATCCCCTGCCCTGCATGTGCATGTTCACCCCCCACTCCAAACATTCCATTGGATGTAATAATTTGTGCATTACCACTTAAAATGAGAGGTTCTCTTTAAGGATTACAATCAATATTGCCTTGCTCGGGCTTGTTTAATCATTCAAAAAGCTCCCGGCCTTATCACTTTTCATTTTCTTCTGACATCCCATGATGGGCTGGCAAAATTCCTGCCCTCTCCCCAACACACCCAGTTTGCAAGACTGTCACAAAATTGCTATCCAAAATAGTTTTGAGATATCTATTTCTAAACCTTCATCCTCAATTCTGCTGTGCAAAATCTGGAAGTGTGTGTATGTGTGCGGAATAAATAAATAAAAGTGTGATTGCTTCGCCTCTCACTCATCTCCCCCTTCCACCGCCATAGTACGTTCTTTTATTTCCCCCCCCCTCCACTCTAATGACATTTGGCAGGCTCAACTGTGTAATGCTTGGCTGGTTTTATTGTTCTCTGCTCCCAGTGGGGAATAGTTGACACTGCTCTCTGTTTTCAATTGATACCCATTTTCAACAATATTGCTTTCTATTAGATTCCTGCACAGTTTGTGCCAGCCAAGCTGAATATGTACCCGGTTGACCTCCAAGCTTTAAATGCAACCAATAGGGCACCATTAGCAAATAAATAAATAAATAAATAAATAAATAAATAAATAAATAAGTGCATTCCCTTTGACGGGTCCTTTTCAATTATGACAGCCAAGCATCTGTTTTCATAAACTTCACAAAGCCTATAGATTAAAGCCCACAGAATGGAATGGCTATCGCCTTATTCATTTACAGGTGGATGATAAGAGAATGAGACCTTTATTTTTGTGTGGAGCAGGAATCTGGTATTGTTGCCAGAGGGAGAAACTACCTGAATTTCACTGTCTCCCATATTTACACAAATCCCATCCATGTACTCTGTACTCCTGATGGATTTCATAACAAATAAAATCTTTGGGGATTCCCTTTCCCAGTGGATTTTTCTTGTGGATTGCGTTGCTGCATGTCATGGCCAAAGGTGACATAGGTGCATGCAAAGGCATCCAGCAAGGAATGGGAGGCTCATACCAGACAAACAAAATGGTTGGAGAAATTGGCTGGGAGGGACTGTGTTTTTTTCTCTTTAACAAACAAAGAGGCAGGTCTGTGACAGAGACTTTGGTCTTTGTCAGAAGGCTTCCAGCAGATGTTCTTAAGTGCAGCTCCCTAGATATTGATGGGTGATTGGTGAACCATTTAGAGAATGGCAAAAGTCAATAGCAATAAGCTCCTTTTAACTGAAATAGAAATGAGGTCATTACCATTGTGTCAGAAACTAGCTTCTTTGCAATTAAAACCTCTGTGGCGGAGAGAGAAGGGGGGAGGAGGGAGAGAGGGGAAAGGAGGAGGAGGAGGAGAAGAGAGACATGCACATCTCAAATGGCATCAGATTTTATAGACAGAAACGTGTTCTGTACTTGGCGCTCCTCGCACTTGAGAAGCTTCTGAAAGCAAGAAGCAGAAACCCTGTGCAGGGCTGTAATAATCCAAGAATCGCTCCTTCCCAATGGTCCCATTTTGGTAACTCCAATGTGTTCTGACTATTTCCAATAAAGACACCCACATCATGACAGTTTATAGTGATTCCTGACAATGCCTAATTTATCTCATGCCCAGCACTTTGAAAAGGTGAACCTAGCATTAGAGTAGTGCTTCTGGAACACATTTTGTCCTGGTTTAAAATCAGGAGGTTGCTTCACCCGACAGACAGACAGACAGACAGACAGACAGACAGACAGACAGACAGACAGACAGACAGACAAATAGCCTGATATAGTGAGTAGGATCTATGAGACTCTAGTTTGATTCTCTACTCTGTCATTTGCTGGGTTACACATTTGCAACCTAACCTATAGCACAGGATTGATGTGAGGATACAGTAGAATTGAAGAGAACAATGTGAGATGGTTTGTGACCCCTTTGTGGAGGAAAGCAAGATATACATGAAGAAAATAAATAATAGTTATATAGATCAAAAATCTTATGTGTCCGTCCGTCCGTCCGTCCGTCCGTCCGTCCTTCCTTCCTTCCTTCCTTCCTTCCTTCCTTCCTTCCTTCCTTCCTTCCTTCCTTCCTTCCTTCCTTCCTCCCTCCCTCCCTCCCTCCCTCCCTCCCATCCATCCATCGTCAGGTCCCAGAATAATGACGACTGCAATTATGGTATAGCTCAATTAATGCCATTGCCAACATTTCCTACCACCCTGCCCTGGCATACCATTGTGACCAAACTTTGTACTTTGTCAACAGCAAAGACGTTTCATGGATTTCCCACGTATTCATTGACTCTATGTATTTAAAACTATAACATCTGAACTAAACTGGTCCCACATGGTAGCCTTTGTAAAATGGTTCTACTAGCATGGTGTTTTTTTTTTGGGGGGGGGGGCTCCTATTGCTTTGATGCAGAAATTATTCCCGTCCTAGCTAGTTCAGGCAAAACAGGAGGGCATGTTAAGTTTTTTTAAAAAGATGAGGGGTTCCAATAGGAACAGTTTATTCTACTCTTGCAGCTTGAAAGCCAGAAATCTGCTCAGTAAACCTTTAGGATGCTTTAGGATGCTTTGGCCTGATCCTGCGTTGAGCAGGGGGTTGGACTAGATGGCCTGCATGGCCCCTTCCAACTCTATGATTCTATGATTCTATGATTCTATTCTATTGAAGCTGATCCTGCATTGAGCAGGGGGTTGGACTAGATGGCCTGCATGGCCCCTTCCAACTCTATGATTCTATGATTCTAACCTTATTGGAAACAGGTTCCAAAAGACTTGACAAAGAAAACATTTCAACAAAAATCACAGGTATCTTGTGGCCTTTCATTATCGTCAGTCATGGATAAGGTAACTACTTTAACCTACCTAAACAAGCATACTATCTTAGACATTTTTGTTTTTAAAAAGAGATTTATAGAGAATAGGTCTAGCAGAGGTCATTAGTTATGATAGCCAAATGGAACCTCCATGTTCAGAGATACTATACCCATGACTATCAGGAACTGGGGACAGACAATATACGAATGCTATGGCCTTCATGCTTTTTTGGGGAGCTTCTCATAGTCAAGACTGCTTGCTTTAAACAGAGTCCTAGAAAAGAACTATATTGGAATCATCCAGCATAGCAATACTTATTGTAGTCCATCATATCTCTTTTTCATAGAATCATAGAATAATAGAGTTGGAAGGGGCCATACAGGCCATCTAGTCCAACCCCCTGCTCAACGCAGGATCAGCCCAAAGCATCCTAAAGCATCCAAGAAAAGTGTGTATCCAACCTTTGCTTGAAGACTGCCAGTGAGGGGGAGCTCACCACCTCCTTAGGCAGCCTATTCCACTGCTGAACTAATCTAACTGTGAAAATATTTTTCCTGGTATCTAGCCTATATTGTTGTACTTGTAGTTTAAACCCTTTACTGTGCGTCCTTTCCTCTGCAGTCAACGGCATCCTGCCCTTCTCCAAGTGACAACCTTTCAAATACTTAAAGAGGGAAATCATGTCCCCTCCCAACCTCCTTTTCTCCAGGCTGAACATTCCCAAGTCCCTCAACCTATCCTGGAAAACTGTAATTTTTTCTGATGGGAAAGTTTTTTTTTATTCTTTACTACTTTGAATAGAACTTCACAAAGCCAGCACCTTTTGTTCCTTTGAAGATTGTACTAGAAGTACCTGTATCTTTAGAGTCACAGACACTTTATGGTGTTGAATGCCCTACTTTTTTTAAAGACAGGAATGACTGCTGTATTGTTTGGAACTAGACAGAATTGTCTTTTTCAACTAGACAAAAACTGAGTATTTTAAAAAGCATGACAATACACATGATGCGCCCGAAATGACATTTGATGTTGAATGGTCTACAACCACAACTTTACCACCAATCCAGAATTCCATTGAGGAGGGGTGTGTTGCAATTTGGACTTCTAGCAAAGCACTCAGAGGGATATTAACCATTGGCTGCTGAGTAGACTCAGCATGGATTTGACTAGGAAGGGGAGGAACAGCATGAGAATTGTGCTTGAAGTTTTGCTGAGAACATGTTCCACTTGACAAATCAACCATCCACAGCCCTCAAATAGATTATCATTCCATGAGCTAGTGAAGGCCAGTGCATACAAGCAGTTTTGAGAGGAAAGCATCTACATGAGAAGACTTTGACAATTTCCACACATCAGTAAAAAAAACATTATGCCAACTGAATGGTAAAATGCTAAACTTTATCACACTTCTCAGCCACTACTCATCTTTTTGCTGCCTCACCTTTGTCTGCCTTCTTTTCACATCTTACCTTCCACATCTTCTGCTGGAAATTGTGGAAGAGAACAACGCACTTTATATGCATCATGCTTCCACCTGTCAATCAATCCAGGCAACCAATCCCCTTTCTCCATGTTTTAAAGGTCCCGCGATGCTCGCTAATTTTTTTAAATCCGTTGAAATGCCTGTGCATAGAATCATAGATGCATAGGGCTTTTTGAATGCCACCCCATATGGGATCACGTCCTTTGATACTCCTGATTTTTTTTTTTTTGCGGGGGGAGAAAACTTTACAGAGGCATGCTTTGTATTACAACTTTGAAAAAATTATTTTATTTCTGGCCTGCATGCTTGTCTGACAATTCCTTGCTCCAGGAAGTTAGCAATTTTCTAAAAGAAACTCCCATCCATGGGAACAAGGGAGAGGGAGGTGGGTGTAAGGGGGGATGAGGCAGGTACCTTAAGTGCGTTTGAGCCTCCATACCTTCCCTCTGCTGGTTGCTCTATGGTAGCTCATGCTAAATAGGTTGGTGAATCCACTTTATGCGATTCCTGAACTCGCATTTTAAAATGGAGGATGTTGCAAGCTGGTTACTGTCCAGACACTGGATGTTGGCAATGTCATATGGAGGGGCCGGAATATAGCGACTTCTTTTGGCAAACATTACACTACATTTAACAGGTGCAGAAATGCCCCCAGTCTAAATATTTATCATATCTGTTCAACGTCCTTTTACCAGATGATTTATCTCATGGTAGTAAAGGAGAGAAGTCACAATTCAGATGCCATTTCTGAAATGGGGAGGTTGGATGAATTGGGGAAGAGAATGCCTCATACAGCTGCACATTTCAGAGATAAATGAAAATTTTGTTGGCATTAGAAATATGAAATTGCTTCATGAATGTGGGTTAAGAAGCACCTTGGTATAGTGGCTGGATTAAGATCAGCGAGATTCAGGCTCAAACCCTTGCTTTGCCATGGCCCAGTGAGTCTGTCTTGGCTTAACCAATATCACAAGGTGGCTGTTGTAAGGGATAAAATGGAGGAAGGAAGAATGACGTTGCCTGGGCCTCTACTGGGGAGAAAAGTGGGGTATATCTAATGAAAGACATGAAAAATGAGTGGTGTGACAGTCATTGACTGGAAAATAGTATCCTATCACTATCAGTTTGAAAGAGACAACTTATGCATTTTGGGCTGAATCTTAAAATGGGTTGTACACTGAGGAAGTAATAAAAGCATGTCTGTAAATCAGAGTAGACTGATCTGAATCACCAAAAATTAAATACCCAAAATTGTACAAGGACAGCACAAATAGCCAGAGAACGGACTGTAATTACCAGAATGGACTATATTAAGGAGGAGGGGGAGATGATGAACAAACTAGAGACATCGAGATGGATCTAGACAATATTGCTTCCCAGTTTTCTTAAATAAACATGAATTGGTTGACAGAGAGGAGAGTGAAATAGATTAGACAGAGACGGTATGATTGAGGATGGTGCATAGGCAGGGGGCAACTTAGGAAGCATTGATCACCATCTCATTAGGCCCGAGAGTGTAGGAAAATGAATGCTAAATGACATGAAGGAAGCCAAGAATGAGATGTAAATCAGAACAGGGTTTCTCCGGAGAATGCTACTGAAAAGAGAAGGATCTAAAGGTAGAAGTGGGAAAAAGGAGGACTAGGAATGCTTAGAGAAAAGAGAAATAGTGCACAATGAATAGAATGGCTGGTAGCTGAATCATGTGCAGAGAGAGAGAGAGAGAGAGAGAGAGAGAGAGAGAGAGAGAGAGAGAGAGAGAGAGAGAGAAACATCTAAATGGCTTTCAAATTCTCTTACTAGGAGCCCAGGGAAGGGGGACCCCTTCTACTTGAGAAGCAATTGAGTGCCAGCCTTCTTGGACAGACTGTTTAACATTATCTGCTTCTTAGTGGATATTTTATCATGTGCCTTGGACAATTACCACTGCTGAGATACAAGCAGGCAGAGGGAAGAATGGGGAGGAAGAATGACAGACCAGGGATCATCAGGATGCGCCCATCCATTTTTAATTAATTGATAGTAATTACATAGCCTAAAATGAAAGAAATAAGTGAAATAAAAACCAACAATACATTCCTCCAGAGTGCCCAGCAATCAGCAATTTCCACCAACTGTAGATGCCCATGTTCTAGAACTGTTTCTTGCCTAGCTGATTGCCCCTTTGTGATGGACTTTCATGTCTGAGGAGTATGATCATATTTCTCCTCAACCCTTTTAGCTTTGGGCTTTGGTTCCTTCAACTTTTCTTCACAGCACTTGTTTTTGAGGCTCCCAGCTATCTTCACTGCCTTCCTCTGAATCCCTTCCAGTTTCTCCACATCTTTAATAAAGTATGGGGCTCAGAACATAACCCAGATGGTCTGACTAGCACAGAATAGAAAGCAACAATTTCTTCTTGTAACTCTATTAGCATGCTTCTGCTAATGTAGCTCATCACATTTGCCTTATTTGCAGCTATGAGCATTTCCTCACTGGAGGCTCTGTGCCAGGCTGCAGGCTGGAGCTTGAACTTGGGAAGGTTGCCTTGCCTCTTCCTGCTCCTGCATTGGGGAGCATTTGGCCTGGTGCACCTCATCTGCCCTGGATTTGTGCTCCTGCATGGGAGCTGAGGCAGCAAAGTTCCCAGTGTGAAAACGGTTGGTGGCACACTGTCAACTCATTCTTATTGACTGCAGTTCTGATATAATACTCAGAGTTGGAAGGGGCCATACAGGCCATCTAGTCCAACCCCCTGCTCAATGCAGGATCAGCCCTAACCATCCTAAAGCATCCAAGAAAAGTGTGTATCCAGCCTTTGCTTGAAGACTGCCAGTGAGGGGGAGCTCACCACCTCCTTAGGCAGCCTATTCCACTGCTGAACTACTCTGACTGTGAAAATTTTTTTCCTGATATCTAGCCTATATCGTTGTACTTGAAGTTTAAACCCATTACTGCGTGTCCTTTCCTCTGCAGCCAATGGGAACAGCATCCTGCCCTCCTCCAAATGACAACCTTTCAAATACTTAAAGAGGGCTATCATGTCCCCTCTCAACCTCCTTTTCTCCAGGCTGAACATTCCCAAGTCCCTCAACCTATCTTCATAGGGATTGGTCCCTTGGCCCCAGATCATCTTCATCTCTCTCCTCTGTACCCTTTCAATTTTATCTACATCCTTTCTATGTAAACCACCCTGAGCCATATGGAAGGGCGGTAGAGAAATAAAATAAAATAAATAAAATAAAATGGACACCAGCCAGAACATTGCACGGCTGAGGGAGGCGGTGTGGGATTGGGGATTGTGGCAACAGCGGAACCATGGGATTTTCAAGAGTCTGGCTCGACTGAATGGCTGACAACAGCAACCACAACATAGAAAAATGACTCCTGCAAGTCAAATGTAATGAAGCGTCCCTACCAAACGCAAGAGCAGCCTTTGCAAGCGCTCTAGATCAAGAGGCCTGTTATGAGACAGACAAATTTTCAATCTCAACTACACACCGAGACTCTCTGAAGTGAACATTATTGAGCATGGAGGGGAAAGGGAAGCCAGAAAATATGTAAACACACCAGCAACATCAAGCAGCCAGACCCCAGATGTTGCCCAAATAGTAATCTCCAGAAGTTGCAGGGAAACCTGAGCTCTAATTGGCTGCTGCCTCTTCTAGGGCCAGGAGGACAAATCATGCACCCCCCCAAGAAATATCACCCTTAATACTACCATTTGTCTTGGTCCTGCACAGTGCATTAATCATAGTTCCCCTTATACTATGTAATACTGGTGATCGCGTCTAGATCCCACATTCTGGGTGAGATGAAGGATTATCTCTGATTAAATGATATGTGCAGTTCACTGTGATGCAGCACGTTTGCACAGCTGATGAAAACCCCCTCGCTAAATTCCACTTTTGCTTCTTTGGGGGTTGGACTCATGCCATAAGAAGGCTTTGACAATTCACATCATTTTAATTATATTTTGCACTCTTTTTTTTTCTAGTTTTGCTAAAGTTACGTGGTTGTGTGTATGAAAAGAGGCTGTAAATTTACGACTGCCACTGCTCTGGGAACCCCTTGAAATGAATTCTCTGCCTCAAGGGTCCTTTTAACCTGGATACATCAATGTAAAGAAAATAAATGGGACGCTGTTAAGGGAAAGAACAACCAAGAAGTTAAAGGGAAAGTTAAAAAAAAAAAAAGGAAAGGAAAGGAAAAAAGAAAAAGAAAAGTGAGCCTATGTTTGAAAAAGGGAACAAAATATACTAATCAGATGACAAAGAATGAAGCAGGTGAATTCCTCAGGGGTTGGAAGCCAAATGATACACACGTGCACAGATTTGTGCGAGGTGTTAAATAGAGTGCACAATGCATGTACGTTTTATATTCATCTGTCGCCTTTGAAAGGTGATGGAGATTGATGCACTGTTAAGGCCTTTCATTTCCATGAGCAATACCTGCAAATATTTTCCTCTTATGCTGTTTGGCCTTTCATTATTTATGGCATACAGAAAATGTCTAGCAGTCTTGAGTCACCTGGATGTACAGAGGAGAAGACAGTGCAAATTAGAATCATAGAGTTGGAAGGGGCCATACAGGCCATCTAGTCCAACCCCCTGCTCAACACAGGATCAGCCCAAAGCATCCTAAAGCAATTAAAAAGATGATCTTTCTTTGGGTGCCATGGACAAACCAAAAAATGCTTGCAAAGAGCCGTGTGATTCTTCTAGAGCCAGTGGGGTGTGGGTTTAAAAAGCTGGCTCTGGCTACATTTCAAGTCACCCCCCCCCCCGCCTATTGTTGTTCCCTTGTCCACAAAACAGAGGAGATGAAACAACCTTGTTTCCGCAGGCCCGGGATCATTCACCCTCCATGATGTCTTAATCTCTGGCCTTCCTTAATCGAATCCTAACTGTGTGGAATCATGGCTGTTACAGGTTGCGAGGTGGATTACAACACGTGAGATATCTGGAGCCATTTCAATCAGGTCTTCAATTAAGTTGCAAGCCCTGTGTTTGAAATAAAAAAGGCTCCAGCCTAGAAGCCGTGCCTTATGCTTTTATTACAGTGTGACAGAAGAGCCTGTTGTTTAAAAACGTACCTAGAGGGATGATGATGACGCTCTGATTCTGGTCCTTCCGTCCCCGCTGTGTCTGTCTACATGGTGCTTTAGTGGCAGTTCGATATTCCATTTCGGACTCCGAAGACAGATGATGCTTTCAGGATTGCTTCAGCTAAGAGAGGCCATAAATACCCATGATTTACAGGTGTTAACATGAAAGCTATATAAATACTTTTGTAGAAAAGCATCCCAAATATGCAGCAGGCTGGGAGATATTATCAGTGTTTGGGGTGAAAGAGTCAAGACAAGGAGATGCACGAGCACAGGCATGATAGAGGAGAAGCGGTTGCCAATGGGCTCCCTCTCGAGCCTGTACTTCAGGCTGTAAAATCCATGCTTCCTGATGGGGAGCATGATGCAACTGGATGAATGGTACATGTATTCACCGCTTTTCTTCCCAAAAGTACCCAAAGCAGATTGCAGCTTTAATACATACAAGGAAAACACAACACGGGGGGGGGGGGGGGGGAACCATACTAACTTAACCAGGCTTCGTTTCTTGATGGCTGTGGAAGGAATTCATGAATGGGTGGACATTCTTTTTTATGTATGTTTTAAAGTTGTTAAACATTTATTGGGTGATATGGCCATGTACGGTTATGTTGACCTCCCCACCCCCAAATGGCCAATGATAGACCCGGAGGGCATGGGAAGGGGGAGGGCTTTGACTGGGCATGTACACAGCTCTGCTTCCCAACCATATTCTGCATGATTGCTCCACGTTTGGGGTCTTTTGAAGCCTGAAAAATGTTTCAAGAGTTTCTCAGTGGTAAAAAGGTTGACAAAGGCTGAACTAAACTAAACACAAACTGTAATCCAGTTTCATCCAGAGTATACCTTGGCCATGTTGTTTAGTTTAGTTTATGATATTGTCTTCTTGCTTTTGGTTTTATGGATTTTTTAGATTGAGCATGCTATTTTGGGGGGGTGCGAATTCTTGAAGATTTGGAGGCGGAGTCTACAGATAGGGAAGTTTAGGGAGGCGAGAGACTTCTGTGGGGTATCATGCTATAGAATCCAGTCTCCAAAGCCACCACTTTTCCCCAGGGGAACCGATCTCTGTAGCCCAGAGGGTATCATTTGCAATTTTGAGGGTTCCATCTGCACCCTGATGGCATAGTTTAGGCACATAGTTCAGGTGTTATATGGATCATCCACTAAGTTTATTATACTGGTTTATTGAATGTGCAAATAACATTGAAAAATGTGTACATTTTCAAAGAAAAATGCAAGAACACAGAAAAACAAGAACTTTTCAGCTTCAAACAACAGAGATGAGAAATTCTAAACCACTCTAAAAGAGGGGCGGTTAATTTTGCAAACATTTTCTTGCAAAAAAAAAAAAGAATACCCTGGTCCGCCTTGTTGCATGGCAAAGCACCGTGAAGCCGACTGCGGCATTCTTTGCCCCCTCTGGGCCACCATAGGGCATGGAGGAGCCAGGCCTGCAATGCCCAGCTCTTCCCTGTCCACACGGGCCTGCTGCGGGACAGGTCCTGTTTGCCCCTGCAGCAGCTAAGGGAAGGAGGATTCATCCATGTTCCCTTAGCCCAGGGCAACTGAGGGCCTGATCCGCAGCAGGCCTGGATGGGGCCTGCCCAGCGGCTGCATCATGTGGAAACGGGCATCTGACCCGCTTCCATATGACCACCCTTTCGGCCTTTTCCACCTGTGCGGAATAGGCCTTAGAGATACATTTTCCAGTGGAGAATATGATGCTGCTTTATGCCATCAGATTTATGCCTTATGCTTTTATGCCTTATACATTCCTTATGCAACAGTACTTATACTTTCAGTCACTCTCTCTGTGTTATTTGGTCTTGTAAAAACATTCACACTATTGCACAGATATCCACAACAAGACTGAGACATCAGTGGAAATAAAAGCAGCAATTTCCCAGGATCCTCATTTTAGTTTAATCTGCTTTTTTAAAAAGGAAAGGAAATGTTAAAATGGCTGATTTTGCAATTTCAAAACAAGGGTGTCATAAAGGCACTCTGTAGGATCTTTAATGTCATGCAAATCTCCCGACAGTTGGCTGAATAAAAAGCACCAGTACTCAGGGGGGAAAAAAGAATACTCATTTTTGAACTTTTGGAAAGTGCATTGTTGAGCAGCCCCCCCCCCCCGAATGCCATTACCTGCAAAGAATCCTCTCTTCAAATTGGTTTTTCTAAATACACCCGGATTGACCGGGGCTCTAGAGTGGAAGAGAAATAAGTTCATTGTTTACCTATGCTTATTTCACTGGTACATTTATGGGCAATGATTGGTTTATTTGATTTTTATCCGGGAGATCAAGGCAGCAGACATGCTCCCCCTTCTATTTTATTTTCACAACAAACCACTGAGGTAGATCAGGCCAGCGAGCTTCATGTCCGAAAGATGTCTTGAACCCAGGTTTCTTCCATATTGGTCTGACAGTTGAACCACAGAAAGACACACACACAAACATACATATACACAACACAGCTGTATGAATGGGCTCTCAGTGACGACATCGCGCACACAATGGAATTATGAGATGACTGAAAGCAAATTTTACTTTAGCCACTTTCATAACAACCTTTCTTTTAATTGTATCTGGGCCTCTCCAACTCCTGTATATTGTTCCTCCAATATCTTGTGCAGCAACCCCGTGTCCTTACTGGATTAAATTGTTCCGTGCTCTGCCTTCGTCATCGCCATATCTCTGTCCTTCATCACTCGTCTCCTTTTGAAAGGCCTGTCATTCCCCGAATTCTCCTTTGTATACCTTTTGATCTCTTTCTGCATTTTTGTTTCATTTCCCTCCCTCCCTTTGTCTCTTCCTTCCTTGTTTATCCCAGTGGCAGTGGAAAACTGTTAATTATTACTACCAGACTCGTGCTTCTGTTTCAACAAAGCCTGAACAGCCTGATCACGTTCATGTTGCTTGGTGCATCTTCCCATGGGTTGTAACGGGCACCTTGCAAAGCATCACACAATAGCATCTTAGGTCCATCCTTGGATGTGTCTCAATGCAGCTTCTTCCAGAGCTGCAGCACTAATCCCCTGGCCATACCTTGGAAACAGTTTCTTCAACTTGCCTTTCCCCTTGATCTCTAAGATCAAACCCTTATGAAAGAGTAATGGACAGTGATGTTACTCTTCTCAATAGGCCAGAGCAGACAGGCAGAGGAGAAGGTATGCCAGCAATCTAATTCAAAGGAATACCATGCCAGTATGACTACTGCTCATTAATTAAGCAAGGGCAGGAATGCTGCCAGAATGTTAGTAAGCAGACCCCTTCTCTCATAGAATCATACAGTTGGAAGGGGCCATACAGGCCATCTAGTCCAACCCCCTGCTCAACGCAGGATCAGCCCTAAGCATCCTAAAGCATCCAAGAAAAGTGTGTATCCAGCCTTTGCTTGAAGGCTGCCAGTGAGGGGGAGCTCACCACCTCCTTAGGCAGCCTATTCCACTGCTGAACTACTCTGACTGTGAATATTTCCCCCCTAATATCTAGCCTATATCATTGTACTTGAAGTTTAAATTCATTACTGCGCGTCCTTTCCTCTGCAGCCAACGGAAACAGCATCCTGCCCTCCTCCAAGTGACAACCTTTCAAATACTTAAAGAGGGCTTTCATGTCCCCTCTCAACCTCCTCTTCTCCAGGCTGAACATTCCCAAGTCTTCAACCTATCTTCATCAGTCCCTCTCACTGCAGAGTAGTTTAACTCTCACTGCAGGGTAGTTTACGGATAGATGCCCATAAATACCCTTCCTTTAATCTCATGGTAAATATTATTTGTGATGCAGCACTTCTGGATACTAAAATAGCTGTCAGAGAGTTCATAAGTGTAAAAAAATTGTCTCTCCCAATTAGGACAGCAACATGGATGCCAATCTCCAGAACAAGCCTGGACAAATAGCTTAGCTGCCAGTATGTTAGCAGGCTGCCCCCTTCTCTCACTGAGGGGCAGTTTTGCTGCTGAATTTGTGGACCCCTCCACATTAGCTTTCCCCAAATACTTTCTCCCCATTCCATACTTATTTTCTTAGTTAGCCTTGTGTGTGTGTGTTTTCCAGCATGATGTGGTGGTTAAGAGCACTGGACTCTAATCTGAAGAGTTGGTTTGATTCTCCACTCCTCCTCCATATGCAGCCACCTGGGTGACCTTGAGCTAGTCACAGTCCTGTTAGAGCTGTGCTCACAGAGCAGTTCTTCCAGAGCTCTATCACCTGCCTCACAGAGTGTCTGCTGTGGGGAGATTAAGGAAAGGTGATTGTAAACTGCGTTGAGACTCCTTCGGTTAGTGAAAAGCAGGGGTATAAAAAACAACTGTTCTTCTTGTTCTGTGATCCTGAGTTAATCCCTCTCACTAAGTCCCTGATTAAAAGCTAATTCTCCCGAACTAATATTAGGAGACCTCCTATTTAGATAACAAACATTCTTCATTTCATTTTATTGAAGTTATGCTTTTTGTTTCATTGTACTAACTTTTAATCCTAGTTTTACAGCATTGCAGATATCTTTTTAGAGAAGTGGGTAATAAAGAACTTTAATAAAACGAACTACTTTTATATTTTTCTAATGTCTGCACATTTATAGCCTGGAGGTTCTTTTTAAGACTATGGCTTGGGGCAGACATAATTTAAGTTGAGCAAACAAATGTAATTTTATACAATTTAAACACTTTCCAAGATTCATATTTTCCCACAGTTCAACTAGTTAGGTATCAGTCACAGAATTCAGTATTTGGTCCAGCCCATGAATTTAAACTACTTACTATGTGTACATTAATTGTGTGATCCAGTGTTTAATTTCCCCCATATTTTCTGAGAGTGGTATTGTGTCAGTTTTCCTCCAAGCCAAAGGTAATTCAAAAAACATATTGATTTCCACTGTAGCTTCATGTGTTCAGTCTGTGGGGGCACCTTTGGGCCCTATGTGCCCATAGCTCACTAGGGCAAGCAACAGAGGAACCAGCCAGGGGTCACCTGCCAGTTGCATGGGGTGGGCTGGCAGTCCCATGGGGTTGAACAGCAGACTGCTGGGAATTTGAGGCCTCAGATGGCTCAGGGTCTGCTCTGCCTGCAGTAAGACCTCCAAGCTGTGCTCCAGGCTATAAAGGTCACCAGACAGGATGGTCCTATGGCACAGAGACACATGTGCAGCCTTTACCCACCACGTGTCAAGAGCAAGACCATTGGTGGGCCAAATGCTTGGCACCCAGAGCAGGATGGATTTGGACTGTAGTCTAGCAGGGATGGCTGCAGTAGGCAGGTGGCAGGCTGGCCCTGCATGGGAGCAAGCAAGTGAGCATCCCTCTCCTTTGGCTTCTGAGGTGCCACAGCTAATGCTCTACTCTGTTCACTGCTGCAGCAGCAGGCAGACAGGCAAGTGCTCACTGCCTCTCCTGTGCCACCTTTATAGAAGTCATTTTTGATATATTTATTGGTGCAGAAGATTTTGAAGATTAATCTACAAATGAGATAAGAAGCTTTTCTTTTGGGACTGATAGATAAATATCTTTAAAATAGTCACTGAACTTTGTTTTTGTATGTGATAATAGCAGCAAGACTTTTACATGCTCAGAACTGAAAAAGTGTTAGAATACCTATGGTAGAGCAGGGGTAGTCAACCTGTGGTCCTCCAGATGTTCATGAACTACAATTCCCATGAGCAAATGCTGGCAGGGGCTCATGGGAATTGTAGTTCATGAACATCTGGAGGATCACAGGTTGACTATCCCTGTGGTAGTGGACTGGCTGCTGAAGATGCTGGAAATTTGCAGAGTGGGCTAAACATGATTTTTATTAGAGAAATGATATCTAATTGACTTCTTGCCTGAAATGGGGGAAAGTGATGATTTGTGAAAAATAGTTTTGAAATAGTTTTGATATATGTAAGCTTATTGTAAATTGATAATTGCCAAATAATTCAAATTTATGTCCTAGTCAACTGGAAACTGAAAAATTAACTGTGATTATTTTGCCCTATTCTTTTTTATTCTTTTTTCTTCATATGTGTTTTCTAGAACTTTTATCTTTTTGTATTAAAAAATCTTAATAAAATAAATGTTAAAAAATAATGTAAAAAACCTGCATTTTCAAAGTTGTGGCTGCCAAATAAATGCACTCAAGAAAAAAGAATTGTTCATAAAAGCATACACAGAATCCAAAGCTTGGAAAATCTGTCATAAGCTGTTTTTCCAGAAAAGGCCATAGTGTCAATTGTTCTACTATTACGTCGTAGAGGAATTTGGGTCAAATGATGTCTTGGCATTCACATGATTGTAGCACAATTAAACACATTATATATTAGTTTGTAAATATATTTTTATTGCAGACTAATTTCGGGTTTGATTTATATGTCTGAAACCTGAGTTTATGCTACTATGAAATTAGATGGGAGATATAGCATTCAGGAAAAGCAACACCATTCATTTTTCAAGGAACTTGGCTCGATATTGAACAGTCATATTCATTTAATAACACACTTGCCCTAATTTAGGAACCAGCTGTTCTTCTACAGAACACCTGGTAATCTACTTGCATGGGTGATACTATTTTGCATTCTCTTTCTCTTTGTCACTCTGGACAGCAGACACAATCTGAGATACTTCTGTGCTTAACAGGAACTATTTATTTACAATAACTGTCAGGAACATCCCGGGCAAAACTGTGATAGGGACAATCAAACAATAAAATACCTTGTCTCTTCTTATCTTTAAGCAGCTCACTCCTTAATCCATAAGAAGATTTTAGCAACAGCCACTACCTGAAAGCAGTGCATATACTGCAGAAATATAGAACTGAACAATTCTTGTAAAGCTGCTTGAAGTCAGTACTGTTGACAAGATTCATTCCACTGTAAATCACATTGCCAAAAAAAAAAAAAAGCCCCAGTTAAAAAACAAGTTTTTAATAATTTCCGAAAGGCCTTTGTGTTGGAATTTTATCCCCGGTTTTTAGATTTGAATTGCCTATTTGAAATATATTTTTATAACTGTAGTTTTTATTTTGCTTTTCTTTAAGCCACTTTGATCACAACTTTTGTGACATAATAATGTTCCAAATACAAACACTATATATGGATTTATTTTTCATAAATCAATCCGCATTTGTTTGAGAATGTTATAATGTGTACCTGACTTCCTTTGTCTACTAAACTTTATAGAAGTATTATTCAGGGAACTATCTAAGAATGATTAAAAACTTAGAGATCCTGTTGACAACTACTTTGAAAAAGAGCAAAATCTGCAATGAAATACACAGAGATATACAAAGAAATTCCATGAATCAGACAGCATATTGTTTCCCGCAGGTAAAGAGAGTATCTTTTAAAAATAATTTCCATCATGCTGACCCTTGTCCACTGTTCCTAGATGAAGCATTCCCAAGCAGACATAAAGTCTGCCACATTTTCAGTTTTCAACTATTTTGCTTGCATATTGTCAGCTGCAAAACGTTTTCAAAACTCTGTGAGACTTTTGTTAGAAACAAAAAGACAGGTAGATGCAGGAATCAGTTTGAACATGTTTGTAGGCATGTGTGTCGCCTGCTGAACTGCTAAATGAAGGTATAACATGGAAATTTAGATTCCCATCATGGGCACAGTGATAGGGTGGGCAACTGAGGGTTGGCAATTTATAGGAGCTTTAAGTATGGGACCAGGTGTTGTGCAGCATTGTACAACATCACAACAGTGTTTCTACTCGCATAACATGGTGTTCTTGCTAGACTCTAGCAGTTCCCTAAAGTTTCTGGTTTTATCATAGAGTTTTGGGGAATTGGCAGAGCATTGTGGAAATATGTGATGTCACTTCCAGTTCTGTGACTGTAATTAAGGGGACTGGGACAGTTAAAATATAATTATTGTCCATAGATGTGGCTGAACTATTGCATCACATGCAAAACACACACACAAACACACAGAAGCCTCATACTTTTAATTAAGACCTATGACACAAAACAGTTCATAATCTTTTGAGTTCCCCAGAACTCTTTGTCCAGTTGGGTGTTAGAAAGAAAAGGGGGACGCACATCTTTCAGACCGTGGGGAATGCATTTTTCAGGCAACTGCTTAACCGGCAATCCATTTCTTTTCCTACTGACACCTGGGGCATGGGGTGGGAATTGAAATGCTGGGAGAGAATGCATACTGGTAGGGTTGCCATATCCAGTTTGGGAAACTGGGAGATTTGGGGATGGAGCCTGGAGAGGACAGTGACCTCAGCGGGATACTATGACTTAGAGTCCACCCTCCAAAGCAGCCATTTTCTCCAGAGGAACACATCACTGTAGTCTAGAGATGAACTAGAATTCCAGGAGATTCCCAGGTCCCACCTGGAGGCTGGCATCCCTACAGTAGATGTAAGTGCCCAGGTGTGATGGAAACATGACAGGCTCCACCTCCCCACAGATCTTTCTGCAGGTCGCCAGCTGCATCCAGGCAACCTGGCTGTCACATATCTATGACTGGGAATTTATAATCTAAGCAGTTGTACCATTCTAAATCCATTGAAGACCAGTGGATCCCCTGGAATTATAGCTCATGTCCAGAGTACAGAGATCAGTTCTTCAGGAGAAAATGAATGCTATGTTAGGTGGGCTGTATGACACAAAGAACTCCTGTTTTTCCCAGGCTCCACCCACAAATCTCCAGGAATTCCCGAACTGCGATCTGGAAATGCTATCCCCCCCTCCACACAGGCGGGCAGTGGAGAATGACAGCTCTAAAACAGTGGGCTCAGAAGGCTATAATTCTGATTAGGATCCTCATCAAATGATATTGTATTCATGACAAAGCACATCTCCAGTTCTCCATTTTAGTTTCGCTTTTCATTTTACAAACTAACCCTTGGTTAGTTTATATTTGTACAGAACAGCCAACCCTCCTTTTTTTGCAGCACAACAAAGTTGAAAAAGAATTGGTAAATACCTTTTTTTTTCCTGCCTGAGGCAGTCTGTTGCAATGTGTTTTTATTCTACAAAGGGATGAACAAGCCTTCAGGAAAGACCTCTGAATTTGACCCCAGTGGGCATGAGTTAGACTGGATATTTTACAATGCCACAAGAAGAAGAAAGTAGGCCATTGCCCAAAGATGTGATCTGGATTTTTTTTTTTAAATTGACGAGAGCATAATTAATTTCAGGGCCTGCTCTGTCTAGTGTCTCAGTCTGGTTGTTTAATTTTTGGATTCTGAAGTCATAGGTCTGTTGTTTCATGTTCCTGTGTATTGAAATGTTAAAGAACCAGTCTCTTTGCAGTGTATTTAGTCTGGACATTCCAGTCTTTGAACTACCACCAGTGAAAGGAATAACTTTACACAGAGCGGGAGAGAGAGAGATGGAGAGACAAAGATATACAAGCACTTGATTGCTCCAGTGATCTCTACAGTTCCAAGGCCAGCAGGAGGCCCGCACTGAAAATATTCATAAAGACGGGGAGGGGGGAGAAATCAAACAATTATCCCAGCTCTTGGGGGACATAAGAAGGAAGCTTTCATTAGCCTTGCCATCATCTCCACTTTTAATCACCTCTATTCTTATGAAATTAAAAAAGAAAAATTTGATCAAGGCTCTAGGAAAGCCCAGAAGTGCCTTCTGGGGTTATCTCAACCAGTCACCTGTTTGAACGAGACAGCTTTTCACCATCAGACAGAGATGCATTTTTAATAATTAACTATTTCTTTTAGCATGGCTCGAAGTGAAAAATTAATAAGGCTCAGCAGCGAGACAGGCTTCACAGTGAGGATCGGGAAGAAACTAAAGGAATGCAGCAATTTTGGAGAATTGGCTAGAGCCCTTTCCTTCCATTGTCCCCCACCCCCTCATGCAGATTCTGTTTCTACATTGGGAGCATTACAGCTATCCTCCCCCTTGAAAAATCATCATCTCATTAAAATCTTTTTCTTTTTGTCTGCCAGTGCCCCTGATTCCCCCACCCTTTCCTGTGGAAGCCTTTCTGCAAACTTTCAGTACTCCCTTAGGGAATTTTGTGGCATGCTGATGTTGCCCTGGGCTTTTCCTTTATTTATTCACTTAGGCAGAATTGAAGAGTAAACTGGAGTGTTTCTGGAAAAAACTGGGGGCTAACTGTGGTGATGATACTGCAACAGTAATGCAGGTGTCTACTCCTTGGCTTTATCGTAGGCAATGCGGGCCAATCCATTCATGAGGCAATCAAGAAACCCTCTACTTGTGGATTTCCTAGGTTTAATTAAGAAAGATTCATTCTTCATCATTGTCTTCATGTTGCTGTTTCTGAGAGCCAGCTTGGTGTAGTGGTTAGGAGTGTGGACTTCTAATCTGACGAGACGGGTTCGATTCTGCACTCCCCCACATGCAGCCAACTGGGTGACCTTGGGCTTGCCACGGCACTGATAAAACTGTTCTGACCGAGCAGGAATATCAGGGCTCTCTCAGCCTCACCTCCCTCACAGGGTGTCTATTGTGGGGAGAGGAAAGGGAATGTGAATGTAAGCCACTTTGAGACTCCTTTGGTTAGAGAAAAGCGGCATATAAGAACCAACTCTCCTTCTCCTTCTCCTTCTCCTTCTCCTTCTCCTTCTCCTTCTCCTTCTCCTTCTCCTTCTTCTCCGCTGTTTCCATTCTTCTTTCAGTCGACTACCAGTCAAGATGAAGACTGGTATTTTTTCAGACACAAGGTTTAAATCTCCTCTTGGTTCCACTAGTTCAAGGGACCCCCATCTTGTTGAGCTTGGGGCCCTTCTAGAATTTTGAGAACAGGGGATGAGCATAAAATGTTTCCCATAAAGGGTGGGAGCCAATCACAGAATGCTGGAAAGTTTCAGGGCGATAATCCTTTTATTATAAAGTTACTTCTGTGCTTCCTGCTCCGAAAAGTCAGAGGAAAGCCAGAACTGTCTCTTTGCCTTCATGGGGGGGGGGGGGGCACCAGGAAATCCATCAGCAGATGCCACAGAGCCCACAGAAACAAGACTTCACAAGTTGTAATGCCCTTCTGTGACTGAATGCTTATTTTGTGTTACAAATGATTCCTTCTATGTGAGACCCCTCTCTATGAACCAGGATTCCAGCTGGAAACAAACACACACACACAATCAAGAGGCTCAAAGATTATTTAAACCTTAGATGTGAAAACTTCCATTGTCTTTTCACACTCTGTCTTTAGACCTGATCTAGCTAAGCAAGAATATGCTTGGTTCAGCCCTCTGATGAGCCACTTAAGAAGTCTCCTGGGGTCATTGCAAGCTTGGAAGTATATCTATTATCAAAAGCCTAACAGGATTTACTCTAGTGTAAACTGTCATGAGTGAGATGCTGCTGCTGAAGTCAGATCTGATTTACAGAAGCTTATGCTGGAATAAATGTATTTAGTATTTACTGTGTCTCTGGTTCTATTTTTGACTAAAGGCCAACATGGGTACCCATCTTGAATTCCTGTCAAAATGCTGGGAGAGCCAGAGGCTTCTATGTTTTATATATGACATGGGGACTTGTAACAAAATATTGAACAAGGTCCCATTGCTGATACAGAAGAAGAGACACTGATTAATTACCTGATATCCCAAGACCCCATGATCCTAATTAGCTTAGTATACAAATAAGGAATTTAATGACCATTGTCTTGTTAGACGGGTAGAGAGTTATCTGTTTGCTGATTGACCTGATAGGAACAATTACTATTGATTTCATCAAGGTTCTGACTGGGGGAGGGGAGGAGAGGCTACTGACATTTTATGAGTAAATTTAGAAAGAGCCATTAAGAAGGATGAGTAATTTGCCTCTTTGACAGATGTCACTTCTTCTCAAATTCAGGATAAAATATTTTCTCCCAAGGGTACTAATAAAAATCCATTCTTTAATCTGTGTTTTGAACTTTGACTGTCAAAACTGCAAATGCCTGAGTTCTGATAAGTTATTTGGCATATTTTAATCTCCTTGGGCTTCTATGAACTTTTATCTTTACCCACACATAAACACACACACATACACTGAGATAGATAGACAGACAGACAGACAGACAGAGAGAGATGACCAACAAGATTTTTGGTCATAGAGGTAATGCACCAATATATTCAGTAGCCATTTTGTTAATGCCATCAGCAATGCACCCACAAGTGGAGGAGCTTGTTGTAGTGGTTAAAAGCAGTAGCCTCTAATCTGGAGAACCAGGCTGCACTCCCTACTCCTTCTCCACATATGGCTAGCTGGGTGACCTTGACTAGCTGGGTGACCAGTCATAGTTCTCTCAGAGCTCTCTCAGCCCCACCTACCTTACAAGATATCTGTTGTGTTGAGAGGAAGGGTAGGTGATTGTACGCCACTTTGAGACTCCTTCAGGCAGGGTACATCGCCCAACTCCTCTTCTTGTCTTCTTTCTGGACTCTTTCAAGAAAGCAGAAAATTTCCTAGCACACAGTCCTTGTCTGGACTCTGGGGACATTTGGACGTACTTGAAAGTAGTTCTGACTGAGTTCAGCGAGACTTCCTTCCAAATAAGATGCATAGGAATCCGCAAATCATTAGTAGGAAAAATACAGTGTAAGGAAACAGATCATGGCAGTCATCACATGAAATAAGTGAGCTGAGGATACCCATGAAGCTGCCATACTGAGTCAGCCCCTGGTGTATCATGGTTTGTATTGTCTACTGTGGCTGGCAACAGTTGAGTAGAGTCTTTCACATCACCTTCTACTAGATCCTTTGGACTGTAAACGTTGGAGACTGAAACTGGGGGCCGTTCCGCATTCGTCCAAAATAGCACAATGGTTACTAATTGAAATCGCTACAGTTTTGCCGTTATGCACAACGTCGTTGACAATCTGCAACACTCCTGAAACCGATCCGCAAAAAGCGCTTCATTGTAGCGCTTTCAGGGAAATCCCAAAAAGTGGATTCACCCTCCGGAAAGCGCTACACTCCTGCAAGCAATCTGCAACACTAGCGGGAAAGTTCTGTGCATTACCATTGTTGCGGTTTCTGCAAAGTCCCTCCCCCTGGGTCTCTCCTCTGATCTTCCGGCAAAGCGATCGCCATTTTTTTTTCTCCGAGCGAGCGGAGATCAACGCACAGGCAAGCCTTCGTTTACCCAGTGAGGCTTCCCTGGCTGCAGTCCCTCTGTTTAAAGTCACCAAGCACAAGCATCGCAGAGGCCCGTTTGCTGGTTTATTTTCACTTTATTTTTCACACTGTTTTCGGCTGAAAATCGCACCCATGAGGGGGGGGGTTTCACTCGGGGGGGGGGGAGCGTGACAATGATGAAACGGCAGCTCAAACATCACCTGCTAGCTGGATGGGTCTCTCCGTTGCAACGAATCAACGCATATTTGTTGCAACGTGTGTGTGTGTGTTTTTTTAAACCTTCCTTAAAGGGAAAGGGGCTGTTTGGGAGCATGATAACGGCCGCCCATTGGCTGCTTGATGGCCAGGGGTGGGACACAGCTCAGCAATAGCGCTTCCTTTCTAGCGATTTTTGCCGAGACCGGAACCCTGTGGGAAACGATAGAAACGCAACTGGATTCCACTACAAAGGCAGGTATGCATAACGACGAATTCCACTATTTAAAATGGTGATTTTTCGTTCAGCAAACAATTTGCTACATGGATCCCGGTGCGGAATGGCCCTGGGAGTTTCTGTAATTCAAAGCAGTTGCTGTACCCCTCAGCCACAGCCAAGAGAGAGACGTGAACCTGGAATGGGGCTTTGGGGGTCTATGGTTGGGGTAGTGAGGAAGATCAGTCCTCCCCTACCCCTGGTGTTAGGCAGTGATTTAGGCCATTTGTTATCTTCGACCCTCTTTCACCCCTTATTAGAGGTTAATTGGGTTAGTATGTGTGTGTGTGTGTGAGAGAGAGAGATCGAGGAATTACCACCATCTTTGTTCTTTGATTTTGTTGTCCTCTTTTAATGAGGTTTTTATTGGATACTTGTAACCTGCCAAGAGCCAGTCTTGGGAGTGGTGGGAAATAAATTAAATAACAATATTATAATAACAGTCCATGGATTGGCGATTCAAAATGCGAAAGGAAGCTTCCATAAAGACTCCTTTTGCTGGAATGGTGAAAACAAAACTACGGCTTCAAAATTAGGAAAGCAAAAAACGCATTTGCTCTTCTCTCTCCCCCCCCCAGCTTATTAGTTAGGGAGAGCAAAATAAAAAGAGGTGGCTGGCATGGAACGGTTTATACAATCTGGGTTTATTATATATCGGTAATGAGGACACAGACAATGAATTGAAACGGAAACGGGAATGGTATATTGAAACTGCTGATGTTCAAACTTTGTTCAATTAAAATGTGCACAAAACAGGCATGCGAAAGCAAGCAAGGTTGTTGATTTAGCAAATGTGGAGCTCTCAATGAAAGATTAATCATTTGCAAGGCTTTATGCAGATTTAGTGTGTACGCTCCTGGAGCTAAACCAGAGATGCATTCGCCTGCTGTCTGTTTGTTGAGCCGCTATTGTTTCAATAGAGGAAAGAATCACCCCTGGTTAAGTCCTGTTTGGAAATGTATTTACGGTCGGGCCCTTGAGTCTCTGAAAGTTAAAGCACTGCTGCCAGGTGCTGACAGCACAGATCAATTCTGCTTTCTGGATGAGCTGACCTTTGTTGTACCAAGAAGAGGGAGTCTTTGGGGATAGAAACTTCAGGGCTCGCCTGTTAATGAGAGGAATCCAATTACCTGAGGAGCAGCTCCCTCTCCCCCAAATACGAAACACCAGAAACATGTGGGATATGATGGGGTGCTCTTGACACGTGTAAGACAGGATCCTGTCGTTTCTCCTCATCTAAAATTCTTTGTAGGAAGGCCGAATGCTGTGGGTAAATTGTCTGTTTCTCAGCAGTGGTGAATCCACTTCTATGAGGGCAACTCAGAAGGCAGCATTGTAATGAATAATAAATCCTCACCCAGGTAGCCAGCAGGGCCTCCAATCAATGTTTACAGCTTGTGTTGAGGCATAATCTTAAAGCAAATATTCCATTCTCAAAAACAAGCAGGAGAAGCTACGCCGTTGCTCATGCTACGCGCTTTGAAACCAGGGATGCTGGGAAATGTTTTGTTGTTGCTGGCAGCTCCCCATGAGAGAACTGACAAAGGATTTTTTTTGCGTTTTCCTTGACCCTTTTCACACAATGTCCCATGGAGGCTGAACACACATACATGTCTCTAAGAGGCTTTGTGGTAGCAAGAACAGCCACTGCTGATGTCCACGCATGAATTTAATTGAACTGCAGGATTCCCAGTCATGGGAATTCACGCTTCATTCACAGAGGACCTAGAATCCATGCATGATGAACTGGAACTTGTCACCATGACATCCCTGCTCATGTGTCTTCCACTTTCTCTCAGTGCCAGCAGGCCTATAACCACTCAAGATCCAAGAGGAGACAGGATGTTATTTTAACCCTTTCTCTGCCTCTGAAACCACAGGGTTGTTGGTGCGAGGTGAAGAAGAGAGCTACCCATCCTGCAAGGAAGGTACACATTCTGGGAGTGTTGGACATGTGACCCAGAAGAGATGGCTAATGAATGTCCATTCCACATATGAGCACATTACTTGCTTGTTTTATTTTGCTTCACATGACTTGGATGAGGCGGGAAATGCCACCAAGTTGCAGCCAACCCCAGAGGATTATCAAGGGATGAGAGGAACAAAGGGAGTCCCATTGCTTGCCTCTGTGTAGTGACCCTGGACTTCCTCAGTGACCTCCATCCAAGTCCTAACCAGGGCTGACCCTGCTTAGCTTCTGAGTTGACAAGATCAGGCTAGCTTCGGCCATCCAGGTCAAGGGTACTGCAACTAATTTCAAAGTAAGTGTGGTCAAATTAGAACTGAAAGTCTCTTTAGGAAGTGGAACAGCAAAAGGAAAAATGGCAGGTACAGCCTGGCTCAGGTGAGCCCCACCTTGGCCAACCCATCTGTTTATAGGAAACATATCCCTTGTTTACCATGAGACTACAATTTCTGTTTTACTACATGAGCTGCATTTCTACCTGCTTTTCCCCTGATAGAAGAATATTCATCATTGTGTGCATACAATCCTAATTTACCTATTCTTACTTCAAGTAACAGGTCCAACTTGGTTAGATCCCTTGTTCTGCATACAGGCAAAGAGGCACAGTCACTTCTGAGAGCCTGTTGATCCCCTCCCCTGGTTTCCCTCCTCCATCCATTCACAACCATCATTTAAAATTTCTAAACCCACGCCTAAGTTGCCAGATATACCTGTAAACCTAGAGCAGGCTGAAAATTTTAACATTCTGAGCAAAGAGCTTTAAAGCTAGAAATTATCTTAATGGTGTTATTTACCCCTCATTTATCAAACTAGCTGGTGCTATTTTTTCCCCACTGGCTTTACTGGATGCTATTCAACCGCTGACATTTATAGTCCACTTTGCAGTGCGGAATTGTGCTGGGGAATGTGGACATGTATTGTAACAGAGGGCTAAAACAGCAGGGCTGTTATTTCATAAAAAAGGAGAGCCTTCCAGAGCCTGCACTCCCTGTAATCTAGGAGTAAATGATTTGCAGTTTGAAGCTGTAGGCTAAGGTACTAGTGCACAGGTTAATGCATATCTGTAACTTGGGCAACGGCTGGTGAATAGTCATTAGAGGGCTGCTGCTCTCAGTTAAAACAGGAATGGGGCGGGGCAGCCACAAGGAAAGTGCTTGGAGGCTCCGAATGTCAGACTGCAGACGTGTAAGAGTTGAGTTCAAGTGGGACATATTCGCTACTTTTCTGGAACAGCAAATTCTTTTTTTTAAGTACAGGCATGGACTATTTTCTTGCAAAAATGGAGATAAAGCTAAAATTTGGGAGTCCTCAAAACTGTGGGGAAGGAGCCTGATCTCCCATTAGCAGGAGATCTACTTTGCAAGTAGGGTCAGTATCAGAGGCAGACATAGATAGATAGTGGTTGGCCTGTCAGTTGTAGGTGCTCAGAGACCCTTCCAAGTGCTACTGTTAAAGCTTAGCCTTACATGCATGAGCATAAAGTTGGAGAGCATTTACAGAGATGCTAAATCTTGTAGCTGCAGGATGAGTGGACTGGCTCTAGCTTTCTGGGAAATTTCCTGGTCAGGGAAACCACTGGCAACTGGAAGTAAGTTGGACTAAATGTTCCCTGTAGAACTGGTAGCATTGCAGGGTGTAGTCAACTACAACCCAGGCCATGACAATATGAGTGTACATCCAATGTCATTGCCACTGTGGCCCAAATGAAAGCTGAACAAATGTTTGCAGAGGCCCCTGCATTGCTGAGGCAGCTTGGCTCAGCTTGCTGCAGGGTTCATGATATCCTAGACCATCTCTGGGCCTTACGCATGAGCAGTTCACAACATCAGGAGTGTAGCAAAATGGCGGCAGTCTATTTTTAAAGCAAGCAGAAACTTGAGCCAGTCTCTCAGGTGGGTTACTGGATGTTTTAGTGTTATCCCTGTGAACTGAAGGAGGAAGAGATGTGAGCAGCTGGTCAGCAGTTCACATCGACAACCTGAAGCTGCATTATGCTGAATAAGACCCTTGATTCATCTGGGTCAGTACTGGCTACACAGACTGGCAAGGACTCTCTAGTGCAGGGTTAGTCAAACTGCGGCCCTCCAGATGTCCATGGACTACAATTCCCATGAGCCCCTGCCAGCGTTTGCTGGCAGGGGCTCATGGGAATTGTAGTCCATGGACATCTGGAGGGCCGCAGTTTGACTAACCCTGCCTTACAGGTGCTCTGCTTCAGGACACCACTGATCTAGCCTCTCTGCTCTGCCAACAGGGTATACCCTATGCAGGGGAATATAAGGGGTATCCCCTCCTTAAACTTTGTCTGAAATGTCTCTCCACCCTACAGAATGTACCTTCTGCTTACTGGCTCCTTTTCACAGTAGTTGCTAGCAGTGTTTCCTGCATAGGGGTCTATACCGACAGACTTGTGCTATTCCTTCATTGCAGTTTACACTATCTGGGAATACATGGCTGGTTTTGATATCAGGAGCCCATGCGCTTGCCTGGTTGTGTACCTAAAGAATACTTTGCAGCGCAAGGTGTAGATTCGAGTCTTGCCATATAATCTTACGTCATTGCTGACTGACATGTTGCAAGCCCCCAAGTGAATTCTGCCTTACTGCCAGCTTCCCATTTAGTAGAATTTAATCTCTTACTCCTGTTTACTCAGGGAACGATTGGGAAGATGATGAGAATATATCTGTTATGAATGTGCCGCTGTTTGTTCTTTTCTTGCATATTGTAGCTTTTGTGTCTTCTCACCTTGGAAAAAAGCTGCTCTGCAGGACACTGCTGTGTCCTTTTGCGGGAAGGGACATAACAGTTCTTCAGGAGGCATGGTCTCCCAAGGAAGTCATGGAAGAATTCTGGGTGATAAGGCTGGAGGAGCTAGGCTTCCTTCCCTGTGTGTTTGCCTGTCAAACAGGTACATGAATGGCATCTGCCCACCTACCTGAATGGAATGGTGTGCTTACAGACTCCTATTGGTATTTCACAGGCCAAAGGTGCTGTGTGATCTTATGTCCCTTCCTTTCTGTCCTGTGTATTACTGGGATCATGGGAAGCATCAGCATTAATTAGGTGGCTTCTTCCAGCTGTGCCTGAGACAGGTTAATTGTGGGTGGCGTTGCTATGATCTCCAGGGCCATTGTTATGTAGTCAGCTCCTTCAGGTTTGGTCTTCTGGGGAATTTATTTACATCCCAGGGCAGTCTAGCAGACTGTTTCACACAACAGCCAATGGGTTATCCTGGAGGGCCAACAAACAAGGCACAGAGGCCAAGGCTTTCCCCTGATGTTACTTCCTAACACTTGAATTCAGAAGTTTGCTGCCTCTACCTATGGAGGTTCCTTCTGCACATAAGATTCACTCACATTGGTTAATGCAAACCTGAAACACAATTAATGCATAATGACAAGCTGTTATTGTAAGAGATGCTTTTTGGTTCAAGAAAATCAGGACTGAGATTATGAAAAAAAAATCTGTCATCCCATTTCTTTAAAGAGAAGTCTTGTCTACTAGATCATTGCCTGTCATTTATGTCAGTGTAACTGCTCTTCTATATGGGCCTATACATAGTGTCTGAACATGAAGCTGTGGACTGATATATAGATGAAGCCATTTGAGTTAGTCCTCAGTGCAAAATACTCCCCTATAGCTATCATGTAAACAGCTGTGGGAGAGGAGAAATAGTGGAACATACAAAGGAAATCATTTTGGATCTATTTCCATCTTTGTAAAGTGTTCTTCAATCTGTGCTGGGAGGGAGAGAGGGAGGGGGAAGAGAGGGATAGAGTGAGAGAGAGGGAGGGGAGGGGAGAGGGAGAGAGAGAGAGAGAGAGAGAGAGAGAGAGAGAGAGAGAGAGAGAGAGAGAGAGGTGTAAATGTCTCTCTATGTGATCGTTCCAGGGAGGAGGGACGAATGGAGGTTTGTTTACTACAGCTTTACTTCATTAATATTTTAGTCTCAGGTGCAGAACTCTGAGAGTCTCACCAAAATCGCAGAAGCACTGATTGCGGTATTTGTGACAGTGCCGAGGGGCATATCCATTATTTATCCTGGGCTGCGCTACCCATACAGCTTTCAGGGAATATTTTCAGACAGAATTACTAATTAGCACATATGTGGAATCTTCTCAAAAAACCAGTTGGGAACTCTCCTCATTACTTTTTAATTTTTTTCTATTTGCCAAACGTTCTGTCAAAAGATGGAAATTCAAAATGATGGTTGGGAGGGATTTTGCATACTAAGCGTGTGAGATAAAAAGGAAGGTACCTGGGGGCAGTTTGACAGGTACCCTTCATGGCGGACCATGCTGTGGTAGGTTTCTAAAAACGTCAGGGGCTCAGATCTGCCTGGAAGGAGGTGACCAGATGTCCCACAGAAGGCTCATGTTCCTTCGCAAGTTGCATAAGAGAGGGGAGGAGGCGCAGTTTTTCGTCAGCTTTGTAGCATCATAAGGTGATAAGGAGCATCAGCCAAAATCCCTTTCTCTGCATCTTCTGTCTAGAACAGAGGGATCCTGTCCTCTGTGTCCTCTTTGCTCCATGCAGCATTACACTGCAAGAAAGGATCTCAGTGTCAACATTTTATTAATGTGTGTTAATAGAGACCATCTTCAGGTCTCAGCTCTATCACCCTCCCTCCAAGTCTCTCAAAAGTTGAATTTCTGAATTGGGTATTCATGTGAACGCCTACGTCCGTAGTGGCATAGTGGTTAAGAGCAATCTGGCAAGACAGGTTTGACTTCCCGCTCCTTCACATGCAGCCAACTGGGTGACCTGATAGTGCTGTTCTGATTGAGCACTCCTGTCAGAGCTCTGTCAGCCTCACTTACCTCACAGGGTGTCTGTTGTGAGGAGAGGAAAGGAAGGCAATTGTAAGCCACTCTGAGACTCCTTTCGGCAGTGAAAAGCAGGGGACAAAAACCAACTCTTCCTCTAGAGCATAAACATGTAAAAACCTGTGTACCAATACTAAGGCATTTTGTACACTCTATATATATACACACACACATACACAAAGGGAGAGAGACCGCATTGTACACAATTATATATATTTGAATGGTTATATTTTTCTACTGTACCATGAACCCAAACAACTAATGCACGGTTTTATTTTCAATAGGTGATGGGCAGATCTTCCCCAGACTCTGCCCCCATGCCTTCAGGAATTTCCCAGTTCACACTTGCCATCCCTAGAACCAGCAAATGACTCTGTACCAGGAAGCTCCCTATATCTTTTTAGAAAATGAAATACAATCATTTTGAACAAATCGTCATAATCACCAGACAACACCCTTCCCTCTGGTGGAGTTGTGTTTCCCTGCCACCATTAGCTGGCTGGTGGATGAATTTACCAGTTGAAGGAGAAAGGCCCAACCCCATGTTGCTGACATTGCATAGGAAGCGATGTTGTCATGCCAATGACTTGGGCAGTGCTCTGGTATTTGGATGAAAACTCTACAATAGAAGCTGGTTTTACCATAGAAGTTTTGCCTAAATACCAGAGAGTTGCCTGGAAGTCACTGGCATGATGACATCGTCACTTAGAATAATAGAATCATGGAGTTGGAAGGGAACTCCAGGGTCCTCTCATCCAACTGCACAGTGCAGGAACTCATAACTACCTGCCCACCCACAGTGACCTCAATTTCATGCCCAAGTGATCCTGATGTGATGTGGGCCAGGGGTAGTCAACCTGTGGTTCTGTGGCAGAGGCTCATGGGAATTGTAGTCCACAAACATCTGGAGAACCACAGGTTGACTACCCCTGATGTGGGCAACTTCCTACGAAATGTAGGCAATGTGGACTTGGTCTTTCTCCTTTAAGTCCCTCCACTCCCCACTGGTTTTCAGGAGGGACCTGGCAACCCTAATTCGCATAGGGTTTTCAGTCACTGAGGTTTTCTTGTAGTCACAGTAAAACGCTGTAAGCTACCAAAGGCCTAGTAGGCCCAAATCCTACAGTTGTTGTTCCTGGTGTAGCATCTGCTCTAGGGCATGTTTAATTATGTGGTGTGCTTCTGTATATAAGATTCACCTAGGTTACCCGAGAATTGCTTTGCTGAAGTGTTAAAATTACAGCTATTGCAAAATCACCTTATCATCAGAGAAGGTCAAAGGAGATCCTGCCTGCCTGCTGTTTCACACCCCAAATAGCTTATTTCATATGCCACTCAAATAGATGTCTGTCTTTTATATTTCTTTTTCTTGATATTTTGCCAAAGCTAGATTTGAGCCTTTTATTTTCAGCAAGTGGTGAGGGCTATATGAAATTTCCAAGATTAGATTTATTTAATTTAAAAATAGCTTTCATGGGTTTCAGTTAGCTCTATCATCTAATGTATCATTATCTCCACAGACCAACAGATTTCCCTCACTAATTCTATTCATTCATTCATTCATTCATTCATTCATTCATTGCCCTCCCCTAAACCTTAGGGCGGTTAATATATGTATTGTTCAAATCTCAAGGGAATAGATTCTACGTCCTGATCCAGAGATCTTATATTTGTATGACATAACTGCTGTTATGGTTCTACTGTATGTAGGGTGGCCAACCAAGTGGCTGGATATTTCCCAGAACTACCACTGGTCTCATATGCCAGGGCTCCAATTTCATTGGAGTGAATGGCTGCTTTTGAAGGTAGAGTCTATGGCATTATAGCCTTCTGAACACCCTCTGGCCTCCACGTGCTTCACCCCCCAAAGGTACTTCCCAACCCAGAGCTAGCAACACTAGTTCTGTCTCTGGAAAAACAAAGGACATCCTGTGTCTTTCTAAGTGATGTTGTGACTTTCTAAGCCCTAGGCAGACTTAAGAGGGATGTAATCCTGCTTAGTAATGCAAGTGTGTAGTACTGCATGTGTACATATCAGGAAAAGGTTTTTCACAGTCAGAGTAGTTCAGCAGTGGAATAGGCTGCCTAAGGAGGTGGTGAGCTCCCCCTCACTGGCAGTCTTCAAGCAGAGGTTGGATACACACTTTTCTTGGATGCTTTAGGATGCTTAGGGCTAATCCTGCGTTGAGCAGGGGGTTGGACTAGATGGCCTGTATGGCCCCTTCCAACTCTATGATTCTATACATGTAGCTTTTCACATATATCAGGCAAAATATACACCGAAGCCATCTTTATTTAGGCTAGATGGCCTTCAGTCTATTTCTTCCTTTCTACCATTGTATATTAAACCACAGCAAATTTGAAGTGGTGCTGTGAAGTATGCTATAAAATATTGATGTAGTCAATGGTGAAAGTAAACCAGTATGGGATTGGTAAAAAAAAATGGCTGAGATCCAGACCACAGCAGTCTTTGGAATGGGATCTCCCATCTATAGCAGCTCAGCTGAGGCTCCTGACATCATTAAGTGAGCAAAGGTGGTCAGGCTAAGTAGAGGAGAAGCCCAGATGCAAATGAGGTGCAATACCATATACAATACGGGTGTGAACCCTAACCTTAGACTCAAACATGAAAGATCTGTTTTTATCTACATACTTTTCTAACATACTGTTTCTAACATACTTTTTTATCATACTGTTGCTCCAAGCAGCTTTGAGTGGCATACTTGGTTCTCTTTTGTGATATCTGTACATCAACACTGCAAAGAAGGTTATGCTGAGTGTGATTGCCCAAAGGTCACCCAACAAGTTTCATGCAGCAGTACTGGAGAAGCAAGAGTGGTTGTGGGAAGGGTTGCCCCTCCTAGCACTGGTGGGAGGAAATGGAAGGAAAAATTGGAACATGTGCTGGCATCATGCCTACACAGAGATTAAAGTGATGGCATGGACACTCGGATTTGAAAAACTGAAAGTGCCAGAGTGACCTATGGTGGCACTTCCGATTTGTGCTGGAGGTGACATCAGCTTGACTGTTTCCACCCCTGCAGCCTGTAAACCCTAGTTGAGCATGAATGAGAAGCAGAAAAAGAGGTTACTTTTACCCCTGACAAAAGCCCACTCAGCATGAATGAAGTTACCGTACATCTCTGAAGGTAAATTCCATTAATTTGGCTTGATAAGCTCAAGTGGAAGAAAACATTTGTAATTTGTGCAAGCATTTATTTATTTATTTTTGCATTTATATGCCACCCGCCCTTATGGCTTTGAGGGGTTTAGAGAGACCATTAGCTGGGCAATGAAGTGCAGTTAAGTTTGGTAATTGTCAACCGTTTTAACATCAATTTTAACAACATGTGGAAATGCATTGCCTAACTATGTGATCTTATGAGGCTGCTGCTACTTGTTACGTTCTTGAACATATAAGGTGCGCTTGATAATCAGATGTTTACAACATTGCCCAGATACTGCCATCTGACCTCAGTACACTAAGTATTTGTTAAGTGATTTTTAAAAGCAACTTCTTTTAAAACCTGACTGCATTAGAAAAGCCAGATTCAGAAGATTAACAGTGAGATTTCCAATAGCCCAGTTGCTACATTTCAATTAACTGTTCTTTAATTATGGAGGGTCTTTAATCTCCTAGAATTCTTCTGGTAGACACCAATCGATATGAGGCCCCTGTAACTGAAGTCTCCTTTCCCTTAGGGTGAACAGGACGAGTTTAATTTGCCTGAGGGCTTTTGACTGCAAAATCCCAACCATATTTAAACAAGGAAATTGAAGGAACAGTGATGAGATCCCAGATCAAGGCAGATGTTTCCTCTTTGTGATGTTCAGGCCTTAATATTCCCATGAAAACAATTTTGCATTTTAATATTTTTCATAAGTTTCTTCAGGTGTGCAATTGAAATCTATTAGGTATGCTTAGTGCAGGCAGACAATTGTGGCTTGATGTATGTTCTAAGGGCCTCACTCTGTTTCAGCTGTGCTCTGGCCTCTTTGTGTTCCCATATCAGTAGTCAGGGTGATACCCATACACCAGGGGAACCTCTAGTGCAGCGGTTCTCAACCTGGGGGTCAAACCTGGTACTCCAGATTAGAGTTAACTGCTTTTAACACTATACCATGCTGAACTTCTGACAAAAAACCAACAGTGTTGATGTCTGTTATTCAGGGTTTAATAATTAAGTAGAGTTTCCCTCCACAACACACCCCTCTGCAGTCTGAATATTCTTTTGCTATGTTGATGTCTGGCCAGAGTTTACTGGGGATGCCAGCCTCCAGGTGCTCTTGGAGATCCCTGAAATTATAGCTCATCACCAGAGTATAGAGATCATGTTCCCTGGAGAAAATGGATGCTTTGGAGGATGGGCCAAAAGAGCACATGTACTTCTTCTCCATCCTGAACTTCTGACCAGTAATATCACACAGGGCTCCTTGCTAAATACCTCAGCAACTTCTCAGTTCTAGACAGCTGGCAATAGTAATATTTACTGTGAACACAAAGAAGAGGAAGAAGAAGAATTGGTTCTTATATACCACTTTTCTCTACCCAAAGGAGTCACAAAGTGACTTACAGTCGCCTTCCCTTTCCTCTCCCCACAACTGACACCCTGTGAGGTAGGTGAGGCCGAGAGAGCTTCTGACATGACTGCTCTGTAAGAACGGCACTATTAGGGCTGTGATGAGCCCAAGGTCACCCAGCTGGCTGCATGTGGAAGAGCAGGGAATCAAACCTTGCTCGCCAGATTAGAAGACACCATTCTTAACTAATACACCAAGACCAATCTCATCGAGCTGATGCTACCTCTTCAAATCTAGAAGTTACTGGGTCCAATGCAAGGGGTTTCATTGATTTCAATTAACCACAAGCATTTGGTTTATTTTTAGAGACTGCAACCTGTTAGTCTTTTTAGCTCAGCCGTCAGAAGGGGCTATGAGAAAATGTTATAGTAATAATAACTTTATTTTTCTAACCCATTCAGTCCTGTGAGGCTCAGGACAAGCAACATCAGATAATAAAATACAACCATAAATAGGTTAAAGGCACATATGAATATAAATTAATTAAAACAATTCTGCACTTTTTACTGTACATCTGATTTGATTTCAGTCTCTGTGGGGGTGAATGGATCTTCCTTCTGTATTTCCACAGAGATTTCTCCAGGGAGAAATGCTAGTGCTAGATAGATCAGGAAAGGGATAGATAGGAAGGGATAGATCCTGTTTATCTCCACTTCTTTATTGCTATCCCGTTTGTGGACTGATATTCTCAGGGAATTCTGCTTCCTTCTCCTTTTATTGCACCTCTCCCACACTCACAGCCTGATATCCATTTCTGACACCATGAAAGTAGACATGGCTCCTGCATCTCCATTCTAGACAAGTAAAATAGATTAGACCTCCCTCTCCTGCATGTTCTAGAAATGTTATTCCAATAAACCAGTTATATTACTGGGAATTTACCAACAAATTTGTATTCATTTTTAGTGATGAGAGGCCAATATGCTAAAATCTGATATGCCGACAAACTCTGCTCATGTCCCGCCAAGAAACCTGAGTCAGTGGAGCACGTTCTCCTCCTCTGTGAGCAATGCAACCATCTTAGAGAACATTACATATATCCTCTCATGTGGGCAAGAAAGATCCACGGTCCCTTGACAGCAGTGCACTCTCTTTTACTGGATCACAATCCTCAAGTAACCGAAGGCATTGCAAAATTCCTCCACGGGATTTTCTGCATGGGATCTGAATTGCTTTGTCTTTTATATACATCAGGGGTAGTCAAACTGCGGCCCTCCAGATGTCCATGGACTACAATTCCCAGGAGCGAATGCTGGCAGGGGCTCCTGGGAATTGTAGTCCATGGACATCTGGAGGGTTGCAGTTTGACTACCCCTGATATACATGTTCTGTTATGTTATTCTGCCAATAAAGATATTTGACTATTCATTTTTATTTATTTTGTTGGTTTTAAAGGTACCACTGGACTCTAAACCTGTTCTGCTGCTTCAGACCAACATGGCTACCCACTTGAATCTATCTCAGTGCTTTGCATTGTAGGTTAGCCTTGAACACTCTGCTAACTACCTTAAATATTTCCCAATACTACTATGGTTGCTTCTTTCTCTGAGGCTGCAAGGGTCAATGGGAGTTAATAACTCACTTGGCTAGGTGCCTTAAGTTTCAAAGTTTGTTTACATACTTTTGCATGGGCGTTGGTGTTTTTTTTTTAAATAAGGGCAAACAATTCTTGTTGTTATAACAATGGGACATGACAAGGCATGTATTTCTGGGCCATTAAGGCACTTCTTTTTGGCCTACTGCCTCACAGTACTCCCGGGGCTTTCATTAATGGCTTAGTAATACGACACGCCCTATAGTGTCTTATTGCTTAATTGGACTCCAGACAAATTCAGTTAAACCACATATGTTGTTCTCTTTATTGCTACGACTATGCAGTTTTTTTATTTCCTGCATTCTCTGGTGTTTTTGGAGGCATCTGAGTTACACTAAATGTGTCTCTTGAGAGCACAGATTGTGAAGACAAAGGTTTAAGTGTGCCTCACAGGCATTCCCAAGAAAACTGGAAATATGTTCTAGAAAGTTCAGTAATACGAACAAATGAAATTACACGAAAAGTGCTGGAAGAAGGTGTTAGGATCATCAGAGGAGTACTGCATCTGTTTTGAAGGCTGTAATAGGACTTGTAGAAGCCAGTAAAGTGGGACCCTCCAGTTGGGTCATCCCAAGTCGTTATGTGGCACTGCATAATCTGAGAGGAGCATCCCAAGATCTCTTGCCAATGACACCAAAGCGATTTATCAGAAGGTACACTGCTTATTGATCTTCAGACACTGTTGTCCCAAAGGGATGTTTGGGTTTGTTGTATAGTCATGCTGGTTCCACAGAATTTGGCAAACTGATTTAGAATGGCATGGACTCAAAGAGATACATAGACGAGCAACATGGGATTGCGATGTGACATTGATTTGACTCCTAGATAAAATCCTTTGTTGAATTTCATCTTCCAGTTCCACCTTCTTCTGATTCTACAAAAGTATAGTCCCAATGTCTGGAGGACGTTCCTGAATCCACTGGATTAAGCAAGGGCTATGTTATTGGGAATCAGTTAAAACTTCCATCTCTCTGTTTATCAAATGCTCTATGAAAACCAACAGTGTACATGAATAGAAGTATGCTTCAGAGCAGACTTCCACTAGCCGTTTACAGTAGTTACAAAAATAAGCAATCAAAAAAACCTGCCAGTCAATGATCTCTTTGGAAATTTCAAATATTTGCTATCAAAAGCAACAGCACAATCTTTGCTCTTGAACTTCATTTAAAAAGTGACCTGGGCTCATTCTGCATGTGTAAGATAATGCGCTTTCAATGTATTTTTGCAACTGGATTTTCCTACTTCTAAAGTCCATTGAAAGTGCATTAACCAATGTGTGTAGAATTGGCCCTGTGCTCTATTTTGAGGATCAAGTCTATATCAGTAAAACTGTTCCAGTTCATATTTATGAGTTCTGCTGTTTGTCCTTGGTCTGTGTTATGGCAAAGCCAGTTTTTGACCAATGCAGAACTTAATGGAATTTTCTAGAAACAAAGTTAAAGTGATCAATAACAAACTACCAGGGAAAGAGTAACACTGTAATCCTAAACAGAGTTACATTGATTCCAGTGGGTTTAAGAAAGATATAATTCTGCTCAGAGTTACATTGTAAAGCATTATTTCTTCTGTATGAGTCAAACAGGGCACATCTGAATCAAATGAAGTCTATGCCAGCTTGTAAAACCAACAGAAAAAGAAGTAGAGGGAGTCAGTTTAGAAGGTGTTTTGAAATTGAAAGGAGATTGGTTACTGATGAACTGGTAAACTGCATGCTCCTTTGGTTGGAAATTTAAAATTGGATGTTTAGGCAGTTAAAGTCACCTAGAGGCGGACCTGAGGAAAACTGTGAAAGCAACACTTAGAAAAAAGGACCTGAAAGAGCCTGGACCAAAAAAGCAGCTAAATAAAGTGTATACAGCTTTTATATATCAGAAATACATTTGTATACAAGGCATTGCTTTCCTTAGGTAAAGAACGAGAAAACTCCAAGTGATGGTAGGATTGGTGGACAGACCGTGTGTCACACAGCACACATGGATTTCCTCTACCTATTTTACACTCATACACCAGCCTTTGAAGTTGTGACAGACAGGGCCAGATGTGGAGTGTGGGGTCACAAGATGCAATGGTCAGCCTCTGGAATGCTATTGTTGTGGAAATTGTAATCACATAAGGCAAAATTGTACATTGCCATGTTACTATGCCTGTGATGCCAAAGGCACTATTGGAATTAGATACAACCCATACAATGTGCTCATGTCTGTGATCTGTCCACAAGTTTATGAATGGGAGAAGAGAGGAAGGCAAAAAAGGGATCAAAGCAGAACTTCTGAGCCACAGAAAAAGGGGGTACAAGGAACAGTTGGCAAAGAGGAGAGAGGGAGAGAAGTTGCAAGATGATGAACAAATCCTCAATGGCCATTGGTTGGGGACTGGAAGAACAAAAAGAAGACTGTTAACAAAATAAGATGGCCACTGAGAGTAGACCTGTACCTTTATTAGATGGAAATATAAAAAGAAGATGCAGGTATGAGGGTCTTTCAGAATGCTGAGGGAAAGAGAAAAGGATGAGCTAAAAGAACAGAGTGGGGAAAATGAATTCTTAACATTGAAACAGTTTCAAGTAAGTGAGTACATAGACTGGAAAAGGTGAGTCCAAGAATTTTGGGAAATGCTGCTACAGGATGAACATGAATAATCCCAAGTACCACTGACATAAGGAAGGACGAACTGAGGAGAAAAAATAAGATAATATTAGGAAAGAGAACTGGCAGAAAGCAGAATGGGGAGGAGAAGAAAGGATGAGGAGATGGGAGCAAAAAAGTTAAAGAATTACAATCAGCAAGAAGTTAAGAAGTGGTGGAGGGTAAATTGGCTGGGTCACAGTTACTCCACAGAGGGAGGCTGTTTTTTTCTTGCCTTTAAAACTCTATGGGGTTGCCAGAAGTTGACTGTGATATGAAGGCACTTGACACACACTAAATGTGATGGATATTGCTGATCCCAATGGACATACTGACCACCAACCATGGCCATTAGTCATCTGCAAGGTTGTGCAACTATAGCTGAACTGAAGCCTTTTTTCATCATGGTGCATCCCTTTAGTGATATTTTTCAGTCAAGCCACGTTATTCAGTAACATTACAAAGATCTCAATCCCTCCCAAAAAGCACTTTTGTGACTTCATCAGTACACGCTTTCAAGTGAACATATTCTTTAAAGCTTTGTATTGAATTTTGATTTCTGATGCCTCCCACTGGGAATAAAAATAGAGATCTTGCAAGTAGAGACATTAAAAAAAAAACCCTACATTGTTTATGTGGATATTCCCATGTACTTGCAGGTTTATTTTATATCATGCCTGCTGAATGCTCTTTGTGTGCTCTGCAAGGATATTTCATTTTATATCATTCAAAGTATAGCACATTACCTTCTAAAAGCCTCATTTCCTATTTTATAAAGCAAAGGGAGAATTTATTGCCTTGGGCATACTGACCTGGGAACCAGAATAGTGAAATGCTACCGTGGTTCTTCCGATGATTTCTCTTTGTGGCTTTAGGCAAGTCTTATCTCTTATGTTACTCACACATTGCTGAAGTGAGTCTTAAGCCAGCCCAGAGCCATCCAGTAGATAGACATTTCATGCTGTGTACATCCTATACGCAGGTGTCAAGACAGGAGATTTATGGGGAGTCGAAGCAGACTAATCACAGAACTGTGGGGCTGAAAGAGACCCGAAGGCCACCAAGAGGCCATCAGGTTCTAGACCTTTGTCCTAAAGCAGGACATAACCAGATTAACACAGAAGTGTGTAGGCTGCAGCTTTTCAGAAGCCCCAAAGGTGACTGCAGGTACTCTTTTTTTGTTATTCTCCTGCTGGAGATTTCTTCAATTTGCTAACAGCATAAAGATGAATAATGAGCCAGCCCAAACTTGATCATGCAGTGAGTTGACGTGAGAGGTCATTAAGAAGGATAGAAAGCTTCATGAGAAATGAGTGCATGGTGAAAGTTTAGAAGACACCTGTCAATATTACAAATACTAGAGAACTAGTAATAAGCATCTTGTTCCAAAGTTAGAAAGGACCTCATGGCTCATCTAGTCCAACCCCCTGCACTATGCGGGACATAGTGAAAGCCAGCTTGGTGTAGTGGTTAAGAGCAGCAGCTTCTAATCTGGAGAACTGGGTTTGATCCTCCACTTCTCCATGTGAAGCCTTCTGGGTGAACTTGGGCCAGTCACATTTCTCTCAGAACTCTCTCAGCCCCACCTACCTGACAGGGTGTCTTTGGTGGGAAAGTGAGGGTAAGCAATTGTAAGACTCCTCTGGGTGATAAAAAAAAAAACAGGGAACCCCCCAGGTCTTCTTCTTTTGAGCCCCCCACCCTAAATTTGGTTGAAAAGATCTTGCATTACCCAGGCTCTTACTATATTCATAATTCCCCAGAATTCCCTTTGGGGGGGGATCCAATTTGAGTAACATGACTGTAACACATTTAAAAAGCATTTTTTAAGGATACATGAAGTATAAAAAGTAATCATAACAGAAGGAAATAAAGTAATTGTGACCCAAGATGGTTACAAAGTAGTTTTGTAATGTAAGAAGCATGTTAAAGAGTTTGGTACACAGTTAATAGAAACAGAGATTGGAAGTGACCCTTTGAAGTATTTCAAGACAGACCAATTGGTAAATTTAGGGAAGTTGTGTGAAGGCGATACCTCTCTTGGAATTGTGCTTGTGCTGTTTTTGTTTTTTGTTTTTTTGTTATTTGTTTCTATTTTAAAATAAACTTGGACAATTTTGATGAGGGTATCCTAATGTTCTTAGGACAAACGGGAAGAAACAAACACATCCAAGAGCTATATGATTCCAGATTTGAAGATTGCACAGACTGGAACCTAACACTGTCCATGGGACACGAGAACCTAGTTTGGCAGATGGTTTAGCATTCCAGGAATATACAGGTAGCATCGAATTTCCTTAACCTCCTTCCTTGTAAATGGGCATTTAAGCTTAACTGCAGCTACGGGCCTGTGAGCTGGGGTGATGATTCACAGGTCTAGTTGAAATATCCACACTTAGAAAGTTTTGACAGGTGTGACCCGCCCCCACCCCCACCCCCTCCGTTCCAGGCTTTGTGTATAAAGTAAGTTGATCTAAAGCAGATTCAATCCATAGTGGTTAAGGTAAGGCAGAAACCAAGTATCAACAAACTGGAGAAATGATTAAATAGGCAGCATAGGAATCTGTGACAACTGGATGTTTCCGAAGACGAGACCCCATTGAAAGCATGGCGGAGTCCTTTAATGCATTTTGCCGGAGGTATAAGACCCAGGACACGAAAATAATGTGAGTGCTGAGTAGGGTACATAGACTGCAGTTCGGATGGGATGAAAGGAAAAGACTGCGTGGAGAACAGCGTGAATATGCAGTAGGGAGCATGCAAAAAGCAAATATAAATATGAGAATATGAAAATTAATTGGGCAGCAACTTTAAACTTACAGGGGAGAGGGAAAATTAAAGGAGATGTTTAGAAGAAGCAAGAGAAGTCACTTGTTACCTAATGAAACAGAGTAAAAAGAAACAGGCAGCAGTCACCCACCAAGCTTGTACAACAGAGATCAGGAGCCTAAAAGAACGGATGGGCTTACACAGAGGACTAGTCACCTGTATTGATTCTGATGACTTTACAGGGATTTACTCCTTCTCCCTGAGCTCATAAATTCCATAATCAAACTCTACAGAACTGCAAACACATAAAGAATGAAGCTAAAGCACCCATAAATTCTAGAAAGTGCAGAGGCCATGGCATCCCCGCGAAATGTTTCAAAAGACAGCAAGGAATTCACTGCAAAAGCTATAGGCATAGCCAATCACCTTGGGCCTCTAAGACATGGACATCACACGAATCACCTCTCTAGCTCAGCAGTATCCCTCTGCAAATGAATACAACCAAACCCAGGTGGCTCAGCTATGCACATCGAGACTGGATGAGGCACCCTTCAACTTGTGTTTTGCTAGAATCACTCTTGATATGGAGTGTGGAGGTACTGAGAGCTTTTCGGCCACAATATCTCATTAAAAAATTTAATTTTAGAATCCCAAGACCAAAGGGAAAGTCTGAGGAAATCAGCATACTGGCAAGAGATTCCCTACTTCTATAAATAAAACTAAATGCTCAAACCCACTTAGCTATGGCCCTTGTGCACATGCTTAGCACCCCACAGACAGACCTAATACAAAACCAACATGAACAGTCAACCTCAGTAGCAGAACTGGAGATCTGAAAAATCCACATCCAATAAATGCCCCAACCTTGGATCTGTCTAGACAGCAACTACACAAACACTTCTTCCTCTCAATATAAGAATGATTAAGATCAGTCTCATAATGGGTCTAGATGTGAAAACAAAAGAACTGGTAAGAATGGGGGATATCACCAAGTGGTCCCACAAGAACCAGACAGTCCAAGTAGACACCTGGTAAGACATAAAATGGCTACAGGATAAATTTGCCAAATAGTCTACTTACAAAGCCTCTTCCCTCTTCACAGGGTTTCCAGCAGATATTAACAATAAGCACATAATCAGAATCTACAAACCAACCCAGATTAAAGGGCAAGAGGTCTAACTCTAGGATCTGAGTCAAAAGCCAAGGCAACACCTAATCCTAAGAAAGTCGTATTACAGAAGAACCCCCTTGCACACCAAGCATGGCTCAGCGTGTTCCTCTCCTTTGCTGACTAATTCCCTGATGCCCAGGTGTCTCTCCTTACAGTTGAGATCACTTTCCTACAGGTGCAGGTCTTTTGCTGGTTCCCTATCAGCCTGTCTGGCCTGATCCTGTGAGGACTCTGCTCCAGGCATTAACCCTGATCATTGGTGAGCAATCAGGTGAGCACTTTGGGGCTTTTTGCACGCCTTCAAAATCGCACAATGGTTGCCAATTGGAAACGCTATTGATTTGCCATAACGCACGACGTCGTAGACAATCTGCCACACACCTGAAACCAATCTGCAAAAAGCGCTTCCTTGTAGCGCTTTCAGGGGAATCCCAAAAAGTGGATTCACCCTCCGGAAAGCGCTACACTCTTGCAACCAGTCTGCAACACTAGCGAAAAAGACCTGTGCGTTAACATTGTTGCGGTTTCTTCAAAGTCCCTCCTCCTGAGCCTGTCCTCCAAACTTCCGGCGAAACGATCACCATTTTTTTTTCTTTGAGCAAGCGGGGATAAACGCACCAGCGAGCCTCTTTCTGTTTAGAGGCTTCCCTGGCTTCAGTCCTTCACTAAGCACAAACCACTGAAAAGCCCGTTTGCTGATGTATTTTCCCATTAATTTTTACACATTCATTCAGCCGAAAATCGGGCCCGTGAGAGGGGGGGGGGATTTTTTTTTTTCACTCGAGGCAGCGTGGCAACGATCATACGATCAAACGACAGCTCAAACACATTAGGCAGCTGGATGGGTCTCTCCGTTACAACGAATCTACACAGATTCGTTACAATGGGTCTGTTTTTTTTTTTAAAAAAAAAAACCTTTCTTAAAGGGAAAGGGGCTGTTTGGGAGCATGCTAACGGCTGCCCATTGGCTGCTTGACGGCCAGGGGCGGGACGAGCTTGGCAATAGCGCTTCCTTTCTAGCAATTTCTGCCGAGACTGGAAGCTGTGGGAAACGCTACAAAATGCAACTGGATTCCACTACAAAGGCAGGTATGCATAACGACGAATTCCACTATTTTAAATGGCGATTTTTCATTCAGTGACCAATTTGCAACAAAGATCCCGGTGCGTAAAGCCCCTTTGTCTTCTCTCTAGAACTGTTAAGCACTACAGCTTCCGGTTCAAGGGAAGGCCAGCCTTTGTGGCATCTCTTTCTGCTCCTGGTAGACTGGGCAGCCTGGCTGAGACAGGGAAATGTTCTTGCTTCCCCTGTTGGGACTGCTGTTGGACTCAGTTGTGCAGGTGGGGATTCCATTAGTATGGGGCCTGATTCTTCTGATTCTGAGGAGGAGATGGCAGCTGGCTGGCTCATGATATGCCTCTTCAGGATCCTACCATCTAAGGGCCAAACTAGATGTGATGGCATGAATAGAATTGGACCTTCACAACATTTTAAAATGACTTTTAAGAGGTGATGGCAGCTTTGTGGTGGCCACAAGGATGCTATCATGTCTAATTTAGTCCTAATTTAACTGCCCATGTCAACCTGGCCTAATGTATGCAGGATTTTTGTGGTAAACTGTAGTGTGTGTGGAGGGAAGAAATCTGTTAGGTTATTTTGTTTTCCTAGTTTTCCTTTCTCTATTTTCTCTACATCTACTTTTGTTCTTTCATTGAGTTTTTATTGCTTCGGTTATGTATTCCAAAGAAATGGATTCTTTTAAACCTGATCAAGAGTGATATTTTCTTGTTTCTCTGTAAGCAAGACCCTGACAGCTAGTAAATTATAATTTTAATTAATCTTTATGAGACAGATGGGCAGAGAGGTAGAGAGAAAAAAAAGCAGGTGGTGTTTGGGGGCATGGGGAATGAGCATTCAGCCAGCCCAGAGCCTAGTTGTGTGCTGTTTGGAAATTCATGGGGGGTGGGGGGAAAGAAGGAAAACCAAAATGGAATGCAAAGCCTAAAGAATTAAGAAGCAGCAGCAAATACACATTGGCATTAGAATAATTTTTTCTTTCAATGAAAATCTCTTTTGGAATTTCCTTTTAATCCCCCCCCCTTTGTGGGTACTTCTTTTTACAACCAGAAGAAAGAGCTGGAGCCATAGTAGCATCTTTCAGTGGGGACCTAATGGAAAGAGCACATTTGACCTGTGCTCTACCAGTTGGCTCCAGATTGAGGATAAAATCAGGTTCAAGGTGTTGGTTCTCATCTTAAAGCCCTGAACTGTCTGGGACCTTCATATCTACCAGCCTGCCTCCTCTATTTTGTTCCTCCAAGATGTTTAAGATCCAAAACTTGCACAAAATCCCTGGCCCCAAAGAGGTTGAACTGGCCTCAACTAGGATCAGGGTTTTTTTTGGCCCTGGTCTCAATCTGGTAGAATATTCTGCTGCGTGAGAGTTCCGCAAGGCCTGTAAGACAGAAGTTTTCTGTCAGGCCTATGGTTGAAGCCAGGAAATAACCTCAGAAGTCTGGCCTCTCTACTTAAACTGCCCAATATACTGATTAACACCACCTCCAATAATCAAAGAATGCACTCTGAAGAGAAAGAGGCAGCCTGTCTGAAATGGCAACATTTAATTTTAATGTCAGTAATTTTATGATTTATGTGGTTTTACTGATTTTATAGAATTTTATGTGTTGTTTACATCTGTTATGAGCCACTCTGATTCCCCTGGGGAAGGGCAGCATGTGAGTAGAAAAACAATAAAAATTAAAGATATTGAAACAATCTAAGGCCTTAAACTAATAGGGAACCACAACCCTTGCTAAAATAAGGCATACAGATTGCTTGAACATATTACTTTGGTAGTGTTACTATTAGCATTGGTATTATTACAGTAACTACTAGAACGAGTGAAGTGTAGTAGATTAAGACTTGGGCTGGCAAGATTGGCAACTGAGGGAATCAGCCTTGCCTGTTTTTAGTGTTGTTTCTGGGGCTGTTTTCTGCAAGGTCTTAGTCAGACCATGGTCCTGTGAGAGACTGTGTACATAGTGTCAGCAATAGGGATGAGCATGAGCCATTTGATGAACTAAAGTTTGTCATTAATTCCGGCCAGTTCATGGTTTGTGAAGTGATGTTCATGAATGGAAGAACTGCCACAAACTTCCATTAATTTTGATGCAATTTGTGGTGATTTATGAGTTTCCACCCTTTTTGGCTTAAATGGGTAGAGAAAAGTGGCATTTCTTATAGAGACATGCAGGTACGTTTGTCAGTCAGTAGATTTCTGGTGTAAGGTGGTGTCTATGCAACTACTGTATTTTTACAGCACTGTCCAGAATATGTGTTTCTTGTATAGATTGTCAGGTGGAGCAAAAGTCATTGAATGCCTGATTGGAAGATGTCTAGGGCTTCTTTATCATGTGTCCAGGCAATAATAATGTCATCAACATATCTCGGGTATAAGAGAGGTGTGAATGGGTGGGGATTTAGAAAGTGTTGCTCCAAGTCAGCCATTAAGATGTTAGCATACTGTGTGGCCATGTGGAAAGCAGAAAGCATCCCAGCTTCTTATGAGGCTGTTTAGACCTCTCTACACCAACGTATCTACTTATGATGCAGGTCAGCAGTACATATGGTGCACCAGCCTATATAAGCCACCTGACTTGGTAGCAACAATTTACGTTTGGGATCAGCTGGATATTGGCATTTGGAAATTTCCCAGCATCCATCACAGTAGCCTTTTTCATATGTTATAGTCGTGTGTACTGGAAACTCACCACCTATGCATACTGGGAGTGGGTGACACTCACAAGCATGCCTATATGTGTAGCAACTTATTTTAGACCAAATGTCAACCATGGTCAGGTGGATCACAGACACTGTACATTCACAATATGCATGGTTGGATAACCCCAAACATAACACCTGACAAGGGCTATGCTGTCTTGTTTTTCCAGTAAAACAATTTACTTCCCCGTTCGATCTCTCGCAAGTGATATTCACTTTTTTTGTGTTTGCCTTTTGTGGGACCCATTGTCTTTTGTAGGAGTTCAGGTATTAGCTGCTTGCTGAAAGAAATCACCATGTTTGCTGTGTAAAAAATTTGTGAGCAAATAACACCTGCAGAAGATCAGATTCAAGAGGGGAGGGAAGAGGTGGGTAAAAATGAGTGGGAAACCTCAGAATCTCCCTAAAGCTCGGTGACTGATCTTGTTAGCACACATCGTCTGTCATCGTAGCATGGTGACCTAAAACAAGAATCGCACACTGAAGAACCACCAGCAAGGAAAAATACGTCCCTGTAATATGCCTCATACGTCATACCCCCTCCCACCCTTGTCTCTTTGAATGGAATTTGATTGTCAGCATTATACACAAGTCCAGACAATGCTTTCAATAGGGCCCTTTTTGGAAGACAATTAAAGAAAGCATGATAATGGGATTTGTCACCATGATGTGGCTGCTGTTTGAGCAGGCATTATAATAATGAAAGAGAGTTTTACTAATTGAAAATGTGAATCAAATTCAGCTGTCTTTCCCTTTTTCTTAAAAAAAAATTCTCTTGGATGAAAGCCAATTAAGATCATCTGTCTAATGCATCTATTCACCCCTCACTGCAACAATGTGTCAATTGTAATGGATGTCTAATGAACTCAGACTTTTCAGGACAGAATGCTGAGTGCATAAAACAGCCAGTGAGAAACCACGGGCTCATACCTGTGAAATATTTTGGCAACAGAGAGATTTGCCCTTGCAAAAGAGGCTCAGACTGTTTCTCAGTGTTTGACATGCATAAATGAACAGAATGTGATTTTCTTCCAGACCATTGCTCAGCTCCACACCCGCGAATGTGCTTTGATGCAAGCACGGAGCTGCTGTATGAGGGGGCTTTCCCATTAACTGCAATGGAAGGGACAGCTACAAGCGTGTGCACTTCCTTTGTTCATGCTGAGCTGCCTCCTTGATTAAAGAATAAGGAGATGTTCTTGCAGGTGGGAAAGCTCGTATGGTCCAATGCTGGCTTTGGGGTGGGGGTGGGGATGCTTGTTTATGCTTAGAGAACAATGGATTCTTCCTAAACGAGTCACGTGAACTGCAAACCAATTTCTGTGGAAATCTTCTGTATATGTTTTGCAACAGAAGTTTGTTTTCAACAAAAGAGATACTATTGACGCAAAAGTTGGTCCAGTTGAGCCATGATGGTTGGTACCTACAGTCCCAGCCCTGAACGCCTGGTTCTTAAGGGTTTATAAACAACACACTTAACATTTTACTCCTTAGTACAGAGGAACTGCCACTTTTTAAACATTTATTCACATTTATACTGGCAGAGGGAATAATTCTAAATTGAGCTACATAAAATTAAGTCCTTTTTCATTCAATGGGGCTTGCAGGAAATTGTTCCTAGGATTGCAGCCAGAGATGTTATGTTAAGAGTGAAAAAAGGAGGGTACTTGGAACTAATATCAGGTATCTGCAGACATCTCTTAGACTAGAACCTGCCCCTGGACAGCCTCTGGTTGCTGTTGGGTTTTAGTGCCCCCTCCACATGATGTCACCTGCATCCAGAGGCTGTCCAGGGGCTGGCTCACATTTTGCCCAGATTTGCCTCAGGATAAGGGAAATCTCAAAAAGTGGATTTGCTACTTTTTATCTCGCATCTCATTGGTGAGCAACCAGTGGCAAGTCTGTATGGAGGGGAAAAGGTGTGATAATCTCTGCAGCATTGTTCTGTCCTCACGCCTGCCCTCCCCTCTCCATTTCCTGCTCCAAGTAATTTTTTTTAATGGCACAGTCTGCGTTGCTGCACAACTACAAAGCTACATTGTCAAAGGTGAAATAAAATCTTCTGTGAAGTGTCCATGGTCTTTTGGCGACCAGGCAGGCAAAACACAGCCCTGTTTCTGTTTTCTGGAGGTGGGAAGTGAGCTGGGAAAGGGGTGGGTGGGTTATCTAGCATCCTTCTCCTGATCACACAGGGGTCTGAGCACTTTGTTTCTAAGCTAACCATTTACACAAAATGACTTTTTAGGCAGCAGGGACCATGTTCAGCATCTCAGAAATCCACCCAGACATAAAGTCCAAAAGAACACAAATCCCCAAAAGTAGGGGGAAGCTATATCGTTCTGGCATTTCTCCATAGCAATGCAGAAGTGTTGATTTTTATTAAAAATGCATCTGTGTTGTGGCATTACCATATAGCAATGCAGAAGTACCTTTCAGAAATATTTTTGGGGCTTTGGGGGAGGGAAATAAAATTTCAGTCTACCACACTGCCTTTCATAGGGTGATAATTTTTGAAAAGTAGCAAGCAGTCAGTCCTAGGTGGATCATGCAAGTTGAGTGCTATAAATACACCCAACAATTGTTGCCAGTTCTAGTCCCAAGGAGTCCTCCCTCAAATACCAAAACAGCCCATTCATTCCCTAACTGCAGCAAACAGAAACAGGACTATGTTTGCCTGCCTGTTTTGTGAGAGGCTGAACATGGTAACTAGAGCCCAAAGTGTATTTTTTGTAAACAGTTGGTTTAAAAACAAAGTGCTCAGGATGCCTGGATGAATGGGAGAAGGCTGCTTGATCACCTACCTTCCCCCTCCTTCCCAGCTCATTCTTCACTCCCAGAAAACAGAAATGGGGCTGTGTTTTGCACTGTAGCTCAACATCCACACAGCCTCCTATGGAGACCCCCTACCATGGGGGAGTTCAGCTTCATCCAACTCAGCTTCATCTATTTGATATACAGATTGGATTCATTTCCCAGAAAGTAGAGAGGGGAACCAGGGGGTCTGCTATTTTAGACTTGATTCTCATCAATAGGGAAGAACTGGTAGATGAGGTAGAAGTAGTGGGCACACTTGGTAGTAGTGACCATGTGATTTTGAAATTTGCAATTGTGGGAAAGAGAAAACCTGTACGTAGTCGGACGTATAGACTGGACTTCAGGAAAGCCAATTTTAACAGACTTAAAGGTATGTTGGGTAGAGTCCCATGGTCAGAAAGGTTAAAGAGATGGGAGTCCAAGAGGGCTGGGAGTTTCTTAAAAGTGAAATACTGAAGGCTCAATCACAAACAATTCCCTTGAAAAGATGGAAGGAGCCTAAGGAAGCCAAGGTGGATCCATAAGCAGTTGTCAAATGATTTGAGGAATAAAAAAGAGTAATTTAGGAAATAGAAGGAAGGCGTTACTACCAAGGGTGAGTATAAACAAATAATCAATAATTGTAGGGAGAGTGTTAGAAAAGCTAAAGGTCAATATAAGCTTAGGCTAGCAAGAAATGCTAAACACAGTAAAAAAGGGTTAATTAGGACCGCTGCGAGGACAAGAAAGTGAGATTATAACAGATGATGAAGAGAAGGCTGAACTACTTAACTCCTGTTTCTCCTCAGTCTTCTCTTGTGAGGGAAATAGTGCTCAATGTGACAAAAACGTATCACAACATGGGAGATGGAAACGGTGGCCTAGGATCACTGTGGGAGCAGTCCATAAACACCTAGTTTCTTTAAATGAGACAAAATCTTCTGGACCAGATGAATTGCATCCAAGGGCACTAAAAGAACTTTTAGATGTAATCTCTGAACTTCTGTTCATTCTTTTTGACACTTCTTGGAGTACAGGTGAGATGCCAGATGATTGGAGGCAGGCAAATGCTGTTCCCATCTTAAAGAAAGGGAAAAAGGAGGATCTGGGTAACTATCAATCTGTCAGCTTGACATCTGTAGCTGGCAAAATTTTGGAACAAATCATTAGTCAGTCTTTGAGCAGCTGGAACAGAGAGCTGTGATTTCTAAGATGCAGCACGGCTTTCACAAGAACAAGACATGTCAGACCAACCTTATCTCTTTTTTCGAGAAAGTAAATACCTTTCTGGATCAGGGGAATGCTGTAGACTTAGTGTATCTGGATTTCAGTAAAGCTTTTGATAAGGTTCCACATGATATTCTTATTGACAAGTTGGTAAAATGCAGTATGGATCCTAATTCTGTCAGGTGGATCGGTAACTGGTTGACCGATAGTAACCAAAGGGTACTTGTAAATGGTTCATCATCCTCTTGGAGAAGAGTGGCAAGTGGAGTTCCCCAGGGATCTGTCCTGGGGTTTGTGTTCTTCAACATATTTATAAATGGTTTGGATGAGGGATTAGAAAGGTGCTTATTAAATTTGCAGATGATACTAAACTGGGAGGGGCAGCAAACACAATCAAAGACAGAATCAGAATACAGGCTGATCTTGATTGGCTCGAGAACTGGTCTAAACTGAATAAAATTAAATTCAATAGGGACAAACGTAAAGTTCTGCATTTAGGTAGGAAAAACCACCTACACCAAAATAGGATGCGGGAGACTTGTCTAACCCATTCTTTGGATTGGTTTCATTTATATGGTTTTCAAACAATTTCTTGAAGTTGATAGTATTGAACAATCCCCTGAATACAGAACAGATGGTTCAATGGTACCTTGTGCATGAATGTGTTATGGAGACACACTGGTCATCAGCCCATTCATAATTTCATGGCGTACCCATCTGCTCTTGCACTCCGCATGCTGGGAGGGCATTCCACTGCACTGCAGGACTCTGAATCTCAGATATAGCTTTCTGCAGTGTAGTTTACTCCCCAAACAAATGGTACATTCTGCAGGTTGTTGCAGTTTAAAAAAATGTTTATTGGAAGACAAGTCCTAAACAGCTTCAGTTTTGCCTGTGGAGAAGAAAACAATGTACATAATACCTGAGCAGGCACCTGTCTTTCCTCCTTCTATTTCATTTCATGGCGCAAACGTGCAGCTCTAACACTTAAGCAGAAATAACAGTTATGTTTTCTAAGTCACCAAGATTTCGGTGGTATAAACAAATGTGTTGGCATTCTGCTTTTCAATTTATTTCTGCACTAATATCGGCTGTGAAACACTGTACTCTGGCATTGTTCACCCTGCTGTTGTGACAGCGACCTTGAGTTCCTCTGCTTTGCCCCCATAAAAGCAGTGGCTTTTCCATATTTCGTTGTGTCAATAAACAAACTTTGCTTTTACCCAACTGTTTTGCATAGGGGGACTGAAATAGATACATTGTAACATTCATTCAAACATCAGAGTAGGGAAAAAAAACAATTGAAGATCTTCCAAGTTTTCAAACAGCGTTGGCTATAACAACGAGGCATTATTTAAAAAAAAACCTATTTTATCTGCTAGATGAAATAGTCTGGAATATGTGAAGACATGCTAAAGGTCATGTGAGCATCTGTAGATTACACCAAACATTTGGTGAAGTGGGAAGTGTGACCTTCATGCTCTAAGGCAGGGGTAGTCAACCTGTGGTCCTCCAGATGTTCATGGACTACAATTCCCATGAGCCCCTGCCAGCGAATGCCATGAACATCTGGAGGACCACAGGTTGACTACCCCTGCTCTAAAGGTGCTAAATATATACTTCTCTCAGTGACCTAAGGAGATAGAGTTAAGAGTCAGCTTAGTGTAGTGGTTTTAAAAATGGTGGACTCTAATCTGAAGAACCAGATGTGATTCCTCTCAGAACTCTCTCAGCTCCACCCACCTCACGAGATGCCAACTGTGGGGAGATGGAGGGAAGAGTGTTTGAAAGCCACTTTGAGACTCCTCTGGGTAGTGAAAAGCAGGGTACAAAAACCAGTTCTTCTTTTCCTCCTCCTTCTCTGATACCTTCCATTGCTGTTGCACTCTGGGGAAGGAAGGAATTAGCCTGCAGGAGTAGCCAGCAGTGGGCTCAAGACATATTTATTGGCAGAACAAAATAAATCAGAGAAAACATAACTAAATACCAAATGATAAAATGTTATACTAACTATGCTTGTCCGTTCTGCATTAACAAACAGCAACTGCTAACTCTTAGCATATTCCGATGTTAAAGAACATCAGCAAGGTTGGTAAAATCCCTTTCACATAACATTAAATTTATAATAAGAAACTTGGAACTGCAGTCGTGGGGCATGGTTCCTGGTTTTTGGAGTAAAGTCCCTACGTGAAACTAGCTGTGGCAATTGAGAGACAATGGCCTCACCCATCTCTCAGAGGATCTTTATATCTCTTTATATCTCTCAAAGGCCTTTTCCATATCGTCTTAAGTAAAATCAAATCAGAGTTCCAGTGCACATCTTGTTGCTGGAGTGTTGGGAAATGTGCCGTTATAAAAGTATTTTGTAACTGAGAACTAGAAGAACTAAGAAAATAAATTCAAGTTGGGTAGCCATGTTGGTCTGAAGTAGCACAACAAAATCAGAGTCCAATAGCACCTTTAAGATTTATTCAAGGCATGAGCTTTTGTGAGGAAGAGTGCTTGCACTCGAAAGCTCATGCTCTGAATAAATCTTTGTTGGCCTTATAGGTGCTGTTGGACTCTGATTTTGTTAAGAAAATAAATGACAATGAGCTTGCAGTGTTCTGGTATACTGTGTTGTGGTGCCTTCCCATGTGGTGCTCATGTGGCAGTAGTCAGGCCATGGGTTCCTTCTGCAGGGCCAGTCCTTGGGAATCACTTATCGGAGTGGGTGTGTAGTTTTAGCATTCAGGAACAAATGAAAACACTATGATTTGGTGGAGGGTCACTTGCATTGGCAAATCTGGCCATGCTGTTTTTTAATCTTGTGTCCTGTTTTGAGCTTGATGATTGCTATACTGTGTTTTGTGCTTCTGTAACTTAGTTGGCTGCCTCGAAGGGGATAAAGTTTATATAAATATTTTAAATACATTAAATTATAAAGTTAATATTTTATGTTTCCTCCAGTCTGGAAGCAAAGATAATTGACCTAGAAGAATAATCATTCTGAAATATTGTTTGTGTGTGAGAGAGAGACTGAGACAGATTCTGTATAAATTAGCACCTAACATAATGTAACAGGAAGCCCAGTAGGTTGTACAAGCAGAGGACCCACAAGGGCTTACAGGGGAACATTTGATTTTCCTCTCACCCGCAAGTTTGGTGTCGTGGTTAGGAGTGCGGACTTCTAATCTGGCATGCCAGGTTCGATTCTGCGCTCCCCCACATGCAACCAGCTGGGTGACCTTGGGCTCGCCACGGCACTGATAAAACTGTTCTGACCGGGCAGTGATCTCAGGGCTCTCTCAGCCTCACCCACCCCACAGGGTGTCTGTTGTGGGGAGAGGAATGGGAAGGCGACTGTAAGCCGCTTTGAGCCTCCTTCGGGTAGGGAAAAGTGGCATATAAGAACCAACTCTTCTTCTTCTATTTCATCTTCCCATTTCTTGAAAGCTTCCATTTCCTTCCTGCCCACTGGCCAACCTAACTTTGTCTGTCCCTAGGGTTACCTGCTCTCGGTGGGGGATATACTGGAAGATTTTGAGGGTGGAGCCTAAAGGGAGTGGGATTTGGGGATAGGAAAACCTTCAGGGAGGTTTAATTAGGGTCACCAGATCCTCCTTGGCCACAGGCAAGGGAAAGGGAGGATAGGGTTGCCTGATCTATCCGGGAAAATTTCTGGAAATCTGGTTGTGTAGCCTGGGAAGACCGGCCATCAGTGGGGTATAATTTCAGACACTCTACCCTTCAAAGCTTCATTTTTTTCAATGGACACTGATCTCTGTAGTCTGGATATGAACTATAAATATGGGAGATCCCCAGGCCTCCCCTGGAGGCTGGCATCCCTATGTTTTCAAAGTGGCCATTTTCTCCAGGTGAACTGATCTCTGTCACCTGGAGATTAGTTGTAATGCTAGATCTCCAGCTACTACCTGTAGGTTGAGTCCAATTGTATACAATATTGAAAACAAGCTCCTGGACGAAGGTGAGGTCTCAGCACAAAATAAGCCAAGGAGGATGCAAAAACAGCTTGTCTGTAATAAGATGTGGGAGGTGTGTGGAGAAAACAAAATTTGTTTCTATAAAGCACAGAGGAAGATCAATGAGAATTGGATTACTGTTAAAATTGCAACATTGCTACATTGAACTGTCACAATATATGCATTCTCTGTTTTTAGGTTTTTTTCTGCCAGGCTTGGTGCTTAAATTCTGAATACAGGGCTGCTTGGCTTTAATCTGGTATATATGCTATCATTTCATAAGTCTCACTCATTAATTTTATGTGTCAGTTAGGAGATTGCTATTGTTCACTGATGAAAGCAAAACACTCTACGTATGGTCAGAGGTGCTCATTACTGTACTGTCATCTTCTGCTAAAGGATTCTGTGTCATGGATCTTTCAGTGATAGATTCTGAGCCACTCACATTGCTATGTCTCAGCAGAATAAGGCCTCTTTCCTCTAAATCAGGGGTAGTCAAACTGTGGCCCTCCAGACGTCCATGGACTACAATTCCCAGGAGCCCCTACCAGCGAATGCTGGCAGGGGCTTCTGGGAATTGTAGTCCATGGACCTCTGGAGGGCCGCAGTTTGACTACCCCTGCTCTAAATAATAAAAAAATGCAATAATCTCTCTCTCTCTCTCTCTCTCTCTCTCTCTCTCTCTCTCTCTCTCTCTCTCTCTCTCTCTCTCTCTCTCTTCACTGCACCAAATTTTCCATCTACTTGCAAACAATATTAGGAACTTCTTTATTTGATTTGATAGTTAGGGATGCCAGTCCCCAGCTGGGACCTCAGGATCCCCAAGTTCTGACAGAGATCAGTGCCCCTGGAAAAAAATGGCAGCTTTGGAGGGTGGACTCCATAGCATTGTAATCCATTGATGTCCCCACCCCAAATCCCAACCCTAACTCCCAGCTCCACCCCAAAGGCTCCAGGTATTTCCCAACCCAGAGCTGGCAAGCCTAGTATTGTTTCATATTTATTTTAAAAATTTATATACCATCTTTCTACCCCTGCTGCATGTTTTGGCTCTACCACACCTTCCTATCTGACCCCACCCACTTATGTAAAGCAGCATCACCATTTTTATCTTTGTAATGGTGGAGGGGGCAAGATGGGTGATGTTAAAGAACTACTGTCCTATTTGCAAAATACAGTATACGACATCTGATCCTTTACCACTCTGAGGGCTCCAACATGCCTTTTGACGTAGCCAATCCAGAATGGCTTCCCTACAAGGAAGTTAATGAAGAAGCATGGATGCACAGGAGCTCTGCTTGTGTGTCACAGCATGCATGGGGTTTCAGGATATGTTGATTGTCTGGCTCCATTTGCTCTTGGACCAATATAACTATCAATAGTAGTACTACTCTATAGTAGCTCTAAAAGCGGTGTGATTTTTTTTCCCTAATGGGAAATCCTTAATTAATATCTATGTATCTTTTTAAAAAAGTGTTTATAGTTTTTTCCCCAAAAAACTTTCCGCAATAATTAAACATAATGCCTCTAATTGTCTCTTGCTTTATCCTTTAAAGATATGGTCATTTCGTACTGATTCTGAGCATATGTCACAGGATATAAACAACGGTCCTTATTAGCATGATAATAAATTTGCATGCCTCATAAATTTTTGTACCATTCATAATCTTGGAGAAGAAAGGACTTTAAAAAAAACATTGCCTTTGAATTGACCTTAAACATTTAGATAGATGGGAGAGGATGGAAAGGGGGCAGCAGAATTATAATTTTAAAAAAATATTCATTTTCACCGAGTTTGGCAGGGGGGGGGGAATCCTGTATAATCTTTTCTCTTTTTAATGGAGTACAGTTGGCCCATCAAGTTTCCGTGTAAAATGCACCCTGGGAGAATAGGCCATAAATGCCAATATATTCTGCAGCATGAACTCAAGATGATTTCAGCTTGTCACGGTGGTTCCTTTGGGGTGGCTTCCATGGTGCTCTTGTTTTTTCCCCCCTGTTAAATGTACAGTGGAAAAATATATTGTGGGTTTTTTGTTAATGTTTTTTCCTTTCTCTTCTTTCTGCTGAGAGCACAATGCCAACTCTTATCACCTTCTCTAATCTTCTAATCTTTCATACTTTTACACACACACACACACACACACACACACAGGGGGGGGGGTCTGCTAGAGATTCTGCTGGTGTCTTTCATATTGACCCCTGAGCTGTGGTAACGTGTTTTCTTTTGCTGACTAGATAAAATGCAAAGCTGCAAAGGATACTCGTTATGACTGACAAGTGAGAGGTGCCTATGTCGGCAAAAGCAGCCAGATCCGACAATGATGCCACTTGAACAAACAGAGCGACAGTTATCTCTCAATCAATCAATCAATATTTTATTCACGGTCATTCAGACCAAAACCCAAATACATGCAGTTAAAACTAAGACAATACAAAAAGCAGGAAAACTGCCAATACTATAAAAATCTTAAAAATCTGACATCATAGTCAGTATTTAAAACATACTTTAAGTTACCAATTTATAAGGTTGGATCAGAGAGAATTTTTTGATCCATATACCGAGTACGCAATTTCATGGCGGCGGTGCAAAATTTAGCTGTGCAGAGAGTTATTTGCTTATCTTCGTCTTGAAGCAGTACCTTGATTTTCTCCTTTGTGGAAGATCTCAGGTAAGTGTTCAAAATTGGCTGGATAAAGGTGCGTCTGATAGTGTCATAAATGGGGCAGAACAGAAGCACATGTTCATCTGACTCTATCCATCCGCTGGCACAAGGACAGAGTCTCTGAGCAAGGGGTTTCTTTTGGTAACGCCCCTCCAGCACGGCAGTGGGTAGAGCTGAGCATCTTGCTTGGGCGAAGGCCCTTCTATGGGTGATAAGTTCTAGGTCTGACAGGTATGGAGCTGGAACAAGCGTGTATCGGATCCTATCTGGACACAGAAATTCTGGTGTTTTGGCTAGATCCCTTTGCCGACTGATGTCCTTGACCCTTTGTTTAATTATGGATTTAGCTTGATCTTGCTGTATGAAGGCTAGCTGTTGTTCCATAAAGCCAAGCTGTGATAATTTGCATTTCACAGTTTTTAGCCAGATTGGCTGAAAGTTGTCTCTTAAGATCAAAGCAGACAATCGCTTTGGGTCATAGGTTAGCTTCAGCCAATATAGGATCGATGACACATAGATCTTATCTTCCACACTTTGCATACCTGTTTCCAATCTCACTCTAGCATTTGATACGCACTTAGGGAGCTGGATGATCTTCCTTAGAAATACTGACTGCACCCTTTCCAGTAACATAACACTAGATGTTGGGGTTCCTGAAAAGGAGCCATAAAGCAGCTGAGAAAGTGTCTTGGCTTTGTAGAGCTCTAGGGCAGCTGGTACAAAGTATTTCCCCTTGGTTCGATAGAATTTGAGAATGTTGTTAGCCGATCTTTGGGCTTGCTCAGCAGCATATTGACAGTGCGCAGTCCTAGCACATGAAGATTGTAATACAATTCCCAGGTACTTGAATCTGTGGACTTCTTCAATTTTATAGTTGTCTAGTTTCCAAATTTTTGGTTTGGTCCTCTTGCCGAAAATCATGACCTTTGTTTTTTTGTAGTTTACTTGTAGTTGTTCTTCTTTACAGTAACTGCTAAGCCTCCTTAGCATTCTTTTGAGTCCTACTGCAGTTCTGGAAAGTAAAACTACGTCATCAGCATAAAGGAGAATTGGAATTGGACGATGGGCTAAACTAGGAGGATGAAATTCCTTGTCCTGGAATGAGTTAATTATACCATTAATGTAAATATTAAACAAAGTAGGAGCTAAGATGCAGCCTTGTCTAACTCCTTTAGTAACATTAATGGGATTGGTAAGGTGGCCTTGGTTACTGCATCTGACCCTTATTGTTGTACCCTGGTATAATAATTTAATAAGGGCAAGAAGCCGTCGGTCAATAGAGGAGTTCTCCAATTTCTTCCAGAGGCGAGATCTAGAGATGGAATCAAAGGCCGCTTTAAAATCAACAAATACAGCGTAGAGAGCAGATTTTGCAGAGGTGTATTTTTCTGCTAGGTGTTGGATAGTCAAGCAGTGATCGATAGTGGAGGCACCTTCTCTGAAGCCAGCTTGTTCGGACCCTATCAGCCCTTCCTGCTCGCTCCAACTCGAGAGTTTCTCTAGTAGGTGTTTGGCATATAATTTGCTGGGAATACTCAATAAGCTGATAGGGCGATAGTTTGCTGGGTCACTTCGTTTGCCAGTCTTATATAAAGGTACAACCACTGCTGTCAGCCAACTACTGGGAATATGACCTGAGGAATTAATAGATGTAAAAAGAGTTGCTAATATTGGGCTCCACCATTCCTCATTATTCTTTAGAAGTTCAGGGGGGATCCCATCCAGCCCCGGGGCCTTGCCTCCCTTTAACTGATTATCTCTCGATAAACATAATTCATTATTGAGTGTGCCTTTAGCTTGATAAGCAGTTTTGCTTATAAAAAGAAAAGAGCTTCACATGTGCCAACTAAACCTGCCGTGAGATGATTTTCTTCCCCAAAGCATGTCAGCGTCAATGCGTGCCGTGATTGATAGACATCAAAGGGTAACCCGTTAATCTTCCATATAAATCAATCAGATACAAGCTTTGTGATACATATATATATATATAGGGATGGATATTTCTACTGTCGGGTTGCAGCCGACTTATGACAACCCCTGTAGGGTTTTCAAGGCTAGAAATGTTCAGGGGTGGCTTGCCCTTGCCTGGCTCTGTGTGGCAATCCTGGCTTTCATTGTTGGTCTCCCCATCCAAATATTGACTAGAACCGACCCTGCTGAGCTTCCAAAATATGATGAGATCAGGCTAGCCTGGGTTATCCAGGTCAGCCCCCCCCCCACCCCCACAAACACACACATGATATGCATTATCCACTTTGCAAAGCTTTGAACAATTTCCATGCAATTTATGTAGGGAGTTGTGTACAAATCCTATTGAAATCAATGGAAGTTCTGCAGCAGGAATGTCATGTTACCTTGAGAACATTACTGAGTCCAACTGGGGAGGGGCATGTTGATGTGCGTATCCTTTGCTTTCAGCCCAGAAGGTTTGGGAGACAATAACTATTGAAAAATTAGAAATCTGCATATAAAAACACACCTCTATAGGTTTGTCCCTGCCTAGCTGGGGAATTGGGTACATAAAATGGTGCAGTAAATACAATTTTTTTCTCGACCTCATAATTATTGCTGTAAAGGTACATTTGCCTTTTGAACCTGTCCCTTGGACTGCAAGGCAAACAAACCGGTCAGTCCTAGAGGAGATCAGCCCTGACTGCTCCTTAGAAGGCCAGATACTGAAGATGAAACTCAAATACTTTGGCCACCTCATGAGAAGGAAGGACTCCCTGGAGAAGAGCCTAATGCTGGGAGCCATCGAGGGCAAGAGAAGAAGGGGACGACAGAGAATGAGGTGGCTGGATGGAGTCACTGAAGCAACTGGTGCAAGCTTAAATGGACTCTGCGGGAATGGTAGAGGACAGGAAGGCCTGGAGGATCATTGTCCATGGGGTTGTGATGTGTCGGACACGACTTCGCACCTAACAACAACAACAAAAGGTGCATTTAAAGCTTGATGAGAGTCCATGGCTCATGGGTAATGCTTCTGTTTTGCATGAAGAGAATCCGAGGTTCAATCCCCAGCAGCTCTGGATAAAAGGATCAGGCAATAGATGATGTGACAGTTCCTGGAGAGTTGCTGATGGTCAGAGTAGCCCATGTCAACCTTAACCACCCAGCTGCTGATGATCAGCTCTGCAGAAAGGAGCTGGGTTCAGTTCTCCGTTTTCCATTTCCTGACAAACAGTTGATCAGGAAGATTCCACTTTTTGTCAAAGATGTACGTGCAGCTTTAGTTGCCTTATGCGTGCTCTTTCGGATTGGCACCCTTGTTTGTAATCATTTCCCACCCATCTATAAGATTTCCCATTCTCTCTGTGTCAGCACGTTACTGTTCGACATTATTTTAAAGCAATCTCATTTGCATTCCCTGCCTGACACTTTTTGTTTGTTAATTTTGAAATGCCTGATATCATCCAAATGGCATGCTAATCTCCTTCCCTCCGCAGCTGATTACTGCAACTTGCCCAGTGTCACAGAAACAAATCTATAATGCACGCGCCATGCTTAATCTGTTATTAACCGCTCAGAAGGTGCTTAGCTGCCTGTAGCTTTTGCAGGGAAATATGGGAGCACAAATGGCTTGAAAAAGAAATAAAAACTCTTTCCAAGCTGGCTGCAAGGTTTGCTTGCTGACACTTAGAAATAACTGAGTTGTTTCCTGAAATTTTGATTTTAGGTTTTTTGACTCTCCGTGCAGCTAAATGAGACTCCTTTAATGTTTCAGTGCAAACCGTTGGGGGGGGGGGGCGGGTGCTTTTTTACACTTATAGTTTAATCTCACTTGTTGCCTTCTATCAGCCACCAACGTAAGGCAGAGGTGGATCTTCTACGACTGTCCTTCCCCCTCCCCCTGCTGTCCCTTTTGACCAACCGCAGGCTCAGGGCGGAGGGCATAGGGCTCCAGCCAGACAACAAGCCACACCCCCCAGGGGCTGCCTTGGCCTGCTTTCCGCAGTCCTGTAGCTTTGGAAGCCTTGTCAGCGAATCCACTTTGTAGATCCCGCCCAGTCCATACGAGTCTGTCACCTTCTGCAGTAGCTTTTGGCGGTATCAAAAGAGGCAGTAGAGGACAGGGGAATGTGAGAAATAGTTGCTGCCACCAACTCCGCTGTTTCATTGATCGGATTGTTAAAATTCCAGCAGCATCTTCAAATACAGCAGCGACCATATTTGAACGAGATGTTTTAGAGCAGGGGTAGTCAAACTGCGGCCCTCCAGATGTCCATGGACTACAATTCCCAGGAGCCCCTGCCAGCATTTGCTGGCAGGGGGCTCCTGGGAATTGTAGTCCATGGACATCTGGAGGGCCGCAGTTTGACTACCCCTGTTTTAGAGGACTGTTTTTGTTTCACTGTGTTGGTGCTGTGGACTGCTGATTGGTTTCCCACTCAGGGCTCACTTAGGTGTCCGTTTCCTGTTGCAATAATGACCATTACAAGATGCCAAGAGTCACTGATTTTCATTACAGCTCCTTTTAATTGTTCCAGGGCTTTAGAGCTGGGTTTGGATGAGCCGTGGGATGGATTTGGACGGCTTCTGTTTTGCATATTTTGTTTATTTTAATTATGTGTATCTTTCATTATAATATTAACGATTGTTATTTGATTTGTCGTTATTCTGTTCTTTTTGTAATCTTCTCTAAGTGCTTTCAAAGCAGAAGGGCAGGATTACAAATCTTACACATTACTAAGATGTTTAAAGTAAGTTGGAATTGAAATGCAAGGTAAGATTGTTGCAAGGATTGTTGAAGTAAGAGTGCGAGCTTGGCTCCTATGCTCTCCAGTTTATCAAGAACCCCCAGAAGTGGTGTGCTCATGCTGATTATGGCTGGGAAGCAGAGCTGTGTACATGCCCTCCTGGGGCCCCTCCCCTCCCCACCCCTTCCAGGCACATCATTGGCAATTTTGGGACGGGTGGGTGCACATGACTATATGTTAAGGTGACCAGATTTTAACACTGGTAAAGCGGGACACCATTGACCGGGGGGGGGGGGGTTCTTGATTTAAAATTTGGTCTATATGGAGCAACAAAAGGTTTCATAGAACGCAAAAATAGTATTGTAATATATATATATATTTTAAATTTCAATGTAAGTACAATTTGCCAGGTACCCCCAGATGTCCCTCCAAAAGTGGGGCAATCTGGTCATCTTATTATATGTGGTCATAAAACCTGATAAACGTTTAACAAATTTTTAAAAATATATTAAAAATTAACTCCCACCCACTTGGGAAACCTTTTCGGGCCGTCAAGAAACCCCAGGGTTTCACAAAACCCTGGTTGAGAAAGCCTGCTATAGATCTTGCGTATTCCACCCACAGTACCATAGGGTTCATCCTCCAAAGCATCTCTTTTATACAGGGGAAATGATCTGTATAGTCTGGAAACGAGGGGTAATTCTAGGGATTCTCCAGGTCCCACCTGAAAGCCATTTTGTAAGACACTTTGGGTCCCCATTGGGGAGAAAGGAAGGATATAAATGCAATGAAATAAACAAACATTAAAGATAGCGATATTCAGATATCCATAAACTGAATATTTTAATCTCCCCAAAACTCTGCTGCACAGCTAAAAGTCAGCATTCTCTAGCAGAAAAATGGCAAGGAGAACCATCTTGGTGTAGTGGTTAAGAGCAGTGACTTCTTATTTGGTTAGCCCGGTTTGATTCCTTGCTCTTCCACGTGCAGCCAGCTGGGTGACCGTGGGCTAGTTGCACTCTTGATAGTGCTGTTCTCACAGAGCAGTTTCTCTCAGAGCTCGCTCAGCCTCACTTACCCCACAGGTTGTCTGCTGTGGGGAGAGGAAAGAAGGCGATTGTAAACCGCTTTGAGACTCCTTTGGCCAGTGAAAAGCAGGGTGTAAAAACCAACTTTTCTTCTTCAAAGGGAGTCTGAAGCATGAAGAAGCAGACAGAATGAACAAAAGACCTGTTAGTTAAACTGTTTAGGACTATCTTCTCTCCTCTCTCTCTTTACAAGAAGCTTTCTGTCATCTGTTAAACTAAGCACTTAACATGGATCCCCCAAGCACTCAACCAACAACCAGCTTAGCAAACCCAAGACAATTGTCTTATCAGTTACTGCTACTTGGAATGGTCTCTGTACTTTTCTCTATTACGTTTTACCTTGTGCTTCTTGCACGGCCTGGCCCCTTAACTCTGCTGTTTACAACTTTTTCTCCTTATAAGCATGTGTGTATGCGCCTAGTAAGAACTCAGTATATGAATCGGATCATGTGGGCTGTAATCCATAAGAATTAGTGATAAACCCACCACCTTTGTGTGTGTGTGTGTGTGACTTGGGTGCCCACAGCAGACTAATAAGAATACTCCTCAGAAGACTCAGTTTTAGAATTATGTCAACATTACTCACCATTTTTTTGGAATTTTTTTTGGCAATCTAAATGAGCATCCATTCTGATCAGTTTTCAGCACTGTGCAAAAAACAAACAAACAAAAACCCTGAATTGCCCTTACTTTTTCTCACTCTTTATTGATTTCATTTGCCCTCAATGATATCATCACCTGGATACAACAAACTGGATATTGTCCTGATGACATCTTATTTGTATTAGAGTCCTTCACATCATTAATCCAGGAAAGAAACAAAGGAATAGAATCGGCAGGGGAAAGAGCATCAGAAGCATTGTCCTCAAGGGGACACCTAGAAAAATCAGGAAAAGGGCAAATCGTTGTACAATGTGTTAGCCAGGAATTATTTCTGCAACTTCGAAATAATTATTTTTCATGTGAAAAATCAACCTGAGTAATATTTGAGACAGCCCTGTCTGAGAGAGATTGCAAGTCAACCTATGGTTCCAGGAACAAAGAGGTTATGATTGTTTGAACAAATCTTTGCTCTGCCAGTGTACTGGGATTGAAAGTGCTGGTTTTCTCTGTAATTCCCCTTGAAAATTAAATGTTAGAGTTTGTGGACAGGCTAGTTAGAACCACTGGTGGCTGCTAATAGATGGCTTCGATCAGAGAATCTCAAGAGTAGTCTGCTTGAATCATTCCCCCACAGAGACACAAAAGGATATGCTTGCAGTTATGCCTCTTGGCTCATGAAGAAGTGTAAACCATTGATCTCAATACTAGATGCTGAAAACCGAAGAACAGGGAAAGGGGGTGGGGGAGGGAAAAGAATCCAATTTATTCCAAATAAAACTACTCTGTTCTCTGGTGACAGATTCCAGAGTCAAACACCAGAGAGGAACTGACAGCAGATGTTTTAGAGCAAGGACAGAGAGAGGCTGAGTAATAGTATAGAAAAGAAATTGCTTTGAACTTCACCCCTGCTTTAAATACTTCAAATCAATAGGGTCACAGAGCTCTTTAATAGAGTGATGAGGTCCTGCCCTAGCAGATCTTCACAGTGACAAGTTGATGTGCTTCCTAGCAGCAGGGTCATAAAAATTTCAGGCTTCCTTCTGAAAGAGGGCTTTGTGTTCCTGGGCCCCGTTTGGAGTAAGTCCCTTGTATGGCCGCTCTCAAAAGCTGAGCCCTAATAGTCTACATCTAAATGGGACTGGCCTCATGAATTACCTCCCGAAACTTCATCTATAAACTGGCTCCTTCTTATACAGACTGATGAATTCTTGTTTATTCCTAAATGGCTGTCACAAGACCTATTCATCAAACTCTTAACGGGGGACAAGAAGTCTCACATAATCCAGCGTCAAGCGCGGCACCATTAAATAATCATTAGATTTCATTGCTGGTCTTGAGACCCACTCAAAATCCATAAACCAACCTTTTTACCATTCATCCAAACTGCATCTAGATGGGATTTTGACCTGATTTTTTTTAAAGGTTGTTTTTTGTCACTCTCTGTTTCATGGCTGTGTTCCTTGTCCTTTCAGAATTGGTGGGATTTGCTCCCCCCCCCCCTCAACAAAACTAAGAGAAAATAAAGGCAGATGGCCAACTCCTTTCAATATCCATTTGCTTTATTTGAGCAGTTTAATGTAGTGAAACAGAGTGAAATGTTGCTACTTGCTAAATGGTAAACAACACCATTACCCAGAATTCCGTCGCAGAGCAGCACAAAACCGACTGCTAGTGATTAATCAAACTGTTGTTGTAATTGTAATGCATGATGTATAATAGATAGTGTGCCGTGTTTTTTTTAAAGCTGCAAATTAGCAAATAATAACTTCCACACTGAGCACATATCTGTTCCATGCTGCTAATGCACAAATCATAGAAAAATAATAAAAAAGAGGCCATTACAGCTAGCCATTAAGTCTGTTTGATTTTTCTCAAAGCTGTAACAAGTGCTATTAGAATTGTATGCTCTGGGGTAGCAAGTCAACCATGCCCGTTGGATAAGGCAAGAGATAGCTGCTCTTTCCTGGACGCATGAGAAGTGCTCCTTCCAAATAAGCTCTGATGCTACTTTTAGATGTGGATGTCTGTGCCTTAAGTAGGGATACAGCAACTGGCTGTCAATGGGTTCATGGGATGACCTTCCCGTATTCAATGGGAGCAATAATGGTGGGCCAATTATTGAATTTCTTCATTGGCATGGCAAACCTTACAAACTGGCTTGAAGTCGCCATTAATTTCTGTGTTTTTTTTGCTGCCAGCCATGCTATTCATTTGATCTATGGGAGTTACACCTGATGACGCTTTCTGTTCAGTTGCCGCTGTTTTCTCGGTTAACTTCCTGCACTGCTTCTTCCTAGTTATTCACTGTCAAAGGAATTGAATGCTCATGGTTGCTTTGGCGTCCCATAAGAAAGCTCTGTCCACATGGGCATTAATAGCGCTGGTTAAGCCAAGACCATAGTCTTATTTACCCACATTTTGCTCAAGCTCACTGGTGGTTTCTGCGACAGCCTTGCCTTGTATAGTAATTCTCCAGCTACCATAATGAATTGAGTGCCAACCTATGATTTAGGAGGAGGGCATTTTGTTTGGAAACCCATGGGTACAGTCTTTCCCCCTCATCTTTTAAATGGGTCAGTTTTTTGCTAAGTTTGTAAGTGAGGTGAGGGAGGCAGGCAAAAGATCTTGTCCCTCTTCTTTGAAGGGTGCAACAAAACTTGAAATTACACACTTGTGGACCCAGAACACTTCCGGTGCTCCACAATAGCATCATGACACTTCCTGTACCAAGATCAGCATACTGAAACCACAAAAAGTGAAAGATCAGTGTTAATGTTTACTGACACAGAATGTGAATCACAGGGGGGCAAAGAAGATGCTATAGAAAAATACAGCTCTCACTGTGATTTGTGAAACAGTTCGAGCATTACACAGTGCTCATGCACCATGCCTATTGCTTACTAGGCAATTGTGGTACTATGCATGAAATACACTGTGTACCTGTGTGAGGGCCAGTAAAGCATGCATGTGTGCATGCTGTTGCGAGAGACACCTTCCTGGTGAACTCTGATGAATGGATGATGATCACTCGTTCTGATTGTTGATCACCTGGGGAGATATTCAGAAAAAGAGTAGGTTTTTATATCCTACATTTCTCTACCGTAAGGAGTCTCAAAGAGGCTTACAATCATCCCTCTTTCCCCACAACAGACATCCTGTGAGGTAGGTGAAGTTGAGAGAGAACTGTGACTAGCTGAAGGTCACCCAGCTGGCTGCATGGGGAGGAGGAGGTGGGAATCAAACCCGGTTCTATAGATTAGAGTCCACTGCTCTTAACCACTACACCACTCTGCTTCTGTTGACAACTGCTGAATGGTAAAACAATATTTTGACTTTCACAGCTGGCAGCTATGATCCAAGACAAACTTGCAGAAGTGGGAGTCCCTAGTTCTAAGATATACACAAAACATAACACATCTATCTCCCGACAGCAAAACTCTAGGAACCAATGTGTGGAATGTTCGCCATTCCTAGGAGTTAAATGTACATATTTTGCCTTCTAGTGTAATACTTTCATGTCAGTTCTTTTCCCATGTTGTTCAATGAACATGATCATGTGGGTTTTTAGAATGTGGGGTTACCAATATATTGCTAACACCTAGTTGTAGACTGCTTTAACCAAACTACAAGGAACTTCCAGCTTGGTGCTGAGTCAGTGCTTGAATGCAATGATCAAGTGGCTGAAGGAGAAGGAAGTTGAATCAAAATAACATGGAACTGATGTTCGTTGGTAATGGCTTCTAGATTGAATGAGTTTGGTTTCTTCCGTTATACAGAGATCTATTAAAATCCTGGAAGTCCTAATATATCTAATCATGTGTTCATGCCTGGAAATTTGGAAATTTTTAAACAGAGGCTGGATAGCCATCTGGCAGAGAGGCTGATTCTGTGAAGGCTCAAGGGGGTGGCAGGTGACAGTGGAAGAGCAAAAGGGTTGTGAGTGTCCTGCATAGTGCCGGGGGTTGGACTAGATGGCCCATGACGTCCCTTCCAACTCTATCATTCTATGATTCTATGGTATACACACTGAACATTTGCAAACAGATTGAAACTGGAGGAAAAGCACATAAAATCCTACAATACAAGATCTAAGGAAAAAACCCTCTCATGTGTCCTTCATGTTAACATCTGACCCCTATTAACCTATTAATTGAAATGCCTCTTTGATGCCCCTCTGGATTGCTCTGCAATACATCCCAGCTACTCCAAGCCTCTTCAGTCTTTTCATTTCTCCTATATAGATAATAGATGTGAGCCACTTCAGTTTCTCTAGCTGGATCCACTTTGGGATTCACCCATAAAACCTCTTAATTGTTATCCACCACAATGGCCGTACAGTTATGCAAACTCCTAGCCTCTTGCCTTAGGTAATGGCTGCACTGCTCCTATTCACTGTAGTTTCCCCTTTCATATTTTGCTAAAGGTAGCTATTAATGTTTTACTCAAAGTGCTTTACATATATAAATTGGCTCTGAATTGTACTAATAGGGTTGTGCAGTTTTGTTGTATTCATTCATTCATTCTACAGAAAAAATGTTAGAATTGTGTCGGGTTAGTAAGTATGCTATTACTAGGTAATACTCACTCAACCATGTCTGGTTTATGTATGATTAGTAAAATAGAAGGTACATGGCAGGAGTATAAGTAGTGCATATCCTGCCACTCTTTGAATGAAAGGTAGAGTTTTCCTGCATTCCTCTGTGCTCCTGTAGATCCTTCTGACTCTTGGAAAGATAATTCCTATTGTTTCAGGAGCTGTGTGGGGTGGGAGTGGAATAAGAAAAGAGAAGGGGGTGAAATTGCTTCTTTCTTTTTGGCAAGCATAATTGCATTGAGACAAGTGAGCAATTTGGTCCTTCTCATCTTAGCCCACTGTCTCTTGCAGACATTCTTCTGCTCAGCTTCCACAACCCCAAGAACGGTTGTTCTTGGGCTCAGCAGGAGCTGCAGGAACAGAGCGAGGCAGGAAAGCTCAGCGTGCCTTTTGTGCATAGATAGCAGTGAGTCCCAGGGCTCTCCCATTAGGACCCACTGGGCCACACCAGCCTGCACACCTGTGGGCTGGCTCTTTTCTGGCCAGGCAGTGCTTAGACATGACATTATTTCTAGGACTGGTTGTGATTTTACTCTATGGCATTTGCTGCTTTCTCTGTACTCTTTCTATGAGCCAACATGGTGCAGTGGTTAAGAGCAATGGGCCGTAACCTGGAGAACTGGGTTTGATTCTCCCCTCCTCCACATGAAGCCTGCTGCGTGTCCTTGGCCCAGTCCTAGTGCTTTCAGTCCACCTACCTCACAAGGAGCCTGTTGTGGGAAGATAAAGGGAAGGCGATTGTAAGCTCCTTTGAGATTCCTTAAGGTAGAGGGCTCAAACCCAGATTAGAGTCCATTGCTACACCACAGTGGCTCTCTGGCTGCTGGTGCCCTGCTTTCTTCTGTCTCACCAACACTGTGTTTCATTCATTTGACTCCCAGAATAAACAGTAGTGAGAAAAAAAAGAGGTGAAATATAAAGGTGTTGTTCCAAGGGGCAAAAATTCTTCTGGTTGTGGTTGAAAAGCAGAGAGTCAATCTCAGAACATCTATTTGATCACTGTTCACTTTTCGCAAGAAGAAAGATGGACTTGGACATGGGCATCCATATGGTCCCAAGGAGAAAAAATAGCTCCCACCCAAACCTTTCAAGTGAGTCAAGCTTATCGGAGAAATATAAACTCTCGAAGGCTCGACAGCCATGGTCTCCTACTTCCTCCCTCATTTGTTTATGGCTCTGTCCTGCACTTCTTCACCACTTCAAACAAAGGCAAAAACCTCTGTGTTTTCTCTGCCTGGCTTGTGTTATTCTGGGTTGCTTGTGTGACATCGAGACAGGCTGTGATTCCTCTTATCTACCTTGGCTCAGAGGGATGTTAAACATCAGACCTCACCAAGCCCCCACACCCAAAGAGCTGCTTTCTTAGCCCCTGAATGCCTCTGGAGATATAAACAAACCTGATGGGGCCAAAAGCTAATAAAAATAAAGATGTTGAGACCAAAGCGATTGCTTGCAGAGTCCACATTCCATCTGCAGTTTCTTCACCGGAGTTGAAGGAGGTGATAGAAGGTGAGGTGAGGAATCAAAACATTCAGGTTTTAAATCCAAATGGATTTATCCCATCGGGAATAACAGTTATGGTTGTTCTCTTGCATGTATAATATGGACCTTTTTTTTTTTGCACACTGCATTGGCTTGGATCCTACCTAATTTCCACAGATGGATTTCCATCTGCAGGCTTTCCTGTCTCCACTTCCCCACTGATGCGCAGTGTTCCCCTGAAATGCTACTCCTGGGGAATGGTCAAGGATAGTTTGGGGGAGTGAGAGGTCATCAATGGGAGGGGAGAACTGGAGAAAATCCACCTGCTTCTTTCCTCAGAAGTGTTAAGTGGGACCTGAATCATTGCCTGTAGGTCTACAACTGACATACCTATGAATATGACATACCTTTGGCCACCTCATGAGAAGGAAGGACTCCCTGGAGAAGAGCCTAATGCTGGGAGCGATTGAAGGCAAAAGAAGAAGGGGACGACAGAGAATGAGGTGGCTGGATGGAGTCACTGAAGCTGTAGGTGCTAACTTAAATGGACTCCGGGGAATGGTAGAGGACAGGAAGGCCTGGAGGATCTTTGTCCATGGGGTCACGATGGGTCGGACACAACTTTGCACCTAACAACAACAACATGAATATGAAGCGTGCCTCATACACTTTGTTGGCCTTAAAGGTGGCACTGGACTCTAAATTTGTTCTCCTGCTTCATGCCAACATGGCTACCCACGTGACTCATACAAATACACTTATGTCATACTGGAAGGTACACTTGTCAGAGAGGGTGGGTTAGCTGCTAAGTATACCATTGATCGTATGTATGTGAAATAACTTCAACAATGTCTGACTAAGGGAACAAGCAGCCAATGGAGACCCAGCTACAGTACCGATACCCAATAATAAACAGCTCATAGAATATCATAGAATATAGAGTTAGAAGGGACCTCATGGGACATCTAGTTCAACCCCCTGCACTATGCAGGACACTCACAACCCTATTGCTCATCCACTGTCACCTGCCACCCCCTTGAGCCTTCACAGAATCTACCTCTCCGTCAGATGGCTATTGAGCCTCTGCTTAAAAATTTCCAAAGATGGGGAACCCACCTCCATTAAGAGCCAATTTTCTAGAGCCTGAACATATATTGTCAGCCATGAGATCAGGGGCAAAGACAGGGAGAGAAGGCCGGGCATCTTTGAGTTATTTATCTAAACAAGTTCCTGGGGACAGCAAACATTTCCAAAAAAGCAAATCCAAAAGGAAAAGGATGTCATAGCGGATGGGCGTGTATGCACAAAAGTGGACAGTGAGGACCACATTGAAAGTCAGGATTGCCAGGTTCCTCCTGGCCACTGGTGGTGGATGGAGAGGTACAGATGTCAGCTCCAGTCTGGGAAACTCCCGAAGGCTTGCGAATGGAGCCTGACGAGGGCAGGGACCTCAGTGGAATACAGTGTCATTTAGTCCACCCTCCAAAACATCTCTTTTCTCCAGTGGAACTGATCTCTGGAGTCTGGAAATGAGCTCTGATTCCAGGAGATCCCCAGGTGCCACCTGGAGGCAGGCACTCCTATTGAAAGTGCATGTTGCCAAATCCCAAATGATAATTATTGCTCTGGATACATAAATCTAGAATTCCAACCAATTCTCATTTTGGGATCCTAATTATGATCACATCTTGGAATTTCCATCCCTCCCCCCACAGAGGCAAACACCAAAGAGTTAGCTAAAGCCACACTTTAACCATCCTGACTGCAAATATAATAAAGTGGGTTAAAAGCATTAAGAGCAAGTAATTTCTGTTGTGTAAGCTTGAGTGTGTACCTGCAGTGTGGGTGGCGGGAACAAGGCGTCTATTTCTAGCAACTGCACCATGAGTTTCCTGTTTCTGAAAGTAGAAGGATCCATTTTCCTTAATTGTGAAACTTTCTTTGAGAAGGTTTTGTTCTGTGTCAGTGTCTTAATCCTGCTATTTGGCACAGCAAGCCATTTATTATACAGTCTCTGCTTTTCTGACTCAGTCCTCCCCCCCCTCCCCCTCCCACTTTCACCATTCAGTTCTGCGTCTTCAGATTCATTACAAGCCTCACGGAGCTGAGTAGAAAATCAGCAGGGCCCACCTTCACTTCGTGTCAGATAGTAAAGCTTAGTCATGCAGCTTAAAATAAAGTAAGCAAAGGGCAGATGGCAAAAAGGAGAAAATGCAGTTTATTTAATCTGCCTGTGTTTGCAAGGAAGCAATTGTCTTTCAGGCCCCCAAAACAGTGTGCTACCAGAAGACAAACAAGGAAGGTTCCTTTCCCAGGACACATCTGACACTGTTTGTCTAGCTACGGCCGGGTCTTAATGCAGGGCTTTCAATGAAACCCAGAGTCACCATGTGTACCTTTAGGAAGAAACAAGAGCTGAATTGTGACCTTACTTTGTGGATCGGAGATGACCTATCGAGATTGCAGCCTTGGCTTTGGTGGAAGAACTGGGGACGCTAGTTGAGCCATTCCACCCTCCCCTGATAATGGCTCAACTTCTGGAGAGGCTTGTTTTATTTATTTATTTACAGCATTGTAGCTCTCAGAGTGATGTTAAAACGCCATTTCTCAATTTAAGCAAATAATGTAGTCCAGGGGTAGTCAAACTGCGGCCCTCCAGATGTCCATGGACTACAATTCCCACGAGCCCATTCCCATTGTAGTCCATGGACATCTGGAGGGCCGCAGTTTGACTACCCCTGATGTAGCCCAACAGACTACAATGAACGAATCCTGGGCTGGTCCTGATTGACAAGCCTCTCTCACAGAGGCTGCAGGTTATGGTGCCCGAACTAAGAGCCCTTGGATTCACACCCAAGGGCTTGAACCTTTAATATCTGCAAGAAGAGGGAGAAAGCCGTAGCCTATATTGGACTCAACTGCTGTTGGGTTGCTGCTAATAAAACCTTCTTCACTTAGGGTTGGTAGCACCGGGAAGTGTTGAGGGTGCTATCTGGGGAAACTTGTAGTGGAGGTAGGATGTACCTTGACTTTTCGGTGATAAATTAGGAAATTTCATTAATCTCCATGGTGGGGACTATATGGACAGGGGGGAAATCTTGCACAACTCCACAACTATAAAGGGAGGTTTAAGGACCAAACAAACTGCTCTAGTGGACAGTAAATACCCCAGATGCTAGATATTTGGAAACATCTATCCTTGGTGGGTGAATATTCTTCAGTTGCCTCCCAGTTGTGCATCTTCTTATGGGAAATCTGAGGTCTGAATCTCAAAATCAAAATTTCACATTGCAATTCAACCAGCTTAGTTTGTCCGGAAGCATTTTGCATTGACTCAGTTCTGCAGCAAGTCAGCTGGTAAATGCCAATTACCACTGCATATTTCTATCAGATACTGAGTAGAGAAGCTTTACCACAGCAGTCACAGAAGAAGATTATGGGGGGATTTGATGGCTGATTGGCAGGCTATCTGTTTTGAATGCAGACTGTCTGAGGCATCTCTAATGATGGGCTGCAGGTGTTGGGAAAGTCCTGAGACTTTATCTGAGGAAAGTCACTGACTCCAGATTTCTTCTGTGGAAGAATGAATCATAGAATCATAGAGTTGGAAGGGGCCATTCAGGCCATCTAGTCCAACCCCCTGCTCAACGCGGGATCAGCACTAAACATCCTAAAGCATGATATAAGGCAGCTGTGAAGAAGGCTGCTGAGGTGGAAGTCAGCTACTCTGAACTGAGATATCCCCAGGCTTTTGAGTGCCAGACCATGATACGGGAGACCTAAGTTCAAATCCCGAGTCTGCCATGAAACTCATGGGGTGATGTTGGGCCAGTCATGTTTTCTTCTGAGTTTGTTGTGTGTGGTTTCATTGATAAGGGGAGAATTATGTATATTATTCTGAGCTACTGGAAAAGGGTGTATTTCAGTAAGAAAACCTGTACACCACACTGGTTGGACGGTAAGGTGGAATGCTTTCCTTCTTTATATAATTCCCAAAAGGATTTAAAAAAATACAGCTTTGTAGCTAACGCAAAGATGAACAAGACTGTGCGTATGTATATTAAAATAAAAATAAAAATCAGGAGACGAGACTGCATTACCCTTTTGGATAACCGGAAGCACATTAATCTCACCCCCTGCAGACTGTGTTGCCTTTTGCCCCCTTCCTCCTTGAATGCAGGCACATCCGTTAGCTTAGCAGCATCTGATTAGCAAAAATATTTAGCAAGCTAACGTTGACTGTCCACAGCAGGAGGCTCACACAGCTTGGCTGATGAGAAATGAACTGCCTGAAGCGAGTTTTTAATGGCAACTAATTTCCCATATTTGATACTCAGCTCAGCCAACTAATATGGAGCTCAACCGTGACAAGACAATCACAGTTAGTTTTGAAAATCCTTTAATCTGGGATGCAAAACAGGATGCTCAAGGCTATAATGAACTTCTGAGGCCATGTGTAGGCTATTTCTTTTTTTTTCTTTTTGAGTAGGCAGGGTTTAAGCATCTTGGCAGGGTGTCCTGCTTCCCCTCTGATGTGGTAGAAATTGAGGACTACTGGCTCCACCCACCACTGAGATTAAGGAAGTATCCTCCTCTTCAAATCACCTGAAGGAAAGATAAACAGCAAGATGATTGGCCTAGTCATTTGTAAATGAGCTTAAAACAGCTACTATATATATATAATATACTGCCCTAGCTTCATCTCCAACAAATCACACCACTGGATCTCATTACCCTGTGAATTATTAAATAGAACACTTACCCTAATTAGATATGATTGTCATGAAGCATGAAGGATCTTTAGACAACTAATTTTTATCTGTTGTTTTCAGGACTGCTGTTTCTCTGCCTCTTTCTCTCTCTCTCTCAGCTTGGTATCGTGGTTAAGATTGGTGGCCTCTAATCTGGAGAACTGGGTTTGATTCTCCACTCTTCCACATGCAGCCAGCTAGGTGTCCTTGAGCCAGTCACAGTTTTCAGAGCTCTCTCAGCTTCCCCTTCCTCACAGTGTCTGTTGTGGGGAGAGGAAAGGGAAAGTGACTGTAAGCCAATTTGAGCCTCCTTCAAGGAGCAAAAACTGAGGTACAGAACCCCACTCTTTTCTCTTCTAAATAAACCTTCCCCAAATCCATTTTGTCTGCAGATTTTTTTTTTTTGCTATACAGATACACCACTGAGTGAGTTCAATCACCTTAAGCAGTCATATTTCTATCAATTCATCTGAAGAGTTGGTGAATATATCTATAGTTCCTGAGGGTAGTTGTGTTACTCTGCAGCAGAAGAGCTAGATCCAAGTCCAGTAGAACCTTAAGAACCAACAAAATTTTCAGGGTATGAGCTTTTGAGAGTCAAGGTGTTCTTTGTCAGGTATCTGAAAATCTTCTTGGCCTGTAAGGTGCTACTAGACTTGAATCTAGCACATCTATCCATAGGTTGGATCTAGCCAAATTTTTCACTCAGCCCTCTCTAGTTTTCCTTTTTACAGGTGCTTTGGCTGTCAAAAGGGGACTCTTTGGACAAAAACTGTTTGGAACTAATCTCATCTTTCTGGAGGATTGTCAACATTCACATATAAATATTAGACATTTTGGAAATTGGGTTAAAATCAGCAGGAGCAAGTATATCAGCATGATTATATATTTGGGAGCCATTTTTATCCTGCCTTTCTCCAAGGAGCTCAGCCTTTATTTATACCTAGTAAGGATTGCCCCCACTGCTCTTTTGCCTCACAGTTGTGGCGCAGAGTGGTAAGGCAGCAGAAATATTGTCTGAAAGCTCTGCCCATGAGGCTGGGAGTTCAATCCCAGCAGCTGGCTCAAGGTTGACTCAGCCTTCCATCCTTCTGAGGTCAGTAAAATGAGTACCCAGCTTGCTGGGGGGTAAATGGTAATGACTGGGGAAGGGAATGGCAAACCACCCCGTTTTGAGTCTGCCATGAAAACGCTGGAGGGCGCCACCCCAAGGGTCAGACATGACCCAGTGCTTGCACAGGGGATACCTTTACCTTTACCTTTACCTTTAATCTTATGCCATTAAGTTAGATTGAACAAGAGTTACCAGTCCTAGGTCACCCGGTGACCTTTGTGGCTGAGTAGAGATTTGAACTTGGGGCTCCCAATTTCGAATTTAATACTATGACCACTGTACTCGCACATGGACATCCTCCCCCGACCAAATGTTTTCCCACCTTCTCTTCTTTGTCATACCTGGAATATCCTTTTTTGCCTGTTGCTGTGCTTATCATTTTTCAATTTGAAAAGAGCCACATGGCTCTATTTATGCATCTACAGTGATAAAAGTCTTAGACTGTCTTATAAATCACTTGGAAATATAAGTCTGATGGGTACTGCCATGTATGGCTAACATAACCCAGAGGTTCAGTACTGTCAGGACCTCACTGGTGGGCCTCTCCTAACTTTAGGAATTGAAACATGCATCTGGGAAGCCCAAAGATGTAATTACTGGCTATCCCTTTCATGGAGTTATCAGATCTACAAATCTAGGCTGGTGGGTTTCACTTGACCCTTGAGAAACACCATGACCTCATCTGTGGTTGATTTATGGGAATAGCTCTGGCTGTATATATCATAATCTACAGTTTCTGAATAACTGAGAGATACTTCATATATCTGTTTTGCTTCATCCTGACTATTAGAGTACCGTTCAGTAGAATATTAGGCATAAGAATAGTTTCTTCGTTGCATCCAGTCACTATTGTTACTTTAATGAGGATGATTTAATGAATTAAATGATTTAATTTCATTTAGATTACAAGCTCTGTGCATTTGTTCCAGGATTCACCCTCCTTCTTTCAAAAGTATGTTTGCTGAAGCTTCTAATTTCCCATTTAAAAAGGTGTACTCAGAACAAGAAGCATCAAAATATAATATGGTGGAAAGAATATCCTAGAGAAGGGATGACTGTTGATACGTTTGATTTAAGGCACAAAAATCTTAATGAGAATATGACAGAGATAAATGAAAATATGACATGCCGGTGGTCCTACCTGATGGAGAAGGATGAACTTGCTCACAAGCAATACTGTAAGGGAGATATATTACACAGCAAATGGAGATGCGACATAGACCAGAACACTTAGGAGAAGGAGAAGTGGTAGCTAGTGCCGGTAGCCACTGAGATAATATATGTAGAGAGAATAATTGTCACCAAGTAGGGTGACAATTGTTTTCTTCTTCATTGGGTATAGGAAGAGCTCATTGGAGAGCCAGCTTGGTGTAGTGGCTAAGAGTGGCAGTTTCTGATCTGGTGAGTTTCTAATCTGGTGAGGATAAATGTAAAGTTCTGCATTTAGGTAGGAAAAACCAAATACACCAATATAAGATGGGGGAGACTTGTCTTGGCAGTCGTATGTGCAAAAAGGATCTAGGAGTCTTAGTAGACCATACATTGAACATGAGTCAGCAGTGTGACTCAGTGGCTAAAAAGGCAAATGGGATTTTGGCCCGTATCAAACGGAGTATCGTGTCCAGATCACGGGAGGTGATGGTACCACTTTACTCTGTTCTGGTTTGGCCTCACTTGGAATACTGTGTTCAGTTTTGGGCACCCTAGTTGAAGAGAGATGTTGACGAACTGGAACGTGTCCAGAGGAGGGCAACAAAGAAGGTGAGGGGTTTGGAGACCAAGACATAGGAAGGAAACATAGTCTGTTTAGCCTAGAGAGGAGACGACTGAGAGGGGATCTGATAACCATCTTCGAGTAGTTTTAAAGGGTGCCATATGGAGGATGGAGCAGAATTGTTCACTCTTGCCCCAGAGGGACAGACGAGAATGAATGGGATGAAATTAATTCAAAATAAATTCCATCTAAACATCTGGAAGACGTTCCTGACAGTTAAGAGCGGTTTCTCAATGGAACAGGCTTCCTTGGGAGGTTCTCCATCTTTGGAGATTTTTAAACAGAGGCTAGATAGCCATCTGATGGAGAGGCTGATTCTGTGAAGGAAAAGGGGTGGGAGGTTACAGTAGATGAGCGATTGGGATGTGAGTGTCCTGCATAGTGCAGGGGGTTGGACTCTATTATTCTATGATTCCATGACTCATCAGGCTAGAGTCAGGGCCTTTTTGGTCAAGGCTAAATGTACTTCTTTGGGCCAGGAACCACCAGCAGGTTAGAACTAGGAGAATGTAATGCTTTTTGGGGGACATGCTTGGAGAGGCAGTTCCTTAGATATGCAGGATCTAGACCGCATAAGGCCTTGAAGGTTAGAACCAATAACTTGAACCTGACCTGGAACTCAACTGGAAGCCAATGCAGCTGTTGGAGGATACATCAAATATGAGTCTTTCATGGGCAGTCTCATGGACCAACTGTAATTTCTGGATCAAAGTCAAGGGAAGTCCCACATAAAGCAAGTTACAGTAGTCCAGGCTGGAGGTGACCATCACATGGATCACTGAGGCTAAGTGCTCTGGGGCCTGGTGGGGATCTAGTAGCTTCACTTGATGTAGTTGGAAAAAAGCTTGCCAAGCTAGTCTAGTGATCTGTGCCCCCATCGTAAGGGACAGTTCTGACAAAAGAGGGAAATAAGCAGTGGGATAACACAAAGTTCGATATTGAAACTGGCTTTATCTAATTTATCCATAAATGGACTTGAACTAGGGCTGAGTAGCATAGTGGAAAATTTTGAAGATGACACCAAATTATTCAGGATGGTGAAAACTAAGAGCTCCAGGACCTCAACAAACTGGGTGAGTGGTTGACAATGTGGCAAATTAGGTTCAGTGTTAGTAAATATAAGATGATGTATACTGGACCAAAAAATTTCAACTCATTCTCAATTATGGGCAAATAGGGTCTGAACTTGCTGAGACTGAGGGGGGGAAATATTTTGCGGTTGTCATGGATAGCTCAATGAACATGTCAAGCAGTATGCTATAGCAGTGAAAAATAATCCCTATGTTAGGGATTATTAGGCAAGAATAAAATGGCCAATGTTGTAATGCCCCTCTATAGATCTATGGTGTGGTGTCATTTGGAATATGGTGTACAGTACCATATGGGCTGATCTTTGGGCTGATCCTGCGTTGAGCAGGGGGTTGGACTAGATGGCCTGTATGGAGCCTTCCAACTCTTTGATTCTATGATCTCCAAAAGAACATTGCAGGGCTTTAAAAAATGACAAAGGCAGACAACCAAGACGATTAGGGGGTTGGAGCTAGGGATGAGCATGAGCATGAATCCGTCCACTAATTCCCCATGATTTTGGGCTGGTTTGTGTCCCACCAAACATTTCCTGAACTTTTTGTCTGGTTCTGGGGTTCAGACCATTTAAATCTAGTAGGTGAGCAGGGCCCATCAGCTGTTAACGTTTAAATGGATGTGAGCCATTTAAACTGACCATTTTGCTTCCCCCCTTCTAACAGGAGGGAAGTGAAATGGACTGGTGAAGTGGATGCCAGCCTAACAGCTGACTGGTGTGCCCACCTATTTCACTTCCCCTCTCTTGTAACCAGGAGGGAGTAAAATGGATGGCTAAAATGGCCAACTATCAGCTTTTAGACTTAAATGGCTAGCAGCTTTTAAGCTCTCTGTTTTGCTCCCCCTTTCCCAATGTTGATGAAATGGTGATTGATGAAATGGCTGTGAACCATTTCAGCTTAGCAGTGGACCAGTGTGCCCACATTGCTTGGTCATCAAAATAAACAGGAAGTGCCCACTGCATTGGCTAGTAAAGTAAATTGGAGGTATTTAATTATTAAACAGGAAACTTCACCAACCATAACAGCAAGATATTTTATTTCTGCTTGTTTGGTCCAGGGAAGTGGGAGAAAGACAGTGAGTAGATCAAGACATTTTAAAAGCTTTTTGTAGGAGGCATTCAGTCAGTCATCAAAATAGCTTATTTAGTGTGTGGGTTTTCCATTCAATTGCCTGTAAAACAGAACCCCTCTCTCCTCTGTGTTTGAGACTTGACAGAAAGGGTACAATTCGTGGGCATTTCATACAAATTGGATAGAGAATAAAGAAGTTATAGCTGGAGATATAGCTGGAGCTTTGCTTTCGTGGAAAGCAAAGGAAATTAAAACAAATAGGATGAATAATTAATGTAGTGAAAGGAATAATTTTTTTTAACAAAATGAATTTTATTGCACATTCTTGTGATTTCTTTCTCCCTCTCCCCCGTGCTTTGCAGCCATTTCCATGGTGCTTTAAATGTTCCTGCTGCTATGATTTAACTTTTATGATGCACTTACTATTGGTCTGTTATGGATTTTATTGTTATATACTTTTTTATTGTGAAAGAATTCCCATAGATGTAGATAAGCAGAGTCATATATTTAAAATAAAAAGCTACAGCTTTCGTTCTTTTACATCATATCCTACTTTTGTGTTAGCCATGTGCAAACCCAAACTGGTGAAATAATGCCAAAAAAGAAGCAGTGATGTGATTTTATATGCTCATAGCATAGATATTTCAGAGTGGCATTTTACTGATGGGCACATGTGCTACTATACATTGAGAAAAGCACCACATGAAGAATTATGACACAATTGTATGTATAACCATATCAAGATTGTTCTTTGACACATGCATATAAGTAATATAGCAGTGGAGAGGGGGAAAGGTACAGATAATCTGTGTAAAATTTAGAAATAGAAAAAAATGGAACAATGGAAGATTCCATAAGCCACAATTCCACCTAGAAAATAATACAAACCAGAGGACTTTCAGAAGCATGCTTGCTTCAAAATCAAACGGAGAAGGTCCATGAATGTCTTTCATATGCACCTGTATCAGGTGGCATTTCACACAGTGCCTATGCTTCCAAGCAATTAAATACCTACATACCAGTCATGTCTCTAAAAAGTGGTCCTTGGATTGTGCCAAGGAGGAGTGAGCACAGGGAATCTAATTGTGCCCCTTGCCCAGCATAATTTACATAACTCAGATTGATGAGACTGGAAGGAAAGTGTTTACAATGCAAGAAAATAGGAATTTGGGGATTTCAGCAGGAAGCACAGTGAAATGAGCTGTCTGAGGTAATTATGAAATACATATTTCATATGTTTTCATTAGATATTACTATTATACTCCACAAGGTAACTGAGTTTGATTAACTTACCTTCCGGTAATGAAACATGGAAAAAATGACCAAAGAACCAGTTTCTGATAACTATATCTATATATCTCATCTTGGTTTCCAGTATTTTGGGTATGATCTCTTGCTATATTGAAATTAATAAACTAAATTAAAGTGAAAATCACAGGAATGGATAGTAAGTAATGGCTTGGAGCTGAACGTTTCTCTTCTTCATTTACCGTCAAAGTAAATGTCAACTGGGAGAGAAATTATCGCACAGTGTCATAAAGAAGACTGAAACTAAGTCAACTAGTTTACTGGTTCAGTTCAAATATCCCAGTTTTTATTTCATTTCTCCCATTGAGGTTTTATTTTTATAATTTTTTTTGCTTCCCTATACCATTTGCCCTCTAATAAAATGTATGAATTCTTTTATACGTTATTGTGTGTCACTTGTCTATAAAGGGAGTAACAATAGCATAGTGCTGTAATGCTGCAGAAATGTCACAACAGAATTAATTTCAATAAAAATGATGACCATTTTAAAAACTGAATAAAAACTGAATGAAATGGGTTCATCCCTAGCTATAAGGCAGGGGTCCTCCACTTTGCTGAACTGGTAGAACGTTTTGAGATTTTGGGGTATCACCAAATGTCTGCCATAGGAAGTTGACCAATCATAATATGGCTGCTTAGAACTCAGTTGGCATTCAGCATCAGGCTTCTGGGATCTAGAGTAGGAATGAATGAAGATGCCCCCTTTTACATTTCTGTACATTGCTACTATGAATGATTTAATACAGGGGTAGTCAAACTGCGGCCCTCCAGATGTCCATGGACTACAATTCCCAGGAGCCCCCTGCCAGCGAATGCTGGCAGGGGGCTCCTGGGAATTGTAGTTCATGGACATCTGGAGGGCCGCAGTTTGACTACCCCTGATTTAATACATGTGTTTTTGTTACTGATATGGATGAGTCATTGCTTTTTTAAAGGTAATTGGTGCACAATTTACATGATATTTATTATGCACCTAAAAGATATGAATAATGCAGATTTATGGATGTACAATTAACAATTAAAAATAATAAATTACACTAAATAAATTGTAATAAGGAAACAGAAAATAACATGACGATCTGTTGACGAGTAAAGCAAAATCAAAATGGAGATACCTTAACTGATCCAGCAAAGACCAAAACGTATGAGGAAAGGTTGGGGGAGCTTGGTCTGTTTAGCCTGGTGAGGAGACGACTGAGAGGGGATCTGATAGCCATCTTCAAGTATTTAAAAGAGTGCCATATAGAGGATGGAGCAGAGTTATTCTCTCGTGCCCTGGAGGGACGGACCAGAACGAATGGGATGAAATTAATTCAAAAGAAATTCTGTCTAAACATCCGGAAGAAGTTCCTGACAGAGCGGTTTCTCAGTGGAACAGGCTTCCTTGGGAGGTAGTGGATTCTCCACCAGCTTTGATGGGTGGACTGTATGACATCACATCCCCATTGAGCTGCCTCCCTTCCCCTCAGCTTTGCCCTCAACAGGCACTGATACCAAATCTCTGGGAACTTTACAGACCAAAATTGGCAGTCCTTGATAGATGCCTAATTTAACTTAATTTTACAGGGACTATTACAGAGACAGAACTTTCCTATGAGCTAGAACCAAATGATTTCCAAACATTCAGTTGGTTGAGTAATTAAACAACAAACAAACCAGGAGGTGATCATGCTTGCCTGCAATGAGGTATTTGCATGCTCCTTCATTGCACTGAAAATATCAGTTAAAACTTACCCCATAGCAACTTGACCTGCCTCAAAGCCAACGTGATCAGCAAGCCTTGTGTGTATTGCGTGGGGTACAGAATTGCTGAGTAATGCGATACGTGACAATCTCCAGTGGATTTTCCTGGTAAAAACCTCTGTATGCTTTGTGAATGTTGAGGATTAAATTGTCTGCTTTTTCTCTTGTTGCCGAACATCATAAAAAGGCTATCTGCAAAAAGAACAAAAGAGAAAACAAACCCAGTCGACTGCCACCAGAAAAAAAAAACCCTACTAAAAGCAATAAGTTTACTGACAGATGGTAGAATCAGTTGAAAATCGAGGACCATATTTACTAAGTCGAACTCATCTAGTAAGGCAGAGAAGTGTTATCTAATCCTTTCCCCTGTGTGCGTGTTTTGGAATAAACAGATGCCTAATAAGGAATGTGTTGAGAATGATTGTCAAAGAACCTGGAATTATCCTGGTTCAGATTCTGTCCTTGATACTTAGAAAAAGAAAAGAAAGAATAAACTAAGGAGCAAAATGGACATACCAAGACCTTTGTGGATAAAGCTTGTTAGGGAGGTAAGCTGATATAAAAAGCTGTAAAAGCTACATGGATACAGAACAATCTCACTGTCTTGTTGGATTTTCTAGTCTGTTTATGCAACACCCCAAGAATGTGGTGAGGGAAAGGGCAAATGCTCTTGAAGTGCTCGCAAACCTGATAGTCACACAATGAACACACAGGATTCGTATGTGCTTTGCAGTTGGCATCACACAATAATAGGGAGCTTGCTGAGGCATATGTTTACTTGGACCCTGGTTGAGAAACAAGGGGCTGAGCGTATGGAGAGAGAATTTTTCAGTTCTTTGGAGATAAACATTCAACACCAAATCTGAGAATGTAAAACTCAAGAAAAATTTCAAACAAACTGATCTTCACTTCATCATTGCAACAGATAACAAATCTGGAAAACTGAAAGAGCTCGAACTGGGAATTTGGAACAGAAAAACATCATTCTCCCAAGGTTGCCATCACTTCAAATGGCAAACAAAGTGATTGCCATTCACAGTTCTGTCACATGCTTTAAAAAAAATATCCAAATTTATAATTCTGGAGATTCCCCCAGTTTTTAAAATAAAGATATTAGTGATTTGTATGCTGCCTCTTCAGATATGTGTTTAAAGCGTTTCACAATTAAAATATGCAACAAAACAGAACCGTATAAAACAAACATGAAGACCATTTCTGCATTGGAGGCTTTGCACTGGGCTGCAGGTTGGAGTTTGAGCTGGGGCAGGTTGCCCTGTCTCTTCCTGTTCCTGCACCGGGGAGCGTTTGGCCCAGTATACCTCGTTGACCCTGTTATCCCACACAGGAGCTGGGGCAGTAAAGTTCCCAGTGTGGAAACGGTCTATAAGCGGCCTACAATGGCATTCATAAAGCAGTCCTCAGTCTAGAAGCATAAAACAGCCAAAAAAATGAGATTAAATCAGGGTTGGGGGGAAAGAAATGTTTTAGCTGAGCACCTAAAAAAAGGAAGGTAGACAACCAGATGAACTACAAGGGGGGAGGGTATTCCAAAACCAGGTTCCACCACTATAAAAGCCCTGTCTCTGAGCACAACCTGTCTCAGCTCTGCAGATGGATTCAGAGCCGAGCTTGAGAAGATTTTATTTTGTAGGGTAGACAATATAGAAACAGGCAGACCTTAAGGTACTTCTGAGCTTCTTAATTTTGCAGCAAAATACATCTGTGACTACTGTTTGCTGAACTTGTATGTTGTATAACTGAATTTTCTAAGCTGCTTTGCAAATATTAGGAAACCATTTAACCTAGTGGAAAGTTGCTCAGCACAGAAGCCATGAAAATGAATGAGAGCCATGTGGCAAAGTAATGTACATATGCACCTCATCTGAAGTTGCTATGATTTAAGTATAATGCACGCATTTCACTTTCTAAGTGACACTTTCTAAAGAAGGGAGCCTTCACCATCCACACCTTTAT